>NC_136357.1:3045000-4245000 GCF_037039965.1 Doryrhamphus excisus | reverse complement strand
TAGAGTATTATGCTGTGTTTAGTGCACCACCTTGTTTTGAAATATACAAAATACCACAGCTCACCTGTAATTCACCATCAGGAAATCCAAACTCCTTCATAATAGTAGGATGAGCACTGTGACATTCTGGCTTCATGGAAGCGATATGATTGTCAAAGGTCTTTGATCTATGCGATCTGGTTCTCTGACGGCCACAGGATGAAATTGGCGGATGTTCATGACAGATCTCCCCATCGGAGAGGAGGGGGCTCATGGCGAGAGGAGACTTTACTCTGTGTAAAGGTGATGACAAAGTGACAGGTGAGGGCTCCTCTCGTGTGCCGGCGGGATCCCTGGACTCCAACACGGGACGTCGGGTGCTCCTCATCCTCCTCAAAGTGGGAGAGGTGGAGATGCGACTGGGAGCCTGCCGATCAAACTGGAAGACGGGTGCTACCATTCCGTCACTATCAAGCAAGGGTGAATGTCTCAGCTTGGAGTGCGTCCGTGAGAGTTCGATGTGCATTATGACCGGGTGGCTGGTTTGACACTCCTTGTGCTCAGAAGGCCCGCCGCCATCTGTTTGAGTCTCTGCATTTGCCACACCTGATGTGAAATCTTCATTTTCCACCCATTCAATGTAACTCCAGTCCAACTTGGTTTTATCAGCCTGCTGCTCATTGTCCTTCTGGACAACATGTTTCATTGTAGACATTGTAGCCTCAAAGGCATTGTAAGAGCAGCAAAGGCGTTCAGAAAACAGGCAGTTTAGTGGTTTGGCTGCTTTGCTTCTTCTGATTAAAAGGTCAGATGATAATCCTGCAGCATTCCAGCACCATTCACACCAATAACCTGACTGGATTCTAGGGGGAAATTAAAAAAAGTCAACATATCAAGTAAAACTTAGCAATAATACTCTAAAACATGACATTTAACCATAGCAAAAAAAATAATAGAAGGTGAGTCTACACTATATGGGTACTAATGAAGACTTTCTGACGAGTTTAAATGCGTGTAGGTGAAAGCAAAAGTGGATTATAAAGCTTATTCCATGTGACAATAGAGCGACACAAAAGGCGTGAAAGCGAGCTGGCGCACTGTTGTTACGTCACGGATGTTCACCTAAAAAGGATAACATTGCCTTATGCAGTTTAAAAATAAGTCACTTTAACAGTTAATTCTGTTGAAATACTTTATTACTGCTGCTAGTATTCAAAGTTGAGCCACCATGAGGCGACAAAGGAAGCGTAATACGTTGTCGTAACGTTCTCAGGTAAAGTATCTCACCTGTGTCTAATCACATACTAGCGCTTATAAGAGTTGAAGAAGATGGAGAAAGAAGATAATAAGTACTTACTTATGTGTGTGGAAAGTAACGGCCGAGACCTGCTTGACGTCGGCGGAGGAGGGGAGACCTGCTGCTCGGCTAAGTGCCAAAGGACAACCCGAAATGGCTCAAATAAAGAGTTAAAGACACAAAGTATCCTCCCAATAACTGTTTGTGGTCGTTCGGTAGACGACGCTAAAGAAGAAGTAGATTAAGCAGATACATAATGGCAACATGAGGGCGTTTTAGCCAGTTAGCCAAGCCGGATGAAAGGTGCGACTGTGCACTGCCTGTATGGAAACATCAGTGCCTCTCTCTCTCTCTTTATTACCACCCTCTCTCGCTCTCTCTCTGTCCCTCTCTCTCTCTCTTTCAGGTTGCTTAGCTAGCTCAAAGTTAGCACATCATTTACTAAACCTTTTTTAATCATGAGTGTATATGTAATTTTACAGGCATTGCCAAACAAACTCAAGTTAATAGGACCCCTTAATAGGAGCAGTGACAAGGAACTACTAATAGCGACAAAGTACACTCGAGTGTGTGTTGGTAAAATCCTTTTACGTTGTTTTTATTTCATCTTCATACACGAATGCTGTTTTTTATATTTTTATATAACATATTATAACACATAATAACATCTCCGATGATTAATGAAAAACATTATTACTGTATTTGAGTTCAAGGTCTGCTCATGAACACTAGAGGGCAATGTGGGTCAAATAGTAAGACCTTTCAATGCCGGGGGATTTAAAGGTTGACCTCCAGCGCCCCCTGGTGTATATAAATGACTAAACGGTTGTAAAGGCCACACAATACAGGCATCAAATTCTCTCCGTGTTATTTAGGCCTTGTTTTTGTGTATCTACTCCCCTTTGAATGCCAAATAAGCCCCTCTACCTTTACTTACATTATTATTATTTATTTAAATTATTTAAATTATTTGGGCAATTTACTGTTCACGCTGCACTTTATATTATGTTGCTCATTTTTGGTGTATCTATCTATTTATTCTCCACATTATTATTATTATTTATTATTACTTATCTTCTTTTGTGTCTGTTATTATATGGGAGCCAGGCAACGACATTTCGTTGGCAATTTCACTACTGTGTTTTTGTGCAATGACAATAAAGGGAGTCTATGTCTTTGAAAAGTATTTCGGAAGGGGAAAGTATATAAACAAAACAAAAGCTTACAAATACTTACTTAACAAAATTAAAAAAAAGTATAAAAAATAAGAACAACACTCAAATCTAAGACAGCCACATGAAATCAATAATCAGCTTTTTACCACCTAAAAACATTCCCTACATCAAAAGAATAGTGCCTAGACTCAATTTAGAGAGACTAATCCATGCCATCATCTTCAGGAGGCTAGACGACTATAACAGACTTACTAAACAAGCTGTAAAACTGCTGCACTACATCCAGAATGCTGCTGCTCCAGTCCTGACTAGAACGAGAAAGTTGGCAATACAAGGCGTATGCAAAAGAAATGCATTGTAATCTGTCAATGGCATTTCACACTGGAATATTTTTTGAATATGTGAATATATAATAAGATATATTGGTCTCTCTGTTTACAATAATTTCCCAATGGGTCATTTGTAATTCATTAAAGAGGTGCTGTGTGGCCAAATTCATTGAATACAGCAATAGGAAAAAAACACTGGTTTATTTCTGTTACCTGCATATTCAATAACATGATTTTCATGTCGTACTGCTAGTATCCGACGGTGCATTCAACAATTTGTTGAATAAGTTCCTGTTCTGCCATTCTCTGTGGGTATACTGGCAGATTTATGCTTTTTGTACAGCTGGGTGTATCATCCCTATATTGACCGTGGCGATAAAAAGGCATTATCAATATCTGATTGACATGAGTATTTTGTTTTCACACCCATCCTTGTTCACATTGTTGTTACTGCTATATGATACTATGAATCGTTATTGTTTACAAATTGAGGAAATGAGTTCTTGAACGCAATCACAGTCAGTTGTAGTCTCTGCTTGTGTTTAGTTTTTACTTTTTAGGAATAGCAAGCAGTTATTTTGTGATACTTGAATTAAACAAACGTATTTAAGTCAGATATTATTAGGTTCTCAGTGTTTCTTTACGGAGCCTGGCAAAAATTCCATCCCATGGGAAGCATGACAGAATTTTTTTTTTTAATTATTCTACACAAACCATGATATGAGTTGCTGGCACCAGCATTCTGCATACAATCAACGGGTGATCAAAATGGATGAATATAATAAATTGAGTTAACATCCCCAAGAACTGAAAACAGTTAGATTTATTTAAATGTCGCTCCATGGGGGCCCACCCCACTATTTGAGAAGCACTGACTTAAGTAAATAACAAATTAAGCAGGGCGAACGGAGTTGTAAAAGTATAAAAAACAGAAAAGTAGACACACTTTGTTGTACCTATGCTTTTGTCAAATTGTTACATGATGTGTTTCATGCTCCTTAGTGTCATTTGTCAATGTTTACTTCTACCATGCTAAAAATGTTAGGACACAGAATCCTACTTATGCCGATAAAAAAAATATTTCTACAATTACCTGAGACATTTATGGGTAAAAGAATACAAAACATGTACATTTGATTCTGGAATGAGCCTTTTTGATTTATTGGAATAATTTACGAAAGTGCGTTAGTGAGGGCCTATTGTCAAGGGCTGACCGGAATTAGCTCACAGCCTTGACAGCAGCAGTCCCCGCCCCCTTGAGGTGGATGTGAAAAGCAGCGATCTGCCACTTTGACATACAGGAAGAAGTTCAAGAAGCCTGGCAAACTCCGCCATTTCTTTCAAGTTAACACAAGTTTTTTTTTTCTAAGTCTACTTTTACTGTCTTTTAATGGTCCTGCTAAGGAAGTGGAACAGGAAGAAAGCTTGCTGAGCTGGGGGACACTATAACTCGTGGATTATTCCAACCAGAGACTTCACTGTGTGGGTGCAAATGGGGGACGACGGACAAGTTTGAAGTAGATCATCACTTTGCAAAAAAAAAAAAAAATGTCAGAACACAGATCGAGTTTCCTTCACATTGGAGACATCGTGTCTCTGTACGCGGAAGGATCGGTGAATGGCTTCATCAGTACTTTGGGGTACGTTGCTCCTCACTGCTTCTCTTTAATAACTTGGCTTTGCCGGAAAAAGCTAATTTGCATGAACATGTGACACTTTGAGGTTTTTGAGGCAACTGTAACAGGTATGCAAAGCAGACAAGTGCAATTGCTTACATTTAACATTCACAGGAGCGAGGAGGAAGTGGCATGTAACTTAATATTGGCATGCTACAAAATGTACACTCGACTATGTTCAATAATATTCAAACAAAATAACCAATTACCTAAAAATGTCATCCAACACTTCTACAAGAGAGAAGAAATATGATCTCAGGGAAGAACTACATCTGAAAAACTAGGACTACGTTAAAAAGCCAACTATGGAATCAAACTATGGAATGGATTGAGTAAGACCCTCAAACAATGCACAACGATGAGCCAATTCAAGAAACAATACAAGCAGTTGATGTTTGCTAAATACAAGGATGAAGAGTCTTGAACCAGTCATGATGTACTATATATATCACTATATTGACACTTACTATAGTCATTTTATAGTCATGTGACAAAAAAACTTAAACTATATTAGGAAAGCAGGAAGTGAACAAATGTAACAGTTACTGATTGTAAAAGTACCAGATGCAGGGGTAGGATTTAATACTCCTACTACTCCTTTTGGACATGTGGAACTGTGAACTGATTATGTGATGCATTCAATTGTAATCTGATGCATGTTCAAGTGAAATAAAACCATTACCATTACCAACTACAGAAAAAGGCAAAATCTCCTTATGATACATGGGCCTATACATGATAAATCTAATTTTCAATATCATTTTATATTATAATCGTGGTGCACCACCCACTTAGCTAGGCTGCATGCCAGTAAAACAAAAAAATAACATTTCCTCTTGCTATGTGAGAATTAGCACCAACTACAACAAATAAATTATATATTAATAATAGAAATTGTCAAGTAGAGATAATGGGTTCTTTCATATCTGCCCCCCCCAAAAAAAAACTTAAACTATATTAAGAAAGCAGGAAGTGAACAAATGTAACAGTTACTGATTGTAAAAGTACCAGATGGAGGGGTAGGATTTAATAAGCTTTGCTTCTTCCTACTCCTTTTTGGACATGTGGAACTGTGAACCGATTATGTGATGCGTTCAATTGTAATCTGATGCATGTTCAAATGAAATAAAACCATTACCATTACCAAAATGGGTTGTTGGATGACAAACTAGGCCAGGTGTGTCCAGTGGGGGTCGCATATAGAAAAACTGAAGGATGCAAAAGTCACTTGATACATAAAACCTAATTTACAGTAAGTCAATACTTGATATGCTAAGCTATCTCAATAAAACATTAAATCATCTTAGCTTTGTGTGAAAATATGTAACAAATTATTGTAGTTGATGTACTAACTAATATGTCTTCATCAATAATGACTTGATTTTACATGCTATGCTCAATCGTGATATGTTTTTATTTAGTGCAGACATGCCAATATATACAAATTTATAGTAATTAACATGCAATTTGACTGTTGAATAGTATTTCAAACGGGGGTGGGAGGTCATGAAAACATTCTTTATTGTAATTTACTTAATTTACATTACCGTATTTTCCGGAGTATAAGTCGCACAAGGCCAAAAATGCATAATTAGGTAGAAAAAAAACATACATAAGTCGCATTTTTTTGCAGGTAAATTTATTTGACTAACTACTTGACTAAAACAGACATTATGTCATCTTGGAATAAATGAATAGAGGCTGAATAGGTGTAAGATATGCTAACATAACGGTTATTCAGCTACACAAAAAATAAACAAACAGAAAAAGTGTCCAGTGTTTATGTAACATAAACAGTTTTTTCATTTATAAGTCGCTCTGGAGTATAAGTCGCAGGAACAGCCAACCTATGAAAAAAAGTGTGAATTATAGTCCGGTAAAAATACGGTATTTTTTATTCTAAGCCTATTTTTGACACTACTACAAACTGGTGACTTGTCATAATTCATTCATCTCTGCATCGTAGCTCCATCAGATAACCTTCCAGACTACTGGTGACATCATATTCTTTTGTTTTTCTTGGAACATGTACATTCATCATTTGAAATAAGCATTGTTTGGTTGCACTTCAGCTGGCCCTGAACTGAAAGCTTCCGAGCTTCAGGGTGCTCCCCGGGCTCTTAAGCCTGCAGAACAAGCATGATGAACTAACTGGCTGAGGAATGACTTTGCCCCACCCACACGTCTCAGAATGAGATTTCTCAATCTCATTCTTTGCATTTTAGGCCTATTTCTTCCACTTCAGTGTACTTTTCCCCATGTTTTACTTAGCTTGATTCGTGATTGATCAAAACAAAACAAAACAAAACAGCAAAACTATTAATTAAGTCGTAGCGGTCCTCCACACATTGAATAAAAGCATGTTGTGATTGTGAAGGCAGTCAAATACTGTCGCTTCATGTATTTACAGTATTGTTATTACTGTACTGTTATTATTTCACCAATCAGGTATCAAGAGCCACAGCCTTTGCATGCTCACTGGGTGTAGTGCCTTTTGTTTGTATAGGTTAACATGAAATCTCTGTGCTCACACGCCTTTTTATATGACAAACAATCAGAAGCCAAAAAAACCTGTAAGGTCATTACAAGTTCATCTGGGCTGTCCATGTTCATCCTGGCACTTGAGCCGTTGCATATTGTAAGTTGTTGCATGCATGTAGACCCCCCCCACCCCCACCCCCACCCCCACCCCCACCCACATTCCCGGAAAGTAGAATGGAACACATCTATTTCAACTCCTTAATTTAAACGTCCTGTATTTTCTTTGTCAAATTAATGTAACATGAACTAAGGCAACTAAAAATTGATTAATACAAATTAAATCCAGAGGATTAATCGAGTACCAGAATAGTTGCCGACGTCGACATATATGGTTGACTGCTTTCGTCAACATAAACTTTGAGTCCCAAAGTAGTCATTCTTTTGTTGACATATGTAACTATCTGTACACAGCATTAACGTGCATGCAGTGGCTTCTCGTTCAGTGTAATATAAGCTTCAGTGTTAACCTGGATTATATGCTAACAAAATACACCCATTTTTTTCTATCTTGCTAGCCACCAGAAGAAAGATTTGTGCATATACAAAAACTTTATTGTCATTGTAGTTAAGGCATACAATGAAATTACAGCAGCCGATCTGTTAGATAAGAGTATAAAATGTATGAAATTAGAAGAATCTAAATCAGTGGTCTCAAACACGCGGCCCGCGGGCCAAATGTGGCCCGCAGGACACTAGTTTGAGGCCCCCGCCTTGATATGAAAGTTTAATGTTAGTGCGGCCCGCGCAAGTTTGATATGGATGCTGTATGGTATCATGTACCCAGAAAAAATTATAACGTTTGATTAATGTTCATGTTAAAGGTTAAATAACTGTTAATAGTTATCCTCCCTATCCGTGTGGAAGTGGTAAGTTTTTGGCTATTTAAGTTGAAAGGAAATAACTTGAAGGCTACCGTTTAGGTCGCTAGCTCTCTAGTTTGCGAGTTAGCATGTGTCTCAAGACCCTGCAGTTGCGCAATATGTTGTAAATAAAAAGAGTATAAATGTGACTATAGTCGTGTTTTGTCATGTCTACAGGGCTCTAATAATGCTTTGTTCATTTTAATCTGAAAAAAATAATTTGTCTACCCACCAACTATATGTGGTTTCTTAAGTTTTTATTATTTGCTGTTTTTATTATTATTATTATTATATTTATTTATTACTGATTGATTGATTTTCTTTATTCTTGATTTGTTTATTTATTTTTCATCTTATTTTGTTTAGAAAAATAAAAAGTAAGATATTTGAGAACAGTGGAATGTTTTATCAGAGCTTTTATTGTAGAAAATTGGAACCAAAGCGAAGTTTTTAAAAATTTTTTGTTTTTAATAAATGCATTTTTTTTTTTTTTTGGGAAAAACCTGATGCGGCCCAGTCTCACCCAGACCCTAGCTCCAGTGGCCCCCAAGTAAATTGAGTTTGAGACCCCTGATCTAAATAAAGAAAATGCACACATTGAGCAAAATTATGTCAACAAACTGGCATAGATTTGAAAATGTGTTATTAATTCCCTTTCTCCCTATGTCCCCGGTAAAAGTTCCAAGTAAATGTGCAAGTAATGGCTATTTTAGGGTTTAGTTATACTGTCAACATGGGTCAGTGAGCTAGCTAGCCGGTGTGGCGTTAACATAAACTGGTTCCACTAATGCAGGGGTCGGCAACCCGCCTCACCTGACTCTTCAGCCTCCTTGTTTGCGGCTCCCTTTAACACCGATGTGGAGTAAATGTGTATTTTTGAAAAGAGTTTGAAATATCCAATTCACCACCAAGTCCTTGAATGCATGCAAAGGGAGTTTCGAATTGAGTCTGAAGTCTGAACAATTGAATAATTCATGAGAAAACAGCAATATATTTTCAAAATAAGTGCGCTGTATTTACAGTATATGTGACGGTTTATGACTGCTTTGGTGCGGGGCGGACCTCACGGTAGCAATTGCAAAACAATATGTTGGCCTCATTTTTAAGTCTCCAAAAGCCAAAAGAATCTCCAACGATGCCAGAAAAACTCTGCCGTTCACTTTTCAAAAAGTTGCCAAGAAGTTTTGGAAAGTCGCCAAGTTGGCCACACTGGGATGCACATGAGTTCGCCGGGAAGGGGGAGCCATTCACAAATGGAGAATACGTGAAAGAATCATTCATAAAAATATTGCATTTATTCTCTCAATTAAAAAATAAACAGAAAATTACTGTTGTTGATTTATGGTAATGGTTGTAATGGTAATGGTAATGGTAATTTCATTTGAACATGCATCAGATTACAATTGAATGCATCACATAATCAGTTCACAGTTCCACATGTCCAAAAGGAGTAGGAAGAAGCAAAGCTTATTAAATCCTACCCCTCCATCTGGTACTTTTACAATCAGTAACTCTTAGATTTGTTCACTTCCTGCTTTCCTATTATAGTTTAAGATTTTTTTTTGGTTTGTTTTTTAATTTTTTTTTTTTATTTTTACATTTTTTTAATTTACAACATCAGATTACAATTGAATGCATCACATAATCAGTTCACAGTTCCACATGTCCAAAAGGAGTAGGAAGAAGCAAAGCTTATTAAATCCTACCCCTCCATCTGGTACTTTTACAATCAGTAACTGTTACATTTGTTCACTTCCTGCGATCCTAATGCAGTTTAAGTTTTTTTTTTTAGGATACGGTCGTGAGGATGTGCTGTGTTGTTGTAGCAACGCTACCATGACCATTGTGTCCTCATTTTCTAGTACTCATTATCAACTACACTGACATTCTTTTCTGATATGTTTGCGTACCCAACCAATTAATCCATTAATCCATTAATCAGCTTCAGATTAATCGTCCAAAAAATGTAACATTATTTTAAAAAGGGGTCCCATTTTGCTATTTTTTCGGCCCTTAGTATCGAGTTGTGGACTCCTATAGAGCAGCTATACACAAAGCTTTCTAGATCTTCCAGAATCTGCACCTATTCACATATATTTCTTTGGATTTTAATGTATTCCCACCCACGGCTGGCCCACTCCACTGTGGTTGGTCACACTTTTAACCACTAACTAAAGAAAAAAAACTCATCGTTGTGCATTGTCTTAGGGTCTTACTCAATCCATTCCATAGTTTGATTCCACATACTGAAATGCTATGTTTTTTTTAACGTAGTCCTAGCATATAAGTGTTTCAAATGTACTTCTTCCCTGAGATCTTTTTTCTTCTCTCTTGTAGAGAAGTATTGGATCATATTTTTAGGTAATTTAGCCTTATGCATTATTTTAGCTGTTTGAAGATGAACTATATCAGCAAGATTTAAGGTTAGAGTTTGATAGTACGTAACCTTACAACGTCAAGGGCATTTTGGCATAGCCCAACTAGGTTATAATGAAAGGGTAGATTTATGGAGTATGTGAGTGTTATCAACACGTTGACACATGTGGCAGCATGCCTCGATTGTATAAAATGTCCTCCACATGCAATTACTTTTACTTTACTTTTTGACCTTTTTCCCCTTCCTGAAACCTCCGAACATGAAGCGTCGCTCCTTTTTTGTGTGTTGTTGTTTTTTTTTTTCTGTGTTCAACACAAACACTGGAGCTATTATTAGCTGCTGTGTGTCCAGCCTTGTTGCTTTATCAGTGGTTCATGGTTAACCCAGTTACAGAGCAAAGCGGACACACTTTGTCAGGCGATGTTAGAGCTCCTCCTCTCAACTCAAACTCGAAGTTACTTATTTATGAGCTTTTAGGACTAAAATTGTCCTTTCCTGTTTATCCATTTCACACTTCATGACTCAGCTTGTCAGGCTTTATTGTTTCATGTCTTGATCCGACACTAATAGGGTTGTTTGTGGACGTTTTGCTCATCCGGTGGACTGACAGTGATCAAGTGTATGGTGTTCATGGTGAAGAAAAGGCTGAGCATGAATTGAGGGAATTGTGTATTGCCTTACACTAGGAAGAATGGGTATGATTTTTGTGTCAGTCTTTAGTGTAAACTGGAACTGAGCCATCGGCAGTGTATTAGTTTTCTTTTGTACACATCGAATGTGGAAATGAGGCAGCCAATATCTATTTGTCACTTCATTAAGTACAGTCAAATGAGGTCCAATAGGTTTGTTAGCTGCACGGTGGAGCTCACGGTTTGCACATTTACTTTATGGTTCATGGTTGTACTCCAGGTAATTGAGTTTCTTTCCACATGGATGTCAGTTCATCGGTTAAATGTGGGTGTCAATTGTTGTTTGTCTATATGTGCCCTATGATTGATTCCCGACCAGTCCAGAGATTCATGGGTATTAGAGTTGTAGTTTGCAGTAGCCACGTATACATGGACCCAAATATTCCAATTCCATTCGGGTTATTTGCTCAAACGGAAAGAATGTACCCTTTTGTATACACCTCATTCCGAAAGAAAAGTGCCAATCCGAATGAATATATAATCGGATTCACAGGGGTGGAATATTCCTTTCCCTAATCCGATTGAGGTATCTTGTATCCGCTCAATTGGAAAGTTGTCAGATTGCGTTCTTTCAGTGCATGCTCAGCTGTGACGTCTCTCAGGTTTTGAAAATGGCGGCGAACAGTCATCACTGGACTACTGCGGAAAGTTCGTTTTTGATACAAACTTTAAAACAGGGGTCTCAAACTCAATTTACTTGGGGGGGCACTGGTGCTAGGGTCAGGGCGAGACTGGGCCGCATCAGGTTTTCAAAAAAAAAAAAAAAACAACAAAAAAACGTATTTATTAAAAACAGAAAAATGAATAACTTTGCTTTGGTTTCGATTTTCTACAATAAAAGCTCTGATAAAACATTCCACTGTTCTCAAATATCTTAATTTTTATTTTTCTACACAAAATAAGATGAAAAATAAATAAACAAATCAAGAATAAAGAAAATCAATCAGTAATAAATAAATATAATAATAATATTAAAACAGCAAATAATAAAAACTTAAGAAATCACATATAGTTGGTGGGTAGACAAATTATTTTTTTCAGATTAAAATGAACAAAGCATTATTAGAGCCCTGTAGACATGACAAAACACGACTATAGTCACATTTATACTCTTTTTATTTACAACATATTGCGCAACTGCAGGGTCTTGAGACACATGCTAACTCGCAAACTAGTGAGCTAGCGACCTAAACGGTAGCCTTCAAGTTATTTCCTTTAAACTTAAATAGCCAAAAACTTACCACTTCCACACGGATAGGGAGGATAACTATTAACAGTTATTTAACCTTTAACATGAACATTAATCAAACGTAATAATTTTTGGTACATGATACCATACAGCATCCATATCAAACTTGCGCGGGCCGCACTAACATTAAACTTTCATATCAAGGCGGGGGCCTCAAACTAGATACAAGGATACCAATACTAGTAATACTAATACTATATAATACTAATAATAGTGTAAATATGCTGACCATTGTTATTCTTCTGCAGACTTGTTGATGACAGGTGTGTCGTCCAGCCTGATGCCGGAGACTTGGCAAATCCTCCAAAAAAGTTCAGAGGTTAGTGCGATTGGTCATGCACAAACAGACACACACACACAATCTCAAGGCCGACTATGTCAACTCATTTCACGCTTTTTGTATCACCGTGGCCTCCGGTGTTGCTTTTGTTGTGTTTATCTGATTTAGCAGGCCCCCTGCTTGGTAAATAAACATGTCCTCCAACTTCTACCATGACTCACAGCGGCGATGACTGCATACCTGACTGCCTTGTGTTTCCTGCAGATTGCCTCTTCAAGGTGTGTCCCATGAACAGGTACTCTGCCCAGAAGCAGTTCTGGAAAGCGAAACAAGGGAAACAAGGGAACAACAACACACAAGCAGACTTGTTCAAGAAGTTACAGGTTGAATTCCCACCGCACTACCTCCTATTATCAAACTCTAAATTATTCTATGCATCCTTTTTGAATGTGGAACAAATTGGATTTTATTCCGCAGCATGCAGCAGAGCTTGAGCAGAAGCAGAACGAGTCTGAAAATAAGAAGCTTCTCGGAGAAGTTGTTAAATACAGCAATGTCGTTCAGGTATTGCCCATTTGTTTTTGTGTGTTTACAATATGTGTATATACATTATATTAAGTAGTATACAATATTTTCAATAGATATTGTATTATACTATTATTATAGTTACGGTAGGCTGCACGGCGGTCGAGTGGTCAGCACACAGGTGACACAGCTAGGAGACCCGAGTTCAATTCCACCCTCGGCCATCTCTGTGTGGAGTTTGCATGTTCTCCCCGTGCATGCGTGGATTTTTTCCGGGGACTCCGTTTTCCTCCCACATTCCAAAAACATGCTCGGTTACAATATTTTCCGGACTATAAGTCGCGCTTTTTTCATAGGTTGGCTGTTCCTGCGACTTATACTCCAGAGCGACTTATGAATGAAAAAACTGTTTATGTTACATAAACACTGGACACCTTTTCTGTTCATGTTTATTTTTTATGTAGCTGAATAACCATTGTGTTAGCATCCAATAGGACGTAATGTCTGTTTTGGTCAAGTAGTTTCTAAGATGAATTACCTGCAAAAAATGCAACTTATACTCCAGTGCGACTTATGTATGTTTTTTTTCTACCAAATTATGCATTTCTGGCCTTGTGCGACTTATACTCCGGAGCGACTTATAGTCCAGAAAATACGGTAATTGGCGACTCCAAATTGTTCGTAGGTATGAATGTGAGTGTGAATGGTTGTTTGTCTATATGTGCCCTGTGATTGGCTGGCCACCAGTCCAGGGTGTACTCCGCCTCTCGCCCGAAGACAGCTGGGATAAGCGGTAGAAAATTAATGAATGAATACGTTATATATAATAAGAATTACTAGGGATGTCCTTACCAATAATTAGCAGCCCAATATCAGCATAAAAATGTGATATTGGTATCAAACCAATATCTTTAAAAAATGCTGTATACAACACACATGTTCATTCCACCACAGTAGATACTAGGTCATGTTACACATATCGGTATTGGTGTCGGCTGATATCGGTATCGGAAATTGAGATTTGGACAATATCGGTTTTCTGTAATGAAAAGCCTACATCGGACATTAGTGGTGTGTTCGTCATGAACGAACAGGTCAAAAGAACTAATTTTGTGAGCGGAATGAACAAGGTCACAAGCCCCTAAAATACCCGTTCAGTCCGTTCAGTTGCAAATGCTTTTTCTTTGATTGGCTGGAGAGTCAGTTCACCGTTCCTATCTGCATGCTTGCCTGTCTTATCCTATTGTCGTGCCTCGCTCTGTGGGTGGGTGGGGTTAGCTGATTGAAAGACAGACACCGAGAGATTGGCCGACACTGTTGGTGACCTCGTTCATTCCGTTCACAAAATAGAACTAGTTCTTTTGACCCGTTCGTTCATGGCCTTCACACCACTAGTCATCACGTGTTGTCGCGCTGTTTAGTTGGAACGAACATGAACATGAGTGAACGGACTGACTCGACACGGCCGACCGGGTCTATGCACGGGAGGAGATCACAGCCTAACGACCTATTGACCGAAATGAACGGATCTTTTTACTGAATGAACTGGAATGATCCGGTTTACTGAAATGAACGGTTTTGCCCACCACTATCAGACATCCCGGCAAAAGTAAAAAGTAAAGTAAAAAGTAAAGTTAAAGTTAAAGTTAAAGTTAAAGTGAACGGATCTTTTTACTGAATGAAGTGGAATGATCCGGTTCACTGAAATGAACGGTTTTGCCCACCACTATCAGACATCCCGGTAAAAGTAAAGTAAAAGTAAAAGTAAAGTAAAGTAAAAGTGAACGGATCTTTTTACTGAATGAAGTGGAATGATCCGGTTCACTGAAATGAACGGTTTTGCCCACCACTATCAGACATCCCGGTAAAGTAAAAGTAAAGTAAAGTAAAAGTAAAGTAAAAGTGAACGGATCTTTTTACTGAATGAAGTGGAATGATCCGGTTCACTGAAATGAACGGTTTTGCCCACCACTATCAGACATCCCGGTAAAAGTAAAGTAAAAGTAAGGTTAAAGAAAAGTAAAAGTAAAAGTAAAAGTAAAAGTAAAAGGTAAAGTAAAGTTAAAGTAAAGTAATAGTAAAGTTAAAGTAAAGTAAAAGTGAACAGATCGTTTTACTGAATGAACTGGAATGATCCGGTTCACTGAAATGAACGGTTTTGCCCACCACTATCAGACATCCCGGTAAAAGTAAAGTAAAAGTAAGGTAAAAGTAAAGAAAAGTAAAAGTAAAAGGTAAAGTAAAGTTAAAGTAAAGTAATAGTAAAGTTAAAGTAAAGTAAAAGTGAACAGATCGTTTTACTGAATGAACTGGAATGATCCGGTTCACTGAAATGAACGGTTTTGCCCACCACTATCAGACATCCCGGTAAAGTAAAAGTAAAATAAAAGTAAAAGTAAAGTTAAAGTAAAGTAAAAGTGAACGGATCTTTTTACTGAATGAACTGGAATGATCCGGTTCACTGAAATGAACGGTTTTGCCCACCACTATCAGACATCCCGGGTAAAGTAAAAGTAAAAGTAAAGTAAAAGTAAAGTAAAATAAGGAAGCATCGGCTATTACTGTCAGTCTGTGAGCTGTTTTGTTTCTTGCTTCTCAGCTCCTACACATCAAGAGTAACAAATACCTGACTGTGAACAAACGTCTCCCCGCCTTGCTGGAAAAAAATGCCATGCGTGTATCCCTGGACCCAGCTGGGAATGAGGGCTCGTGGTTCTACATTCAGCCCTTCTGGAAGCTTCGCAGCGAAGGAGACAATGTAGGTGACCCTTCCGATTTTCATCATTTTTACACACACTGATAATGCACATAATGGGAACCTCCTGTCGGTCCTCGCTACAAACAAATGTTTGTTTGTCAGTTGTTTCTCATTTCAGTAACATTTCTAATTTTATCCCTCCTTTTTCCTCTTTGGCTTTAGCATCCTATGTTTACAGGTATTGCTTTTGTTTGTGCATGAGGATGTGCATTGTGGGAACGAATTCCAAGTCTTGAAGTGTGTGTCACTGATGCTTGATTTTTATGGAAAATGTTATTTCACAGTATTTCAGCATGAGTTAGTGTGCTTAGATTATGACATCAGTTTGTGTCGTGGGCCTTTTTTATATTTAAAATTTACAGTACAGTAATTGTGAATAGCTTCACAAACATGAGCTACGCATTAGCAAGGTTTACCGTCATACTTATAAGGGTACATACATACTGTATATTTCTACCGTGTGTACAAACTGTTATCTTTTAGAGCAGGGGGTCTCAAACTCAATTTACCTGGGGGCCACTGGAGCTCGGGTCTGGGTAAGGCTGGGCCGCATCAGGTCCCCCCCCAAAAAACGCATTTATTAACAGAAAAATATACAAACCTTTTCAGTGCTTTGGTTCCGATTTTCTACAATAAAAGCTCTGATAAAACATTCCACTGTTCTCAAATATCTTAATTTTTATTTTTCTGCACAAAATAAGATGAAAAATAAATAAACAAATCAAGAATAAAGAAAATCAATCAGTAATAAATAAATATAATAATAATAATAAAACGGCAAATAATAAAAACTTAAGAAACCACATATAGTTGGTGGGTAGACAAATTATTTTTTTCAGATTAAAATGAACAAAGCATTATTAGAGCCCTGTAGACATGACAAAACACGACTATAGTCACATTTATACTCTTTTTATTTACAACATATTGCGCAACTGCAGGGTCTTGAGACATGCTAACTCAAACTAGAGAGCTAGTGACCTAAACGGTATCCTTCAAGTTATTTCCTTTAAACTTAAATAGCCAAAAACTTACCACTTCCACACGGATAGGGAGGATAACTATTAACAGTTATTTAACCTTTAACATGAACATTAATCAAACGTAATAATTTTTTCTGGGTACATGATACCATACAGCATCCATATCAAACTTGCGCGGGGGTGCACTAACATTAAACTTTCATATCAAGGCGGGGGCCTCAAACTAGTGTCCTGCGGGCCACATTTGGCCCGCGGGCCGTGTGTTTGAGACCCCTGTTTTTCGAGGTAGAATTTCCGAGGCATTGTACTATTTATTTTCACTTTATTCAAAGGTTTCCGAAAATTCTAGAGCATGAGTTGTGTTACCTTGTATGCTGCATTCATGTCCCAACACACAATGACGGACATACTACGTAATACTTCTCTGCTTTGAGCATGTCTACCATTCACCCTGTCGCAAATAACACTTTAGAAAACATTGGGATGTATGCACACCCTTGCATGGACACACTTTTGAGTTCATTTAAAGTGCAATCTTGCTGTGATATTTATGTTTAAATTTGGTTTTAAGGTGGTGGTTGGTGACAAGGTGGTGCTGATGCCAGTGAACGCCGGGCAACCTCTTCACGCCAGTAATATCCAGCTGCTAGACAACCCTGGCTGCAAAGAGGTTGGACTTTTATTCATTTTTGTAATATGTTCACTTTGGTTAAAATGTGAAATAAGTGAGTTTTGATGGTTGACCTGGTTATCTGTCGTCTTTGTGCTGCAGGTTAATGCGGTCAGCTGCAACACCAGCTGGAAGGTGACCTTGTTCATGAAGTTTAGCGACTACAAGGAAGACATTCTGAAGGGGGTTTGTTCTTTTATTACCATTACCATTCATACTGGGTAGTCCAGCTGCAACAACAATATGAGCTATGGACCTTGTTTTGTTCCCACAACATATTTTGTAATCAAGCAAAATGTTGGGCGAGAGAATACCACAAGCTACCCAGCATGCCACGGGGCAGAACTATTCATTTATTTTCTATCCTCATGAGGGTCACAGGGTTTTTTGGAGCCTATCCCAGCTGTCTTCGAGCAAGAGGCGGTGTACAACCTGGACTGCTCGCCAGCCAATCACGGGGCACATATAGACAAACAACCATTCACACTCACATTCATACCTATGGACAATTTGGAGTCGCTAATTAACCTAGCATGTTTTTGGAATGTGGGAGGAAACCGCAGTGAACATGCAAACTCCACACAGAGATGGCCGAGGGTGGAATTGAACTTGGGTCTCCTAGCTGTGAGGCCTACACGCTAACCACTCGTCCACCGTGCAGCCCAAAGATACATTATTGTTCTAAATCAACTTCATCACATTGTTTTGTGTGGATTCATTCATTCATTCATTCATTTTCTACCGCTTATCGCGGATCGGGAAGACCTGGATTTGTTCCCTGGATTTTTGTGTGGAATTTGCATGTTCTCCCCGTGCATGCGTGGGTTTTCTCCGGGTACTCCGGTTTCCTCCCACATTCCAAAAACATGCTAGGTTAATTGACATTAGGTATGAATGTGAGTGTGAATGGTTGTTTGTCTATATGTGCCCTGTGATTGGCTGGCAACCAGTCCAGGGTGTACCCCGCCTCTCGCCTGAAGACAGCTGGGATAGGCTCCAGCACCCCTGTGACCCTCGTGAGGATAAGCGGAAGAAAATGAATGAATGATGAATACACATTCATCAATACTTTTCATTGTTGTTATTTTTTTTGTAAAGCCTTAACAAAATAATTGGTCTGCAGTATTTCAGATTTTTTTTTTTTTTTAATGATATTAACAGCACGCTCTGTCATGTTTCTATGCGTCTCCATTCCCAGGGAGATGTGGTCAGACTCTTCCACGCGGAGCAGGAGAAGTTTCTGACCAGTGACGAGTACAAGAATAAGCAGCATGTCTTCCTCCGCACCACCCTGAGACAGTCTGCCACCTCCGCCACCAGTTCCAAGGCTCTCTGGGAAGTTGAGGTGAAGTGCATATACTTATGATTCTCAACAAGTTTTTCGACTGGATGGTGTGGCCAACTAAAAATCTAGTATTTTTTTTGCCCCTAACTCCTGGATTTGTCGTGGTTTTTTTTTTTTACCCTGCTCGTCCCCCTTCATATTCTGTAATGCGCGTATGTGCAAACAAAACCAATTTATACATGTGATGTAAATGATAATGAGAATGACAAAAAAATACATATAGTATCTCACAAAAGTGAGTACACCCCTCACATTTCAGTCACCATTCGATCATACTTATCTTTTCAAAGCACAATACAATATATTCATGAATATAACTTAATATAGTTCTATGAAAATGAACATGAATTTGTGATTGTCCACATACTGTAATATATTTGTAGTTTTTCCTAAATTCTGTAATAGTAAAAGTCATATATTTTTGTGAGAACTCTTAAAATAAAGCTGAAAGTCTACACATGCTGATTGATTCATTCATTTAAAATCCATTGTGGTGGTGTGTACCGTGAAGGCAACACCGTAAAAGTATCACTGTCCAAATACTTACTTTCTCACTGCTATGAATGAGATATATAAATAAATATATTTATCATGATCATGCCTTCTACTGCATTTTTCTACATTTTTTGGGCATGTTGACTTATTTTTTGGAGCTGATTTTAGTCTTCCCAAAGCTGTGTTTGCAATTTGCAAATTGTTTCACCTGTGATTTTAGTCGGCCAACTCAGTCACTAAGAACAAATACTAATGTTTCTGTGTACTTGCTAATTTTTGTACTTTTTGTACTCGCTCATTTTTACATGCCGCCCTCTCAGGTTGTGCACTATGACCCCTGCAGAGGTGGGGCGGGTCAGTGGAACAGTCTATTTCGCTTCAAGCACCTCGCCACAGGAAAGTACCTCGCAGCTGAGGTAAGACCTAAACTTTAATTTATCATACTTTTTTATATATATATTTATACAGTATATTTTTTAGAATAGCACAGAATAAAAATACAAATCTGTGTGTGTTTCTTGTATGTTTTTGTTGTTATTTTGTTGTTCATTTGTTGTTATTTTATTTAACATTTATTTATTTATTTATACTTTTATTATTTTGCTTGTCTATTTTAGTATTTTATTTCTTATTTGATCTTTTAGTTTTGGATTAAATTCAATTTGCACCTTTTTATTTCATTCATTCATTTTCTACCGCTTTTCCTCACGAGGGTCACGGTCGTGCTGGAGCCTATCCCAGCTGTCTTCGGGGCGAGAGGCGGGGTACACACTGGACTGGTCGCCAGCCAATCACAGGGCACATATAGACAAACAACCATTCACACTCACATTCATACCTATGGACAATTTGGAGTTGCTAATTAACCTAGCATGTTTTTGGAATGTGGGAGGAAACCGGAGTGAACATGCAAACTCCACACAGAGATGGCCGAGTGGGTAATTGAACTTGGGTCTCGTAGCTGTGAGGCCTGCATGCTAACCACTCATCCACCGTGCAGGCCAACGATACATTATTGTTCTAAATCAACTTCATCACATTGTTTTATGTGTATTCATTCATTCATTCATTCTTTACCGACAGCCAATCACAGGGCACATATAGACAAACAACCATTCACACTCACATTCATACCTATGGACAATTTGGAGTCGCTAATTAACCTAGCATGTTTTTGGAATGTGGGAGGAAACCGGAGTACCCGGATGCAAACTCCACACAGAGATGGCCGAGGGTGGAATTGAACCCTGGTCTTACCTTTTTTATTTATTGTTTTTTATTTTAACTTTTTATTTTACTAGTCTGTGCAGCACTTTGAAAACTGTTTATTAAATGTGCTATATAAATAAAGTGGATTGAATTGGATTGGAAACATAATACATATCTTTTGAGTAAATAAGCACAGTTGAGACTGTACTGTAGGTGGCAGTGTTTCCTCGCAACAGGCAGCGTTAGTCTTTCTCTACTGTACTTAATTGGTTAGTTGGATAGATTGAGTAGTAATGACTAAGTTATCTCTTCCAGTGGTGACTTTTTTTTATTTCTCTGTGCAGGAAAAACAAGAATGTAAAGACAAAACACTGGAGGTTAAAGGAGAGGTGAGTGATGAAGTCCGAATTGGTAAATGTCATACAGATAACTTCAACTTTGTACCAACACGTCATATTTATAATACAATACAATGTTGCTGGATGTAAATATTGAGATGGATGATGCATGATGGATAGATCATGTTAGGCCACCAGATGAGTCAGACACAAGAGAATGAGTCACTACAAGGAGTCGTCTAACTCCAGGTTCCCCTCTGTCTCGTTATGTAATTTGTCCTTTCTTATGTACACACACACACACACACATATATATATATATATATATGCCTACTCTTATTCTATATCTAGATTCTTAAGCCTGTCGCTACCTTGCACATTTGTATTCAAGCAGTGAGCACATGCACAAACAGTCTCACTCTCGCACACTTTCTCATGCACACACTGATTTTCAGACACACAGGGGGCTCCTTACATAACGTCTGGGCATGTGTGTGTGTGTGTGTGTGTGTGGGGGGGGGTGCTCTGCGAATAGGGGTGGGAAGGGTGGAAGACGTGCTGTCTGCACCGCTATCCTCGCCTGTGTTAAGCTGCTGGGGTGAGTCACCAGCGGACTGTGTGGGGGGTTGGGGAACAGGGGGGGGGGGGGGGTGATGTATAGAAGCTGAGGCGTGAAGGCATCTCTCGGGAGCTTCCCATTGACATGCAGAGAGCAGTGGGTGGAATTAACCCATTAACTTCTACAGCTATACCACGCTACCACTGCAGTGTGAGGTGCTTTTATATTCTAAAGTTATGCCCGGCTGTGATAAGATCAACTATCGCTAACACCAGCCAGTTCAGAAAAACATCCAAATCTTGATGAAGATTGTATCTGTTGGCATTAAACAGATGTAAGAACCATTTTTGATAATGGAAACCGGAATCATCAACCCATTGTGTGCTGAATTCCAAATAGCACCAGAAATCCATGCCATGTTTTTTTTTATAATCTTGAACCAGTCATGATGTGCTATATATATCACTATATTGACACTTACTATGGTACACATAATATCATTGTATGGTCATATCACCTCATACAAGGTACATTATAAAAAAAACCTTAAAATGTTTAAAATAAAAAAAAATAGGAAAGCAGGAAGTGAACAAATGTAACAGTTACAACAGTACAAATGTCGAATACAAAAATATGTGACAAAAATTAAAGTAAAAAACAAATACAACTATATTAGGAAAGCAGGAAGTGAACAAATTAAAAATAAAAAAAATATAAAATATAAGAAAATATTTTTTTACTTTGGTACGTGACAAAAATAACATTAAAAAAATACATTAATTAATAAACACATCAAAAATAACTTAAACTATATTAGGAAAGCAGGAAGTGAACAAATGTAACAGTTACTGATTGTAAAAGTACCAGATGGAGGGGTAGGATTTAATAAGCTTTGCTTCTTCCTACTCCTTTTGGACATGTGGAACTGTGAACTGATTATGTGATGCATTCAATTGTAATCTGATGCATGTTCAAATGAAATAAAACCATTACCATAAATATACACAGTAAATATCCCTCTTGTGACCATTACCCCTTTCTTCATTCATTCATTCATTTTCTACCGCTTAGCCTCACAAGGGTCGCGGGGGGTGCTGGAGCCTATCCCAGTTGTCTTCGGGCGAGAGGACTGGTGGCCAGCCAATCACAGGGCACATATAGACAAACAACCATTCACACTCACATTCATACCTATGGACAATTTGGAGTCGCCAATTAACCTAGCATGTTTTTGGAATGTGGGAGGAAACCGGAGTACCCGGAGAAAACCCACGCATGCACGCGGAGAACATGCAAACTCCACACAGAGATAGCCGAGAGTGGAATTGAACTCGGGTGTCCTAGCTGTGAGGCCTGCGCGCTAACCACTCATGCAGCCCTACCCCTTTCTTTCTGTATTAAAAAAAAAAAGTAATTATTTTAAATTAATTAAAAATTATTATTATTAAGTTTATTGAGCTCCTTTGTAGTTAATGGTAAAAATGCAAACATTGCCTTATAGTATTGATGCCAATGCCTGTGTCTCCTGTATGTGTTTATGTGTGTGTGATTCCAGAACGAGACCGACTCTGGTTTTTCCAAGAGAAAGCATCAAGCGACAGATAAGATTGCTTTTATTTTGGTTTCCGTCCGTCATGGCAATGACATCGCCTCCCTCTTTGAACTGGATGCTACCACGCTGCAGCGGGCTGACTGTCTGGTACCCAGGTCAGTACCACAAATTCTCATTATTATTATTATTATTATTTATACAATCTAGTTTGTTTATGAAATTACCGGCTCCATCCATCCATAGAAACTCATATGTAAGGCTCAGACACTTGTGCACCAACACCTGGGTGACCAGCACCAACGTGCCCATTGATGCAGAGGAGGAACGTCCGGTCATGCTCAAGGTCTACACACGCAAGCATGCATGCACCCACACACACACAACTAGTGTAAACGTATTCAAATGTGGATTTCAAAATAGATTGGCACCTGTTCCACTAAAGAGGATAAAGAAGCTTTTGCTATCGTATCCGTTCCCCTATCGGAAGTCAGAGACTTGGACTATGCAAACGATGCCAGCAAAGTTCTAGAGGCCACTGTGAGGAAACTTCAGCATGGGAACATATCTCAGAATGAGAGGAGGTAAAGTACCATTAGGATGATACCAGTTGTAACCACTTTATGATTTTACGTTATTTTTATTTAAACCTTTCGCAGGTTTGTGACTAAGCTGCTGGAGGACTTGGTTTTCTTTGTGTGTGTCGTTCCAAACAACGGCCAGGATGTTCTCTCTGTGGCCACCTCTACACCCAACCGAGAGAGACAGAAACTGATGAGAGAACAGAACATCCTTGCCCAGGTCAGCGCAAGGAGACATAAAACCATACAAAGTATATGTATTCATTTGAGTTGTCTGTTCCTCAGATTTTTGGCATCCTGAAAGCTCCATTCACAGACCAGGGTGACGGACCCATGTTGAAATTGGAAGACTTGGGCGACCAGCGCTATTCCCACTTCAAGTACATGCTAAGACTCTGCTATAGAGTGCTGCGACATTCACAGCAGGACTATCGCAAAAACCAGGTATGTATATATAGTGCTGATGCTAATCTAGGGCTACATTCTATTTTACTAATTGTTTAAATACAGTGCACTCACAACGAGCTTGTCAGTCCATCAGAAATTGCATGCGGTTTAGCATATATAACAGTATGATTAACAACATTAAATTCATCACACAGCAACAAATCAAATCTGTCAAATATACAAACATGTACCAATATGATTTTGAAATTGAAAAAAAGTTTGTCCATAAAGTATAACTGATCAATCTGATCATTCATTTGGGGTGCTGCAATGACGTCCTCTACCTTTCTTGGGTGGACAGAGGCAGCATTGCAGGGACATCCACCATTTTCAATGTCGCTTCTCCCCCAATGAAATGTTCTTCTGACAGAAATGCATTGTGGGTAGATGTTAAAATTGCCGCTTTGTTATGTTAAACTGGTATTGGTACTTGTAATGTATATTTTTTTTTACAGTGTTAAGCTACTGTGTGATGAATTTAATGTCTGAAAGATGACGCCGTGAAGTCAGACTGCTATAGTGAGAAATGTGAGATTTTTCATAGCTTGCGTTTGGCGTAAATAAAGGGCTGTCTTGTCCTTATTTTATGATGTGGGCACGTGTGGCTTATATATTGGTGCGTTTAAATAATGTATTTTTTAATTTTAGTGACATGTTAATGTAAAGGAAACAAGAGCATTTCAATGTATTTAATTAATAGTTTTTAATTGATGATCCAAATACATGTGTTGTAATTAGTGGTTATGTTTTTCCCCATGTATTCTTGGTTAACAATGAACACAACTCAAATTTTGGTGTATTATACATGTATATATATTTTTTCTGCCACATAGGAGTACATAGCGAAGAAGTTCTCAATCATGCAGTCTCAAATTGGTTATGAGATTCTGGCCGAGGATACCATCACTGCTCTGCTGCACAACAACCGCAAGCTTCTGGAAAAGCACATCACAGCCAAAGAGATTGAGACATTTGTCAGCCTTCTCAGACGCAACAGAGAGCCCAGGTTATGCATACTGTATTTTCATTCATTTTCTACCGCTTATCCTCACAAGGGTCGCAGGGGGGCTGGAGCCTATCCCAGCTGAGGCGGGGTACACCCCTGACTGGTCGCCAGCCAATCACAGGGCACATACAGACAAACAACCATTCACACTCACATTCATACCTATGGACAATTTGGAGTCGCCAATTACCTGAACTTAGCATGTTTTTGGAACGTGGGAGAAAACCCACGCAAGGGTGGGATTGAACTCGGGTCTCCTAGCTGTGAGGTCTGCGCGCTAACCACTCGTACACCGTGCTGAGTAAACTTAAACTAGCTAGTTTATGTTTATTATTTTAGTAATACTGCAGTGGAGTCACGTAGGTGGACCACAACCACTTTTATGACCGTGGTTGATCTCCGACAATGTTCCCGATAGAAAACAATGAAAAGAAGAAAATTGTGTAGGCTGTTTTAACTAACATTTTAAACTGATACTGTATCATAGTCACTTAATTGCACTACTGTACATATTACTGTCATTATATCTTGTCACATTCATACTGTGCATATTGTTTATAATCTGCAATGCGCATACCAAGTCACTAATGGATTTACTGACATTTATTCAAGCCATGCTCAGGCCTCATGTGATTTTATGCATACTGCTGGTTGAACCGATGTGACTATGGTGTAGTTTTGTTGACCAATGAATTGTTTAAAATTGTTTATTTATTATTGCAGTTGATGTTTGCTAAATACAAGGATGAAGAGTCTTGAACCAGTCATGATGTGCTATATATATCACTATATTGACACTTACTATGGTACCCATTATGTCATTGGATGCTCATATCACCTCCTACTTCAGTACGTGAGAAAAAAAAAAAAGATTTTTTTTTAAATAGGAAAGCAGGAAGTGAACAAATGTAACAGTTACAACAGTACAAATGTCGAATACAAAAATATGTGACTAAAATAAAAACAAATTAAACTATATTAGGAAAGCAGGAAGTGAACAAATTAAAAATAAAAAAAATTATAAAATTTAAGAAATTTTTTTTTTACTTTGGTACATGACAAAAATAAAATTTAAAAAATAAATAAATTATTAAACAAATTAAAAAATAACTTAAACTATATTAGGAAAGCAGGAAGTGCACAAATGTAACAGTTACAACAGTACAAATGTCGAATACAAAAATATGTGACAAAAATTAAAATAAAAAAAATTTAACTATATTAGGAATGCAGGAAGTGAACATATTAAAAATAAAAAAAAATTAAAAAATTTAAGAATTTTTTTTTACTTTGGTACATGACAAAAATAAAATTTAAAAAATAATTAAATTAATAAACAAATTAAAAAATAACTTAAACTATATTAGGAAAGCAGGAAGTGCACAAATGTAACAGTTACAACAGTACAAATGTCGAATACAAAAATATGTGACAAAAATTAAAATAAAAAAAATTAAACTATATTAGGAAAGCAGGAAGTGAACAAATTAAAAATTTAAAAAATTATAAAATTTAAGAAAATATAGTTTTTTACTTTGGTATGTGACAAAAATAAAATTTGAAAAACAAATTAAAAAATAACTAAACTATATTAGGAAAGCAGGAAGTGAACAAATGTAACAGTTACTGATTGTAAAAGTACCAGATGGAGGGGTAGGATTTAATAAGCTTTGCTTCTTCCTACTCCTTTTAGACATGTGGAACTGTGAACTGATTATGTGATGCATTCAATTGTAATCTGATGCATGTTCAAATGAAATATTACCATTATTGTAAAAGTATATTTGATTTGTTCTTCCAGATTCCTGGATTATCTATCAGATCTCTGCGTGTCCAATAAGACCGCCATTCCTGTCACACAGGAGCTCATTTGCAAATTTGTGCTCAACCCTGCCAATGCAGACATCCTCATCCAGACCAAGTGAGTGTTTTTTTTTTTTTTTTGCTTAGAGGCTGACATATTTCTCTCACGTTAATGTTTATCTCCTTTTACAATAGACATTTTCCTCAAATAAAGCAGCTTAGTGTGTTTTTCTAATAACTTCTCTTTGTCACACTCTCGCTTCCAGACTAATCCCTAATACTGATACCCCCCTGGAGTCATCTTTGATGCAGGAGGACGGGGAGGAAGAGGAGGTTTGGCTTTACTGGATCGACAGCCATAAGGAGCCTCATGGCAAATCAATTCGCCACCTAGCTCAGGATGCTAAAGGCAACCATAAGATGGATGTAGATATCATTACTTACTACAGGTGGCCTTACTGCGCTAAAACTTTTTTTTTTTTGCCCTGTGGCAAAAAAATACTGAAGAAAATAACACAATACCTCCATAGCTCATACTAATTTTCCTGTTGTCAGGTATCAGCTGAACCTGTTTGCTAAAATGTGCCTGGACCGTCAGTATCTGGCCATCAATCAGATCTCCTCTCAGCTTCCTGTGGATCTTATCTTGCGCTGCATGTTTGATGATTGCCTCCCTTACAATCTGAGAGCCTCGTTCTGTCGCCTCATGCTGCATATGCACGTGGATCGTGACCCTCAAGAAGCTGTGGTTCCTGTGCGCTATGCACGCCTCTGGACCGAGATCCCCTCCAAGATCAGCGTCCATGAGTGAGCGTCTTTTATTTATGATCACATGTCATGTACTTGGCGGCACGGCGGTCCAGTGGTTAGCGCGCAGACCTCACAGCTAGGAGACCAGGGTTCAATTCCACCCTTGGGCATCTCTGTGTGGAGTTTGCATGTTCTCCACGTGCATGCGTGGGTTTTCTCCGGGTACTCAACATGCTACGTTAATTGGCGACTCCAAATTGCCTCTTGCCCGAAGACAGCTGGGATAGGCTCCAGCACCCCCGCGATAAGCGGTAGAGAATGAATGAATGAATGAATACACACAAAACAATGTGATGAAATTGATTTAGAACAATAATGTATCTTTGGGCTGCATGGTGGTGGAGTGGTTAGCGTGCAGGCCTCACAGCTAGGAGACCCAAGTTCAATTCCACCCTTGGCCATCTCTGTGTGGAGTTTGCGTGTTCACTCCGGTTTCCTCCCACATTCCAAAAACATGCTAGGTTAATTGGCGACTCCAAATTGTCCATAGGTATGAATGTGAGTGTGAATGGTTGTTTGTGTATATGTGCCTTGTGATTGGCTGGCGACCAGCCCTCTCGCTCGAAGACAGTTGGGATAGGCTCCAGCACCCCCCGCGACCCTCGTGAGGAAAAAGCGGTAGAAAATGAATGAATGAATGAATGAATGAATGTATCTTTGGGCTGCATGGTGGTGGAGTGGTTAGCGTGCAGGCCTCACAGCTAGGAGACCCAAGTTCAATTCCACCCTCAGCCATTTCTGTGTGGAGTTTACATGTTCACTCCGGTTTCCTCCGACATTCCACAAACCATGCTAGGTTAATTGGCGACTCCAAATTGTCCATAGGTATGAATGTGAGTGTGAATGGTTGTTTGTCTATATGTGCCCTGTGATTGGCTGGCGACCAGTCAGGGGTGTACCCCGCCTCAGCTGGGATATTATATTATGAATTACATCTCTGTGTGGAGTACCCCGCCTCTTGCCCGAAGACAGCTGGGATAGGCTCCAGCACCCCCCGCGACCCTCGTGAGGAAAAAGCGGTAGAAAATGAATGAATGAATGAATGTCATGTACTTCCTATTCTATTACGCTTCTTTGCAGATTTGAATACGAGTCCGCAGATTCCTCGAGAGAAGAAATGAAGAGGAAATTTGCTCCCACAATGGAGTTTGTTGAAGAATATCTCAAAGATGTGGTCAGCCAGCCTTTTCCATTTGGGGAAAAAGACAAGAATGAACTCACTCTTGAGGTAGAATAAGCCTCGTACATGATGTTGCATGTTAGATCCCACAAATGCAACGTGCGGTACACTAATTCACACCTGTTATGGATTTCATTTTTGACTTTTGACATCTGGTCGTTGTATACAAGCCCTTTTTTTGGAACCATATATAAGAATTTAAATTTGTTTTTGTATGATTTGGCTTTTGATTTTAGTTAGGGGCGTCACTAGCTTCTGAGGACAGGAGGGGCTTAGCCCCCTGGAGATGCACAGGATATCAATGAATGTAGTAGACATTTAAAAAAAATGAAAAATAAAAATAACGAAAAAAGAACCGGGATATAATTTTCCCACTTTTGGACAGATTTAGTAGAGATACTCAATATGTTTTAGGAAAGCAGGAAGTGAACAAATGTAACAGTTACAACAGTACAAATGTCGAATACAAAAATATGTGACAAAAATTAAAATAAAAAAATTAAACTATATTAGGAAAGCAGGAAGTGAACAAATTAAAAATAAAAAATATATAAAATTTAAGAAAATAATTTTTTTTTTACTTTGATATGTGACAAAAATAAAATTTGAAAAAAAAAAAATTGGAGATGCCTGGAGATGCACAGGATATCAATGAATGTAGTTGACATTAAAAAAATGAAAAATAAAAATAACGAAACAAGAACCGGGATATAATTTTCCCACTTTTGGACAGATTTAGTAGAGATACTCAATATGTTTTAGGAAAGCAGGAAGTGAACAAATGTAACAGTTACAACAGTACAAATGTCGAATACAAAAATATGTGACAAAAATTAAAATAAAAAAAAATAAACTATATTAGGAAAGCAGGAAGTGAACAAATTAAAAATAAAAAAAATATAAAATTTAAGAAAATAATTTTTTTTTACTTTGATATGTGACAAAAATAAAATTTGAAAAAAAAATAAATTGGAGATGCCTGGAGATGCACAGGATGTCAATGAATGTAGTTGACATTAAAAAAATGAAAAATAAAAATAACGAAACAAGAACCGGGATATAATTTTCCCACTTTTGGACAGATTTAGTAGAGATACTCAATATGTTTTAGGAAAGCAGGAAGTGAACAAATGTAACAGTTACAACAGTACATATGTCGAATACAAAAATATGTGACAAAAATTAAAATAAAAAAAATTAAACTATATTAGGAAAGCAGGAAGTGAACAAATTAAAAATAAAAAAATTTATAAAATTTAAGAAAATATTTTTTTTTACTTTGATATGTGACAAAAATAAAATTTGAAAAAAAAATAAATTGGAGATCCCTGGAGATGCACAGGATATCAATGAATGTAGTAGACATTAAAAAAATGAAAAATAAAAATAACGAAAAAAGAACCGGGGTATAATTTTCCCACTTTTGGACAGATTTAGTAGAGATACTCAACATTAAATTTACACAATCTACACTGCAAAACCGCTGCTCAAGTTCTGCAACCATTTAAGATCAATTATATAATAATCATTATTATATTATGAATTACATCTCTGTGTGGAGTTTGCATGTTCTCCCTGTGCATGCGTGGGTTTTCTCCGGGTACTCCGGTTTCCTCCCACATTCCAAAAACATGCTAGGTTAATTGGCGACTCCAAATTGTCCATAGGTATGAATGTGAGTGTGAATGGTTGTTTGTCTATATGTGCCCTGTGATTGGCTGGCGACCAGTCCAGGGTGTACATCGTCTCTCGCCCGAAGACAGCTGGGATAGGCTCCAGCACCCCTGCGAGGAAAAGCGGTAGAAAAATAAATGAATGAATGAATATTATTAATTAGCCTATTATTATTATTACTATCATTATTATTCTCTTTCTGATTATTACTAGTAGTAGTAGTAGGCTAGTATTAGCCTGCTTATTGGCTTGCTTATTAGCCTGCTTTTGCCCTATTATATGAAATTTGTCATATTTTTTTGTAAAAAAAATCTATAAAAAAATATTAAAATTATCAAATTATGTAGGGGGACTTAAGAACATATGGCTGAAGCCCCCCTAAATAATTTGATAATTTTTATATTTTTGTATTGATTTTTTTATTTAGGGGGGACTTATGAACATAGGGCTGAAGCCCCCCTAAATAATTTGATAATTTTTATATTTTTTATTGATTTTTTTATTTAGGGAGGGCTTAAGAACATAGGGCTGAAGCCCCCCTAAATAATTTGATAATTTTTATATTTTTTTATTGATTTTTTTATTTAGGGGGGGCTTAAGAACATAGGGCTGAAGCCCCCCTAAATAATTTGATAATTTTTATATTTTTTTTATTTAGGGGGGCTTAAGAACATAGGGCTGAAGACCCTCTAAATAATTTGATAATTTTTATATATTTTTTTATTGATTCTTTTTTTTTTTTTTACAAAGAAAATATGACAAATTTAGGCCAAATGGGCTTAATGATGCCACTGATTTTAGCTATTATTGAACAGACAGACTTCCTATATTGTCATTGCACAATAACGAAATCTCGTTGCCTGGCTCCTGTATAATAATAAATAATAATAATAATGTGGAGAATAAATAGATTACATCAAATATAAACAACAATGTACAGCATAAACAGTAAAGTGCACAAATAATTTAAATAATTTTGAATAAATAATAATAATAATAATAATGGTTATATTATACGCTTCTCCCTTTTCAGGTGGTGAATCTGGCTCGTAACCTGGTCTACTTTGGATTCTATAGCTTCAGTGAGCTGCTGCGACTCACACGCACTCTACTGGCCATCCTGGACATTGTTCAGCACCCGCTGACTTTCATGAACAAGCTCAACAAAAGTCCAGAAGCTGGTGAGGGGACATTTATGATGGCTGAAACATGTGTTGACATGTGAAGTCCAAATGTGTGAAGCAATGTTCTTCTCCAGGAAACAACGTCCTGCGCACAATCCACGGTGTTGGAGAAATGATGACCCAGATGGTGATGAGTCGAGGTGTGCCTCAATGCCTGCCTGACACGCCTCCGTCCCTGCGTTACGGCAAAGGTCACATGTTGCCGGATAACGAGGACGTCATGGTTATGGACACCAAGCTGAAGATCATAGAGATCCTGCAAGTATGTGCTGTCACATGAATGTGCATATAATTTTTTTTTTTATAATTTTTGCTTTTTTTTTGTTTTATTTTAGTTCATCTTAAGTGTCAGACTGGACTACAGGATCACGTATTTGTTGTCCATCTACAAGAAGGAGTTTGGAGAGAAAAGCTTATCTGAGGCCGCTGCCTCGCAAGCTGACGTGCACCTCATTGTTGCACGTGAGAATTAATTTTATAATATTTATAAGGGTTTTCATGACTTTACTTCCACACTTTAAATTCACCACTTTTTTTTTTTTTTTTTTGTCTCCAGCGTCTGAGCCAGACATTGATGAGATTGCAACTAAAGCTGAGAGTATGTTTGCTGGGAGGTAGGCTAAATGTGCATCATTGACACTTTAATCAAACATTTGGGTGTAAACAATATGCCTCAATCATTTTTTTAGTCATAAAATGTCTTTATTTTGTATACAATGTCATTTGTTGTAGACACCGGTATCTAGTGCCAGCTGAAAAATCCATCATACACAACACACACACACACACATTCTAAGAATTCCTGGCAGGACTCATGCTACTGGCTACAGGAAATTAAAAAATGAGCCATAAAAGCACTTTAATTTACACAAAATATGTGACTTACTGTCTGCACGGTGTTTGAGTGGTTCGCACGCAGGCCTCACAGCTCAGAGACCCAAGTTCAATTCCACCCTCATGTTTGCATGTTCTCCCCGTATGTGTGAGTTTTCTCCGGGTACTCCGGTTTCCTCCCACATTCCAAAACCATGCTAGGTTAATTAGCAGCTCCAAATTGTCCATAGGTATTTTTTAATGTGAGTGTGAATGGTTGTTTGTCTGTATGTGCCCTGTGATTGGCTGGCCACCAGTCCAGGGTGTACCCCGCCTCTCGCCCGAAGACAGCTGGGATAGGCTCCAGCAACCCCCCGCGACCCTCGTGAGGATAAGCGGTAGAAAATGAATGAATGAATAATAAGAAATATACAAATAAGTACCAATATGAGTTTGGAAATCTATTATTCCCATAATGGGCTGCATGGTGGTTAGCACATTATTTTTATTTTTATTGTTTTATTTTTATTTTTATTTTTATTTTTATTTTTATTTTTATTTTTATTTTTATTTTTATTTTTATTTTTATTTTTATTTTTATTTTGTAGAGTGTTTTACAGACTGTGAAACGCTTATCCCTTACATTGACATTGAATAAAAAATGCTTCTCTGAGTCTCAGTAACTCTTATATTTGTTCACTTCCTGCTTTCCTAATTTATTTTTATTTTTATTTTTATTTTTATTTTTATTTTTATTTTTATTTTTATTTTTATTTTTATTTTTATTTTTATTTTTATTTTTATTTTTATTTTTATTTTTATTTTTATTTTTATTTTTATTTTGTAGAGTGTTTTAACAGACTGTGAAACGCTTATCCCTTACATTGACATTGAATAAAAAAAATGCTTCTCTGAGTCTCAGGAAGTTGAAACAGAGTTGAAAATACCTTTTTTTGTCATTGTCGTCTAAAACTAAAACTACATCTGATCTTCATCCCAGCTCTGAATTAAGTGCAGTGGAGCTCGATGATGAGGGTGGTCGAACATTTCTCAGGGTTCTGATCCATCTCATGATGCAAGACTATCCACCGTTGGTGTCAGGCTCACTGCAGCTCATCTTCAAACACTTCAGTCAGAGAGCTGAGGTTCTGCAGGCCTTCAAGCAGGTACATAAGTTAGTTAATGAGTTAGTGTTATGGACAAAGGAGTTCTTCAGTGATGGTTCTCCTGCTGTTTTTCAGGTCCAGTTGTTGGTGTCGGAACAGGATGTCGAGAACTACAAGCAGATAAAGGCCGACCTCGATCAACTGCGTCTAACTGTTGAGAAATCAGAGCTGTGGGTGGAGAAGAACGGAGTCTACAACAACGAAGATCTTGGTGTTAGGGAGGGCAAAGAACAAAACATAGAGGTCCTTTATTATTATTTAATGTCATCCAAAATTTGGTTGAATCCTTCATTATAAATTTACTCGACTTTGGTAAACAATTTTTATTCTTGGTGTCTTGTCAGGAGACCGGACTGAGCACAGTACATGACGGAGACCATAAACCTCAGATTGACAGCAACAAAGAAAACAACTACAGCATCGTCAAAGAGGCGAGTTTCATGCTTGCCTTCGTCATTATCCTCATCGGATGTCAAGGTTGTATCTCGTAGTTGTCAGCAAAGTGTTTTTTTTTTTTTTTTCCCAATATGCAGATCCTGTTACGGCTGAGTAAGTTGTGTTACCACGGTAAAAAGATTCGTACTCAGCAGCAGAGGCTTTTAAAGAACATGGGGGCTCATACTGTGGTGCTGGACCTGCTGCAGATCCCCTTTGAGAAAGTGAGGAATAACACAAAGAACCGAGTGACTACCTGACTTTCACTGCCATCACCTCTCTTTTTTTTTTTTTGTTTAATTGTTCTTATTCAGAGTGATGAGAAGATGAATGAGATCATGACCCTGGCACACACATTTCTGCAGAACTTCTGCAGAGGGAATCATCAGAACCAATTTCTGCTTCATAAACATCTCAATCTTTTCCTCACTCCAGGGGTATGATCTTGATTGACACGAGTCGCACCTTTTACGGAACAAATATCCGTATATGAAACAGCTAAAATAATGCATAAGGCTAAAAATAACCAATTACATAAAAAAATTACAAAATTTAAAAATTCAAAAAAACAAAACAAAAAAACCTTAAACTGTATTATGGAAAGCAGGAAGTGAACAAATGTAACAGTTACTGATTGTAAAAGTACCAGACGGAGGGGTAGGATTTAATAAGCTTTGCTCCTTCCTACTCCAACAGTTACTATAATAACTATATAATATATAATAATATAATATAATGTAATTGTATGGTCATATCACCTCGTACTTCAGTACGGGACAAAAAATTACAAAATTTCAAAATAAAAAAACCACCAAAAAACCTTAAACTGTATTATGGAAAGCAGGAAGTGAACAAATGTAACAGTTACTGATTGTAAAAGTACCAGATGGGGGGGTGGGATTTAATAAGCTTTGCTCCTTCCTACTCCAACAGTTACTATAATAACTATATAATATATAGTAATGTAATATAATATAATGCATACAATGTAATTGTAAGGTCATATCACCTTGTACTTCAGTACGGGACAAAAAATTAAAAAAATTCAAAATTAAAAACAAAAAACCCTTAAACTGTATTATGGAAAGCAGGAAGTGAACAAATGTAACAGTTACTGATTGTAAAAGTACCAGATGGAGGGGTAGTTCCAACAGTTACTATAATAACTATATAATATATAGTAATATAATATAATGTAATTGTATGGTCATATCACCTCGTGCTTCAATATGGGACAAAAAAATTACAAAATAAAAAAAAAAACAAACAAACAAAAAAAACCTTAAACTGTATTATGGAAAGCAGGAAGTGAACAAATGTAACAGTTACTGATTGTAATAGTACCATTAACCATTATGTCATTGGATGATCACCTTCTACTTCGGTATGTGACAAAAATAAAATAAAATAAATAGTTAAACTATATTAGGAAAGCAGGAAGTGAACAAATGTAACAGTTACAGATTGTAAAAGTACCATTAACCATTATGTCATTGGATGATCACCTCCTACTTTGGTATGTGACAAAAATAAAATAAAAAAAAATAGTTAAACTATATTAGGAAAGCAGGAAGTGAACAAATGTAACAGTTACCAATTGTAAAAGTACCAGATCGAGGGGTAGGATTTAATAAGCTTTGCTTCTTCCTGATTATGATTATGTGATGCATTCAATTGTAACCTGATGCATGTTCAAATGAAATAAAACCATTACCATTAATATTTTTCATCTGAAACTCTACCTCTGGTTTCTCAACAGTTGCTGGAAGCCGAAACGATGCGTCATATTTTTATGAATTACTACCAGCTGTGCAATGAGATCAGCGACCGTGTTGTTCATCACTTCGTCCACTGCATTGAAACGCATGGTCGTCACGTTCTGTACTTGAAGTTCCTGCAAACAATCGTGAAAGCTGAAGGGAAGTATGTGAAGAAATGTCAGGACAAAGTCATGACGGAGGTGATTTCAATTTCTCAGTGACTTGTTATATAGCACTAATATTCATATTGGAAAATTAATAGCAGATCAAGTGCAGTCAAAGCCTGATCATTATTATGCTTTTTACAGCTGGTAAACGGAGGAGAGGATGTCCTGGTCTTCTACAATGACCGCTCCTCCTTTCCAGTCCTGCTTCAGATGATGGGCTCTGAGCGTGAGCGCACGGATGAAGACGGAGCTCTGGCTTATCACAACACGCTTGTCGAGCTTCTCGCTGCCTGCACCGAGGGCAAAAACGTCTACACTGAACTGAAATGTAACTCTCTGCTTCCGCTGGATGATATTGTCAAAGTTGTCACCGATGTCAATTGCATCCCAGAGGTAAAGGATACGTTGTTGTGTTCTACCAAACACTTTAGGATACATCACATTCAGGACTGTTTGTCTGCCTGATGTAGAACATGGATCACATTTTTTTGGTGGGGTGGGGGGTTATGCAAACAAAAAACATGAATTTTAAACTTTAAACAAAACTTTATATATACCATACATACATATATATATATATATATATATATATACAGTAAAGTCTCGTTATATCGATATCGGTTAAAACGAATTACTACTTATTACGATACTATTTTCATTTCCCGGCAAATTTCTAGTCTTTTATGATATAATTAGCTCCGTTAGTACGATACCCGGTTATTATGATAATCCGGTTACTACGATGCCCTTTTCATCTCCCGCCAGCCAATTTGGTCTGCTTATATCGATACAAAAGCAGCTTAAATCAATCTTTGCTTAAGGATTTCAATACCAAAAAAGAACACGGCGAACGGCTGCTTCCAGTCAACTTTATTTTTCACACTTCCACCACCAGAGCGCAGCGCAAAAAATTCAAAAAAAAAATTACATGCCATATCAAAGATCCGCCCACTTTTAATGCAGTTTCGGCGCAGGATCGGATATATGGATAGTCCGGTTATATCGGTATTTTTTCCGACTCCCGAGAATATCGATATAACGAGACTTTACTGTATATATGCACAGGGTCAGGCAATATGATCTGACACATTTGTAGGTTAAATAAAACGCAAATAAAGTAAACACACATACATAGGGTCAGACAAAATGATCTCACATATTAGTAAATAATTACTAAATAAAAGGCAAATAAAGTAAAGTAACAAAAAAGTGTTTTTTTCTTCGAAAAGTACATATAATGCCATTCTGTTTTAAAAATTAAATCAGTTCAGCCGGTTGATTTTCGTTTTTCAATGCAGATCCAGTAGCTCTGAGGTTGGTAACCCATAACCAGATCATGTTTCCAGCTGGTACGGGATCATGTCTACCAAGATTGAAGTACAAACGGAACGCTTGTTGTGTTGCGGTTACAGATTCTTTTGTTTTGATAAACGTTTCCGCAATAAAAGCGCGATGCTCACCGGTCCAATTCATGGCAGCAACTGAAAAAGAACCGAAAAACAATGGCATTATAAAGAAACTAAATAAAATTCAGTAAACCTCGGATATATCGGAAATTCGCTCACAACAGACCGATTTTTCTCTAATGCATTTCCAATAAAAATTCATTGCATATATCAGATTTTTTATAACGGATTTCGCCTATTTCGGACAAAATCTCCAGTCCCGTTCCATTAAATTTCATATATCGGATGGCGCTCCGATTCGCCGAATCGTGACAGGCTGCTATATGACGTCATTTGCAGCGTTGCCTGCACGATTTATATTCACGTTTATTATTCAGATTTAGGACAAATATAAAAGTGAGTGACGTCAATAATACTAGCACAGCAGTGAATGAGATCTTAACCTCACTATTGGAAATAACGTAGGCCTGACGGGCGTAACAGGGCCTAGCTTAATTAACAATTTGTTATGCTCAGAGTCCAATAAAGTTAAATTCTCATTACCTTACGTCTCTTTTCATTGCCCAGTCCAGGTACATTGGAAACATAGTCAAGGAAGTGCCTTTTTATAACGGATAAAATCCGATTTACGCATATACCGGATATAAATTCGATATATGCGTAAAACGGACATTTTCCGGTATACGCATATAACGGATTTTGCTTATATCGGACAAAACCAGTGGGAACAATTGAATCCGATATATCCGAGGTTTACTGTAGCATTATATGTACTTTTCGAAATCAAAAACATTTTTTTGTTACTTTACTTTATTTGCCTTTTATTTAACCTACAAATGTGTCAGATCATTTTGTCTGACCCTGTGTGTGTGTCTGTGTGTATATGTATGTATGTGTATGTATATATATATATATATATATATTAGGGATCAACCGATATGTTTTTTGCGGGGCCGATACCGATTTTTTTCCATCAGCCTTAGCCGATGGCCGATTTTGCTTGGGCCGATATTTGTGACCGATACTGCTTTTGTGCCCTCAATTTACATGAAAATTGAAATGTAAACACTGAACACAGTAGGATTCAGCTTTCTTAAACACATTTAAACGGCATTATCAACTTTTAAAAGGAATAAATATTCAACCTTGTGCAAAACATTTCGGCCCGATATATCGGCCGGCTGATGTATCGGTCGATCTTTAATACATATATGTGTGTGTGTGTGTGTGTGTGTATATATATATATATATATATATATATATATATATACACATATATACACACACAAACGGTGATTCCGATTTAGTTCCCTTGTTTGGTAGTTAAGTATTGACCTGACCTTATTCTAGAGCCGGATTTATTTCTTTAAAAAACTCCCCACCCACTCTTACCCTAGCCAAATTCTGACATTTTTTTATCTGGTGATTGTATCTTGTACCTGGAAGTGATATGAGAATATATTTTAATTCTAAAATTCTGTGTTATTTTCATAATTTGGCTCCAACTTTATATCCTGTGGAAGACAAAAGTAGAATACCTTTCATTAAAGCTGGAGTTACATCCCGATGTACGTGTTATCACACCGAAAATTTGTAGTCAGAGGCGTGCAAGGTGGCATGTTAGGTTCACTTCATGGAAGCTACAACAAAGCAAATACTGTGTATCTTTTAAGTGACAATTCCGTGTTTATTCTTCCCAACAGGTGAAAACCGCATACGTGAACTTTGTCAATCACTGCTATGTGGACACAGAGGTGGAAATGAAAGAGATCTACACCTCCAATCACATCTGGAAACTCTTCGACAACATCCTGGTTGATATGTCCAGAGTAAGCCTCAAATTTAACGGTCACGATTCCTGTACAGGATGCTCAGTAAAAACTATATTCTTTGTGTATCTAGGTGTGTAACACCACCACAGATCGAAACCATGCTGATTTGGCCCTGGAGAAGTATGTGACGGAGACGGTGATGGCCATCATTACGGGATTTTTTAGTTCTCCATTTTCTGTCAACCACTCCAACCTTCAGGTATATCATTAATTATGGGCTTGCTCAGTAATGCAAGCCCCATAGTCTATGGGGCTTGCATTACTGAGCAAGCCCATATTGTTATTCCTTGTGATGTTTAGCTATTATTATATCTTAATCTTCCCAATTTTGCGCGCGTAATGCGGCCAAAACCGTAAGAAGGACCCCCCCACACATGTTACACCGCCGGAATCGTGACGCTCGGGACTACAGCGGTATTTATTTTTTGGAACGTTTTGTGTAACTATGGCGACGCTATAAACCAAAACAATTTACGGCTCATTTTTTAGATAAACTTCTCAACTCTCTCTGTGGCTAAATGCTAATTGCTAGCATGTTAGCATTTAAGCCAATTTATGCCTAAAGGCAAATACACGCATGGCAGGATGTGGGGAAGTTATAGGACAACCTTGGCACTTTCTAAACTTGAGGCCCTCTTGCTAGGTGCTAGCATGATGACTGTTAGCTTGTTAGCATTTAAGCTAATTTACTCATGTCTAAAGGCAAATACACACGTGGCATGATGTGGGGACACTATGGGACTGCCCCAAACTTTTCGGGACCTGAGGCTGTCTTGCTAGGTGCTAGCTTGGTAGCCGTTAGAATGTTAGCATTTAAGCTAATTTACTAATGTCTAAAGGCAAATGGACACATGGCATGATGTAGTATGTGACGGAGACGGTGATGGCCATCATTACGGGATTTTTTTAGTTCACCATTTTCTGTCAACCTCTCCAACCTACGGCTCATTTTTTAGATAAACTTCTCAACTCTCTCTGTGGCTAAATGCTAATTGCTAGCATGTTAGCATTTAAGCTAATTTATGTCTAAAGGCAAATACACGCATGGCATGATGTGGGGAAGTTATAGGACAACCTTGGCACTTTCTAAACTTGAGGCCCTCTTGCTAGGTGCTAGCATGATGACTGTTAGCTTGTTAGCATTTAAGCTAATTTACTCATGTCTAAAGGCAAATACACACGTGGCATGATGTGGGGACACGATGGGACTGCCCCAAACTTTTTGGGACCTGAGGCTGTCTTGCTAGGTGCTAGCTTGGTAGCCGTTAGAATGTTAGCATTTAAGCTAATTTACTAATGTCTAAAGGCAAATGGACACATGGCATGATGTAGTATGTGACGGAGACGGTGATGGCCATCATTACGGGATTTTTTAGTTCACCATTTTCTGTCAACCTCTCCAACCTACGGCTCATTTTTTAGATAAACTTCTCAACTCTCTCTGTGGCTAAATGCTAATTGCTAGCATGTTAGCATTTAAGCTAATTTATGTCTAAAGGCAAATACACGCATGGCATGATGTGGGGAAGTTATAGGACAACCTTGGCACTTTCTAAACTTGAGGCCCTCTTGCTAGGTGCTAGCATGATGACTGTTAGCTTGTTAGCATTTAAGCTAATTTACTCATGTCTAAAGGCAAATACACACGTGGCATGATGTGGGGACACTATGGGACTGCCCCAAACTTTTCGGGACCTGAGGCTGTCTTGCTAGGTGCTAGCTTGGTAGCCGTTAGAATGTTAGCATTTAAGCTAATTTACTAATGTCTAAAGGCAAATGGACACATGGCATGATGTAGTATGTGACGGAGACGGTGATGGCCATCATTACGGGATTTTTTAGTTCACCATTTTCTGTCAACCTCTCCAACCTACGGCTCATTTTTTAGATAAACTTCTCAACTCTCTCTGTGGCTAAATGCTAATTGCTAGCATGTTAGCATTTAAGCTAATTTATGTCTAAAGGCAAATACACGCATGGCATTATGTGGGGAAGTTATAGGACAACCTTGGCACTTTCTAAACTTGAGGCCCTCTTGCTAGGTGCTAGCATGATGACTGTTAGCTTGTTAGCATTTAAGCTAATTTACTCATGTCTAAAGGCAAATACACACGTGGCATGATGTGGGGACACTATGGGACTGCCCCAAACTTTTCGGGACCTGAGGCTGTCTTGCTAGGTGCTAGCTTGGTAGCCGTTAGAATGTTAGCATTTAAGCTAATTTACTAATGTCTAAAGGCAAATGGACACATGGCATGATGTAGTATGTGACGGAGACGGTGATGGCCATCATTACGGGATTTTTTAGTTCACCATTTTCTGTCAACCTCTCCAACCTACGGCTCATTTTTTAGATAAACTTCTCAACTCTCTCTGTGGCTAAATGCTAATTGCTAGCATGTTAGCATTTAAGCTAATTTATGTCTAAAGGCAAATACACGCATGGCAGGATGTGGGGAAGTTATAGGACAACCTTGGCACTTTCTAAACTTGAGGCCCTCTTGCTAGGTGCTAGCATGATGACTGTTAGCTTGTTAGCATTTAAGCTAATTTACTCATGTCTAAAGGCAAATACACACGTGGCATGATGTGGGGACACTATGGGACTGCCCCAAACTTTTCGGGACCTGAGGCTGTCTTGCTAGGTGCTAGCTTGGTAGCCGTTAGAATGTTAGCATTTAAGCTAATTTACTAATGTCTAAAGGCAAATGGACACATGGCATGATGTAGTATGTGACGCAGACGGTGATGGCCATCATTACGGGATTTTTTAGTTCACCATTTTCTGTCAACCTCTCCAACCTACGGCTCATTTTTTAGATAAACTTCTCAACTCTCTCTGTGGCTAAATGCTAATTGCTAGCATGTTAGCATTTAAGCTAATTTATGTCTAAAGGCAAATACACGCATGGCAGGATGTGGGGAAGTTATAGGACAACCTTGGCACTTTCTAAACTTGAGGCCCTCTTGCTAGGTGCTAGCATGATGACTGTTAGCTTGTTAGCATTTAAGCTAATTTACTCATGTCTAAAGGCAAATACACACGTGGCATGATGTGGGGACACTATGGGACTGCCCCAAACTTTTCGGGACCTGAGGCTGTCTTGCTAGGCGCTAGCTTGGTAGCCGTTAGAATGTTAGCATTTAAGCTAATTTACTAATGTCTAAAGGCAAATGGACACATGGCATGATGTAGTATGTGACGGAGACGGTGATGGCCATCATTACGGGATTTTTTAGTTCACCATTTTCTGTCAACCTCTCCAACCTACGGCTCATTTTTTAGATAAACTTCTCAACTCTCTCTGTGGCTAAATGCTAATTGCTAGCATGTTAGCATTTAAGCTAATTTATGTCTAAAGGCAAATACACGCATGGCAGGATGTGGGGAAGTTATAGGACAACCTTGGCACTTTCTAAACTTGAGGTCCTCTTGCTAGGTGCTAGCATGATGACTGTTAGCTTGTTAGCATTTAAGCTAATTTACTCATGTCTAAAGGCAAATACACACGTGGCATGATGTGGGGACACTATGGGACTGCCCCAAACTTTTCGGGACCTGAGGCTGTCTTGCTAGGTGCTAGCTTCGTAGCCGTTAGAATGTTAGCATTTAAGCTAATTTACTAATGTCTAAAGGCAAATGGACACATGGCATGATGTGGGGACACGATGGGACTGCCCCAAACTTTTCGGGACCTGAGGCTGTCTTGCTAGGTGCTAGCTTGGTAGCCGTTAGAATGTTAGCATTTAAGCTAATTTACTAATGTCTAAAGGCAAATGGACACATGGCATGATGTGGGGACACGATGGGACTGCATCAACCTTTTCGGCACTTGAGGCGTTCTTGCTAGGTGCTAGCATGGTAGCCGTTTGCACACCGGGCCCGAGGTTCACAGCACAGGTGGCAAGCCCATCAAAATTTCCGCGGAAATTTTCTAGTTACATGTTGATACTTGTCAATTTGAATTAAAACAATTTACCAACACACACATTTTGTTCAATGTATAATTCTCAAACAGTATCATGTATTTGAAGGCTGACTCTTTCAACGATTGTTCTTAGTTAAGTTGCTCTGTTTTAAAGCCGTTCCATATGGTATTTTGGTAGATATTTTGTGTATTTGTTCACTGACTGAGGTTCCATGTCTTCACTTGGCCACAGACGAACCAATCTATCTTCATTAAGCTGCTCCAGTCGGCTTTCAGGCTCTACAACTGCACATGGGTCACTCAGAAAGCAAATATTGAGAACTGCATCAAAACTCTTGCTGATGTCGGTAAGTGACACTACTCTGTTATTTAGTTTATTGATTATACAAATATTTTTTATTTACACAGTATATTTTTTTTTTGTATCATTATTACTGTGTGGCTCAGTTCAACTGACCACTCATCGCCGCTAACTTACTTCTCCCACCGATTCTCCTCAGCGAAAGCACGGGCAATTGCTATCCCAGTTGACCTGGATAGTCAGGTCAACACTCTGTCTCTGAAGGCTCATAGCAACATGGTTCAACGAGCAGCAAAGGATTGGAGGATCTCCGCCCGCACCCGGCCCCGCAAGGAGAACCTGGGTGGCCCTGACTACAAGACCATAATTGAGAAGTTGCAGGTACCGCATAAAGCTACAGAATGTGTATTAAATGCCTGATAGGTCATAAAATTTAAACATGTGAGGCAAAATTAGGTTAATGAGCATATCAACCATCAGAAAAAAAAAATGTTTTAATGTTAATGTTTTTATTTCATTTGAACATGCATCAAATTACAATTGAGTGCATCACATAATCAGTTCCCAGTTCCACATGTCCAAAAGGAGTAGGAAGAAGCAAAGCTTATTAAATCCTACCCCTCCATCTGGTACTTTTACAATCAGTAACTGTTACATTTGTTCACTTCCTGCTTTCCATAATACAGTTTAAGGTTTTTTTTAATTTTTAAATTTTGTAATTTTTTTGTCCCGTACTGAAGTACGAGGTGATATGACCATACAATTACATTATATACATTATATTATATTACATTACTATATATTATATAGTTATTATGGTAACTGTTGGAGTAGGAAGAAGCAAAGTTACATTTGTTCACTTCCTGCTTTAATTTTTAATTTTTAATTTTTAATTTTTAATTTTTAATTTTTAATTTTTAATTTTTAATTTTTAATTTTTAATTTTTAATTTTTAATTTTTAATTTTTAATTTTTAATTTTTAATTTTTAATTTTTAATTTTTAATTTTTAATTTTTAATTTTTAATTTTTAATTTTTAATGACTAAATGAAGTAAAATACAAATACAGGAGCTTATTAAATCCTACCCCTACTTTTACAATCAGTAACTGTTACATTTGTTCACTTCCTGCTTTCCTAATATAGTTTTTCCTCACTAAGGTTGCAGGGGTATGCTGGAGCCTATCCTACCCTGGATTGGTCGCCAGACAACCATTCACACTAATCTGTGTATCTGTGTGCAGGGGGTTGTGTCCCATCTTGAGGAACAATTCAGTCCGAAGGTTCAGGCAGAGTTTTCGGTGTTGGTCGATGTCCTCCACAGCCCTGAGCTGCTGTTTCCAGAGGCTGCTCGCCTACGGTGTGAGAGTGGAGCTTTCATGTCAAAGTAAGTTGCTAACAATGTGTAGTTAATGTATAATTTCATTCGTATAATGGTTTGGGCACCAGGGCTTTACAGATTAAAATATTAATGTAAACGTTCATGAGCTTCATAGTTTTATCAGGCAGATCACAGAAGGGACGCGACATAATATAATGGCTCCTGGCAGGGCCCTCCATCTGCAATTTACAAATTGCAATTTAAAAGTACCTACATACCTACAACTATATGAAAATATTTACAAAAAGGATGAGTGGTGAGATTTATCATTTGTAATAATATAATTTGGCCATTGCTTTACATTTGAATCAATGTGAGATTTTTCATTTTAAGATGAATGTGAGTGTGAATGGTTGTTTGTCTATATGTGCCCTGTGATTGGCTGGCGACCAGTCCAGGGTGTACTCCGCCTCTCGCCTGAAGACAACTGGGATAGGCTCCAGCACCCTCTGCGACTCTTAGAACGTGGAGGTAGAAATACATGTTCGATTTGTTCAATCCACACACATGTGCTGTGTTGCTATACGTACCAAAGTGGGGGCAGCTTGAGAAAAAATGTAATTGCTCAGTTGTTGGACTCATTGATGGACTTAACTCAGTATTGATTTTATAATTGCTTTACAGCGACTACCCTTTATTGCTTGCAACGCTTTGGTAGTTAATGCTAAGAGTCCACTGGGCCGGTGCCAGTTCACGCCAATGCAATTGCTATGGCGCCTAGTGTCGCTAATAAGGTGCCTAGTGGCGTGCAGTGGCTTAAAACTGGCTCATGGTGGCGGCAAAAATTTAGTTTGGTGGCAAGAAAATGTCAAAATGTTTCCACCGAGTGGAACCAAATGTCACAAACAATCCTCCTATTGGAATCCACTGGAATGTAATGGCGCGAGCCAAGTTGCGCCAATGATGCTTGTGGTATGCAGTGGCTCAAACTGGCTCATGGTGGCGGCAAAAATTTAGTTTGGCGACAAGAAAATTTCAAAATGTTTAAAATCTTCATGTCCACCAAGTGGAACCAAATGTCACAAATAATCATCCTATTGGAAATAATGCTCAGAGTCCACTGGGCTGGCGCCAGTTGGTGCCAGTTCGCACCAATGCAATTTGCTATGGCGCCTAGTGTCGCCAATAAGGTGCCTAGTGGCGTGCAGTGGCTCAAACTGGCTCATGCTGACCCGTAACGGTGACAAGAAAATTTCAAAATGTTTAAAATCTTTGTGTCCACCAAGTGGAACCAAATGTCACAAACAATCCTCCTATTGGAATCCACTGGAATGTAATGGCACGAGCCAAGTTGCGCCAATGATGCTTGTGGCGTGCAGTGCCTCAAACTGGCTCATGATGGCGGCAAAAATTGAGTTTGGCGGCAAGAAAATGTCAAAATGTTTAAAATCTTTGTGTTCACCAAGTGGAACCAAATGTCACAAATAATCCTCCTATTGGAATCCACTGGAATGTAATGGCGCGAGCCAAGTTGCGCCAATGATGCTTGTGGTATGCAGTGGCTCAAACTGGCTCATGGTGGCGGCAAAAATTTTGTTTGGCGACAAGAAAATTTCAAAATGTTTAAAATCTTCATGTCCACCAAGTGGAACCAAATGTCACAAATAATCCTCCTATTGGAATCCACTGGAATGTAATGGCACGAGTCAAATTGCGCCAATGATGCTTGTGGTGTGCAGTGCCTCAAACTGGCTCATGGTGGCGGCAAAGATTGAGTTTGGCGACAAGAAAATTTCAAAATGTTTAAAATCTTCTTGTCCACCAAGTGGAACCAAATGTCACAAATAATCCTCCTATTGGAATCCACTGGAATGTAATGGCACGAGTCAAATTGCGCCAATGATGCTTGTGGTGTGCAGTGCCTCAAACTGGCTCATGGTGGCGGCAAAGATTGAGTTTGGTGACAAGAAAATTTCAAAATGTTTAAAATCTTTGTGTCCACCAAGTGGAACCAAATGTCACAAACAATCCTCCTACTGGAATCCACTGGAATGTAATGGCACGAGTCAAATTGCGCCAATGATGCTTGTGGTGTGCAGTGCCTCAAACTGGCTCATGGTGGCGGCAAAGATTGAGTTTGGCGACAAGAAAATTTCAAAATGTTTAAAATCTTCTTGTCCACCAAGTGGAACCAAATGTCACAAATAATCCTCCTATTGGAATCCACTGGAATGTAATGGCACGAGCCAAGTTGCGCCAATGATGCTTGTGGCGTGCAGTGCCTCAAACTGGCTCATGATGGCGGCAAAAATTGAGTTTGGCGGCAAGAAAATGTCAAAATGTTTAAAATCTTCGTGTTCACCAAGTGGAACCAAATGTCACAAATAATCCTCCTATTGGAATCCACTGGAATGTAATGGCACGAGCCAAGTTGCGCCAATGATGCTTGTGGCGTGCAGTGCCTCAAACTGGCTCATGATGGCGGCAAAAATTGAGTTTGGCGGCAAGAAAATTTCAAAATGTTTAAAATCTTCATGTCCACCAAGTGGAACCAAATGTCACAAACAATCCTCCTATTGGAATCCACTGGAATGTAATGGCACGAGCCAAGTTGCGCCAATGATGCTTGTGGCGTGCAGTGCCTCAAACTGGCTCATGGTGGCGGCAAAGATTGAGTTTGGTGACAAGAAAATTTCAAAATGTTTAAAATCTTTGTGTCCACCAAGTGGAACCAAATGTCACAAACAATCCTCCTATTGGAATCCACTGGAATGTAATGGCACGAGCCAAGTTGCGCCAATGATGCTTGTGGCGTGCAGTGCCTCAAACTGGCTCATGGTGGCGGCAAAAATTGAGTTTGGCGGCAAGAAAATGTCAAAATGTTTAAAATATTCGTGTTCACCAAGTGGAACCAAATGTCACAATCTTCCTATTGGAATCCACTGGAATGTAATGGCTCGAGCCAGGTCGCGCCAATGATGCTAGGAATCCACTGGGCCGGTGCCAGTTTACGGCAAAGATTATGTGATTGGCGCGAAGTGGCTCGCTGTGGCGCCGAATAACGGCAACATGCCAAGCGAACATTAATTCGGCGCCATAGCAAGCCACGATGCACCAATCACATAATCTGGCACCAACTGGCGCCGGCCCAGTGGACTCCTAGCATTATATACAGTATGCACAATATGTAGAAATGTTGTGTCCCAGTTTTGTCAATTTTTTCCCGACATTTTGGAAGGAATTAACTACCAATAAGAATTAGAAAACTGCCATTGAAGGTTAGACACATTAGGTGGTCTGGGAGAAGACCCCAGAAGTTGTTTGGATGTGGTCTTTTCTCTGGCCTTCTGGCCTCTGTGGACACAAAGGCTCCTGTTACAACAGCTGATACAACAGTTTGATTCCTCTGACAGGCTCATCAAACACACCAAGAAGCTTATGGACAAAGAGGAAAAGCTTTGCATCAAGATTCTGCAGACACTTCGAGAGATGCTGGACAAGAAGGAATGGTTTCAGGAGTCGGTGAGTACTTGACACACAGACACCAAAAACCCTTGTAATGAGGTGAAAACATCTCAAGGTTTGTGCTGGGTTTTTTTTTTTAGCCGCCAATGCTACGCTGCTAACGGCAACGCTTATTCTCCCGGCATATCTCTCAGCCAAGAAACTCCCTCATTTGTATGCAGCGGGCCTTTCTGAGTTACATAAGGAAAAGAGTCACTTGAGGACACAGCCTGAGAGGCAGACGGGGGGGTGGAGAATGAGGGGCGACTTCTGGACAAACAAATCAATACTGCAGAGGGTGAAAGGAGGACCCTTTTTTCCCTTCTTTAACCAGGACGTTTTGAGGGAGTATATAATAGGTGATTGATCATTGGTTGGAAAGTGAAGGTGTTAGCACCACCTTCAAGAGGATTACCATAGATGTAGTGAAGTGTATGTGATGTTTTCTTCTGGACACAAACTTGCATGACATTTTCGACCATTAGGAGGTGTATGCATAGCTCTGTATGTCAGAATTTGACTTTGGATCAGAAGGAAGTGATTGGATAATATCCGTGTAAAGGCGCTCTTATTTGTATTTGTGGTTCGCTATTCATTGCAATGCAATAAATAAAACAAAGCATGATAGCAAAGTTTAAAATTTTGGCTTTTGGGGCCAGAAATACTGTAATTAAAAAAACATGATTACATAAAATAAGGTGGCGGATTAACGGTGCCGTTGGAGTAGAATTTTGCATGAGGACCTGCTGAACGTGGGTCATGGATGGGTGAGGGGTGGGAGGGTTTCTAGCATGGCAATGACAAAAGAAGGAGAAGTACGTTAAGAAGTTTTTATACCTGACTGCTGCGCCCTGTTTGGATATTTTATTTTAATGCATTTTACTCTGTTTTTACTCAACTTTATTTTTATTTCTTTTTCTCTACTGTAAAGCGTCTTTGAGAACTCTGAAAAGCTCTATACAAATCAAATGTATTTATTATTATTATTATTATTAAGATCCTGGTGTGGCCTGGCTTGTCTCCAGATCTTAATTCCATTAAAAATCTGAGGAAGGATATGAAGTTGCCAGCCTCAAAACCTTCAGGGTTTTGGACCCGAATCCCTCCTGATGACCAACTAAAATACATGTCCGACTCTGTGCTTGCCAAAAACACACCATTACTATATAAAACATCACATATGAATCTATATAAATAATATTCATTCATTTTCTACCGCTTATTAGGAAGGGTACACCCTGGACTGGTCGCCAGCCAATCACAGGGCACATATAGACAAACAACCATTCACACTCACATTCATACCTATGGACAATTTGGAGTCGCTAATTAACCTAGCATGTTTTTGGAATGTGGGAGGAAAACGGAGTTCCCGGAGAAACAGAACAGGGAGAACATGGCCGAGGGTGGAATTGAACCCTGGTCTCCTAGCTGTGAGGTCTGCGCGCTAACCACTCGTCCGCCGGTGCAGCCTCTCCAGATCTTAATTCCGTTAAAAATCTGTGGAGAGATGTGAAGTTTCCAAGCGACAGCCTCAAAACCTTAAGGGTTTTGGACCCAAATATTTCTTGATGACCAACTAAAATACATGTCCGACTCTGTGCTTGCCAAAAACACACCATTACTATATAAAACATCACATATAAATCTATATAAATAATATTCATTCATTTTCTACCGCTTATCCTCACAAGGGTCGTGGGGGTGCTGGAGCCTATCCCAGCTGTCATTGGGCGAGAGGCGGGGTACACCCTGGACTGGTCGCCAGCCAATCACAGGGCACATATAGACAAACAACCATTCACACTCACATTCATACCTATGGACAATTTGGAGTCGCCAATTAACCTAGCATGTTTTTGGAATGTGGCAGGAAACCGGAGTACCCGGAGAAAACCCACACATGCACGGGGAGAACATGCAGAGATGGCCGAGGGTGGAATTGAACTCAGGTCTCCTAGCTGTGAGGTCTAGCCACTCGACCGCTGTGCAGCCTCTCCAGATCTTAATTCCGTTAAAAATCTGTGGAGAGATATGAAGTTTCCAAGCGACAGCCTCAAATCCTTCATGGTTTTGGACCCAAATATTTCCTGATGACCAACTAAAATTCATGTCCGACTCTATGATTGCCAACAACACACCATTACTATATAAAACATCACATATAAATCTATATAAATAATATTAATATCAAAATGAATGAAACTAGCAAAAATATGTGCTATTTATGTATTTTTTTAAAGGGGAAAATCAGAAAAGGATAAAATAATGATTACCCCCACCGTACATATGAGACTACTGATGAGGTCATATTGAAAATAGAGGGTCATGTTTTAAAAAAAATTGCACCGTGCATTGAAGAAACGAGACGGTGCAGCAGGGTAAATGTCAGTTTGTGTAGGTGTGTGTGCTCAAGCATGTCTCTGCGGCCTCTCATGTCATATCCCCCGTAGCCCTGAGCGTGGAGCTGCAGCCTCAGAACCGCTACAGAAGAAGAAGGAAGGGAGGGAGTGAAAGAAGTTGATGGAAATAATGAGAAAAGAGACAGACAAAAACAGACAGGGTGAGAGGGAGACAGAGTGACAGCATTAGCATTAGAGGCTGGTGGCTCCCCTGGGGTGCAATGAGTTGGTGGTGGTGGGGGGGGTGGCTGAGGAGGAAGACAGTGAGGCAGCCATGTGAGAAGACATGTGAGCGGAAGATGGGGAGAAAAAAAAAAAAAAAGTGTGTAGCGGCTGCAGAGTGAGGGATTGGAGAGAAGCGGTGTCTGCTCAGTCCATGAGGAGAGGGCAGGGGTTGGACTTACGTAACAGCCTGCAGTGGCTGAGCCAACGTCACGTGGACCATCGCGTTCTCACTCACTCACTCACGCCCTCCCCCCCCTCCCTCCCCTCTTCTCTGTCTGCTCGTGCTCTTCCTCCCTTACTTCCTTCTGGCTTTGTCTCAATCTATCACATTACGGGTGCCCACCTTGGGTTGTTTTTTTGTGTCTTTCTCTGCTGTGTCTATGTGATGTCTCAACACGGATCAGTCAGCAGGGAAAACCTCTGCACAAGTCCCTGTAGGGGCCAACTTTGGAAGTCTTATGACAGGGGGACACGGCATTGAATTAGAACATGATAAGCATACATGGAGTTTATTATTATGCTGACTAATATATGCTCAAAGATAACCTAATATGCACTACAGTATATAATATACAGTAAAGTCTCGTTATATCGATATCGGTTATATCGAAGTACTGCTTATTACGATACTTTTTTCATTTCCCAGCAAATTTCTAGTCTTTTATGATATAATTAGTTCCGTTAGTACGATACCCGGTTATTATGATAATCCGGTTACTACGATGCCCTTTTCATCTCCCGCCAGCCAATTTGGTCTGCTTATATCGATACAAAAGCAGCTTAAATCAATCTTTGCTTAAGGATTTCAATACCAAAAAAAGAACACGGCGAACGGCTGCTTCCAGTCAACTTTATTTTTCACACTTCCACCACCAGAGCACAGCACACACACCGATTCCCGCACTTCCTGGTTCACAGGTCATGCTCAACCCGCCCCACATAGCTGGCCAAACACATGCCTGCAACAGAAGAACCAACTGACATAGCATACACACCTATTCCAACGAAGACACAAGCGTACAAATACATGTATTTAATTGTGTTGTATTCAGATATCTTTTTATCGCTTGCAATAATCACTGTTTTTCATATGTACATGCTGGCGTTCGTGGTTTCTCTCGTGTGTATAGAATCTATACACACGAGAGAAACCACGAACGCAGTTGGTTCTTTCGCCGTGTTCTTTTTTGGTATTGAAATCCTTAAGCAAAGATTGATTTAAGCTGCTCGACATTGTTCTATACTATAGAACAATGTCGAGTGCATTATTGCCTACTTTTAATGCAGTTCGGCGCAGGATCGGATATATCGACAGTCCAGTTATATCGATATTTTTTCCGACTCCCGACAATATCGATATAACGAGACTTTACTGTAGTATAATTTTACATGTTTGATGTTGAAAATGTTGCTTTAGATTGGGAACTTTTTCCGGTTAGTGTATAATATGGCAAGCGTCTTGACTGTGAGTCCAACTGTGTTCTTAAGGTTTTTAATCACAAAACCTTCATTTTAGCTTACTAAAACAAGACCTGATCAAAACCTTAAGACTTGTTAAAAATAGCTAGAATTTAACCTTTTGCACATTTGGATCTTAATGAAATATTTCAATATTGAACAAAGCAAAATTTCTTCATCACTCCACACTATTTATTGCCCTCTGGTTCTACCATATCTTACTTATTGTGTGGAAATATGGGGTAATAACTATTAAAGCAATCTTCACTCGCTAAATGTACTGCAAAAAAAGGTCAGTAAGGATAATTCATAATGCCGCCTACAGAGAACATACTAACTCATTCATTCATTAATTTTCTACCGCTTTTCCTCACGAGGGTCGCGGGGGTTGCTTGAGCCTATCCCAGCTGTCTTCAGGCGAGAGGCGGGGTACACCCTGGACTGGTCGCCAGCCAATCACAGGGCACATATAGACAAACAACCATTCACACTCACATTCATACCTATGGACAATTTGGAGTCGCTAATTAACCTAGCATGTTTTTGGAATGTGGGAGGAAACCGGAGTACCTGGAGAAAACCCACGCATGTAAACTCCACACAATTGAATTGAATCCGGGTCTCCTAGCTGTGAGGTCTGCGTGCTAACCACTCGACCGCCGTGCAGCACAGTCAGATAATATCTATCAAATTCCCCCTCTTTTTTAAAAGAATGATATTCACTCAAAATATACTGTTAAATTGTATTCCTTGTACTGAACCTTGCTAGTTTATCCTGACAATGCCCTCTTCTTCTTTAAAGTGTTCAAATATATTAATTTTAGCCATTTTGCTCTTCTTTCTTTTTTCTTTCACACTCCCTGTCAGTCACACTGTTTGTTCTCATTCCTCCCCCTCTTTTTTTTCTCACTCGCCAAGTTTAACGCCACCTGCCCAAGGCAAAGTAGATTTACAGATTACCACCCTCTCAATGCTAAGCACATCACACACACACACACACACACACATATATATGATAAGCTTACTCAGACACATGCACAGTCACAGACATGCAGTGTTGCATTGGCTGTCCCGGTGTGAGCTCATCCTGTTGTGTTGTGTGTGTCTCCCAATGACATTAGTGGAACATGGCTTAAATTCATCCACACGGTGATGGGCCGGTTGGGGGCGGGCGGATGACCTGGCGTGCTTTGACCTTTTATTTGATTTATTTATCTGATGACCCAGCCAATCCGAGCCCCAGTCAGAAAGTAAAAGTCGGTAAGCTTAAACTCGGTGACCCCTTCACACCTGAACAAGGCTTTTTAATTAAAGACCAAAAAATCCTAACAATGAAAGTCCTTGTCAGTCTTCTTGGTTAGAGAAAGGTCGTCCTTGATCCATCAGTCAGGTGTCTCTTAGGGTGTTAGGATGTATTATGTTGTAGTTTCCATGGTGACAAGAGGCACATGTTGTTTGTCTGGCCTGACCGTGACTGTGCAGAAGACGTGTGTGTGTGTGTGTGTGTGTGTGTGTGTGGTTGGAGAAATGCCTCCAGAGCCGCCCAAGTTCTGGAGGAACGATTTCATAAAAGATACAAGATCTATTACCTCAGGGTCGCTATGAATGAGAGGAATTGTTATTTTATACATGTGCTATTGATAACTTAATGTATTTGAGTGAGGCCACTAAACATGTGAGGAGTTTGTCAACTTGTTGGGTTCTGCTCCATGCATCACCTTCCATTCTAATTACATTTTAAACATGGATATGGTAATGGTAATGGTTATATTTCATTTGAACATGCATCAGATTACAATTGAATGCATCACATAATCAGTTCACAGTTCCACATGTCCAAAAGGAGTAGGAAGAAGCAAAGCTTATTAAATCCTACCCCTCCATCTGGTACTTTTACAATCAGTAACTGTTACATTTGTTCACTTACTGCTTTCCATAATACAGTTTAAGGGTGTTTTTTTTGTTTTGTTTTTTAATTTTTTAATTTTTTGTCCCAAAGCTTATTAAATCCTACCCCTCCATCTGGTACTTTTACAATCAGTAACTGTTACATTTGTTCACTTCCTGCTTTCCATAATACAGTTTAAGGGTGTTTTTTTTGTTTTGTTTTTTAATTTTTAAATTTTTTGTCCCAAAGCTTATTAAATCCTACCCCTCCATCTGGTACTTTTACAATCAGTAACTGTTACATTTGTTCACTTCCTGCTTTCCATAATACAGTTTAAGGGTTTTTTTGTGTTGTTTTTTAATTTTTAAATTTTGTAATTTTTTGTCCCAAAGCTTATTAAATCCTACCCTTCCATCTGGTACTTTTACAATCAGTAACTGTTACATTTGTTCACTTCCTGCTTTCCATAATACAGTTTAAGGGGTTTTTTTGTGTTGTTTTTTAATTTTTAAATTTTGTAATTTTTTGTCCCAAAGCTTATTAAATCCTACCCCTCCATCTGGTACTTTTACAATCAGAAACTGTTACATTTGTTCACTTCCTGCTTTCCATAATACAGTTTAAGGTTGGTTTTTTTTGTTTTTTTTTAATTTTGTATTTTTTTGTCCCAAAGCTTATTAAAGCCTATCCACTCCACAGTACTTTTACAATCAGTAACTGTTACATTTGTTTACTTCCTGCTTTCCATTATACAGTTTAGGTTTTTTTTTTTAATTTTTAATAAAATTTTGTAATTTTTTTGTCCCAAAGCTTATTAAATCCTACCCACTCCACAGTACTTTTACAATCAGTAACTGTTACATTTGTTCACTTCCTGCCTTTCTAATATAATTTAAGTTTTTAAAAACAATTTTTTTTTTATTTTATAATTTTTTTGCATATATATATATATATATATATATATATATATATATATCGTTGTAACATAGGTCCAGATTGCTGTAGCTATGAAAAAAAAAACAAATTACCATGCAGTAGACAATTCGGTGTTGACCGTGCAAAAACAGTCAGGACTCTGTGTCCATTTTCTGAGGTTTTGGCAGGTGGTGCTATTAAGCTAACAGTATCTTTCTGTCCCTAATAATGAGCGTGCAATCGCTCTCACCGTTTCTCTGTGCCAGCACTTTTTTTTTGTTTCCGCATTTGGCACATGCTGTGTGACATCATCATAATGTCCTCTTACATAATTTTTGTGGCATCAATCCAGCCTTTGTGTCCCTGTGTGATATCTCACCCATGACAAAGGTGAAAATATTTACCCAGTTTTATTTTACTTGTTTGTACCTTGGTAATGGTAATGGTTTTATTTCATTTGAACACGCATCAGATTACAATTGAATGCATCACATAATCAGTTCACAGTTCCACATGTCCAAAAGGAGTAGGAAGAAGCAAAGCTTATTAAATCCTACCCCCCAATCTGGTACTTTTACAATCAGTGACTGTTACATTTGTTCACTTCCTGCTTTCCTAATAAATTTTTAAATTTTTAAATTTTTAAATTTTTAAATTTTTAAATTTTTAAATTTTTAAATTTTTAAATTTTTAAATTTTTAAATTTTTAAATTTTTAAATTTTTAAATTTTTAAATTTTTTTTCATTTTTAGGTAATTGGTTATTTTTAGCTTGATGCATTATTTTAGCTGTTTGAACATGAACTATATCTAAGTATATATACTATATAAGTATTTGTGATTTTAGAAATAAGGAGTGAGTATGTTCTCGGCATTATGAAATACTTATACTTATATATAACACATAGGTAGAAGTATATACCTTATTTACCTTATTCAGGACAGCAACACAAATCAGCCTTAAAATCATATTATGTACACCTGTATTTGTATATTATATGAAACAACTCCCCCAAAACCTGTTTTCAATGTCTCAGTCTGTCCAATTTAACACGGTTAGGAAATCACATGGAAGCCTCCAGTGAACGCTCGTTACTGCTGTGGTTCTGGAGAACATCCTTCAAGCAGTATCACCAATTGCTTTCACATGTGAGCCTAATTTGTTTTGCCGATGTGCTTGTTTGCTGGATAAAAACATTTTCAGTGCCATGACAAGACAGTGCAAAAACATTGGAACTGTGGGCATGTGATCAGTGTGTAGCTTTTCATGAGATCTCTGGAAAGGAGTGGGTTGTTTTCAGTTCTTCGTGAAATTATGCACAAAAACACACCCTGTGATTAACACCGGATCTCATTAAAACCACTATCCATATATTCCACACTTTTGCCAATGCTGCTCAGTTAGACCGGATGAGGCAGTCTTTTGACTTGTGTATTGTCTTTCAATCAAACCACATTTCGGAAATTAATTAACTAGTTGTCAATGGCCTGTTATTAGTCAAAAAATATTGAACAAATCACGTATTCTACACTGATCACTGGGTATCAGTAATGTTACATTGATGAGACATTAGCTTACATGAATTTACCTTAACTTGTACTGCAAAGAATCAGCCATGGATGCATAGTGAGAAAAAGTTCTCCTCCCATTCACTGCGGAAGTGGTAATTTTTTTTTTCCTTCTTACTTCTACCCAAGCTTGTTCAAACCCTTTCGTAAGTTTTGAATTTTAAAAAAAATCAAGGCGAAATAGTTAGCTGGGTAAATTAATTAACTAGTTGTCAATGGCCTGTTATTAGTCAAGAAATATTGAACAAATCACATTTGGTATTCTACACTGATCATTGGGCATCGGTAATGTTACATTCTCCCATTCAGTTGTCCTCCCATTCAGTGTGGAAATGGTACTTTTTTCCCTTCTTACTTCTACCCAAGCTTGTTCAAGTTTTGAATAAAAAAAAAATTCAAGGCGAAATAGTTTGATGGGTAAATTAATTAACTAGTTGTCAATGGCCTGTTATTAGTCAAGGTAAATTCATGTAAGCTAATGTCTCATCAATGTAACATTACTGATCAGTGATCAGTGTAGAATACCAAATGTGATTTGTTCAATATTTCTTAACTTGTACTGCAAAGAATCAGCCATGGATGCATAGTGAGAAAAAGTTAGCCTCCCATTCAGTGTGGAAGTGGTAAAAAAAATTGTCCTTCTTGCTTCAACCCAAGCTGGTTCAAACCATTTCTTTTGAATTAAAAAATTAAAGGCGAAATAGTTAGCTGGTTAGCTTGTTATGCTTAAAGCGACGTCTGGCTCTTGTGTCCGGTAGCTCTATTGACCCCTGGCAGAGAGATGGCCCACAGAAGACTATTTCAGAACCACCGCTTAATATTATGTCTTGTCTGTCTCTTATTTTATTTTATTTTTGCAGTGAAGTGGATCTAAATACTGCCTAAATACTGTACCTCTGTGGGAGGAACAAAGTACAAAACCGGAATTACCCGTAGTTTGATCCTCAGTCCGCTGCACTGTTACCCCAGTCAGACAATTGACCTGGTCTGGCCTTTTAGTAAAGCCAGGCAGCAAAGGACAACCATCTTCCTCTTGTTCTCTATACTCCAAGACAGTGGAAGGAAGGAGGGAGGGGAGGGAGTTAGGCATGGGAAAGCGAGGAAGCCTGAGGTGGGCGTCTCTGGACACCAGAGCCGCAGTGTGGCGTGCAAGTGCACATTTTAAACCCCATCACTCCGAAAAAACCTACTTCATGCTTGTTTTTTGTTTTTGACCCCTTTCTTACTCTTCTCCCGACGTGCATACTGTCATCAATTACGCTTTCTATTTCTGTCTCATGGCTCCTACATGCCTGACTGGAGGTTTTCTCGTCAATGCAGCAGCAAGATGAGTCAGACCGGGCTGACTCTCCTCTGCCGCCATCCTACCTCTCATCCACTCTCTCACTGCAAAGCGAGCCAGCAGACTGCAGTACCCTTAAGTGAGGTGAATGCAAGTAAAAAAAAAATTACAAAAATAAGGTTTTTGCAATTCATACAAAAGAAAGGCGTCCTCCAAAAGAGAGGAAACGGAAGTAAAACAATATTCAAGCTGTAATAAGTTAGCTCGAGTGCATTGGGATGGGTTTGTAATGTTTTTGTAGACTGGCGGTGCACAGCTACATGAAAATAAGAGATGCTGGCTCAACTTTAGTTCAAAAAGTGTGTGTGTGTGTGTGTGTGTGTGTATGCGGCCATGTGTGAGTGCCGGCGCACACTCAGCCAGACAGTGCAGGCAGACAAGTGTCTCCGCTGACTGCAGATGAGATGTTTACTGACACAGAGAGCGTCAGCTGCATGTGCACGTCCACATCTTCTGCTAGACTGCACCTAGCCAGCAGCGATGGTGAGGCATGACATTGGCTCATTTGTCTCCTCCTTCAACTTTGGTGTTGAAACTATTTGTGGTGTATCTTGCAGTGGAAAGTTGTACTTGTTAACACGTGACATTTGTCATTTCATACCCACGTTGCATGAAAAATAAGTACAATTGGCGGGGTTACACCCTGGACTGGTGGCCAGCCAATCACAGGGCACATATACAGTAGACAAACAACCATTCACACTCACATTCATACCTATGGACAATTTGGAGTCGCCAATTAACCTAGCATGTTTTTGGAATGTGGGAGGAAACCGGAATGAACGTGTAAACTCCACACAGAGATGGCCGAGGGTGGAATTGAACTTGGGTGTCCTCGCTGTGAGGCCTGCACGATAACCACTCACTCGCTGTGCAACCCAAAGATACATTATTTGTTCTAAATCAACTTCATCACATTGTTTTGTGTGTTTTCGGGCGAGAGGCGGGGTACACCCTGGACTGGTCGCCAGCCAGCCAATCACAGGGCACATTTAGACAAACAACCATTCACACTCACATTCATACCTATGGACAATTTGGAGTCGCCAATTAACCTAGCATGTTTTTGGAATGTGGGAGGAAACCGGAGTATCCGGAGAAATCCCACACATGCACAAGGAGAACTTGCGAACTCCACACAGAGATGACAGAGAGTGGAATTGAACCCTGGTCTCCTAGCTGTGAGGCTGTGCGTGCAGCCCTACTGTTATGATAATTCATTCATTCATTTGTTTTCTACCGCTTATCCTCACGAGGGTCGCGGGAGGTGCTGGAGCCTATCCCAGCTGTCTTTGGGCGAGAGGCGGGGTACACCCTGGACTGGTCGCCAGCCAATCACAGGGCACATATAGACAAACAACCATTCACACTCACATTCATACCTATATGGACAATTCGGAGTCGCCAATTAACCTAGCATGTTTTTGGAATGTGGGAGGAAACCGGAATGAACATGCAAACTCCACACAGAGATGGCCGAGGGTGGAATTGAACTTGGGTCTCCACTCTACCACCGTGCAACCCAAAGATACATTATTTGTTCTAAATCAACTTCATCACATTGTTTTGTGTGTATTCGCTTATCGTGGGGGTGCTGGAGCCTATCCCAGCTGTCTTCGGACGAGAGGCAGGGTACACCCTGGACTGGTCGCCAGCCAGCCAATCACAAGGCACATACGTATAGACAAACAACCATTCACACTCACATTCATACCTATGGACAATTTGGAGTTAACCTAGCATGTTTTTGGAATGTGGGAGGAAACCGGAGTACCCGGAGAAAACCCACGCATGCACGGGGAGAACATGCAAACTCCACACAGAGATGGCCGAGGGTGGAATTGAACTCGGGTCTCCTAGCTGTGAGGCCTGTGCGCTAACCACTCGACCACCGTGCAGCCTGTACCATTGGGATGTGCTATAAACTCATTTCATTTGTATTTTGTCAACCATCTCACCGTCCAATCATTCTTCTGGGTCCTTATTTCAATCATGTACTGTAAGTCCTGCTATTAATCAATGCCATTATCCCAATTTTGGAATAGTTAATAATAGCATCTGAGATGGATGTACAGTATGGACTCAACAGCATGTTTTCTTTTCCCTCAGGGAAAGGAGTTAAGAGACATTCTCCTCACATGCTACTTTGGAAATCAGAAGCTCCTTTCCAAGTCGGAGCTTGGGAGTGGAAACAGCTCACCTGGCTGTTTTGCCAAGCCAACATTCGGAGGTAGGGATCCAACTAAACCCGGCAATTAAATGATGGGTTGGTCTTATTTTCCAAGACGACTTGCAATAATAAAATTCCATACAGTAGAATGTGGAAGACCTTTGAATACATGTTTTTTTCTTCAATTCTTCCATGAGTGTATTACTATTACTTCATGAGTGCTGTAATGTTAATGGAATAATGGAACATATTTCACTCATAAGTAATGGTAATGGTTATGGTTTTATTTCATTTGAACATGCATCAGATTACAATTGAATGCATCACATAATCAGTTCACAGTTCCACATGTCCAAAAGGAGTAGGAAGAAGCAAAGCTTATTAAATCCTACCCCTCCATCTGGTACTTTTACAATCAGTAACTGTTACATTTGTTCACTTCATGCTTTCCTAATATAGTTTTTTGTTTTTTTTAATTTATTTATGTCCTTTTGGGCATGTGGAACTGCGAACTGATTATGTGATGCATTCAATTTTAATCTGATGCATGTTCAAATGAAATAAAACCATTACCATTACCATTAAAATATTCAACAAAAGTGGCGTCTTTGGTTCTGTGTAATGATGTAGACTCACCAATGTCAACAAGTACACGGGTCACTAATGAGTGACATGTAGACTGGCCAATGACTACAATATTATAATATAATGACTACATTCTGGTAATGGTTTTATTTCATTTGAACATGCATCAGATTACAATTGAATGCATCACATAATCAGTTCACAGTTCCACATGTCCGAAAGGAGTAGGAAGAAGCACAGCTTATTAAATCCTACCCCTCCATCTGGTACTTTTTACAATCGGTAACTGTTACATTTGTTCACTTCCTGCTTTCCTAATATAGTTTAAGTTTTTATTTTATTTTATTTTTAGTTGTATTTCTTTATTTTAAATTTTTTAAATTTTCAATATTTTTAAAATTTTTTAAATTTTTAATTTTTTTTGAATTTTTAAAATTAAAATTTTTTTTTAATTAAAAAATATATATTTTTATTTTATTTTATTTTTGTCACGTACTGAAGTACGAGGTGATATTACCATCCTTGTATTAAGCATAGTATATTTCTTGAGTATAAAAATATATCAGTGGTTACATTGTAACACAAAAACGTGTGATTCTTTCCCAGCGGACTTTGACAAGCCATTCAGTAGTATAACGGAGATCCAGTGTCAGTTGGACATAGTCGGCGCATCTGAACTGGTGATTGACCTCATCGTCAACACTAAGAATGACCAAGTATTTGAGGAGAGTGTCTTGTTGGGGATTGCCCTTCTCCAAGGTGGAACTACACAAATACAGGTAAGTGGTATACACTTTGGTGTACTTTTTGTCTCAGATGGTGGAGTGTATATTACTATAAAATGTGTCCGTACCCTTCCCAGAACTCATTCTACAACCAACTATACAAGCAGAAGAAGTCTGAGAGGTTCTTCAAGGTCTTCTACGACCGCATGCGTTTGGCACAGCAGGAGATCCGTTCTACTGTATCGGTCAACATGTTTGAGCTCAGCTGCAGAAAAAGAGATGACGAGACCGACTTTGGTAATTTCCGATTCAGAAAAGGTACAAAGAAGCAATCATAAGTTGTTATTTTGGCACTGATATGGATAATTAGAAAAATCTAATGCAAAAACTCTCCTTTTTAGACCTGAAATCCCTCCTTGCTCTTATTACAGTATGTGTGGTCCTGAAGCTCCATTTGGACCAAAAATGCTGTTCCCAGTCTGTGCTGTCACATGTCATAGGCCATGTGACTTCTAACATCAGCAGCCTATGAAAAGGCCATTGTATCCAGATTGCGTGCTTTCATTTTGCAGATTCCACCTTAATAGTTGCTCTTTGTTCACTTGAGAATTTCTTTAGTGGCTTTGAATAGAAGTGTTTGCCACTATTGATCATTAAAGAAGCTTTATTGCTCATTTAACATGATGCATATATCCATATGTGAGTTATCGGCCAAGAGGAGGATGAGATTTATGGAATATTGTCAAATGAGCTTTTGTAATTATTTTAATGTTGTAATGGTAATGGTTTAATTTCATTTGAACATGCATCAAATTACAATTGAATGCATCACATAATCAGTTCATAGTTCCACATGTCCAAAAGGAGTAGGAAGAAGCAAAGCTTATTAAATCCTACCCCTCCATCTGGTACTTTTACAATCAGTAACTGTTACATTTGTTTACTTCCTGCCTTTCTAATATAATTTCAGTTTTTCATTAATTCACATGGAATTGAACCCTGGTCTCCTCGCTGTGAGGTCTGCGCGCTAACCACTCGACTGCCGTGCCGCCCAATTTAAGTTTTTTTTTTAAAAAAAAATCTTTTTTTTTTTATTTGTTCACTTCCTGCTTTCCTAGTATAGTTTACATTTTTTTAAATTTATTTTTTTATTTTAATTTTTGTCACTGCATGTTCTCCCCGTGAATGCGTGGGTTTTCTCCGGGTACTCCGGTTTCCTCCCACATTCCAAAAACATGCTAGGTTAATAGGTGACTCCAAATTGTCCATAGGTATGAATGTGAGTGTGAATGGTTGTTTGTCTATATGTGCCCTGTGATTGGCTGGCGACCAGTCCAGGGTGTACCTCGCCTCTCGCCGGAAGATAGCTGGGATAGGCTCCAGCACCCCCGCGATGAAATGAAATTTTCCTAATTTTATAATTTTTTTAATTTTTAATTTGTTCACTTCCTGCTTTCCTAATATAGGTTAATTTTTTTTTTATTATTTTTGTCACATATTTTTGTATTAGACATTTGTACTCATTCATCCAAATACTCTTGTGCCCTACTTTTGAAATGTACTTTTTCCCTTCACATGCCGCAAGGGAAAGAATCAGGACTTCATATGAGGGACGACATGCGAGGGCAACTAAAAGAGGCCTCATCTGTGACCTCGAAGGCTTTCTGTGCTTTCCGAAAAGAGATGGATCCTGATCTTGAAGGCCTGTGCCAGAATAGCGAGGTACCCGGGACTGAAGAGGCCTTGGAGGAAACCCGCATGAGCCAGGCCATTGCTATCATGAAACCCATCTTACGGTTCCTTCAGCTTCTGTGTGAGAACCACAACTGTGATTTGCAGGTGATCGAAATTACCTTCTGGTCTTCATTTGATTTGACGTGCGGCTGACTTTTTTTTATATGTCTGCACTGTATTTAGAACTTTTTGCGCAATCAGAACAACAAGACAAACTACAATCTAGTTTGTGAGACTCTTCAGTTCCTGGACTGTATTTGTGGGAGCACCACCGGAGGTCTTGGACTACTTGGCCTTTATATAAACGAGAGCAATGTTGACCTGGTTCTCCAAACCTTGGAAACCATCACAGAGTACTGCCAGGGCCCCTGCCATGAAAACCAGGTAGATATTATCTTGGAGTTTGAAACCATTAAAAACCATTAAAAACCATTAAAAGTGTGTAGGACTTTTCCAGTGAAATGTCAACAATTTTACTAATGTGCTCCAATCCTCATGATGTATTTATTGACGTTTCTAGACATGTATAGCCAAACATGAGTCGAATGGCATTGACATCATTATAGCGCTGATAGTGAATCCCATCAACCCCCTGGGGAAGAACCACTTGGACCTGGTGCTGGACCTCAAGGTGAGGCCACACATACAATTGGGACAAAATGTTCACGCTAAAATGGGAGCTAATTTTTAAATCTTGATATCTCTGAACGAGCTCCCTCACATTTTCTCCAAAGTTCTGTAATATTCCTCATCCAAGTATTAATTATTGTCATGTTTCCTAGAACAATGCATCCAAGCTTTTATTGGCTATAATGGAGAGCCGCCATGACAGCGAGAATGCTGAGAAAATTCTCTTCAAGATGAGACCCACGGAGCTTGTGAGTGTGTTGTTGGGTGATATTTACCTACTTATACATTCCTGATCAAAATTTTAAGATCAGCTGAAAAATTGCATTTAGAATTAAGCATTAAGAATTTACATTTTTGATATTAAGGCGCTTGTGATAGAAGAGTTCCAGCTAAAATGAAAGGTTTACAAAACTGTGGTGGGGCCAACCATGTTGTTTGGTCTAGAGACAGTGCCACTGAGGGAAAAGACATGAAGCAGAACTGGTGGGAGGATGCTGAGGTTCTCATTGGGAGTGACCAGGATGGATAGGATCATGAACAAGTATATCAGAGGGACATTACATGTTAGAAGCCTTGGAGATGAAGTCAGAGAGGCCAGACTGAGATGGTTGGGACATGTCCAGAGGAGAGATAGTTAATATATTGGTAGAAGGATGCTGCGTTTAGAGTTGCCAGGTAGGCGATGGAGTGGAAACCAAAGAGGAGGTTTGTGGATGTAGTGAAGGAAGACATGAGGGTAGTTGGTATGCGGAAGACGGGGTTGGATGGAGGTGGTTGATTTGCTGTGGCGACCCCTGAAGGGAAAATCCCAAAGAGAAAGAAGAAGAAAAGCAACAGGAAGTGAGAATTAGAAAAACATTTTGAGTAAGCAATTTATTGCAAACAACCATTACACTCAAATCTTAAGTCTTAGGTCTTAGGTCTTAAGACCACACCTAAAATAGAATAGAATAAAGCAAAACAGTCATGAGGGATGCCCCTTGCAATGTAGCCACCTGCAGTTTGACGCCCCTGCACAATCTGAAACTCATATACCTGATAAAATGACATTGAATTTACATTTTTGCTTTAAAGGTTGTAGTCTTTTGATCAGCTGATGACCAGCCTATTTCAGGTTAATGGTTGTTGGCAATAAATTGCTTACTCCATTTTGAATCCCTTATTATTATTATTATCATCTTAAAAGCTTAAAAATGTAAATTTTTCCCCATTGTAAAATTTAACTGATTGTTTCTCAGGTGGACGTCATGAAGGAGGCCTATTCTCAGGCTCTGGAAAGCGAAGAGGACGGGGACGGTGCTCTAGACCACATCAAACCACTGGATGTTGGACATAACATCTACATCCTGGCCCACCAGGTAGTAGGACATCTTTGTCTCCATTGAGTTTTTCTTCAATGTTTAGCTTTTTGAGTGTGACAAGGAATATTTCTACATTTTTCAGCAGTTCCCAGACAGTGAAGAAATGTTTTTTGGTTATTTGAATGTTGTCTTTGTCTGTTGGCTGTTAGTTGGAGAAGGCAGGTTGAGTCTATTTTCCTGGTGACTTAGTTCACCTTAGTTCACCTAAACAATATAATATTCCTTGTGAATAGAGTACTGTATTTTCTGCACTATAAGTCACTCCCGAGTATAAGTCGCTCAAGGCCAAAAATGCATAATTAGGTAGAAAAAAAACATACATAAGTCGCATTTTTTGTAATTTATTTTACAAACTACTTGACCAAAACCGACATTACGTCCTTTTGGAAGGCAAGTTCTAACAATAAAAGAATAAAGAACAGTCTAAATAGGTGTAAGATATGCTAACACAATGGTTATTCAGCTACACAAAATATAAACATAAACAGAAAATGTGTCCAATGTTTATGTAACATAAACAGTTTTTTCATTTTTAAGTCGCTCTGGAGTATAAGTCGCAGGAACAGCCAACCTATGAAAAAAAGTGTGACTTATAGTAGGAACTAATCCATATGTTATGGTAATGGTAATGGTTTTATTTCATTTGAACATGCATCAGATTACAATTGAGTGCATCACATAATCAGTTCACAGTTCCACATGTCCAAAAGGAGTAGGAAGAAGCAAAGCTTATTAAATCCTACCCCTCCATCTGGTACTTTTACAATCAGTAACTGTTACATTTGTTCACTTCCTGCTTTCCTAATATAGTTTAATTCCTACCCCTCCATCTGGTACTTTTACAATCAGTAACTGTTACATTTGTTCACTTCCTGCCTTTTTAATATAATTTAAGTTTTTTTTTATTATTTTCTTAAATTTTATAATTTTTTTTATTTTTAATTTGTTCACTTCCTGCTTTCCTAATATAGTTAATTTTTTTTATTTTTGTCACATATTTTTGTATTCGACATTTGTACTGTTGTAACTTACATTTGTTCACTTCCTGCTTTCCTAATATATTTTTTTTTAAATAATTTTTTTTTTTTTTTTTCTCACGTACCGAAGTAGGAGGTGATATGACCATCCAATGACATAATGGGTACCATAGTAAGTGTCAATATAGTGATATATATATAGCACATCATGACTGGTTCAAGACTCTTCATCCTTGTATTTAGCAAACATCAACTGCTTGTATTGTTTCTTGAATTGGCTCATCGTTGTGCATTGTTTGAGGGTCTTACTCAATCCATTCCATAGTTTGATTCCACATACTGAAATGCTATGGCTTTTTAACATAGTCCTAGCATATAAGTGTTTCAAATGTAGTTCTTCCTTGGGATCATATTTCTCCTCTTTTGTCGAGAAGTATTGGATGTTATAACCTGTTTATTGTGAATGTTGATCTGAAATTAGTGGAGAAGAAAATATAAAATTATTATAAAATATTTATATATATTTATATATAAAAAAATATTATATATTTTTTAACTATATTAGGAAAGCAGGAAGTGAACAAATGTAACAGTTACTGATTGTAAAAGTACACAGTTCCACATGTCCAAAAGGAGTAGGAAGAAGCAAAGCTTATTAAATACTACTCCTCCATCTGGTACTTGAAGAAATGCTTAAGAAATAATCACTAGGTGAGAACAGGTATGGCTTGTCACTTCAGGAGGCCATTATAGTACCGAGTTGTGGATGATCAAATCATGGTCTTTTTCTGATATAATTATCAATTGGTCCCTGATGGACAACATATATCTGAAACAAATGTTTTTCTTGCATCCCAGCTGGCTCGACACAATAAGATCCTTCAACAGAGTCTGAGGCCGGGATCAGCATTAGGACCTGGATCAGGGTTGGATCCAGACAATGACAAAGACGATGCCCTTCACTACTACGCCAACCATACAGCTCAGATTGAGGTCAGTATTATTCCATTTTTTTTTTTTATTCTCCGAATCTACAAAAAAAAAAACCAAATCACAAAATTTGTTCGATTTCCTCAGATTGTGCGTCACGACCGCACTATGGAGCAAATTGTATTCCCGGTCCCAAACATCTGCGAGTACCTCACCCAGGAGTCCAAAGTACGTGTGTTCACCACCACTGAGAGAGATGACCAGGGCAGCAAGGTCAATGACTTCTTCCAGCAGTTTGATAACCTCTACAATGAGATGAGTTGGCAGAAGAAGATCCGAAGTGAGTCTTTCATTTCTACTGTAAATCACTCAATAATAGTTTTGTTAGAAGCTGAACGGTTATTTTTTGCCACTGTGGACATTTTTTTTTTATTATGGCTACAAAATAATACCACTTCCTTTTGCATATTCATGCAATTAATGCTTCCTGTTTTATCGGTGTAGAAAATAAGGCTCTTTTCTGGTTCTCACGCCACATCTCTCATTGGGGGAGTATCTCCTTCTACCTGGCCTGCCTGCTCAATGTCTGTGTGGCCGTATTCTACCCATTTGGTGATGATGGAGATGAAGGTGAGAAATATAATGAAGTAAATATTATTTCACATTTTATTTCCATTTCAATTAACAACTGGGCGGCACGGTGGTCGAGTGGTTAGCGCGCAGACCTCACAGCTAGGAGACCAGGGTTCAATTCCACCCTCGGCCATCTCTGTGTGGAGTTTGCATGTTCTCCCCCGTGCATGCGTGGGTTTTTCTCCGGTTTCCTCCCACATTCCAAAAACATGCTAGGTTAATTGTCGACTCCAAATTGTCCATAGGTATGAATGTGAGTGTGAATGGTTGTTTGTCTATATGTGCCCTGTGATTGGCTGGCGACCAATCCAGGGTGTAGAAGACAGTTGGCATAGGCTCCAGCACACCCCGCGACCCTTGTGAGGATAAACGGTAGAAAATTTAGAAAGCAACTGGGGCGGCACGGCGGTCTAGTGGTTAGCATGCAGACCTCACAGCTAGGAGACCAGGGTTCAATTGCACCCTCGGCCATCTCTGTGTGGAGTTTGCATGTTCTCCCCCGTGCATGCGTGGGTTTTTCTCCGGGTACTCCGGTTTCCTCCCACATTCCAAAAACATTCTGGCGACTCCAAATTGTCCATAGGTATGAATGTGAGTGTGAATGGTTGTTTGTCTATATGTGCCCTGTGATTGGCTGGCGACCAGTCCAGGGTGTGGTAGACAGCTGGGTTAGGCTCCAGCACCCAACGCGACCCTGTGAGGAAAAAGCGGCGGGCCGGATTCAAACGCTTGGTGGCCCCCGGGCCGTAGTTTGCCCACCCTTGTTGTAGCGTATACTATGGCACAGTCTCACTGATGCAGATATGAGCTCATATTTCATTTTTTATACATATGTATGTATATGTATTGAGCATTCTAAGTCTAATATTGTATTTTTGTACTTTATACTTTATTTGTTTATGTTTCTGCAAAGAATAACTGACTGATGGAGTGTTATTTCATTGTTTATTTCTCCATCCAGGCACCTTATCACCATTATGCTCTATATTGCTGTGGGTAGCATTTTGGGTTTCCATCACTTTACTACCAGTACTACCCAAACCATGGGGCATCCTCTTCTTACTGGTGTCCCTCATTCTGCGTGCCATTTACACCCTCGGCCTCGGTCCCGCTTTGTTGCTGCTGGGTACCTTCAACGTAAGTGGTTGGTTCCCGATGTACTCTTATTTCCTCTAAACGTGTTTTTCTATTCTCTTCCAGTTGTTCAACAAGTTAATTTTTTTGGTGAGTTTTGTCGGAAACCAGGGCACGTTCACCCGTGGCTACAAAGCAGTTGTGATGGACATGCTGTTCATCTACCATCTCGGCTATGCAATCATCTGTGTTCTGGGCCTCTTCGTGCATGAGTTCTTCTACAGCTTCCTCGTAAGACTTTTTTTTGATCAATGCTGTTTTTATTTCAACTTGAATAAATAATAAACATAGCAACGATATTGTCCCCATACAGCTCTTCGACTTGGTAATCAGAGAGGAAACGTTGCTTAATGTGATTAAGAGCGTGACGAGGAACGGACGATCTATTATTCTGACCGCTGTTCTGGCCATCTTTCTGGTTTACTTCTTCTCCATCATTGGGTTCCTTTTTCTCAAAGATGACTTCCGCATGGAGGTGGACCGCCTCCCTGCACCAGGTCAGAATTCCATCACTCGACACTTAACTTATAAGTACTACTACCACACGATGGCAGTGTTACTTGAAGTAAAATATAGGATGTAAATGTTTTGATGTATATAAAGTTTTCATGACTGATTTTCACTTTTCAAACAACGGCCTCCCTCTTTTCTGTCAGGATATCCGACTCTGTAGATCAGGGGTCTCAAACTCACGGCCCGCGGGACGCTAAGTTTGAGGCCCCCGCCTTGATATGAAAGTTTAATTTGTTTAATGAATGAATGAATGTTTAATTTGTTTTTTGATTTGCTTATTTATTTTTCCATCTTATTTTGTGTCGAAAAATTAACATTTATCATTTATTTCATAATTTAATAATAAATAAAAATTCATTTGTTAATTTCTTTCATTTGTTTTTTGATTTGCTTATTTATTTTTCCATCTAATTTTGTGTCGAAAAATTAACATTTATCATTTATTTAATAATTTAATAATAAATAAAAATTCATTTAATTTCTTTCATTTGTTTTTTGATTTGCTTATTTATTTTTCCATCTAATTTTGTGTCGAAAAATTAACATTAAACGTTTATTTAATAATTTAATAATAAATAGAAATTGATTTGTTCATTTGTTTCATTTGTTTTTTGATTTGCTTATTTATTTTTCCATCTTATTTTGTGTCAAAAAATTAACATTAAACGTTTATTTAATCATTTAATAATAAAGAACAATTAATTTGTTCATTTGTTTCATTTGTTTTTTGATTTGCTTATTTATTTTTCCATCTTATTTTGTGTCGAAAAATAAAAATTAACATTAAACGTTTATTCAATAATTTAATAATAAATAAAAATTAATTAGTTTCATTTGTTTTTTAATTTGCTTATTTATTTTTCCATCTTATTTTGTGTCGGAAAATAAAAATTAACATGAAACTTTATTTAATCATTTAATAATAAAGAAAAATTCATTTGTTAATTTGTTTCATTTGTTTTTTTTGATTTGGTTATTTAGTTTTCCATCTTATTTTGTGTCGAAAAATAAAAATTAACATTAAATGTTTATTTAATAATTTAATAATAAAGAACAATTAATTTGTTAATTTGTTTCATTCGTTTTTTGATTTGCTTATTTATTTTTCCATCTTATTTATTTATTTTATAAAAATAAAAATTAACATTAAACATTTATTTAATAATTTAATAATAAATAAAAATGAATTTATCATAATTTATAATAATTTATAATAATTGAATGTTTATTATGTTTTATTTATGCTTTGAATGAGAACCAAAAGCACTGAAAAAGTAGAGGGTATAGCAGAAGCAGAAGTATTGAAGTTTTTTATTTATTTATTTTTTCTGTTTTTAATATATATATATATATTTTTTTAATTATTATTTATTATTATTATTTTTTATTTTTTATAAAAAAAATTAATTATTTTTTTTATTTTTTACCTGATGCGGCCCCCGGGTAAATTGAGTTTGAGACCCCTGCTGTAGATACTGTGCAACCTTACACCGCGTGAGTTTCCTGGAGAAAAATATGAAATGAGCTCTATGGACTCATAATAGCTTGTAAATAATTTATACATATATTAAATCAAATAAGTATTTTCCGTATTTTTTTTCGAACAATAGTGGCCAGTAAATAACCGTTTGTACAAAAGTACCGTACGTACGCAAACGTGTTGTGAAAACGCTGCAGAGTGTGGGTGTGTTAATGAGCTGTGGCTCGGAGCGTCGCGCGGTCAGGAGATACAGCCAGCAAGCACATGTGCACCTGTTGCATAACCTGGTGGCCGTGCCATCCTGTGTACTGCTCAACAGACCACACACACACACACACACACACACACACACACACACACGGCTTATGTAACCAGCGGCGCTCACAGCTCTCTGGCGGTTGGCTCAGGGGGGGGGGAAGCTGAGGTGCAAAGCTTCATCAAGCCCAAGGGGTGGAACGGTATCCATACAGCTATTTCCTAACAGCTCCGACCCCACGGACCCCACCACAACCTCCTCGGTGACCTCCATCTTTTGTCCGCTAACTAAGACCACTTCCTCAAATCCAGCCCCCCCTCCCCTGATGCTGCTCAGACGTTTGCTGCTGTGCAATTGATTTGTTCAGGCTTTTTTCAAGCAACACTTCCACACCCACCCACCCACCCAGCAGCTGCTGGCTCGGTTTACATAATAATCATATTCTTCTTGCCAATTACCAGCACTGATTAGAATTAGAAAACATAATGTTAAAGACAAAAAAAATATTTTTTTTCTGTTTTATGACCAGGTTTATGGGACCTATAGAGGCGGTTCATTGGGATGGGGGGGTAAAACATTTCAATATGGCCGCATGCCCGTTGGCAGATTTTTCATTCATTCATTCATTCATTTTCTGGGAGCCTATCCCAGCTGTCTTCGAGCGAGAGGCGGTGGCCAGCCAATCACAGGGCACATATAGACAAACAACCATTCACACTCACATTCATACCTATGGACAATTTGGAGTCGCTAATTAACCTAGCATGTTTTTGGAATGTGGGAGGAAAACCGGAGTACCCGGAGAAAACCCACGCATGCACGGGGAGAACATGCAAACTCCACACAGAGATGTCCGAGGGTGGAATTGAACCCATGTCTCCTAGCTGTGAGGTCTGCGTGCTAACCACTAGACCACCGTGCCACCCGGCAGATTTTTCCTTCTTCTTTATTTCGAACATGAAAATCATCCAAAACACAACAAACCAACCATAAATCAACATAAATAAAAATACCTATGTACATATAAACATAAACATGTTCGAAAGGGAATTCGAAGAAGTCAAGACTTATCTAGTCCCACCCCCCCCCAACCACCTAGATTCCAGCCTTATCCCAATCAACAATTTTACCCACTTTGAAGGTTATTTTGCCAGTACTCCATACAAGATCAATGTCATTCACAATTATTATTATTAGTATTATTATTATTGTAATGGTGTCTTAGGCTGGCCCCAATAAAAGGCCAATCTGAAGTGTAGTGAGGAAGCAAAACCGTTTATAGTGTTTATATGACATTGTTGTAATGTAAACAGGGGCTGCACGGCACACTAGTGGTTAGCACGCAGACCTCACAGCTAGGAGACCAGGGTTCAATTCCACCCTGGGCCATCTCTGTGTGGAGTTTGCATGTTCTCCTCGTGCATGCGTGGGTTTTCTCCGGGTACTCCGGTTTAAATCCCATATTCCAAGACACATTTTCCGACGCTAGTGGGAATGGTAGTTAGCTAGTTAGCTAGCTAGTGGTAGACAGTGATCATACTACGGAAAAACATAAGTTAAAGTTATAATTGTTCAATGTTTGCATGTCGGGGTTGGGCGATACTTTATAGTATATATATTTAATAAGAAAATTACATATACCAGGCTGCACGGTGAATGAGTGGTTAGCGCGCAGGCCTCACAGCTAGGAGTTCAAACAATTTCTCCCCGTGCATGCGTGGGTTTTCTCCGGGTACTCCGGTTTCCTCCCACATTCCAAAAACATGCTAGGTTAATTAGCGACTCCAAATTGTCCATAGGTATGAATGTGAGTGTGAATGGTTGTTTGTCTATATGTGCCTTGTGATTGGCTGGCGACCAGTCCGGGGTGTAGATGAAAGCTGGGATAGGCTCCAGCACCCTCATGAGGATAAGCGTTAGAAAATGAATGAAATATATGACCAGTCTATACTGCTAGTGCATTAATATGAGGTATTATAGAAGTACTTCACTTGGAAAAAGTACATGAAGAGAAACCATTCGCGGACATTGATCCATTACACCACTTTACCACTGTGCTTCCCAGTCAAAACAGCTCATCATGTAATTATTTGTTGTCTTTTTTAGGTTTATTTGGTAAGACAAAGGTGCAGGAATCATGTATGGCAGACAGCTGCTCTGTTTCCTCACACAAAACCGTTGCGGGTAAGTTTCCCACATTAATTATCATTTACAAATATGCAATATAGCCATTATGTCAATAGTATATATGGACCCAAATATTCCAATTGCGTTTGGTTTATTTGCTCAAACGGAAAGAATTGAACAGGGATGGAATATTCCTTTTAACCAATCCGATTGAGGTATCTTGTACCCGCTCAATCGGAAAGTTGTCAGACTGCGTTCTTCTTTGTGGTGTTTTTCTTCTTCTGTTGTTTATTGGCGGTTGGCAAGCAGCTTTCGTGTGCATTAGCGCCATCTGTGGAACAGAATCTAAACCCTTCTATACTTTTACTTACTATTCACAAGTGCATTTTTATTAAAAAAGAAAATATATATCTATATAAAACATGTCCTGAGTTTAATTATAAAATATTAGCAAGATTTAATTTGATCTTTTACTGTTTAAATTTATCTTATTTTTTTATTTTATTTATTAACTTATCTTATTTATCTTCATTCATTCATTCATTTTCTATCGCTTTTTCCTCGCGAGGGTCGCAAGGGGGTGCTGGAGCCTATCCCAGCTGTCATCTACACCCTGGACTGGTCGCCAGCCAATCACAGGGCACATATAGACAAACAACCATTCACACTCACATTCATACCTATGGACAATTTGGAGTCGCTAATTAACCTAGCATGTTTTTGGAATGTGGGAGGAAGCCGGAGTACCCGGAGAAAACCCACGGGGAGAACACGCAAACTCCACACAGAGATGGACGAGGGTGGAATCGAACCCTGGTCTCCACTCGACCACCGTGCCGCCCTTATTTATCTTATTCAAACTAAATTTCAAGACCGGATAGACGAAAAACTGTCAATACGGAGTTATTCCAACAAGTGAAAGAAAAACTCAAGGAAGTCGGTATCATGTGATGTTGATGTTTTACTGGGCATGCCCTATTGACTATTCTGGTTGATTTTCACTGCGCATGTAGACAAGAGATTGGAATATTCCTTTCCATGGATACCATTGTTTCCCGAAAAGGTCATTCGGAAAGAGGAAAAACTGGTCATGTAAAAACATGGCTACTGTCGAGTGTCTGTGGTGTAAAGACTGGCAGAGCAATGTAATATTGGTTCGTGTGGCAACACCTGCCTTGTTCCTCAGATAGACTTTTTGATGCACGTGTGAGGTTGTGGTGACATTTTGTAACATTTTTGGTTAGTGGTGTGCCACAAGATTTTTCCAATGTAAAAAAAAATCACTGTGTTACAGTATATCAATGACGCCATTACTAGCTAGCTGCTATTTACTATTTACAACATTGAGACTTTTCTGTTTTGGTGCACTGCTTATATATATTGTGTGTGTATGTGTGTTTACAGATGACAACGAGGGAATCGAAAGGGTGTGCGACACTCTGCTCATGTGTATTATCACAGTGTTAAACCAAGGATTACGAAATGGCGGCGGTGTCGGAGATATTCTTCGAAGACCCTCCAAAGAGGTCAGAAAACCATTAAATAACTTTTATAAAATATCATTTATTTTCCATAGCTAATTTGCAATTTTTGTTATTACGGACCATCAAGGAGCCGCTGTTTGCAGCCCGCGTCGTTTACGACCTGCTCTTCTTCTTTGTCGTCATCATTATTGTCCTCAACCTCATTTTCGGCGTCATCATCGACACTTTTGCAGATTTAAGAAGCGAGAAACAAAGAAAGGAGGAGATACTTAAAACGACGTGTTTTATTTGTGGTGTGTATAACTCTTGTGGTCCAAAAAAATAATAATAATAATATAATATAGTTAAATAAAGTGTTTGAATAATATCTTTTATCATTTTTCAGGTTTAGAAAGAGATAAATTTGACAACAAGACAGTGTCCTTTGAAGAGCACATCAAGTCTGAGCACAATATGTGGCATTATCTTTACTTCCTGGTTCTGGTGAGAGTGAAAGATCCTACTGAATACACCGGCCCAGAAAGCTATGTCGCCCAGATGATCGAGGTCAGTATACCGTAAGCTTTCCCACTTAAAGCATACAATATTCCTGGGAAATCTTGTGCAAGGGATGTGACATCAGGAACTCGCAATAATTCACTTGGTCTGGTCTCTGGTCTTGACTCGGGATGTGTTTCTTTTCTCCACCTTCATTAGTGGGATGACTTGCATGATACGCTTCTTCGGCAATTAAACATGGCTGCATAGAGTTAGCACGGTGTCTGCGCTGAGGTAGTATTTACTCTGCTGAGATCCTTGCCCTCTGGGTTAGAATGTGGTTAAATAGCAATTAAAGTCAGTCTAGCTCTATTATCATTAGCGCTCCAAATTGCTGCACTGACACCTAGACCAGAACGTGAGGGATGCAGTAGCAGCGAAAGGTGTCGCTATTGGTTTAATGCAGGGGTCTCAATCACGCGGCCCGAGGCCCAAATGTGGCCCGCAGGACACAAGTTTGTTTGTCTATATGTGCCCTGTGATTGGCTGGCGACCAGTCCAGGGTGTACCCCGCCTCTCGTCTGAAGACAGCTGGGATAGGCTCCAGCATCTATCCACCCTTGTGAGGATAATCGGTAGAAAATGAATGAATGCATTATTATTATTATTGTACTTGTGTTTCTTAGCCTGGCCACAATAAAAGGTCAGTCTGAAGTGTAGTGAGAGAGCAAAACCAAAAGTGTTGCGTTTATAGTGTATATATGGCTTTGTTGTGATGTAAACAGGGTCTGCACGGCGGTCTAGTGGTTAGCACACAGACCTCACAGCTAGGAGACCCGAGTTCAATCCCACCCTGGGCCATCTCTGTGTGGAGTTTGCATGTTCTCCCCGTGCATGCGTGGGTTTTTCTCCGGGTACTCCGGTTTCCTCCCACATTCCAAGACACATGTTCCGACGCTAGTGGGAATGGTAGTTAGCTGGTTAGCTAGCTCGTGGTAGACAAAGATCATACTACCAGTGTGTCTTAGGCTGGCACCAATAAAAGGCCAGTCTGAAGTGTAGTGAAAGAGCAAAACCAAAAGTGTTGCGTTTATAGTGTATATATGGCTTTGTTGTAATGTAAACAGGGGCTGCACGACGGTCTAGTGGTTAGCACACAGACCTCACAGCTAGGAGACCCGAGTTCAATCCCACCCTGGCCCACCTCTGTGTGGAGTTTGCATGTTCTCCCCGTGCATGCGTGGGTTTTCTCCGGGTACTCCGGTTTCCTCCCACATTCCAAGACACATGTTCCGACGCTAGTGGGAATGGTAGTTAGCTGGTTAGCTAGCTAGTGGTAGACAAAGATCATACTACCAGTGTGTCTTAGGCTGGCACCAATAAAAGGCCAGTCTGAAGTGTAGTGAAAGAGCAAAACCAAAAGTGTTGCGTTTATAGTGTATATATGGCTTTGTTGTGACGTAAACAGGGGCTGCACGGTGGTCTAGTGGTTAGCACACAGACCTCACAGCTAGGAGACCCGAGTTCAATCCCACCCTGGCCCACCTCTGTGTGGAGTTTGCATGTTTTCCCCGTGCATGCGTGGGTTTTTCTCCGGGTACTCCGGTTTCCTCCCACATTCCAAGACACATGTTCCGACGCTAGTGGGAATGGTAGTTAGCTGGTTAGCTAGCTAGTGGTAGACAAAGATCATACTACCAGTGTGTCTTAGGCTGGCACCAATAAAAGGCCAGTCTGAAGTGTAGTGAGAGAGCAAAACCAAAAGTGTTGCGTTTATAGTGTATATATGGCTTTGTTGTAATGTAAACAGGGGCTGCACGGCGGTCTAGTGGTTAGCACACAGACCTCACAGAGGGGAGACCCGAGTTCAATCCCACCCTGGCCCACCTCTGTGTGGAGTTTGCATGTTTTCCCCGTGCATGCGTGGGTTTTTCTCCGGGTACTCCGGTTTCCTCCCACATTACAATGCAGGGGTCTCAAACACGTGGCCCGCGGGCCAAATGTGGCCCGCAGGACACTAGCTTGAGGCCCCCCGCCTTGATATGAAAGTTTAATGTTAGTGCGGCCGGCGCAAGTTTGATATGGATGCTGTATGGCAGGGGTCCCCAAACTACGGCCCGCGGGCCGGATCCGGCCCACCTCCACCTTTGGTCCGGCCCCCTGAGCAACACCAGATAAATACCCCTCCCAGAAAAAAAATCCTTGACTCACCCCGTCAAATAGAGCGGAACAATGGCGAAAAGATTAGGTAAGAGAAAAATTGATTCGGAATGCAGGGTATTTAACCTGCAGTGGACAAACGATTATTTTTTTGTTCAATGCAAAGAAAAAGCGGTAAAACCTAGTATTATTTATTTTATTAATAGTGTTATTATTTATTTCCGACTTATTTTTCCCGTGAAGATCCCGGAAAGGGTTATTAATATTTGGTTTTGTGTGGCTTTCTGGAAAACAATAAATGTTTATGTTTAGACACCCATGCAATCGTTACATTTTGTGCTACAAACTGACCCCGGCCCCCCCATCAGAGCAGGGAAAAGTTATGTGGCCCTCACAGGAAAAAGTTTGGGGACCCCTGCTGTATGGTATCATGTACCCAGAAAAAAATTATTACGTTTGATTAATGTTCATGTTAAAGGTTAAATAACTGTTAATAGTTATCCTCCCTATCCGTGTGGAAGTGGCAAAAAATTTTTTTTACACCAAATCATATGAAAACTGGAGCGTAGGACTTTAACCAAAAAAGTGCGCCTTCCTCTCCAGTCAGAGTAATTTTTTTGAGGGTGAGGATTCCCTGTGAACCTGTTCATTCATGAAATGGAAAATAACAACACACACGTGCAGTGCTACTAATACTAATACTACTCCTTTGGGACCAACTTATGTTGTCGAATAGTATCATGTTACTCAACATGTACTCTTGATTGTGATTGTGTGTGTTGGCTGGTGTTTTATGTGTGCAAAGGGACAGTGGCTGCAGGCCCAGCAGGTACTGCAGCAGCCACAGCGTTGTTACATAACCCATCTCAAGTGGCCTGCTAATAGCTCAGCCTGCCTGGCACGTGCTATCCTGTCCCTTTGACTCTCTCTCTCTCTCTCACATATGCACACACACACACACACACACACACACACAAAACACTGTCACATTATGAGCCTTCCATTTCCAAAACACATACACCAACCACGTTGTAGACAGAAGAGCAGCAGAGGTGGCAGGAGACTAAAAGACTGCACTTGTCATGTATACTGAAGGCGGAGGTTAAATTTTGCTTAATGGGATGAAGTCTATTGAGGTTTATATAACAAATGACAGTGTTGTGTGTCCTTTGTGTGTGTGATTAACTGTGAGAGACGCCACTATCGTCGTATCTCTCTGCTAGTGTTTGAGGAGCCATATAAGGTTATTTTGCCAGTACTCCATACAAGATCAATGTGTCATTCACAATTATTATTATTATCATTAGAATTATTATTATTGTACCTTATTGTCTTAGGCTGGCCCCAATAAAAGGCCAATCTGAAGTGTAGTGAGAGAGCAAAACCAAAAGTGTTGCGTTAATAGTGTGTATATGACTTTGTTGTAACGTAAACAGGGGCTGCACGGTGGTCTAGTGGCTAGCACACAGACCTCACAGCTAGGAAACCCAAGTTCAATCCCACCCTGGGCCATCTCTGTGTGGAGTTTGCATGTTCTCCTCGTGCATGCATGTTTTTTTTTCGGGTATTCCGGTTTCCTCCCACATTCCAAAAACATGCTAGGTTAATTGGCGACTCCAAATTGTCCATAGGTATGAATGTGAGTGTGAATGGTTGTTTGTCTATACGTGCCCTGTGATTGGCAGGCCACCAGTCCAGGGTGTACCCCGCCTCTCGCCCGAAGACAGCTGGGATAGGCTCCAGCATCCCCCATGACCCTCGTGAGGATAAGCGGTAGAAAATGAATGAATGCATTATTATTATTATTATTGTTCCAGTGTGTCTTAGGCTGGCCACAATAAAAGGCCAATCTGAAGTGTAGTGAGGGAGCAAAACCAAAAGTGTCACGTTTATAGTGTATATATGACTTTGTTGTAATGTAAACAGGGGCTGCACGGCGCTCTAGTGGTTAGCACACGGACTTCACAGCTAGGAAACCCGAGTTCAATCCCACCCTGGGCCATCTCTGTGTGGAGTTTGCATGTTCTCCCCGTGTATGCGTGGGTTTTTTTCCGGGTATTCCGGTTTCCTCCCACATTCCAAAAACATGCTAGGTTAATTGGCTACTCCAAATTGTCCATAGGTATGAATGTGAGTGTGAATGGTTGTTTGTCTATATGTGCCCTGTGATTGGCTGGCGACCTGTCCACTGTGTACCCCGCCTCTTGCCCCAAGACAGCTGGGATAGGCTCCAGCACCCCTGCGACGCTCGTGACGATAATCTGTAGAAAATGAATGAATGTAATGTAAACACAAATAAAAACACATTCATCAGTTCTGTCAAGAAATGTATAATATAACGTCCTTTTTACAATAATATCCTTTTACTTTAAAGGTTATGAACATTTACTCTTTTAACTGATGGCGGTGGTGCCCAGATGGCTAATGGTGTTGTTTTTGCCCGAGGCCTCTGAGGTTTCCGGTCGGTCCGATGTTTCTTAGTAGTGGTGCATTTCTGCACGTACAGTGTAGAACAGTGCATTGATGAAATGATACGCATGGACGTCTGTAAATTCATGCACATTTAGCTGAGGAAATTGATCAGTGAAGCATCGGAAAATGCTAAGTCATTCAGACCAACAGCACCATTGGAAAGGGAGATAGAGATGCAAATATTCCGTTTCTTTTAAGTATGTAGTAATTAGGGTTAATTTTCCTGCAAAAAAGTGATTTTATTATGTCTTTTAAATATGAAAGGCCAGAAAAAGGAAAACTTTTTAAATTCTAAAATGTTTATTTTGAAGCAAATCCTTGAAACTGCTTGTCCGGTCTTAAGTAACCATTTAAAAGCTATGACCAGTACCAGTGCATCACCATTACGCAAACTAGAGAGCTAGCGACCTAAACGGTAGCGAGCAAGTTATTTCCTTTAAACTTAAATAGCCAAAAACTTACCACTTCCACACGGATAGGGAGGATAACTATTAACAGTTATTTAACCTTTAACATGAACATTAATCAAACATAATAGTTTTTTCTGGGTACATGATACCATACAGCATCCATATATCAAACTTGCACGGCGGCGCACTAACATTAAACTTTCATAACAAGGCGGGGGCCTCAAATTGGTGTCCTGCGGGCCACATTTGGCCCACGGGCCGCATGTTTGAGACCCATGGTATAGACAATAGTTCACAATGACATTCATACCTGTGGACAATTTGAATTGTCATTTTGCATTGATTAAGTTTTAATTAAACAAAGTATTCACGCATACACAGCCAACCTTCCTCTTCTGACTCACCCTCCTGACTTAGTATGTGTCAGTCTGTCCTATCGTTTTGTTTTTTTTCCCTCATCCCTGAAATCTATTATTATATATACATACATAATACAAGTAGGTGGGAGAATACCTCCTTCCTCCTACAGAAAGCACTACGGCGGTGCCAGTCACATCCCACTTAAGGCGCCATTGATGTCATTCTTATCAAAACTGGCCGAGTAATGTGTTATGCAAGATCAGCTGACGGCACTTTGACTCACGTAAGAGCATGCACGTTGTAAAAATAAGACATTTCACATACGTACCTTCCATGTTCATGCGGATGCACACCCACACACGGACAAACACAGACACACTTTGCATCACACATCTAAGTCCGTTATGTAATGCCAAGGATTTATTATTTTCAGTGACTAAAAACATTCAAAATGTGCGGTTCCTTTAGCTACAGTTGGGATTTTCTCTGTCAGTGCTGGGCGGCTTGCACGCAAGTTCATGGACTGCACAATTACTAAAGGAACATTTTTCTGATGCATGATGTCTGGGCATTGTTATATCATCTTGAAATTGCATGAATGCTTAAAAGCGACTGAGTATTAGAGCCACATTGGAAAAAAAATCTTTAATAATACAATTTTGAGGGAAAAAAGTCATATATTTACGAGAATTAAATAAGCCTCTTGTTTTTGTAGCTGTCTCAGGCAATGCCTGTTACAACGGAGTATTAAAGTAGTAGTGATTTCAGTAGTGATTTTGCATTATGCCATAAAGGCACATCCTATTTTAAGTTAGCATAACCACTAAAATGCTAACAATTAGCATGCTAGCTCATAGCAAGATAGCACTACTGACAGAAACTGCTAAGGACAGTCAGTAGTGATTTTGCATTATGCCATAAAGGCACATCCTATTTTACATTAGCATAACCACTAAAATGCTGACAATTAGCATGCTAGCTCATAGCAAGATAGCACTACTGACAGAAACTGCTAAGGACAGTCAGTAGTGATTTTGCATTATGCCATAAAGGAACATCCTATAACATTAGCATAACCACTAAAATGCTGACAATTAGCATGCTAGCTCGTGGCAAGATAGCACTACTTACAGAAACTGCCAAGGACAGTCAGTAGTGATTTTGCATTATGCCATAAAGGCACATCCTATTTTAAATTAGCATAACCACTAAAATGCTAACAGTTAGCATGCTATCTTGTAGCAAGATAACACTAATACTTTGTTGTACTTAAGAACTACACTAAAATGCTAACAGTTAGCATGCTACCTCGTAGCAAGATACCACTAATACTTTGTCGTACTTAAGAACTACGCTAACATGCTGACAGTTAGCATGCTAGCTTGTAGCAAGAGAGCACTACTTACAGAAACTGCCAAGGACAATCAGTAGTGATTTTGCATATACCATAAATGCACATGCTAATTTAAATGAGCATAACCACTAAAATGCTAACAGTTAGCATGCTACCTTGTAACAAGATAGCAACAAGTATTGAAAGTGCTAAGGACAATCCGAAGTGATTTTACATCATGCCATAAAGTAGCAAGATAGCACTAATACTTTGTTATACTTAAGAACTACACTAACATGCCGACAGTTAGCATGCTAGCTCATAGCAAGATAGCACTATTACTTTGTCGTACTTAAGAACTACGCTAACATGCCTACAGTTAGCATGCTAGCTCGTGGCAAGATAGCACTACTTACAGAAACTGCCAAGGACAGTCAGTAGGGATTTTGCATTATGCCATAAAGGCACATCCTATTTTAAATTAGCATAACCACTAAAATGCTAATAGTTAGCATGCTACCTTGTAACAAGTATTGAAAGTGCTAAGGACAATCCGAAGTGATTTTACATCATGCCATAAAGATACTGTACATGCTATTTTGAATTAGTACTTTTACTTGAATGCAAACACGGTAACAGTTAGCATGCTAGCTCGTAGCAATTTAGCACTACTTAAAGAAACTGCAAAGGATAGTCAGTAGTGATTTTGCATATGCCATAAATGCACATGCTAATTTAAATGAGCATAACCACTAAAATGCTAACAGTTAGCATGCTACCTCGCAGCAAGATACCACTAATTCTTTGTCGTACTTAAGAACTACGCTAACATGCCGACAGTTAGCATGCTAGCTCGTGGCAAGATAGCACTACTTACAGAAACTGCCAAGGACAGTCAGTAGTGATTTTGCATATACCATAAATGCACATGCTAATGTAAATGAGCATAACAACTAAAATGCTAACAGTTAGCATGCTACCTTGTAACAAGTATTGAAAGTGCTAAGGACAATCCGAAGTGATTTTACATCATGTCATAAAGGTACTGTACATGCTATTTTGAATTAGTACTTTTAATTAAATGCAAACATGCTAACAGTTAGCATGCTAGCTCGTAGCAATTTAGCACTACTTAAAGAAACTGCAAAGGACAGTCAGTAGTGATTTTGCATATACCATAAATGCACATGCTAATTTAAATGAGCATAACCACTAAAATGCTAACAGTTAGCATGCTACCTCGCAGCAAGATACCACTAATTCTTTGTCGTACTTAAGAACTACGCTAACATGCCGACAGTTAGCATGCTAGCTCGTGGCAAGATAGCACTACTTACAGAAACTGCCAAGGACAGTCAGTAGTGATTTTGCATATACCATAAATGCACATGCTAATTTAAATGAGCATAACAACTAAAATGCTAACAGTTAGCATGCTACCTTGTAACAAGTATTGAAAGTGCTAAGGACAATCCGAAGTGATTTTACATCATGCCATAAAGGTGCTGTACATGCTATTTTGAATTAGTACTTTTAATTAAATGCAAACACGCTAACAGTTAGCATGCTAGCTCGTAGCAATTTAGCACTACTTACAGAAACTGCCAAGGACAGTCAGTAGTGATTTTGCATATACCATAAATGCACATGCTAACTTAAATGAGCATTAAGAACTACACTAAAATGCTAACAGTTAGCATGCTACCTTGTAACAAGTATTGAAAGTGCTAAGGACAATCCGAAGTGATTTTACATCATGTCATAAAGGTACTGTACATGCTATTTTGAATTAGTACTTTTAATTAAATGCAAACATGCTAACAGTTAGCATGCTAGCTTGTAGCTAGATAGCACTAGCTAATCTGTAATGATTTTTGATCATGTTAGATAGATTGACATCATGCAATGTAATTTTGTCCACGATAATAATAATATAATAGCATATAATGCATTTCCCCAATAAACCTCCAGTCTGACTTCTGGCCTTGATAGATGACACTGACTCATATTTACATCAACACTCTGTTTTTTGGAGTGGGTAGAGATTGAAATACCATTATTTTTCAATTAATATACGACCATTATTTACGGTAGCCCAGAGACACAAATGTTGGTTACGCTGTCACACTGATGTGCAACGCGAGGAACAAGCTTCCGTTTTTCACGCAGGGGTGATTTATATTTCAAAGTTGATGGCAGTTCCTCACACCCCAGTGTTTACGCCTCCCTTGCAACGTGGCCGTAGCGCAGTAACACTCCCTGAATCACACCCTGCTGCTGGAGGCTGACTGAGCCAAAATTTGCTGCCACCGCCGCCGCCGTCTCCTTGACATTCTGACTCAGCTCTATTTCGACCGTTATTCACTTCACATCCTTCTCACTATTTCTCTCACACCCCGTCTCTCCCTCAACTCTCAGGAGAAAAACTTGGAGTGGTTCCCCCGAATGCAAGCCATGTCTCTGGTGAGCAACGAGGGGGATAACGAGCAGAATGAGATGCGATCCCTGCAGGAGAAACTGGAGAGCACTGTCACGCTGGTAGCTCAGCTCTCCGCCCAGCTTTCTGAGCTCAAGGAGCAGGTAAAGGGACCATTTCATATACTCCTTCATCTGACCGCTATGAACCGTAGATATGGCTTGGGGGGGGTTGGTTGGCTGCGACATTAAACCGCAGCTTCTCGAGGTAATCCTTGGATTTAAAACATGTGCGCTCCGAGAGGTCATAGCAATTAGGGTCATTTCCTGTGACCTCTTCTTGGGATCCCCAGATTTGTCCCTTTCTTGACTTGATGTACTCCATGGCCACTCTACAAGTCAATCTGATTGGCTGACCAACATGTCAGTCATGAAACACAATACAAATGTCTAGTTGGCTCTTACCCTTAACCTTCTAAAACCGATATATCAGAATCAGAATGCCCTTTATTGTCATTTTATATATAGGACTACGTTAAAAAGCCATAGCATTTCAGTATGTGGAATCAAACTATGGAATGGATTGGGTAAGACCCTCAAACAATGCACAACAATGAGCCAATTCAAGAAACAATACAAGCAGTTGATGTTTGCTAAATACAAGGATGAAGAGTCTTGAACCAGTCATGATTGTCTTGATTTTTTTTAAATAAAAAAAACATTAAACTATATTAGGAAAGCAGGAAGTGAACAAATGTAACAGTTACGCATTATGTCATTGTATGCTCATATCACCTTATACTTCGGTACGGGACAAGAAAAATTAAAAAATTAAAAAATAAAAACCATATTAGGAAAGCAGGAAGTGAACAAATGTAACAGTTACTGATTGTAAAAGTACCAGATGGAGGGGTAGGATTTAATAAGCTTTGCTTCTTCCTACTCCTTTTGGACATGTGGAACTGTGAACTGATTATGTGATGCATTCAATTGTAATCTGATGCATGTTCAAATGAAATAAAACCATTACCAGAATGTAGTCATTATATTATAATATTGTAGTCATTGGCCAGTCTACATGTCACTCATTAGTGACCCTTGTACTTGTTGACATTGGTGAGTCTACATCATTACACAGAACCAAGGACGCCACTTTTGTTGATAATTTTATGGTAATGGTTTTATTTCATTTGAACATGCATCAGATTACAATTGAATGCATCACATAATCAGTTCACAGTTCCACATGTCCGAAAGGAGTAGGAAGAAGCAAAGCTTATTAAATCCTACCCCTCCATCTGGTACTTTTACAATCAGTAATTGTTACATTTGTTCACTTCCTGCTTTCCTGATATAGTTTTTTTTAAATAATAATTTTTTATATTTTTGTCACATACCAAAGTACGAGGTAACCGTCAATATAGTGATATCTATAGCACATCATGACTGGTTCAAGACTCTTCTTACTTTATTCTTTGTAATTAGACCAACTCTTCCGAGTGTCCAAAATACCCAACTTCCCTATACGGTTGTCAGACCTTCCTTCAGTGGCCTTTAAAGTCCGTAGTGACAGGTGACTATAATTTAAGAAGTTCTCCTCAGGCTGTTTGGATGACCACACTGCTGGAGCCTGACTGATCACTCTCATCACCTGCCTCCCTGGCATGTGATTCCGGTCACAGGCTTGTCCTTGTTCCCTTGTTCCTGTTCTGACAGACGTGTCAAAGTAATGCTGGCACAAACAAAACAACAACCCTTGTCGACATCTAGTTTTGTCTGTAACGTCTACCGACCAGCTGATTCCTATTGTCATGGGTTGAAATCCACCAGCGTCGGCTCTTATACCTAAATTATACATAAATTATACCTAAATTATACCTAAATTATACCTAAATTAACTCACTGCTGAACAGTCCGTCTCAATAGTAAGACCGCTATACTGCTTAATTAGAACTATGCTAACATGCCAACAGTTAGCATGCCGGCTTGTAGCAAGATAGCACTAAAATTTTGTTGTACTTAAGAACTACGCTAACATGCTGACAGTTAGCATGCCGGCTCATAGCAAGATAGCACTAATACTTTGTTGTACTTTAGAACTACGCTAACATGTTAGCATGCCGGTTCGTAGCAAGATAGCACTAAAACTTTGTTGTATTTAAGAACTACGCTAACATGTTAGCATGCCAGCTCGTAGCAAGATAGCACTAATACTTTGCTTTACTTAAAAACTACGCTAACATGCCGACAGTTAGCATGCCGGCTCATAGCAAGATAGCACTAAAACTTTGTTGTACTTAAGAGCTACGCTAACATGCCGACAGTTAGCCTGCCAGCTTGTAGCAAGATAGCACTAATACTTTGCTGTACTTAAGAACTATGCTAACATGTTAGCATGCCTACTCGTAGCAAGATAGCACTAATACTTTGTTGTACTTAAGAACTACGCTAACATGCCGACAGTTAGCATGCCGGCTCGTAGCAAAATAGCACTAATACTTTGCTTTACTTAAGAACTACGCTAACATGCCGACAGTTAGCATGCCGGCTCATAGCAAGATAGCACTAATACTTTGTTGTACTTAAGAACTACGCTAACATGCCGACAGTTAGCATGCCGGCTCATAGCAAGATAGCACTAATACTTTGCTGTATTTAAGAACTACGCTAATATGCCGACAGTTAGCATGCTAACTCGTAGCAAGATAGCACTAATACTTTGCTGTACTTAAGAACTACGTTAACATTCCGACTGTTAGAAGGCCGGCTTGTAGCAAGATAGCACTAATACTTTGTTGTACTTAAGAACTACGCTAACATGCCAACAGTTAGCATGCCAACTTGTAGCAAGATAGCACTAATACTTTGTTTTACTTAAGAACTACGCAGTTCAAAACTGTTACATTTATTCACTTCCTGCTTTCCTAATATAGTTTAAGGTTTTTTTTATTATTATTATTATTATTATTATTTATGTTTTTGTTTTTTGAGGTGATATGACCATATAATGACATAATGCGTACCATAGTAACTGTCAATATAGTATGTATAGCACATCATGACTGGTTCAAAACTGTTACATTTGTTCACTTCCTGCTTTCCTAATATAATCTCGCCTCATTGAAGCATTTATCGATGTGATGTCATAATTCATCATATTGGCGCCAGAATTAGTCCGATAATTATCATGCAGCCTTAATATATATAACAAAAATAACCGCTTCTTCATCCAAACTACGTCCAAATATGTTTGTCTCCTCCGTAGATGACAGAGCAGAGGAAGAACAAGCAGAGGCTTGGATTCTTGGGTCCTCAACAGACAAACCATCACATCCCGACCCACTGAGGTTCCCAGAACCCAATCAGGATCAAACCATTTCCTGCCCTAAAGGGCAATACCAAGCAAAGACACAGGATTTGTCACAAAGTGCTTTTTGTATGATGGACATCACCCGCCTTACGGGCCAGAAAACCGCCTCGTGGGCTAACCCCTCGCCATTTTCAGCAAGCGAAACCGCTTGTTTGCACACTCGCATTGCAGAGTGACTCGACTCGGAATGATTGAGTAGGCTTGACACATATCTGCCAATATGGTGTTAGCAAAGCGTTCCTGTGCCCAAGCGAGGGAGAAGGGAATTGTTGGAGTAAAGATTTGTTATTTTGCTTTCTCAGACCTTTAATTTTCTTAACCGCGGTTGGTCAGAAAATAGATCCAAGGTAACGAGATCCGTGTTTGGCTAAGAACTGGGTCATTTCATCTGAGTAACTTCTCATAGGCTTCCTATAGGATTTTAAATTTTATAACAGGCGTATTATTTTTGTTACTTTTTGAAAATGCTGCCTTATTCATTTTTTAAAAACTGGATTAGCAATTGTTTAATATGCACTTTTTTCCATTCAAAAGGGAGAAATATGTAACTGGAGACTACTTTGGGGAGTATTGCCTTCAACTAAGATGCATTCACTGCACCGCGTCATTTTCTGCGCTTGTTCAGATTTCCACAGTGTACTGATTTAAATGTGAATAAAATTGATTTGTACTTCTTGTAGAATTTACTTGAAGGTAATTTTATGTCTAAATCTTACATCGGCATCTCTTAAGTTAATACCAATGTTTGTGTCGTCTTCTACTCTTTCTTAAAATGTGTAATAAATGTTAACAATGACTTGTTTCCGTCCTTCCTGACAAGCTATGCTCTATTTCCCTTTGACACGTATGACACAACAGTTAGCATGCTAGCTCACAGCAAGATAGCACTACTTACAGAAACTGCTAAAGACAGTAAGTAGTGATTTTGCATTATGCCATAAAGGCACATCCTATTTTAAATTAGCATAACCATTAAAATGCTAACAGTTAGCATGCTACCTTGTAGCAAGATAGCACTAATACTTTGTCGTATTTAAGAACTATGCTAACATGCCAACAGTTAGCATGCCATCTCGTAGCAAGATAGCACTAATACTTTGTTATACTTAAAAACTACGCTAACATGCTGACAGTTAGCATGCTAGCTCATAGCAAGATAGCACTAGTACTGTGTTGTACTTAAGAACTACGCTAACATGCTGACAGTTAGCATGCTAGCTCGTAACAAGATAGCACCACTGCTTTGTTGTATTTAAGAACTATGCTAACATGCTAACAGTTAGCATGCCATCTCGTCGCAAGATAGCACTAATACTTTGTTATACTTAAAAACTACGCTACATGCTGACAGTTAGCATGCTAGCTCATAGCAAGATAGCACTAGTACTTTGTTGTACTTAAGAACTACGCTAACATGTTGACAGTTAGCATGCTGGCTCGTAACAAGATAGCACTAGTACTTTGTTGTACTTAAGAACTACACTGACATGCCGACTGTTAGCATGCTAGCTCATAGCAAGATAGCACTAGTAGTTTGTTGTACTTTAGAACTATGCTAACATGCTGACAGTTGGCATGCTAGCTTGTAGCAAGCAAGCACTAATATTTTGCTTTACTTAAGAACTACGCTAACATGCCGACAGTTAGCATGCTAGCTTGTAGCAAGATAGCACTAGCACTTTGTTATACTTAAGAACGATGCTAACATGCTGACAGTTAGCATGCTAGCTCATAGCAAGATAGCACTAGTACTTTGTTGTACTTAAGAACTACGCTAACATGCTGACAGTTAGCATGCTAGCTCGTAACAAGATAGCACCACTGCTTTGTTGTACTTAAGAACTACACTGACATGCCGACTGTTAGCATGCTAGCTCATAGCAAGATAGCACTAGTAGTTTGTTGTACTTTAGAACTATGCTAACATGCCGACAGTTGGCATGCTAGCTTGTAGCAAGAAAGCACTAATATTTTGCTGTACTTAAGAACTACGCTAACATGCCGACAGTTAGCATGCTAGCTCGCAGCAAGATAGCACTAGTACTTTGTTATACTTAAGAACGATGCTAACATGCCGACAGTTTGCATGCTAGCTCATAGCAAGATAGCACTAATACTTTGTTGTACTTAAGAACGACACTCACATGCCGATAGTTAGCATGCTAGCTCGTAGCAAGATAGCACTAATACTTTGTTGTACTTAAAAACTACGCTAACATGCCGACGGTTAGCATGCTAGCTCATAGCAAGATAGCACTAGTACTTTGTTTTACTCAAGAATGACGCTAACATGCCGACAGTTAGCATGCTAGCTCGTTCTTAAAATGTGTAATAAATGTTAACAATGACTTGTTTGCTTTGTTTTACCAGTGCTCTCACTGCATTGGACTTGCTAGCCCATCGACAGAAGGGAGACACGTTTTCATTGAAACAGGAACCGAGTTCAACCTTAGCATTTTGTGGTTACTCGTCTAAAATTAGATGCAAACTTCTCATGTTGTCACTGAGCTGTTATATTGTGTTACATGGTGCCATACACACTAACTCATGACCAGTATAGGACCAGTATGACCTGTATACATGTAAACACATTGAAGTCAATAAGTAGGGACCAGATTTAGGATGTCTGTTGTGTAAATAATCTAAGTTGATTCTTGTTTATGCACAGTTAGCGCATTGTTATTATCTTAGCGCTAAATCTATGTTATGCAAGTTGTACTCGCATTACAATGGTAAGTTTTTTTTTATTTATTTTATTAATTTTTAATTTTTTTTTTTTTTATTTTTTTTAAATTTTTATGTTTTGTTTTTTGAGGTGATATGACCATATAATGACATAATGCGTACCATAGTAAGTGTCAATATAGTATGTATAGCACATCATGACTGGTTCAAAACTGTTACATTTGTTCACTTCCTGCTTTCCTAATATAATCTCTCCTCATTGGAGCATTTATCGATGTGATGTCATAATTCCTCATATTGGCGCCAGAATTATTCCGATAATTATCATGCAGCCATAGTATATATATATATAACAAAAATAACCGCTTCTTCATCCAAGATTTAGGATGTCTGTTGTGTAAATAATCTTAAATTGATTCTTGTTTATGCACAGTTAGCGCATTGTTGTTATCTTAGCGCTAAATCTGTTGCGCAAGTTGTACTCGCATTACATTACAATGCTACGCTTATGTTAGCACAAACACGTGCACGCTTGTCTGACGTATGTCCTCATGTTACCCAGAAGATCTGTGCTTGTTCATCCTGTCCTGTCATTTACCTTATGCAAAGAACCCCCCCCCCCCGACCCCCCCGGCTTCAGTTTGCTGTTTACACCAGCAGGTCTTCCTCTGCTGCCGCCGCCTATGACAGATATTAAATATAGCTCCCACCGAGACACCATGGTGACCAGCTGTTACCGTGGAGTCATGGAATAGTGCAATGGGATACTATCAGAAATACGACGTATGGGAGATACATTATATAGTTTTTTCCCTCCAATATCCATGATTAAATTATTATTTTGCAAGATTAATTTTACCATCATTATATAATAAAGCCATTGAATTTTGACTTAGCAATTTAAAAAAGACATAGAACAGCTTTCACAATGGGCTGCACGGCGGTCAAGTGGTTAGCGTGTTGACCTCACAGCTAGGCGACCGGGGTTCAATTCCACTCTCGGCCATCTCTGTGTGGAGTTTGCATGTTCTCCCCGTGCATGTGTGGGTTTTCTCCGGGTACTCCGGTTTCCTCCCACATTCCAAAAACATGCTAGGTTAATTGGAGACTCCAAATTGTCCATAGGTATGAATGTGAGTGTGAATGGTTGTTTGTCTATATGTGCCCTGTGATTGGCTGGCTGGCTACCAGTCCAGGGTGTACCCCGCCTCTTGCCCGAAGACAGCTGGGATAGGCGCCAGCACCCCCAGTGACCCTCGTGAGGATAGCACTAGTACTTTGTTGTACTTGAGAATTACGCTAACATGCCGACAGTTAGCATGATAGCTCGTAGCATTATAGCACTAATACTTTGTTGTACTTTAGAACTATGCTAAAATGTTAGCATGCCGGCTCGTAGCAAGATAGCACTAATACTTTGTTGTACTTAAGAACTACGCTAACATGCCGACAGTTAGCATGCCGGCTCGTAGCAAGATAACACTAGTACTTTGTTGTACTTAAGAATTACGCTAACATGCCGACAGATAGCATGATAGCTTGTAGCAAGATAGCACTAATACTTGGTAGTACTTTAGAACTATGCTAACATGCCGACAGTTAGCATGCTGGCTCATAGCAAGATAGCACTAATACTTTGTTGTACTTAAGAACTACGCTAACATGCCGACAGTTAGCATGCCGGCTCGTAGCAAGATAGCACTAGTACTTTGTTGTACTTAAGAATTACGCTAACATGCCGACAGATAGCCTGATAGCTTGTAGCAAGATAGCACTAATACTTTGTTGTACTTAAGAATTATGCTAACATGCCGACAGATAGCATGATAGCTTGTAGCAAGATAGCACTAGTACTTTGTTGTACTTAAGAATTACGCTAACATGCCGACAGAGAGCATGATAGCTTGTAGCAAGATAGCACTAATACTTTGTAGTACTTTAGAACTATGCTAACATGCCGACAGTTAGCATGCTGGCTCATAGCAAGATAGCACTAATACTTTGTTGTACTTAAGAACTACGCTAACATGCCGACAGTTAGCATGCCGGCTCGTAGCAAGATAGCACTACTACTTTGTTGTACTTAAGAATTACGCTAACATGCCGACAGTTAGCATGATAGCTTGTAGCAAGATAGCACTAATACTTTGTTGTACTTAAGAATTATGCTAACATGCCGACAGATAGCATGATAGCTTGTAGCAAGATAGCACTAGTACTTTGTTGTACTTAAGAATTACGCTAACATGCCGACAGAGAGCATGATAGCTTGTAGCAAGATAGCACTAATACTTGGTAGTACTTTAGAACTATGCTAACATGCCGACAGTTAGCATGCTGGCTCATAGCAAGATAGCACTAATACTTTGTTGTACTTAAGAACTACGCTAACATGCCGACAGTTAGCATGCCGGCTCGTAGCAAGATAGCACTAGTACTTTGTTGTACTTAAGAATTACGCTAACATGCCGACAGTTAGCATGCTGGCTCGTAGCAAGATAGCACTAATAATTTGTTGTACTTAAGAACTATGCTAACATGTTAGCATGCCGGCTCGTAGCAAGATAGCACTAATACTTTGTTGTACTTAAGAACTACGCTAACATGCCGACAGTTAGCATGATAGCTTGTAGCAAGATAGCACTAATACTTTGTTGTACCTTAGAACTATGCTAACATGCCGACAGTTAGCATGCTGGCTCATAGCAAGATAGCACTAATAATTTGTTGTACTTAAGAACTATGCTTACATGTTAGCATGCCGGCTCATAGCAAGATAGCACTAAAACTTTGTTGTACTTTAGAACTATGCTAACATGCCGACAGTTAGCATGCTGGCTCATAGCAAGATAGCACTAATACTTTGTTGTACTTAAGAACTATGCTAACATGTTAGCATGCCGGCTCGTAGCAAGATAGCAGTAAACTGTTGGTGTACAACCTTTAATTAGACTTTCCACAAAAATGGCCGCTTTAATATGGGATAAGAGTAACATTTAAATTTGTTTTAGTCTTAACACAACTGACCACATGAATGATTGTTACAGAGGGCAAAAGGTTCCTCCTCAGTTTCGTTTTTTTTTTATAAATAAGCACAACCCCGTGATGACAGGCATGTGACTTCCTGTGTCTGAGCATTTTGTAGTCACATGACGCTTTATGAACATAACACAAGCAAAAAAAAAAAAACATGCCCATGGATGTAGAATCCATCATTATATAGAATTTCAACTGACATTTTATTTGCTGCCCTCCTGAACTTGAGGTCAGTAGTTTTGCTTTAAAAAAAAACATCCACTGGTGGCTTCATTGTGATGCTAATTGATCTCCATTACTGCTACGAGAAAGCAGTCCTTATGGAAAGAGCTCACACTTCTATCTAAATGACCGGCCATGATGGCAGTAAAACACATGTAGCTTTGAACAGAGATCCTATTGTCCTTGAACACGTCACACATTAGTCATACGTTTGGTTTCAGGCTTTAGTTTGCTGAAGTCCATCGATCTTGATGCTCTTTGCAGTAAGTTGGCAAGACTTTTACTTTACAGCATGTAGAAAAGCAACAAAAAAAAAAAAAAACGAACAGAAAAATAATGTGACTGTCCGGCTGAACTATTTGTAAAGTATAATTGATAATGCAGGGTTAAGGGTTATACCTAAATTAAGCTAAATTAGCTAAATTAATTCACCGCTGAACATTCCGTCTATAGTAAGACCGCTATACTGCTTAATTAGAACTATGCTAACATAGCAATGTAGCAAGATAGCACTAATACTTTGTTGTACTAAAGAACTACACTAACATAGCACTAGTACTTTGTTGTACTTAAGAACTACGCTAACATGCCGACAGTTAGCATCTTAGCTCATAGCAAGATAGCCGAAAGCCTTGATGTACTTAAGAACTACGCTAAAATGCTGACAGTTAGCATGCTAGCTCATAGCAAGATAGCACTAATACTTTATTGTACTTAAGAACTACGCTAAAATGCTGACAGTTAGCATGCTAGCTCATAGCAAGATAGCACTAATACTTTATTGTACTTAAGAACTACGCTAACATGCCGACAGTTAGCATGCCGGCTCGTAGCAAGATAGCACTAATACTTTGTTGTACTTAAGATCTACGCTAAAATGCCGACAGTTAGCATCCTAGCTTGTAGCAAGATAGCAGTAAAACTTTGTTGTACTTAAGAACTACGCTAACATGCCGACAGTTAGCATGCTTGCTCATAGCAAGATAGCACTAATACTTTGTTGTACTTAAGAACTACGCTAAAATGCCAACAGTTAGCATCCTAGCTTGTAGCAAGATAGCAGTAAAACTTTGTTGTACTTAAGAACTACGCTAACATGCCGACAGTTAGCATGCTAGCCCGTAGCAAGATAGCACTAATACTTTGTTGTACTTAAGAACTACACTAAAATGCCAACAGTTAGCATGCTAGCTCATAGCAAGATAGCCGAAAGCCTTGTTGTACTTAAGAACTACGCTAAATTAGAACTATGCTAACATAGCAACGTAGCAAGATAGCACTAATACTTTGTTGTACTTAAGAACTACGCTAACATGCCGACAGTTAGCATCTTAGCTCATAGCAAGATAGCTGAAAGCCTTGTTGTACTTAAGAACTAAGCTAAAATGCTGACAGTTAGCATGCAGGCTCGTAGCGAGATAGCACTAGTACTTTGTTGTACTTAATAAGAACTACGCTAACATGTCGACAGTTAGCATGCTAGCCCGTAGCAAGATAGCACTAATACTTTGTTGTACTTAAGAACTACACTAAAATGCCGACAGTTAGCATCCTAGCTTGCAGCAAGATAGCACTAATACTTTGTCGTACTTAAGAACTACGCTAACATGCCGACAGTTAGCATGCTAGCCCGTAGCAAGATAGCACTAATACTTTGTTGTACTTAAGAACTACACTAAAATGCCGACAGTTAGCATCCTAGCGTGTAGCAAGATAGAAGTAAAACTTTGTTGTACTTAAGAACTACGCTAACATGCTGACAGATAGCACTAATACTTTATTGTACTTTAGTTAGTATACTTCAAAATACATACTACAGGTGGTCCTGATGTTATGTATGAGTTCCGTTCCCAGACAGTAAGTCTCGGAACGAGTTCTGGTGTATGTCGGCTCTTATACCTAAATTATAGCTAAATTAACTTACCGTCTCAATAGTAAGACTGCTATACTGCTTAATTATTACCAAAGAGGATAGATAGAAAGACAGATTACTTGACTTCCACTTCCTTAGTACACCCTGCATGGGTTTGGCGGCCATGATGGGAAGCGTATAGTGCATAGTGAAAATGTCCTCAGTACACTGGTCAGCTATGAATTGCTTTAATACAATACAATACAATACAATCCAATACAATACAATACAATACAATACAATACAGGTACTGTATGTATCAGCAAAATAATGTAGATATATAACACTGGTACTTGTAAATAAACAGGAATTTGACCAAAAGTGTAGTCCAACTATGAAGCTTTAAGCAACTGTTTGTTATACTGGGGGTGGTGGGGGGGGGGGGGGGGGGTGGCTCCATGGCTTTGCTGATGTTGTTTTGGCATCCGACGGTAGCCTGTTTTGTTTATGAAATTGTCCAAAAATCGATATGTCAATATTGTCCAACTCTCAATTTCCGATACTGATATCAGCTGATACTGATGACATATCTCCTGTGGTGTAATGAACACATATATGTTGTTTACAGCATCGCTTTTCATGATTGATAACCCATATGGTAATGGTTTTATTTCATTTGAACATGCATCAGATTACAATTGAACGCATCATATAATCAGTTCACAGTTCCACATGTCCAAAAAGGAGTAGGAAGAAGCAAAGCTTATTAAATCCTACCCCTCCATCTGGTACTTTTACAATCAGTAAGTGTTACATTTGTTCACTTCCTGCTTTCTTAATATAGTTTTTGATATGAACCGATATTGCATTTTTAATAATAATTATCGGCACCCATAATTAGTGATTAAAACATCTGTGGCTATTAGCTAACACTTCACTCGTGTTTATGCATCAAAATTCCATTTAAAATAATTGAATTCCTAACTAATAAACCCTGTAACACGGAACGCAGTAAACCAAGTACCACCTGTATTTGGGTTTTAGTGCTGTGTTGACGCATACAGTGAGTAGACATACTTATCAAATGAGTGATTTTGGGTTTTAACTTGTTACAAATCTTTTGCAAACAGTTGCAACTTTCTTATAATGTGTACAAAAGAGGTACAAAAAGGCGATATGATATTAATATCATGACAACAAGCACAAAATATAACAGGATAAATCATCCATTTAAACCTTGTGCCACTGCTGGAAGGTTCCGATCTGAAGACCAGCAAAGAAAACCTGGTAGCGTTGCTTCCACATGATGAAGGCGCCCACGGCACAGACCAAAGCCTGACCAAGGTTCAGCACAATCTGGAGCAAATGATACAACGCGAGCGTCTCGGTGATCTCCCGACAGTCGCCGACTCCCCGATAGTAGAAAGTGCGAGCTATTGGGTCATGCGGGTCCAAAGTGCACATACAGTCCTCGGCGGCGGGCATGCAGCTGAAGCTGCTGGTCTGTGCATGGTGGTATCCGGCAAAGGCCACAACCAGAATAGAAATAACCAGGCCGATTGCACACAGGGCAAAGTACAGGAGCTGTGGACAAGGGAAGTGTTACATCATGGATTAGTGATGCTGACAGACATTCCGAACAATGGCGCTGTATGTCAAAAGAAGTCGAGAATAGCAATAACAGTCGTTGCATTGCTTAAAGGCACTTCAGTGCTGTTTCTATTACTCTGACAGATATCTGTATGCAATATCCGGGTCACCACTTTGATACATTTTGTACATTAAGGATGCTAAAACCGATCCAATGGATATTTAAAATCCACCTGCAATTGCAGAAAATCCACAAGTAATCAATAATCTCATAAAAATAACTTTATTGACACAAGCCAGTCTTCCCAACCCCCTTGAATATGCCTCACATTATATCACATTTTCCATGAAACACATTTTAAAGCAAACAAGTACCCGCCACTAATGAATGATAATCATGGAGTTAAATAACAGTACATGTAGTCACAAACGTAATAAACCATAAACGTAATACAAATCTGCAGTTTTGAATGTAATAATCCCGCAAATGTAATAAATTTCCCACAAACTTAATAAAATTGGCCTACTGCAAACGTAATACTGAAATTATTACATATGTGGGAAAGTGAAAATCTGTAAAGGTAATAACTTCCCACAAATGTAATAATAATAATAATAATAATAAATAAAATAATAATAATAAATGTAATAATAATAATAGACAAAATAATGATCTTTGTGGTTGTTGTTTGTTCTTTCTTCTTTTAATGAAGGCGAAGGTGTAGATGTCATTTTGAGGATTTTAACAAGATAATTCATTTTTTTTTTGTTTTTTTTGTGGAAAAATATTATTCAAAGAGTATCATTTGAATACATGAAAGGAATCTTTAATTATTAAATTATAATTTATTTTAAATTCATTCATTCATTTTCTATAATTAATTTTTTTCATTAATATTCCAACTGTACGCTACTAAAATTACACCATTTTTCCTCATAATATTACAAGTTCAGCCTCATAAAATTGTGACTTTTTTCTAGCTAGTACAACTTTTTTCTTAATATTTGACTTAATTTTCTGAAAATTTCAATTTCTGCTGTTGCTTTTTTTCATTCATTCATTCATTCATTTTCTACCGTTTATCCTCACGAGGGTTGCGGGGGGTGCTGTCTTCGGGCGAGAGGCAGGGTACACCCTGGACTGGTGGCCAGCCAATCACAGGGCACATATAGACAAACAACCATTCACACTCACATTCATACCTATGGACAATTTGGAGTCGCTAATTAACCTAGCATGTTTTTGGAATGTGGGAGGAAACCGGAGTACCCGGAGAAAACCCACGCATGCACGGGGAGAACATGCAAACTCCACACAGAGATGACCGAGGGTGGAATTGAACCCTAGTCTCTTCGCTGTGTGGACTGCGCGCTAACCACTCGACCGCCGTGCCGCCCTATTTTAAATTAAAAAAGCTATAATTGTGATAATTGCAATTGTTTTAATACAATTTTATTACTCTTTTGTATTACGTTTGTGGGCAGTTATTACGTTTGCGTATGTAACAAGGTCATCATCAAAGATCACCTCCACCTCAAAGGACGTCATACTGTATTCCAAGTTATCTTACAATATGATATGATATGCCATATCATAATAATGATTGGAAGCTTTAGTCTCGAGTCCGATGCTCAACCCAAACAAATAAACAGGCATGCTGGCTCAGCGCCTGATGCAAGTTCATTTCAAAGTAGTCAGTACCCACAGGGCAAGTGCCGGCCCTCAGAGCTGGAGTGCTGCCGGTCACCTCGGACACCTTTTCGCTGTGTGCATGTGTGTTTTGAACCCGAGCCAGGATCTAAAAATACATCAGTAAAATGTGACGGTGTCTTTGTGATGTTTATGCAATTTCACAAGCGCAATAACGCGACGGTTTGATCTTAATCCATCACTTACATAACAGCAGCCCTCATTCTGTGATGTGTATTTTTCGCTTAGTTACATCCTGCTTATGGAATTATGCAAGTGATGAGCGCGGCTTGATTTGAAATGGCATTTATGCTAATTTTGGACCAGCTGTGAAATCTGAAGCATGGGTGGATGGAAGGGGCTGTGACCACCACAAATGTATAAACAACTGCATCGTCGGGTATGATTTTGACTTAACAGGTAAGGGCATGTGCACTGAACCCTCATTTATCACACCAAAACCCCAACATAAAGCAATACTGTGAAGACTGGATAGTGGGTTGGGACACTATAGACAGATTTCGACTACAGAATGCTTTAATCATCATTACTTTTGTGTGGTTGGTCTATATGTGACCTGCGATTGGCTGATGACCAGTCCAGGGTGTACCCCACCTCTCGCCCGAAGACAGCTGGGATAGGCTCCAGTACCCTCCCCGACTCTCGTGAGGATAAGCGGTAGAAAATGAATGAATGTGAAATCTGAAGCATGGGTTAATGGAAGGGGCTGTGACCACCACAAATGTATAAACAACTGCGTCGTCGGGTATGATTTTGACTTAGCAGGTAAGGACATGTGCACAGGACCCTGAATTTATCACTTAAAAAAAAAACAAAAAACCCAACATAAAGCAATACTGTGAAGACTGGATAGTGAATTGGGACACTATAGACAGATTACGACTAAAGAATCCTTTAATCATCATCATTTTTGTGTGGTTGGTCTATATGTGCCCTGCAATTGGCTGGCGACCAGTCCAGGGTGTACCCCGCCTCTTGCCCAAAGACAGCTGGGATAGGCTCCAGCACCCTCCCCGACCCTCGTGAGGATAAGCAGTAGAAAACAACTGCGTCGTCCGGTATGATTTTGACTTAGCAGGTAAGAACATGTGCACAGGACACTCATTTTATCACTTAAAAAAAACAAAAAACACAGCATAAAACCATACTGTGAAGACTGGATAGTGAGTTGGGACAGTATGGACAGATTCCGACTAGAGAATCCTTTAATCATCATTACTTTTGTGTGGATTTTGTGTGATTTGTCTATATGTGCCCTGTGATTGGATGATGACCAGTCCAGGGTGTACCTCACCTCTCTCCCAAAGACAGCTGGGATAGGCTCCAGCACCCTCCCCGACCCTTGTGAGGATAAGCGGTAGAAAACAACTGTGTCGTCCGGTATGATTTTGACTTAGCAGGTAAGGACATGTGCAGAGGACACTCAATTTATCACTTAAAAAAACAAAAAACACAACATAAAACCATACTGTGAAGACTGGAGAGTGAGTTGGGACACTATAGACAGATTACGACTAGAGAATCCTTTAATTATCATCACTTCTGTGTGGTTGGTTTATATATGCCCTGTGATTGGCTGGTGACCAGTCCAGGGTGTACCCCAACTCTCGCCCAAAGACAGCTGGGATAGGCTCCAGCACCCCCGCGACCCTCTTGAGGATAAGCGGTAGAAAACAACTGCGTCGTCCGGTATGATTTTGACTTAGCAGGTAAGGACATTTGTACAGGACACTCAATTTATCACTTAAAAAAACCCAACATAAAGCCATACTGTGAAGACTGGATAGTGAGTTGGGACACTATAGACAGATTACGACTAGAGAATCCTTTAATCATCATCACTTTTGTGTGGTTGGTTTATATGTGCCCTGTGATTGGCTGGCGACCAGTCCAGGGTGTACCCCAACTCTCGCCCAAAGACAGCTAGGATAGGCTCCAGCACCCTCCGCGACCCTTGTGAGGATAAGCGGTAGAAAACTGCGTTGTACGGTATGCTTTTGACTTAGCAGTTAAGGATATGTGCACAGGACCCTCATTTTATCACTTAAAAAAAAACAAAGTCATACTGTGAAGACTGGATAGTGAATTGGGACACTATAGACAGATTCCGACTAGAAAATCCTTTAATCATCATCACTTTTGTGTGGTTGGTCTATATGTGCCCTGTAATTGGCTCGCGACCAGTCCAGGGTGTACCCTGCCTCTCTCCCAAAGACAGCTGGGATAGGCTCCAGCATACCCGCGACCCTAGTGGCATTTATGTAGAGCAGTCTCAGAGAGAAGATCAATTTGCAGTCATGGCTATATAATGATAACATTAGAAGCTAAACTGTGCCAAATCGCTTTCAGTCCGAGTTATTGTACTCACAGTAGAAAGTATGCGTGATATAATACTTGCAGTACGTTCAGAAATTGTGACTCTGTGACATACAGCAGCTTGAAATCCCCTTACGCTTTCCTCCGTATACATGCTCGTAAATGGTGTTGTCAATCAATTGATTGCTGCATAATGTTTACTAGAGTATTGACGCACCTTGACGATGAACTGCACAGACGAGCGCTCATCAGGCCGATAGGTGACGCAGTACAGGATGAAGCCCACAATGGAAACCAAGCACAGCTGCAATAGCAAAAGCAAAGTCAGTAAATAATCACATTGCCGACAACATAGCCTCATTAACTTAATGATGTTAATCACTATTAAAGTTGTTAGCTAATTTATTTGTTTGCTTTGGCCGCCGAAGCACTAAACATTTTGTTTTGCCCACATGTTGACGAGTGCCACTAATTGAATGCATGTTATCTGATTAGCTCTCACAGACGCACTCTTTCTTTCACACTCTTTCCTGACTGCATTTGGAGTCTTGTGACTAACTTGCAGCATCTTATTTCATGGTCGTTCCCAGGTTCTTCAGCACTCAGGACTCTCTGCAAAGATGTTGATGACCTCAGTGTTTTTTCACTCAGATGCATCTCGTGAGCAGCTAACTCGGGATGCTGGTAACCAGAGATGTTTTCGACAGCAGATCACATCTGGGCGAAAACAATACGGTAGGCCGAAAAAACTGGAACAGACTGTTGTTCTGTTCAACTAAATGTGACCTTGACTCATATGAGCTTCAGAGAATCGCAAACAGGAACTAACCTGATACTTGGTTCGGTAAACCTGAACGATTGAATGACTTCCAATATAAAAGTTCAAAAATTTCATTGAGTTCCTGGAAAAATAATAATAGTCCCAGGAACTAGGACTGTACAAATAAATAGAAACAGCAGTAAAACATTTTTTTACAACACTGGTGTTCAAAGTGCGGCCCCTTAGGCCATTTTCAGCCTGCAGCTTTTTTGCTTTGGTCCATGGTATATTCTAAAAAATATATATATATATATATATATATAACTTTTTAAACTGCAAAATTTGAAAAAACAGCACAAATATTTTTACAAAATATTAAAATAAATAAATCTTATGAAAAAAATAATCATAATTTATGAGAATAACTATTGCAATATTTTGGGAAAAAAATAAGAAATTAACAAAAAATTTAAGTTGTAATATAAGAAACAAAACTAAAAAAATTTCTGAAAAAATAGGTGGAACTAATTTAAATAAAGGAAAATATTATGGGAATAACTTCATAAGAATTTGAGAGGAAAATTTACCAAAAAAAAAGACAAAACAACAGCAGAAATGAAAAAAAACAGCTGTAATTTCCCACAAATAAAGTCAAAATATGCAGACAACTTTTTAAACTGCAAAATTTGAAAAAACAGCACACATTTTACTAAATATTACGATAAATAAATCTAAATTCAAAAAATCATAATTTATGAGAATAACATTGCAATATTTTGGGGAAAAAATAAGAAATGAAAAAAAAACTTTTTTAAAAGTCGTAATATGAGAAACAAAACTAAAAAATTTTTTTTGAAAAAATAGGTGGAACTCCAGTCCACCAGTCCAGTGTGTAGAAGACAGCTGGGATAGGCTCCAGCACCCCCGCGACCCTTGTGAGATTAAGCGGTAGAAAATTAATGAATGTTGTCAGGTTACAGCTTGTGTAATATCCGATATAGTCCAGCACTTTATTACCGATACGAGCACGGTGGTTAGCACGCAGGTCTCACAGCTAGGAGACCCGAGTTCAATTCCACCCTCGGTGGATGTTTGCATGTTCTCCGGGTACTCCGGTTTCCTCCCACATTCCAAAAACATGCTAGGTTAATTTGCGACTCCAAATTGTCCATATCGGTATGAATGTGAGTGTGAATGGTTGTTTGTCTATATGTGCCCTGTGATTGGCTGGCCTCTCGCCTGAAGACAGCTGGAATAGGCTCCAGCATCCGCCACGACTCTCGTGAGGATAAGCGGTAAAAATGAATGAATGAATGAAAAACCGGTTATTGGTGTTTACATGGTCTTGCGGAATGAGACTGCATGTAAACATAACCATGGTTACCTACACCCTTCTATACCGTAGGCTGACATTCTGATTTTATTACAACCACAATACTAATCACAGTTACATTAATTAATGCCCCTTTGTGAAAACCTAGCATTATTATGTTTAGATCTTAGCGTTCCAAAGTCGAACTTGATTCCGTGACTCTGTGGCTCTTCCTGTTGTACAAGTATAATTACACACACGCTTAATATAGAAAGTTAGTTTAACTGTCTGGAGGAAGACTGTGACCGTGTTGGTGTAATGTGTGCTGACAAGGCAATTGGACGAGTAGACGACTGAAACGGTGTTCAAAGGTCAGATAGGCTTCCTATACCGTATTGGGCTTATACCTCATCAAACAACAATGGGTTATATTGTCATTCACACACTCAACTCAATACAAACTGTTCAAGACACGTCGACCGTCATGCACGTGGAACAAGAACTGGGAATCTTCCATGCAATGAAGTGTAGAAGCGAGCGCAAAAATCTTACAATGATCCCAGCCCAGTGTGGCGTCTCTCTGGCCAGCAGTGACTTGCTGATGGTCAACATGAGAAAGGCCACAACTGTGACGGCCACCCCCAGAAGCAGCTGAAGCAGAGCCACAAGCAGAGGGAAGCGGCACACTCTTCTGCACTTATGGCCGCCGTCTCGCGACGGGCTATCTTCTCTCCTCTGTCTGCCATTCTTCTGCTCTGAGGAACCTTTCCGGCCCAGGCCCATTTCTCTTTTCTTGCTGTCTATATCTTTAACTCCCAGTCCTAACTAATTTTTCAGCACTGTTTGGAAACCGTTCCCTTGCCCGCCCCCCACCGACTCTTCCTCTCTCCTCTCCCGAGTGCTGCTATTTGGAAAGAGAAGGAGGCGCTGAACTAATATGGAAAACATTTGGACTGGATTCCTCCAACGGCTCCAGTGCCACATATAGCAGGCAGCAGAGACAGAGGAGAAGAAGGGCGGAGGAAAAAAGGAGTAAAGGAGGATTCCTACATAGAACTGTGACACAATCTCACGTATGCAAATTGAGCAGAGGAGGAAAAGGGAATGCACGCAGACACTTGTTCATTCAGGGAATAAATGGAGGAGGCCACACTTCTTTTCCACTGCATAAAAGAACTGTCATCTTTCAGAGTCGCATGAGAAGAGTTGTCAAAAGAGATCTACTCAGATCAGAATATGTTTCAAGAACTGGATGATTTACTTATGATTTAGTCTCTTATACTCACAGTTTAGGGCTATAAAATGTACACTCATAGTGTACTTGACTGAATAGAGTACTGTGTATAGTACTGCTATGATAATAAACATTCATTCATTCAGTCATTTTCTACCGCTTATCCTCACAAAGGTCATAGGGGGGTGCTGGAGCCTATCCCAGCTGTCTTCTACACCCTGGACTGGTCGCCAGCCAATCACAGGGCACATATAGACAAACAACCATTCACACTCACATTCATACCTATGGACAATTTGAAGTCGCTAATTAACCTAGCATGTTTAACCTAGCATAACCTAGCAAAGTCCACACAGAGATGGCCGAGGGTGGAATCAAACTTGGGTCTCATAGCTGTGTGGCCTGCGCGCTAACCACTCGCAGCATTCATTCATTTTCTACCGCTTATCCTCATGAGGGTCGCGGGGGTGCTGGAGCCTATCCCAGCTGTCTTCGGGTAAGAGGCGGGGTACACCCTGGACTGGTTGCCAGCCAATCACAGGGCACATATAGACAAACAACCATTCACACTCACATTCATACCTATGGACAATTTGGAGTCGACAATTAACCTAGCATGTTTTTGGAATGTGGGAGGAAACCCACACATGCACGGGGAGAACGCGCAAACTCCACACAGAGATGGCCAAGGGTGGAATTGGACTCAGGTCTCCAAGCTGTGTGGCCTGCTCGCTAACCACTCGCAGCATTCATTCATTTTCTACCATTTATCCTCATGAGGGGGGGGGGGGTGCTGGAGCCTATCCCAGCTGTCTTCGGGCAAGAGGCGGGGTACACCCTGGACTGGTGGCCAGCCAATCACAGGGCACATATAGACAAACAACCATTCACACTCACATTCATACCTATGGACAATTTGGAGTCGCTAATTAACCTAGCATGTTTTTGGAATGTGGGAGGAAACCCACACATGCACGGGGAGAACATGCAAACTCCACACAGAGATAGCTGAGGGTGGAATCAAACTCGGTCTCCTAGCTGTGTGCCCTGTGTGCTAACCACTCGACCACCGTGCAGCAATAGAACAAAAACATTTACATAGGACTCTAAGCAGTCTTGTCATGGTTATTTCTGATTGAGTCGCTGATAGTGTCGTTCAGTGGTATCAAACTCATGGCCCCGCAGGGCGTTTCAAAGTAGCCATGGTAAAATGAACCCAAAACCTCAAAGCTTGTGTCAGACTTCCGGAAGTACACTGCTTATATATATATATATATATATATATATATATATATATATATATATATATATATATATATATATATATATATATATCAAATATATATCAAAGATTAGTAGCCAGGGCAGCTTCAAGCCAACACTGAAATCACTGAAACCATGCAATAAACCGTGCAATAACTGTGCAATAAACCAGTGGCTTGATCAACATGACACAGCTGCAAATAGTGTATATATAACATCTTTATTTATATTACCCTGATTTTGCACTTGCACTTGAACTCTATTTTGTTGTGCTCTTGTATTTTCACTGCTGGAAAACCTGGAATTTCCCCTTGTGGGACGAATAAAGACATACAGTATGTTCTTCTTCACAGTGCACGCACACTGAAATTAACTGGGGTGGTCACTCGACACAACGATAACTACAAACACAAACACGGCACATGCAAGAGATCGGTAAACACAGTGAAGATACAAGAGCAATAAAAAGTACAAGTAAGAGAACAAGTGCAACATCAGGGTAATACAAATCGAGATGTTGTATACCAGGGGTCTCAAACACGCGGCCCGCGGGCCAAATGTGGCCCGCAGGACACTAGTTTGAGGCCCCCGGCTTGATATGAAAGTTTAATGTTAGTTAATTCAAGTGGATGCTGTATGGTATCATGTACCCAGAAAAAAATTATTACGTTTGATTAATGTTCATGTTAAAGGTTAAATAACTGTTAATAGTTATCCTCCCTATCCATGTGGAAGTGGTAAGTTTTTGGCTGTTTAAGTTTAAAGGAAATAACTTGAAGGCTACCGTTTAGGTCGCTAGTGCTCTAGTTTGCGAGTTAGCATGTGTCTCAAGACCCTGCAGTTGCGCAATATGTTGTAAATAAAAAGAGTATAAATGTGACTATAGTCGTGTTTTGTCATGTCTACAGGGCTCTAATAATGCTTTGTTCATTTTAATCTGAAAAAAATAATTTGTCTACCCACCAACTATATGTGGTTTCTTAAGTTTTTATTATTTGCCGTTTTATTATTATTATTATGATTATATTTATTTATTACTGATTGATTGATTTTCTTTATTCTTGATTTGTTTATTTATTTTTCATTTTATTTTGTGTAGAAAAATAAAAAGTAAGATATTTGAGAACAGTGGAATGTTTTATCAGAGCTTTTATTGTAGAAAATTGGAACCAAAGCAAAGTTTATTCATTTTTCTGTTTTTAATAAATGCGTTTTTTTTTTTTTTGGTAAACCTGATGCGGCCCAGTCTTGCCCAGACCCTAGCTCCAGTGGCCCCCAAGTAAATTGAGTTTGAGACCCCTGTTGTATACACTATTTGCAGCTGTGTCATGTTGATAAAGCCACGGTTTTATTGCACAGTTATTGCACGGTTTATTGCATGGTTATGGTAAAGGATTTTTTGTTTGCTAACTTATAACTTCGGCAACTTCTTCCAAACAAAAACACTGTTTCCGCACTCACAATACTTTAATACTTAATACTTCCCAGCCTCACCCAGACTACCTCCACCGGCCCCCGTGTAAATTGACTGCTCGGCTCACTTCCATACAGTCAGCGTGGGTTTGCTGTCTCACTCAGCGTCAGCAGGTGTTAACGTGACAGTGAACGGTTGTCTATACAGTATGTCACCTGTGATTGACAGGCTAGCAGTCCAGAGTGTCGGCTAAAATAGGTTCCAGCTCCTGTAAAACAGGGGTCTCAAACTCAATTTACCTGGGGGCCACCGGAGCTAGGTTCTGGGTGAAGCCGGGCCGCATCAGGTTTTCAACAAAAAAAAACAAAACAAAACGCATTTATTAAAAACTGGAAAAAAATCAATAAAAAAATTATCTTCAATGCTTTTGCTTCTACACTTTTTCAGTACTTTGGTTCCGGTTTTCCACACTAAAATATCTGATAAAACATTCCACTGTTCTCAAATATCTTAATTTTTATTTTTCTATACACAAAATAAGATTTAAAAAAAATAAACAAATTAATCAATCAATCAGTAATAAATAAGTAAAATAATAATAAAACAGCAAATAATAAAAACGTAAGAAACCACATACAGTTGGTAGAGAAATTATTTTTTTCAGATTCAAATGTACAGTATTAACAGTTATTTAACCTTTAACATGAACATTAATGAAACTTAATCATTTTACCCAATTAGCAAGTTAGCATCGTACTCGGTTCCATCTGGGAGCAGCGTCGTAACTTTAACAACATGTTTGATGAGATGCTTTATCTTGACGTGTATTTTCTTCCAAATCATTTCCTGCATTTATTTGTACTCAGCGTCATAAGCCTTTAGCTTCATTGCTAATCCAAAGCAAAACAGGGCGGGGTAACTGGGTAGGGTAACAGTATGGGAGGGGGCAAAATCATGTTACAGTAAAGTCTCGTTATATCGATATCGGTTATAACGAATTACTACTTATTACGATACTATTTTCATTTCCCGGGAAATTTCTAGTCTTTTATGATATAATTAGTTCTGTTAGTACGATACCCGGTTATTATGATAATCCGGTTACTACGATGCCCTTTTCATCTCCCGCCAGCCAATTTGGTCTGCTTATATCGATACAAAAGCAGCTTAAATCAATCTTTGCTTAAGGATTTCAATACCAAAAAAGAACACGGCGAACGGCTGCTTCCAGTCATCCTGAAATCCTGAAGCAAAGATTGATTTAAGCTGCTGTGCATTATTGCCCACTTTTAATGCAGTTTCGGCGCAGGATCGGATATATGGATAGTCCGGTTATATCGGTATTTTTTCCGACTCCCGAGAATATCGATATAACGAGACTTTACTGTAATTGTGTCCGGTGTGCAACACAGCTTTAAGCTGTCATTTCAACATTAAACTTTTGGTATCAAGGTGGGGGCCTCAAAGTAGCGTCTCGCGGGCCGCTTTTGGCCCGCAGGCCGCAAGTTTGAGACCACTTCTGTAAAACAATACAGAAAATTAATGTATGGCGTATTATTTGCACAAGGAGCTTTCCTAGCAGATATATATATATATATATATTTATAAGATATCAATTCAAATGATCTGCACTGATGAACATACAGCAGAAGGAGGTGCGAGAGGAGCACGGCGTGCTGAGATCAGTGAGTGCAGTGCACGTGTTCGAGCACACAGCTGGGCCACTGCCATGGTTACAAAGCACCGCATGAACGCTTTTATGCGTGAACAGGAGCACGCCTTCAATATTTGTGCTCCTTCTATAAAGATGATATGTGCTGTCGTTTGGTTATTACAATATTAGGAAATGTATACATTCATATTTATGCATTTCAAACTGTTTTAAATGTGTGAAAACCTTCCCATTTGATTCCTGTGCGCCTGCAGTGTACTCTTCAATAATCAATCAATATAGCAAGTAAGTTGACTTAGGCTCCATAAACTGATATAAAGCTATAATGCATGTTATATTTGATACAGAGCAGGCGTGAATTAATGGTGGCTTCCAATTGGACTGTACCACATGAATAAATTGGTCTCATAATCTTTATAATGTTCATTCATTCATTCATTTTCTACCGCTTATCCTCACGAGAGTCGCAGGGGGTGCTGGAGCCTATCCCAGCTGTCTTCTACACCCTCGACTGGTTGCCAGCCAATCACAGGGCACATATAGACAAACAACCATTCACACTCACATTCATATCTATGGACAATTTGGAGTCGCTAATTAACCTAGCATGTTTTTGGAATGTGGGAGGAAACCGGAGTACCCGGAGAAAACCCAACGCATGCACAGGGGAGAACATGCAAACTCCACACAGAAATAGCCGAGGGCGGAATTGAACCCTGGTGTCCTAGCTGTGAGGTCTGCGCGCTAACCACACGACCGCCGTGCAGCCCGTTCCAAAAACATGCTAGGTTAATTACCGACTCCAAATTGTCCATAGGTATGAATGTGAGTGTGAATGGTTGTTTGTCTTTAAGTGCTCTGTGATTGGCTGGCGACCAGTCCAGGGTGTACTGGGATAGGCTCCAGCATACCCGCGAATGTGGGAGGAAACTGGAGTACCCGGAAAAAAACCCATACATGGGGACATGGTAAAACTACACTGAGATGGAATTGAACGCGGGTCTCCTAGCTGTGAGGCCTATGTGCTAACCACTCCCCCACCGTGCAGGCCACTGTCTATCCTTACATCTCCATTATCTCCCACCACTACTATTGAGCAAGTAGTAACCAATAGCAAATGTCGAACAGAAATATAAAGTTTAGGTGAAGTCACGTGACCCTTTAAACACAGCTTACACTGTCCGGTTGACGTGACGTCATCAAACATGCGTTCATTTGTTTGTGGCACGAATCACATCTCATAGAGTGATTTCAGCCTCCAGCTGTTGGCTGCAGTGACGCACGCGCGCGCGCGCGCGCACGCGGAGCAGCAGGTCTTAGCGGACTTTGTGTCGTGAGGGGACACGTGAGAGGGAAGCGGAGGCGCGCCTGCGCTCTGTGGCGGCTTCGCGAAGTGTCCGCGGCGTAAGGGGAAGTGGAGACACATCAGTCGTGGAGTTGAACGTGGAGACATCAAGTGTGAGGAGGACGAGCGCGCCGTGGAAATAACTAACATTCTCCCAGGAAGGTGAAGAGCGATAAAGCAGCAGTCGGAGACATCTCATGGATGAAAGAGTAACACATTTACACGACAGACACTTCATGGACCGTCCGGAATTTTTAGGGTGAGAATGTTTTCAACTCTTTTACAAACTTTTTACGACAAACTCATTTATAACCGGATGTTTTTTTTTTGTTTGTTTTCTTTTCACTTTAGGGTAGACTACCCCTCTCTTTATATGTGCAAACCCAAACGCGGCATAAAGCGGGAAGATGGCGGAAAGGTAGGAAGTGTTTTGTCATTTTTTAGGGGGATTTTTAAATATTAAAAAAACTTCTTTGTTCACACGTAACTTTTTTTTATCCACAGGACGCTTATAAGTTACCACACCGTTTGATAGAGAAAAAGAGAAGAGACCGAATCAATGAATGTATCGGTCAGCTGAAGGATCTGTTGCCGGAACATTTAAAGCTATCGGTAAGATCGATACTTTTTTTTTTTTTTTAATTTAAAAAAATCAAGAATACATTAAATAAATGTGCTAATTTCCACGCAGACTCTCGGCCATCTAGAGAAAGCGGTTGTTTTGGAATTAACTCTAAAACATTTAAACGCACTGACCGCAGTCACGGAGCAGCAGCACCAGAAGATCATTGCTTTGCAGAACGGTAAGCAGAACATGTAAATACGTGTGTGTGTGTGTGTGCGCACTTTCGCCACACACACACACACCACGCAGCAGACAAGCACGTGCACTGTCACGTGTTGTTGTCCTTAGTGCAGTGACTCAATCATCTTAAAGGTGCACCACCCAAGTCAACACATATTGATTCATGCTAACAATGTCATATATTTTCACAGGAGACGCCCCGATGAAGACGTCCATTCACGCCGATCTGGACGCCTTCCACTCCGGGTTCCAAACGTGTGCCAAAGAGGTCCTGCAGTACCTGAGTCAGTTTGAGAACTGGACCACACGTGAACAGAGTTGCGCTCAACTGGTCAAGCACCTCCACAAAGTCCTGTCTCAGGTCCAATCCGGTACGCTACCTCTTCTGCAGCAACATCACGAGCTCCCCAGTAGAGAAACGCCACCAGATGGCCAGAAAGCCGACAACCAAGTCCCGGTCATCCAGAGAACCCAAGGCGGGGATGCTACTGAGAACGACACGGACACGGACAGTGGATACGGTGGCGAGGCAGAAAAGGGTGACGGCAAGGACAAAGAATGCGAGGGAGGAGGTAAAGCTACGAAGATCAAGCAGGAGTTTGGAGACAATCGTCCTGCTAAGAAACCAAAGATGAACTGGCCCGGCGGGAATGGTTCCGGCGGCTCGGATGTGGCGTTCATGAACTCTCTGATGGGATTAACCGGTGTTGGACAGCAGACGCCGATTTGCATGCCTTTCTACTTCATCAACCCGTCTGCCGCTGCGTCTTACATGCCTTTTTTTGACAAAAACAACATGGAGAAATGCGTGTACCCGGCAGCCGCCGCCGCAGCCGCCGCCGCCGCCCTTGCTTCCCCCTTTCCGTGGCTCTACCCCGCACAAGCATCAGCATCAGCCGCCGCTGCTACTGCGGCGTTTCCCGGCCTATCGGTGCACTTTGGAGCATCTGCTCCATGCAAGGACACGATGCAATGTGGAGACGAGGGCGAGGCGAGTTCACCTGAGGAGCGGGAGGAAAGTCCCGCCTGTGACGAAGCTGACGATGACATCATCGGCGCGTCACAGGAAAACCAGGGTGACCCGTTTCCTGCCTGTCAAAGCAGCTAACTTTCCCGGGAGAGATGATGCACTCAGTTTTTTTTTGGACGCATTTGTTGTGTGAATACTGAGAGCCAAGCACACCAAACTTCATAATAATAGAATTTATATTAAATATTACTATTAGTTATCCAAAATTGAGGGGTAAAATGTAAAACTGGAGTATCATAGCACTAAACATATTGAGGCCATACTTGCGTTGATATGATATGTCATGATGGATGAAGCAGCATCTCTCAGTATTCACACACAATTGGTGAAACAAATTCGAAGTATTTTTGTTTTTTTTTTGGTGTATTCTAGCTATCTTGACGGATCAGTGCCTTTTGCACTTATGCTAGTTTCATTCATCTGAATGCTTATCGACAATGATTGGCGTCAACGCGACACCACGGTCGTGTTATGCTGCAGTTACTTTTTTGTATACTCTTTGATAAAAAAAAAAAATATGGCAGCATTGGTGCCAAACTTTTGAGTACTACAAACTTTTGAGTACTTACAAGTGCGCAATATCCCCAATCAGCCAGTCTCTTTTGGATGTAAACTCCCGACTGTAAATATTCTAATCCGGATTAAGTGGAGTTAATCGAGATGTAAATTGTGCACTACGTCGGTACATACGGCCTTGATACCTCACCCCCAATAAGAGTGGGATACTCTTATTTGGAGGTACTTCTCCATTGCGGAAGTATTTGAAATGTATACAAATCGGTCTAAATTCCCGAATTCTCTGATTCCTTAGAAGGAAAAGGGAACAGAGATTCTCGAGATAACCTGAATATTAAAAAAAAAAAAAAAAAAAAAAGCATTTCCACGTTGATATGACCCCTTTACCTGCAGGAAATAATGTAGGATAGCACCTTATAGATCTTTGATATTGAATGTACTTGTATTTTCCAAGCTGTACAAGTTTGTAAGTAGGATGAGCTTTCCTCTCGAATGATGTAAAGTGCACTTTTTTCTGCTTATACACCCCCACCCGGTCCCCCCACGCCCCACGCCCCACTCCACCAACCATAAGTCACATGATCCATTTAAAAACCGACCATCCTTGTTATCTTTTTTTTATGTTTTTCTGCCTTGAAACTATTTTTATTTAAGCTGATTTATCGTGACTTCATGTTAACTATCCATTCCCATCATTTTCACAATTAAGTGTTATACCCTGATGTAAAATTGCGGTCATGTGACCATCATTGGAGAATAAAAAAAAAAAACAAACATTCAGTTCAAGTTCAGTGATGTTTAGCTTTTTAAATACGTTTCACACGTAATGGAGTGCAGATGATTTTGGCTTTGTATTTTGAAAAACATTGCTTTTGTAGGTTTCTTCTTCAGCTGTCTGGCCTCAAACCAACCTGTTCTAGAAAGTGGCATGTATGTGTGTAAATAATCTTTTGTGAATGTACTATAAACATATATGTCTATGTCAATGTTGTGGACGTCTTTGGATTTATTTTTTTTTTTAAAGATTTCTCTGAGCAGTTGTTGCACATATTGTTGCTTTACACACATTATGCTGATATAAATTATTGCTGATGAGTTGAAAAATAAATATATGTCCACCGTTATGAATGTGCATACCTTATACTTCAACAGCCACAAATCCTGTAGGCCAGTTCTTCCATTATTTTCTGTGGAAATATGATTGAGTCTGATCATATATACTTATTCATCTGCAAAAACCATTGTATGATTCTGCATTCAATCACCTGCTAATACAAATAGATGCATCAAAGGGACTCCTGTGGAGGAATTTGAAGGTTTGAACTCGTCCAACCCCGACAGGTGAAATGTACTGTACTGGAGCTCTAATCAGCTGACAGGTCATGACTGAGGAATGTACAGTGAGCCCAGGCTTTGAACTAAAGTCATGTGACAGAAGGATGATGGAGAGAGATTACAATCGGATGAAAAAAACAAGTGTGGCCTCCAGGGTACCGCGTAGTCATTTATAGGCTTACTCTAACATCATTTAAAACTTGATGAATAACTTCATTATAGTGGATCACAGTGGCCACTTTGATGTGGCCGAGCAGACCAGTTGGGAAGATTTGTGGGATAACAATTGGAGGGCAAGCGGGTTTGGCTAGTTCAGATATGCCAACAATCATCCTATCTTACTCAATTACAGCATATGCTAACATTATAAAGTACAATAAAGTACACAGAATTACAGTAGTTAATTAGGAACAAACCTACCCGACCCTAACCACTACTCAATTCCTCAATAACTACTCTAAATAGAGTTAGTTCCACACTAACTACTCAGTAGTTCATTAGCTCTTTATTAGTTCACCAGTAACCACTCTAAATACACGTACCTTAGTTTGTCTGCAACTACTTATTAGCTAATTATTAGTTCCTCAATAACTACTCTAAATATGTGTGCCTTAGTTCCTTAGTAAGTTCATTAGTTCTTTATTAGTTCATCAAAAACACTCTAAATGCATGTACCTTAGTTCGTCAGAAACTACTCATTAGTTAATTATTAGTTCCTCAATAACTACTCTAAATGTATGCATTAGTTCTTTAGTAACTACTCATTAGTTCCCAATAACTACTCTAAATGTGTGTGCCTAAGTTCCTTAGTAACTACTCATAAGTTCATTATTAGTTCCACAATAACTACTCTAAATATATGCATTAGTTCCTCAGTAACTACTCATTAGTTCCTAATCAGTTCCTCAAAGACTACTTCAAATGTATGCATTAGTTCCTTAGTAACTACTTACTAGTTCCCAATTACTTACCCAATAACTACTCCAAATACGTGCGACTTAGTTCCTTAGTAACTACTCATAAGTTCATTATTAGTTCCACAATAACTACTCTAAATATATGCATTAGTTCCTCAGTAACTACTCATTAGTTCCTAATCAGTTTCTCAATGACTACTTCAAATGTATGCATTAGTTCCTTAGTAACTACTTACTAGTTCCCAATTACTTACCCAATAACTACTCCAAATACGTGCGACTTAGTTCCTTAGTAACTACTCATAAGTTCATTATTAGTTCCACAATAACTACTCTAAATGTATGTGCCTTAGTTCCTCAGTAACTACTCATTAGTTCTTTATTAGTTTCTCAATAACTACTCTAAATGTATGTACCTTCGTTCCTCAGTAACTACTCATTAGTTCCTAATAAGTTCCTCGATAACTACTCTAAATGTATGTGCCTCAGTTCCTTAATAACTACTCATTAGTTCATTATTAGTTCCTCGATAAGTACTCTAAATGTATGCATTAGTTCCTCAGTAACTACTCATTAGTTATTTATTAGTTTCTCAATAACTACTTTAAATGTATGTGCCTTAGTTCCTCAGTAACTACTCATTAGTTCTTTATTGGTTTGTCAATAACGACTCTAAATGTATGTGTTTTAGTTCATCAGTAACTACTCATTAGTTCTTTATTGGTTTCTCAATAACTACCCTAAATGTATGTGCCTTCGTTCCTCATTAACTACTCATTAGTTCCTCATTGGTTCTTTATTAGTTTCTCAATAACTACTCTAAATGTATGTGCCGTAGCTCCTCAGTAACGACTCTACTCATTAGTTCCTCAGTAACTACTTTAAATGTGCTATTAGTTCATCATTAGTTCTTCTGTAATTACTGTATTTTGTGCATTGTAAAGTAAGACCTAATATACTGCACAGGTTTGAGTTATGAAGCCAACTAAAGGCTCAGGAAGGTTTTGCAGTACATTTTCTGAATAGAGTAGTTTATAATATTAAACTTTTTGACGTTGTCCAGTTTAATGAGGTAGTGTATTTGGGTATCTATCATCTGTAAGCTATAATCATCACAACGATCAAGGAATGCATCTAAGATCGCTTAAGCATCCGCTAGTCCGGCAACTTTATTCAGTAAATGTCTCCATCTGTCGGTCAAAGCAGGAAACGCGGTTTCAAATACCAAAGGGACTGATTGAAACTGGCATTTTTTTAAACCTGAAAAATCTACCACCACCACCACCATCGGCTAGCGTAAGGTTACTAATAGCGGTTTGAAAGAACAGATTGAGAAAAAAGTATATATTTGTAACAGTTATGAATTATACTTCAGAAAAATTGACATACTTTGCACATATTCACCTTCACTCCCAGAATATCCCAAAATGTGTAAATATTAAATTTCAACATTTCTGTCAACGAAGATTTACGTCACAGCCTGCGACACACGTTTCTATCAGCAGGGCGGGAAGCCAGGCAGGTGGCTGTTGTAAACAAACCGGCGGCTGTGTGATGAGCCATGGATCCCAAAGGGAAAAAGGAGAAAAATAACTGAGGAGAACAGAGGATTAAACGTTTCTTGGACCGAATCATTTGCATTTATTACATTCATCTTTCATGTCCGATGTTGAGAAGCTGACCAGCTGTCCGAAAACAGAAGTCACATTAAACGGGTAAGAACACATTTCTGTCATAGGCCCATATTTAGTAACAAAGTGGCTGTTTTTATAAAGTCATTTCTGATTTTCGGCAGTATATAGTTTGAATGACGCTTACATTATTGTATATTATTATTATTGTATTGGGTCCGAGTTTTACAGGCATTTGCCTTGGACAGCTATGTAGGGTGAACTTGCATGAACTTTGAACCAGGAAGTTGGTCCGGCCTGTTGGTCTGGTATGTTAAAATAAAGTTGGTTGAAAGCAACAAGTAACATTTTCCTTCTCTGCTTAAGTCACTTTTACTACGGTTCGGATCTGAATAACACTGACAAGTTAACACGATAGCTACGTTGGTTAGGTAGATACTTTATTCATTTAGCTAGCTACCTACCTACCTGACAAGCTAACACGAGGATAGCTATGTTGGTTGCTTGCTTGCACCGACTTGCTTGGCATTTGCACAGAAATCAAACTTAAACCGTATTCATTTGATTTTAAATACTTTACCCTTTCAAAAGGCTGCTGTTTTATTTTTTATAAATGCAGGCTGCGTTTTGTTGCACCAAATAAGGGGCAGGGGTTATGCACTTTCCATTTTGTTGTTTTTTTCGAATCCTCAAAATAAAATTTTACGTTAAAAATCTGATTCCTTTATTACATTTCTTTTATTTCATCAAAGCAATGAATGTCATGCAGTCCTGCGGGCAAAATAAACATTTAATCATGAAAGCTCATTATGTATTTTTAGCCAACTTAGCCATTTTGATAGTAGGCTAATATAGATACATACAGCATGTGTCGTCTTCATTATAAGGCTTTTAATTTTTTGTGGCTCCAGATACATTTGTTTGTTATTTTTTTTGGTCCAATATAGCTCTTTCAACATTTTGGGTTGCTGACCCCTGGGCTATAGTACAATGACAGCTCATTGTAGGAGCTAAACTTAGCCAAATTGCTATCATTAGTCGACTCGACAACAAACATACTCAAAGCATGAAGCGGCATGATATAATGCTTGAAGTCTCTGCAGACAGTCTCCTCAAAAGGAGCCACACAAAGCATTTCATGTAGTTTTATTGAATCATGCAATTCCTATTTGATTGATTCATATTGATTACAGCCATACAAAGTTGGTTTAAAAGTACTTTTAAACTACAATTGACATATTGCATCTCCAGAACATGAGTAAACAGTCCATCACACAGATTCCCTCCCTTTTACAGGTGATATTTAAAATTGATAAAAGTGGAGTTTTACTAAAAAAAAAATGGTGAAACATAAATCGGCTATGATGATGCACGGTGTGGCTCCCATTACACCAACAACCGACCCTGCTTGATTGGATTACATGTGAAGACATTTTACAGCAATAATTATTGACAAAAATATGGTCACAAGGTGGAGAGCACTTACAGCGACATTCAACCATTAAGTAAATATCCACAGATGCAAAATAATTGTACATTTAATGTGGCACTACTACAACTGCCTTCAGGGCAGACTTAATTCTTCACTATCTCCACTAATCAGGGGTGTCCAGAGTGCGGCACGGGGGGACATTTGTGGCCCGCAGCCTGTTTTTTTTATTGACCAGTGACATATTTTAGAAATAAAATGTAACCAAAAATGGGAAAAATACAGCAAAATTTAATGAGTACTAAAAACAAAACTATCTATGAAGCTCATCCTAATTAGAGTCGCGGACAGGAATGCTGGAGCTTATCCCAGATGATTTCAGGCAAGAGGCGGGTTACACCCCATACTGGTCGCCAGCCAATCACAGGGCACATATAGACAAACAACCATTCACACTATGGACACCCCTAAACTACATCCACTCATCACTGAAAACATTAAGGCACTTTATGGAATCTAACATTTGCACATTCCTGGTTTCCACTAATAACTCATTTACCGCTTTGCACATATATGGCTCTAATAACACTGAAATAATGTGCCCCGGTCCCGTTTATCTTTGGTTACAAATTGGGAAAACACAGAATAAAAATCAACCGTAAAAAGAATAAAAAGATGAACTTTACAATACAACCAAACAGGACTTCACAAAGCAAATATTATATACTGCAGGAATAAGGGGCAGTGGAATGCACCATTTTGACCAACAATAAGTCAAATGAGAGCAATATCTGTTTATGCATAGTTTTATCAAGAGTCAGTCAGAGTGCCAGATTGTGATAAACAACATGATTAATCGACAAGTAAGAGCCAGGCATCAGGCGGAGTCAATGTCAACAACTAGAAAATGGATATAATTGGTTGACTACAAAAAAAAGGCCATTGTTTGGAATCATAGAAACTGGTGTAAATCGCTGAGCGGCTGCTAGAGTGACTAAATGACACACTATGAAAGATCCATATTCATGGCCAAACACCCAACTTCTTTGTGTTTGTAGCAAGTGCTCCACGCCTGGGTGGACAAGTCCACTCTTGTTCCTTCACTGGGTCTTCTTACATAAGGTTGTCTTATGTGACAACAGTGCATATTTGAGGTATCGGTACAAAGATAACCAAATAAAAAAGGTTCTGAAGAGGAAGAAGCCATTGTGCTTATCGTCCAAGTGTTACACATAGATGCCTTCTGGGTTCAGACCAGAGCTGAGGGGACTATTTAAGACCCGGAGATGACTGGAAACCTGGTGCATGGTCACGTGACGCTTAAGGGAGCCAGTCAGTGGAACTAAATCTGAAAATGGAAAATATGAAATTAATAACCTCCCCAAAAACACTCATCAACACACCATTAAACCTGATTTAGTTAATCTAATCTAATAATAATCTAATCTAATAGTTAATCTTCAAACAGCTAAAATAATACATAAGCCTAAAAATAAGCAATTAGCTAAAAATGTCATCCAATACTTCTCTACAAGAGAGGAGAAATATGATCTCAGGGAAGAACTACATTTGAAACACTTATATGCTAGGACTACAGTACTACTACTTCGGTACATGACAAAAATAAAAATAACAAAAAAATACGTAAATTATATTAGGAAAGCAGGAAGTGAACAAATGTAACAGTTACTGACTGTAAAAGTACCAGATGGAGGGGTAGGATTTAATAAGCTTTGCTTCTTCCTACTCCTTTTTATTATGTGATGCACTCAATTGTAATCTGATGCATGTTCAAATGAAATAAAACCATTACCATGACTTTTAAATTAATATGACAATTGTAATTTCCACCATTGTGCCACAGAGGGACAGTAATGAGACAAATTGTCAACTGTAGAGACAGGAACTTGATCATCGTGATCCACTTTAACAACAACAACAAGACATTTTACTGTCATTGTCCCAAAGCCCTTTTGTACATTCCTTTTCCCAAAGCCTCTTCATGTTTCACAAGCCTGAACTAGCATACTAATAATTATTTCTCATTGGGTTTTCCTAGTTTCCAGTTTTCGTCAAACCTTTTTGAACAGATTAATGGAAAAAATGTTCAGTTTTCCGGAATCGGTTTCATTATATCCCGGTCCTATTATCATTTACTGAATCAATCATCCAGTGAAGACATGTCTTTTGGACAACCATCCTGGTTCCGATTTTTCTATTTGAATCTGGTTCCTAATGATATTCCATTCCGACGTTTTGTACACGTCCCAGATTCAGACATTAAAGACATGAATCGGTAGGCGTTTAATCATGTTCGTCATGTATCTTCCCTTGCCAAAGTTTTCAACCGGTTATTCTCCGTTGGTATTCGCTGGCTTCTTATCTGTTGCAATTCGGAACTATTTGGTTCATCAAAATAAATAATGTGACAATCCCGGGATAATCACACTCGCCACGTATACATGGACCCAAATATTCCAATTGTATTCGGTTTATTTGTTCAAATGGAAATAATTTAAACTTTGTATACACCTCATTCCGAAAGCGCCAATCCGAATGAATATATAATCGGATTCACAGGGGTGGAATATTCTTTTCCCCAATTCGATTGAGGTATCTTGTACCCGCTCAATCGGAAAGTTGTCAGGCTGTGTTCTTCTTCTTCTGTTGTTTATTGGCGGTTGGCAAGCAGCTTTCGGTGTGCATTACCGCCATTCACAAGTCCAGTTTTTATTTAAAAAGAAAATATATATCTATATAACACCTATATCTATATAAACCAGAGTTTAATTATAAAATATTAGCAAGATTTAATCGTATCTTTTCTTGTTTACATTTATCGCGGGTGCGTTCTTTCAGCGCATGCTCATATATGACGTAACACGCAGCTCGAGATGTTTTTCAATTTTAAAAATGGAGGCGAGCAATCGGCACTGGACTGCTGCGGAAAGTTTGTTTTTGATCCAACTAAATTTCAAGACTGTACTAACAAAAAACTGGCAATACGGACAACAAGTGAAAGAAAAACTCGAGGAAGTCGGTATCACATGTTGTTGATGTTTACGCTTTACTGCGCATGCCCCATTGATTATTCTGTTTGATTATAGCGGCGCATGTAAACAAGAGATTGGAATATTCCTTTCCATGTGTACCATGTTTTTGGAAAATCATTCGGAAAATTCCATTTAAAAACTCCACATGTAAACGTGGCTAATGTTATACTCGAGACTTGATGCCCAACTCATTCCTATGGAAGAAAGACAGAGGTTATCTTGGTAAACAACTATCATTAAGCTGTTTTCTTGCAGAGAGTCATCGTCTTTTCTTAAGCTGATGTCAGTTGATGGAACAGCCTTTTATTGGATTCTGACTGCATTCATGCTATTCAGTGCTTTTTTTGTCTGCTTGTCAGCTGTTCTGCAGAATGACAGGTCTTTGGTCAGACGAGCCCTCCCCAGAAAGTGCTGAGTGTGTGATAGAGGACGTGTGTTACGGGGGCGGCGGAGGGACGGGAGGGGGGCTCACAACAAGAACAGAGGGTGAATGAAGGACTTGAAACTAGCTCCTCCTTTTGCTGCTGTTGGCATGGAGACCATATGTGCCTTGCGTAGTGTGAATAGCACTTTGCGTACACTCTTGACATATGATTACACTATAATGCATCTCTTAGGTCACAGTCATTCACACGGGTCAGACTTAAACGACCCTTAAATCACCGCCTACATGCCATTTCCACAAGGCCTGCTCTCTCTTTGACATTTAAGGTAACAGTGGGAAGTACATGGCCGATATCGTTTTCCTTTATAAACGTATGTCTACCAATTAAATGTGTATAAGAGAAGGACATTACCTATAACACGAGTGCTGCTTGTACATTCATCCTCGGCAGGCTCCGCCGGCAGCACTGTGACCTTGGTGCCAGTTTGCTTGATGAACTGCTGCAGGTTTACCTGCCTGAGCTCCTTGGTTAGCTGTTCCAGCTCATGCTGCATGTCCTGTAATGAAACAGCATGGTTAGAAATATCATTTATTTTATACATTCATTCATTCATTTTCTACCGCTTATCCTCACAAGGGTCGCAGGGATACTGGAGCCTATCCCAGCTGTCTTTGGGCGAGAGGCGGAGCACACCCCGGACTGGTCGCCAGCCAATCACAGGGCACATATAGACAAACAACCATTCACACTCACATTCATACCTATGGACAATTTGGAGTCAACCTAGCATGTTTTTGGAATGTGGGAGGAAACCGGAGTACCCGGAGAAAACCCATGGGGAGAACATGCAAACTCCACACAGAGATGGCCGAGGGTGGAATTGAACCCGGATCTCCGAGCTGTGAGGTCTGTGCGCTAACCACTCATCCTCCATGCAGCCCCACTTTATACATACATATATGGTCAAAATTTGAAATGTCTACAATTAGATTCTGGTTCATCATATCAAGGGAAAAGGGATTAGAACATTTCTCCTAAGCAAATCAAAGAGCTCTGAGGCCTCCAGAAAATAGTTTTTAATACATATGTGACATTAAAAACATCACCAAAGATCTAGAGTGAGTAAATTAAACATGCTCAGGTCGGGCCGGCCTGTGAAGTTCAGTGTAAGAGCAGAATGTCCAAAGCACATGAACGCACCGTCATAAAGAGACTACACAAGTATGTGTACAGAACATCTAATGAAATGATTTGGACAGAGAAACATAGCAACTGTGAAGCACGGGGGTGGACGTGTCCTGGTTTAGGGCTGCTTTAACAGCTCACTAACCTAAAAAAACCCACTACGAATTCTTCATTGTATTTGATAAGGATGCCTGTCGAAAACCGTAGACCATCTGTCCAAATTGAAGCTGAACTGGACGTGGATCAATGACCCATGACATTCCGGTCAATCTGCCATGAAAGAAATAACTTCTGCATACAAAGTAGATGAAATGAGTTTATTTGTATAGCACATCCCAATGGTACAGGCTGCACAGTGGATAATTGGTTAGCGTGCAGGCCTCACAGATAGGAGACCCGAGTTCGATTCCACCCTCGGCCAACTCTGTGTTGCATGTTTGCATGTTCTCTTCGGTTTCTCCCACATTCCAAAAACATGCTAGGTTACTTGGCGACTCCAAATTGTCCATCAATGAATGAATGAATGAATGTTTTCTTTTTTGTTCTTTTCTATCCCCTCCTGCTCAGATTCATCTTCTATGCTGCTTATTACTCCAAATTGTCCATAGGTATGAATGTGAGTGTGAATGGTTGTTTGTCTATATGTGCCCTGTGATTGGCTGGCGACCAGTCCAGGGTGTAAAATGAATGAATTTTTATTTCCTAACAATGTCGAAGTACTGTAAAAATTCATTACTGTCCGCATCCTCTTCGGGCGAGAGGCGGGGTACACCCTGGACTGGTCGTCAGCCAATCACAGGGCACATATAGACAAACAACCATTTGGAGTCGCCAATTAACCTAGCATGTTTTTGGAATGTGGGAGGAAACCGGAGTACATGACAACATATTATGAAGAATTGTTTTCGGAATTAGCCCAATGCCAGGGATGACCGATATTGGCTTTTTATCAATATCCGATATAGTCCAGCACTTTATTATCAATACTAGCACGGTGGTTAGCATGCAGGCCTCACAGCTAGGAGACCCGAGTTCAATTCCACCTCAGCCATCTTCTGTGTGGAGTTTGCATGTTCTCCGGGTACTCCGGTTTCCTCCCACATTCCAAAAACATGCTAGGTTAATTGGCGACTCCAAATTGTCCATAGGTATGAATGTGAGTGTGAATGGTTGTTTGTCTATATGTGCCCTGTGGTTGGCTGGCGACCAGTCCAGGGTGTAGAAAACAGCTGGGATAGGCTACAGCACCCCCGCGACCCTCGTGAGAATAAGTGGTAGAAAATGAATGAATGAATAATATAAACAATACAATATAATATAAACAATATACAATATAAACGTGTTGGTCTCACCTGCACCTTCTTGCTGCTTTGTCCAAGTGACCTGTCCACAGCTCTGCAGCTGCTCTCTAATTGGACAGCTTGTCTCTCTTGTGCTTTCAGCTCAGCTTTAACTCGGAGCGCCTGGGCCCGAGCCTCTGCTTCATTGAGCCACTCAGTCTCCTGATGCTCTCTCTGCAGCCGCATCTCCTCCAGACCAGCTTCTACTCCCTGATGGGGAAAAGCGATTACTTACAGGAAGTTAAAGTAAAAATGAAACAATGTAATGAAGACGTCCTGCAGAAAAACAAACCTGCACCATCGCCAGCTTGTCCTCGATCTCCTTTTCGCAGCCCTGCAAACGACCACGCAGTTCCTGCAGCCTCTCCTCCAGCTGTCTCTCACTCTCCAGCTCAATCTGGAGCTCTGTGGCCCAAAACTCCTCTTCCTCCATCTCTATCTCATTCTTCCTCAGATGCTTCTCCAGTCTGAGAATCTCCTCCATCAGGCCCCCGCCCAAGTCCCCGCTACAACTTGGAGCTCGCCCCCCTTGCACCCTGGCCCAGGCTTTGAGCTCAGCTTCGTAAACCTCCATTTTCTTATCCAACACGCCAAGTGTCTCTCTCTGTAGGCCCACCACCCGGACCAGATCCTCCATGCGACAGGCCCACAGGGTAGGGGGTGCAGTCCCGGTGGCTCCTCCGGCATGGGGGTAAGTCCCACTGTTTCCCAGAAAAAATCTCCTCTTGGTTTCAGCTTCAGTTGTCCGCCCTCCGCTCAGAATCTCCCTCAGGCCTCTGGGCGCTCCTGTAAAGGTGAGTGACTTGCGGCGCGGCTCACGCCGCCGGAGGGAGCGATCATTGGGATGGTGAAGCTTTGCAAGTGGAGGGAGGCTCTGACGATGAAACCCACGTTCAGGCCCCCTGAAAGGCGGCCCTTCTGAGGGTGGCCGTTCGGTCAGGGATGGGCCTGTGCGAAGCAAGATCAGCTGGACGTCGCCTGCGTATTGACCCCAGCTATTCAGAGACGCCACCGGGCTCTCGTGAGGCACAAGATGGCGCTCGGTGTCCCGCCATTTTTCTACCAGAGTGTATCTTCCAGTTCGACCTGTCAACAACACGATAGAGCCTCTTTGAAAATATTCACGAGAAGGACAGCCTCAACTCTTAGCCATTACCACTTGGGCAAAATATAGCCTGGAAATTGGAACTATTCAACACTTCATAAGGCATTTGGGTGAAAAGACTAGAGGAGGGGGCTCTGCTTTGCTTGGCAGGAGAGAAGCATGAGTCATTCTTTCCCTCCTCCAACCCTATATTAGTGGGAAGTGATGTCACAACAGCCTGCCCAAGCACTCCGCTTCCTCACAAAGCCATATGGAACAGAGGTGGGACGTCGGGGGGGTATATGTTGTAGGAAAATGCATGAATCTCAGCAGGAGCTTCGTGTTTCACCTTATGGTTGTCATGGTGATAATTCATTTCAAACATGACAACATTCATTCATTCATTTTCTACCGTTTATCCTCACGAGGGCCGCGGGGGGTGCTGGAGCCTATCCCAGCTGCTGTTTTCGGGCGAAAGGGTACACCCTGGACTGGTCGCCAGCCAATCACATTTTGGAATGTGGGAATACAAAATACAAAATACGAAATAATACAAAATAAAAAGAAAGCTGGTTAGGGAATGCATAGTGCTGCATTCCATTAAAGGTTCACCGTGAGTGGGGTCTGATAAGTGTTGCATTATCAGCACAACATCGCATACACAGAGTGGCGCAGACCTGGAATTACAGCACGTCTACAGACGTGCACATTGTAAACACGATTTAACTACTACTGGTATTTATAATCCACACCACTCACATCCACACACACACACACACACACACACACACGCTCTTTATCTAAAGATGTAGAATTCCTGCAGAGCTTAGCTTACCTATGGCCTGCGCCAGCGCAATCACCACTTCCTGGCAGGTGGTGGCCTCAGTGACCCCACACACGACCCTCTGGACTCCATCTACCCAGACTTTGAGCTCCATTTTGGGTCAAATGTGACCAGGCTTACTGCGGTGTGTTGGCCCCCAACATTCCTGGTGGCTCCAGACATGCAAGCACAGCTGAAGTCGCTGCGGCTACCTTTTGATGAGTCAAGAGAAGAAGAAACAGGAAACGGATGGTCAGGATAGAGTTACCTTTTAAAACAGTCGTTATTTGGTATCGCTATCTATCAGTTGCTCAAAGCAAAAAAATAATTAGTCCAGTCATCTCCTTTATCAGTCATGCCAGGGCCATCTGGCCATAACAATGATGTTTTGTGCCTTTCTATGAATAGGTACATGATGTCTACAGGCGAGCGAGAAGATAGACTGCCAGTAGACTATTCCCAGCCTCAATTCCTGCTTTTGTGCAGAGAGCTACAGGGAAGTGGCAAAAAGACAGAGGGGGAAAATTAAGTGTGACATAACAGGGAGCGTGAAAATGTTTTGTTGCAAAACAGGAAGGTATCCCCAGAGGGGATCACAATACAAGGAAGTGAAAATAGCATTTTCCTCAGTACAATTACACGCACACATTCATCTGATTACTGCTATAGTTTGTTCTTTCTGTTTTCACACTTCTCGGTAAAGAACCAGTTTACATGCACCAGATTCAATTTGATTGCTGTCCAAACGATCCATGCCTCTGATTTTAGTTATTTTAGCAGTATCCAGACAAGGAAAAGGAATACTACATGCAATCTAATATTGGTTACACACATTCAGCAATGTCTATAATACTCTTAGGACTACTTTTAACTACAAAGTAGCAGCTGTAAAAGTGAAGGACTGCTTTTATAGGGTGGATTTAATAAGACTGGAGAATGGATAGAATATATTGCTTTAAATGATTATTAAAAAACCCCTCATGCATTCATGCATGATATGCCAATAACGTTTTCTAAATGTTTTTCCTTTTGTATTGATCGGCAGCCAGCACCCAACTTGACTGGGACTGGAATGTGGTATAATATCTTGGCAGAGGAGCTGTGGTTAGATAAAGTCTTTGCTTGTGACGCAGAACCATTTGAATGTTTACAGTATCATAGAACATGCAGTATCCCCAATCAAGGCTCAAGACCGACTAGTACTAGAACACTCAAGTCACTGTACTGTACTCCTCAATCTGGGACAAAGGCCTATTTTTTAGGTGTGTTATTAAGTCCAGCATCATCTCCTATATTCTGAGTCGTATAATAACTTATTCTTCTATTCCGTACCTTCAACATATTTTGATTGAGACCACGACCCAAATTGCAGACATTTTTCCAACACAAACGTCTTCAACTGAGTGTTTGCAAAGGCGGCTGCTTGAGGGCGCTAACTTTGAACGTGTTGTAAGCATCATATCCCGTCCTCTTACTGCCTCGAGCATGTAAACTGCGCCCCCGGGTGACACAATACGACTCCAGAAAGTCAGTCAAGTGCAACCTCTTGTCAGTCGCCTCTTACATACTTTATAACACGACAACCACCAACATCATTAGACACTATCAGAGAAGGCCAACTTAATGTTAGAATTTCTATAGTACTTATTCTCTTTAGGGGTCAAGCAAGTAAGAATGCATTTTTTTTCCAATTGTGCAATTCCGTTTTACAAAGAACATCTCCTGTTACATGAAGGTCAGCTCCTTATATAATGTATATAAAACACTCATCTCGTGAGAGGGATTCTGCTTCAAGGGCGTCGTACTAGGAGACAATAAAAGGCATGTTTCCATGAAGCTATACCAGTGAGTCAAAAGCTTCTTTTGTTTGCTTCGTGCCCTCGACAGCGGAAGTGAGCCCTGAAAGACGTTTGGGATGCCTCTGAACGCTCGGTTTCAGAGAGTTTTTTCATTCAACTCTGCCTTGTGAGAAATCACTGGCTCCATCCTTATATGGGCGTACCCGAATACAAGCTGTATGAAGTCCTCAGGAGCACTTGGGATTGGGCCCATAGTTGGGCTGTGGGTGGAATAAATTAAAACAGAGCATTATGGAAATCTAAGGAAATACAGCTGGAATAGGTGCAGATTCTGGAAGATCTAGAAAGCTTTCTTCTGCTTCTTCTTTATCTTATTCAGTATTTACGATTAAAAATCCTTTTCTGATGGGTCAACACCAAGGTTGTCGGAGTCGTAGTAGTAGTCATTTTCTACCGCTTATTCTCATGAGGGTCGCGGGGGTGCTGGAGCCTATCCTAGCTGTCTTCGGGCAAGAGGCGGGGTACACCCTGGACTGGTGGCCAGCCAATCACAGGGCACATATAGACAAACAACCAACCATTCACAATTGGAGTAATCAGCGGCATAAAATATGGATTGGAGCAGGAGGGGATAGAAAAGAATAAAAAAGAAAACAGTGCGGGGATAATACAAAGTGATTTGGAGTCGCCAATAACCTAGCATGTTTTTGGAATGTGGGAGGAAACCGGAGTACCCGGAGAAAACCCACACATGCACGGGGAAGAACATGCAAACTCCACACAGAGATGGCCGAGGATGGGATTGAACTCGGGTCTCCTTGCTGTGAGGTCTGCGCGCTAACCACTCAACCACCGTGCAGCCCCAGAATATTTTCTACTGCTTATCCTCACGAGGGTCGCATTAATGTTGGAGCCTATCCCAGCTGTCTTCGGCCAAAAGGCGGGGTACACCCTGGACTGGTCGCCAGCCAATCACAGGGCACATATGGACAAACAACCATTCACACTCACATTCATACCTATGGACAATTTGCAATTTGGAAGCCAGTGATTTATGAAAAACCACAATATAGAGAAGGAGCGATAACTGAACCCACTATTGCAGGAAACAACTTGTACATGTGTGTGTACTAGGAGTAATAGTTTTATCCATTACGGGCATGGCTTTCCACTTGTCAAATTCAGAGCTTTTGTGCTTCTTTTAGCCTGCCCTTAAAAGGCGTTCTAGCTGACGGATGGAGGGGAATAGGAAAAAGGTCACATTGCAGGATTTTCCTGCAGGCACCCAAAACACTGCCACCACTTTGTAAAACCCTTTTTTCGATGTCTTGCTGGGAAGCAGGCATCAAAGATTAGACGCGTAGCACCCTGGAGAAGAACACAAACAAAAAGTGATATTGATACTTCAGCACTGTGACAAAAAAAAACGAATATCAGTGCGTTGACAAATAAAACAACTATCTGATACTGTACAATGCATTTACAAATGGAACCAGTTGCATACATATTCATGCAAAGCACCCACAAATCCCGAGGATGGGGGCAGAGCATTGCGGGGGGGCAGAGTGCCAGCTTGAACTCTGCACGCTCCATTCCTCTGGCCCGTCAAAAGCCACAGTCTGGGGAGATGCCCACTCCCTGATTTGTGGAGCTCATCTTATGCCAGAGAAGCATTTCATGCGATAGAAGACGGCTTTAAAATCCTCTGATATTATCAGCTGCAGCAAACAACGTTAAAACCCTTGTCACCATCGTCTGGAGCAAATTTGTTGTTGACCCAAGATGAATTTCCTCTCAGATCAGTGAGGTGTGTGTGCAGTCCGGATGGTCGTGACTAACCTCCAAGCTGAGTTGGACAGGAAAAGGCTTCAACCGGCCACTGGTGTAAACAAGCTACCATATGCTCATGTGGGTGGTTCATCATGGCTGCCATGCTACTGTAACATACTTTTAATGTAGGAGCTTAAAACACTGGGACTGCGTCTTCTAGGGATTTACAGCAAATCAAACTACACAAAGTAGTGCAGTTTAATACAGTTGAGCTTTATCGGGGGTGGTATTATCGGAGCTGAACAAAACGGGAAAGAGTGACAGTAACTCGAGAGAATTCTTGTTTACAGCCAAGATCTCCATAGCTCTGTAAAGAAAAAAACTAAAAAAAAGCTAAAAAAAGTCTTGTTCCCTGCCAGTTTTGAGAGAGGTATTTTCAGCACAGAGATTTTGTTACACCACTGACAGTTTCAAACAGTGGGAAATATAATAAAAACCATTAATAGTAAAAATTACTGTTACATGCCTGTGAATATTGTCACTAATCCAGGTTATTGTTTTCTCATTAAATAGATTGGAACTGGAAGATAGAGCTCTAAACTTGACAGCACTATCTGAGGGAATACCCGACTATTCTCTAAAGTAGATCCCAACCGAGAACGGTTTCGCAACATAAATTGCTGTCCTTTCATCCCTTCCTAAAAGATTCAATAATGTCCAGAAATATTTCAATATTGAACAAAGCAAAATTTATTCTCAATCAGAAATCACTCCACACTCTTTTTATTGCTCTCAGGTTCTACCATATCTTACTTATTGTGTGGAAATACGGGCTAATAACTATAAAAGCAATCTTCACTCGCTAAAGGTACTGCAAAAAAAGGTCAGTAAGGATAATTCATAATGCTGCCTACAGAGAACATACTAACTCCTTATTTTGAAAATCACAAATACTTCAACTTGCTGATATACAGTAAACCTCGTATATATCGGACTTGGATATATCGGAAATTCGCTCACAACGGACAGGTAAAAAAGAACAAATTTTTCTGTAATGCATTTCCAATAAAAATTCATTGCATATATCGGATTTTTTATAACGGATTTCGCCTATTTCGGACAAATTTCCCTCGCATATAGTATCGGATGGCCGCATCGTGGCCTTTGATCCATCTTTGATCCATGTTCACAGCCAAAGCTGAAGATTATAACATCTTTGTATGAATTACAGACATGTACATGAGCATGTATAACGAGATAAAAAAAAAATTCTCAAATCTGTAGAAATGCCTTCTTGTTGCTATTAGCGAGGTTTAGAAACCAAACGATAAACGTAAGTGCAAACGATAATGACGTCACATGCTATTGACATGTATAGGAACTTGGTGACTTGTCAATAGCCTGTGACGTCATTATCGTTTGCGTTTCCGTTTATCGTTTGGTTTCTAAACCTCCCTAATAACAACAAGAAGGCATTTCTACAGATTTGAGATTTTTTTTTTTTTCGTTGTACATGCTCATGTACATGTCTGTAATCCATAGAAAGATGTTATAATCTTCAACTGTGGCTGTGAACATGGATCAAAGAAAGTTCCCCCATGGCATTGCGCGTCCATGTAATGAATGTGGCGGACATTATCCGGTATACGCATATAACGGATTTCGCTTATATCGGACAAAACCAGTGGGAACAATTGAATCCGATATATCCGAGGTTTACTGTAGTTCAGCTAAAATAATGCATAAGGCTAAAAATAACCAATTACCTAAAAATGTCATCCGATACTTCTCCACAAGAGAGGAGAAATATGATCTCAGAAGAACTAAATTTGAAACACTTATATGCTAGGACTACGTTAAAAAGCCATAGCATTTCAGTATATGGAATCAAACTATGGAATGGATTGAGTAAGACCCTCAAATAATGCACAACGATGAGCCAATTCAAGAAACAATACAAGCAGTTGATGTTTGCTATATCACTATATTGACACTTACTATGGTACCCATTATGTCATTGGATGGTCATATCACCTCCTACTTTGGTATGTGACAAAAATAAAAAAATAAAAAATTTGTGTTATATATATTTTTTTGTGACAACCCCCCCCCCAAACCTTAAACCACATTAGGAAAGCAGGAAGTGAACAAATATAAAAAATAAAAAAATTAAAACAACTTAAACTATATTAGGAAAGCAGGAAGTGAACAAATGTAAAAAAATAAAAAAATAAAAAAAACTATATTAGGAAAGCAGGAAGTGAACACATGTAACAGTTACTGATTGTAAAAGTACCAGATGGAGGGGTAGGATTTAATAAGCTTTGCTTCTTCCTACTCCTTTTGGACATGTGGAACTGTGAACTGATTATGTGATGCATTCAATTGTAATCTGATGCATGTTCAAATGAAATAAAACCATTACCATAATTTAGCCTCTAGCAAATAACTAGCACAACACAGTCATTTTAGGAATTCAGGTTCCTCCATGATCACAGTCACAACCAATTGGTTAATCAGCAATTAACCAATCAGTTTCCCAGATGACTGGCCAAAGGAATTAGTTTTTTTCTTTCCCGGTCCTAAAAAAAAAAAAATCCAGGTTTAAGTCTCATCAACAAATATGTCAAGAGCGCCTGTTAAGAACGCCCTCTGTGAAGCGCAAACAACGGGCATTAGACTGTAGCCAAAAAACGGGCCTTGATCCTTAACAACCGACACTGATAACACGCACACATTCCTAGGTTGTGAGCCCATGACCAGAAGATAAGGATACTATGGGAAACTTTTCTGGGATCTTGTTTGTTACATGGAATAACAAAGGAATAACAAACCATTCATACTGCAGATCCTTACTAAATACTTTCACTACAAACTAAACGGTTTCCAAGACATGGTATGGTGTCTAAGTATGAACTGTTTATTTGTGGTTTTACACCTGGTTGTTGGTGCAGATCTTATCTTATCTGCCCATTGCTGTGTTTGAGGTTCGACCCTAAATGTGCCTCTGCTGTCCGGAATTATAAACTATTAGGCCCCTGAAGCCTCCCCTACTTAAGATGTCAGCACTGGCAGGCGATGGAACATCTGGATGGCACATTTGGCCAGGCAATAATGCCGCCTTTGTTTCTGTGCCATATGCATTGCTCACTGGCCAGCTTTGAACGGGTTGCAGGGACACAGGAGAGACACTGGACGGGCTTTATACGTACATGTCACTTTGTCAAAACATCATCTGGTGTTAAAACACCCATTTCCTAGCATTGGGAGTAGTCACATCTTAATTCATAACATATTTACTTTAACATAATTTCTCTTCATATGTCCTTACAGCTAACAACTAAGGCTAAAAATAACCAATTACCTAAAAATGTCATCCAATATTTCTCTACAAGAGAGAAGAAATATGATCTCAGGGAAGAACTAAATATGAAACACTTCGGTATGTGAAAAAAAACAATTTTTTTTTGTTTTTTAATAAAATAAAAAAATTAACTGTATTAGGAAAGCAGGAAGTGAACAAATGTAATATATATATATCACTATATTGACAGTTACTATGGTACCCATTATGTCACTGTATGGTCATATCACCTCGTACTTCGGTACGTGATAAAAAAAAAAAAAAAATTAAAAAACAAAAAAATTAAAAACAAAAAAATTTAACTGTATTAGGAAAGCAGGAAGTGAACAAATAATATATATATCACTTTATTGACAGTTACTATGCTACCCATTATGTCATTGTATGGTCATATCACCTCGTACTTCGGTACGTGGTAAAAATAAAATTAAAAATTAAAAAACAAACAAAAAAAATAAAAATTAAAAATTTAACTGTATTCGAAAAGCAGGAAGTGAACAAATGTAACAGTTACTGATTATAAAAGTACCAGATGGAGGGGTAGGATTTAATAAGCTTTGCTTCTTCCTACTCCTTTTGGACATGTGGAACTGTGAACTGATTATGTGATGCATTCAATTGTCATCTGATGCATTCATGTTCAAATGAAATAAAACCATTACCATTACCAAAAATGGGGAAAACAAAGATTCAACAGGCTGGATTTGGCAGAAGTTTTTGCCCCCAACTGCCCCATCCCCCCATCAGATGAAGGTGGACTTCATAACAGAACATACTGTGCTCCTGAGTCAAATAAACTAAAGTTGGTTAGTACAGCCAAGACACTGACTAAAGAATAAAAGCACTACTGTTTGATCAGTTTTACTAAAAAGACATGTAACGCTATTTACCTTGACGTATCCGCACTATATATCCTTCAAAGTGAAGTGGAAATGAGAAATACTGGAAGAAATCCAATACTAAACACAATTTCCGCTAGTATTAGTAATATTCCTACCTTAGAGAACGTAGTTCAGTTGAACGAAGTGAAGTTTAGAGACGAAACATCCGTCAGGAAAAATGGAGCAAAAATATGCCCTTCTTCTTCACCATTGCAACCAGCGAACTGCGACAAAGTGATGTTACTCTTTCCGTCCTTTAAGCGCCCTAACCTAAAGTTTGTCTCCGTCTACTCGCTGTGCTTTTATTTTGTTCTCTCGCCAGTGAGCTGCGGGGAGAAAAAAAAAAGCCCTTCTCTCCTCCGCTCCAACCTCTCTCCTCCTCCAGCAGGCTCTCACGTCGCTTTGGAAGTGGGGCACCGCAAGGCATTGTGGACCCTTTAAAGAGAGACGGCACACACAACCACACAAACCCTGCATGCAGGACATGTTGTGATGTGGGAGGTATCCTGCTGTACAGTCATTACCAAAAAGTTTGGAAAATAGTAATGGTTTTATTTCATGTATCGGATTACAATTGAATGCATCACATAATCAGTTCACAGTTCCACATGTCCAAAAGGAGTAGGAAGAAGCAAAGCTTATTAAATCCTACCCCTCCATCTGGTACTTTTACAATCAGTAACTGTTACATTTGTTCACTTCCTGCTTTCCTAATATAGTTTAAAAAAAATAATATTTTTTATATTTTTGTGAAGTACCATTTGAACATGGATCAGATTACAATTGAATGCATCACATAATCAGTTCACAGTTCCACATGTCCAAAAGGAGTAGGAAGAAGCAAAGCTTATTAAATCCTACCCCTCCATTTGGTACTTTTACAATCACTAACTGTTACATTTGTTCACTTCCTGCTTTCCTAATATTGTTAAAAATATATATATATATTTTTTGTGACGTACCATTTAAACATGCATCAGATTACAATTGAATGCATCACATAATCAGTTCACAGTTCCACATGTCCAAAAGGAGTAGGAAGAAGCAAAGCTTATTAAATCCTACCCCTCCATCTGGTACTTTTTACAATCAGTAACTGTTACATTTGTTCACTTCCTGCTTTCCTAATATAGTTTAAGTTTTTTTGTTTGTTTTTGTAAAACAAAACAAAAAAAAATATTTCTACAATGCCGGTTTCCTCCCACATTCCAAAAACATGCTAGGCTAATTAGCGACTCCAAATTGTCCATAGGTATGAATGTGAGTGTGAATGGTTGTTTGTCTATATGTGCCCTGTGATTGGCTGGCGACCAGTCCAGGGTGTACCCCGCCTCTCGTCCAAAGACAGCTGGGATAGGCTCCAGCACCTCCCGCGACCCTGTGAGGAAAAGCGGTAGAAAATGAATGAATGAATGAGTTCCACATGTCCAAGTAGGACATGTAGTAGGAAGAAGCAGAGCTTATTAAATCCTATACCCCTTTTACAATCAGTAACTGTTACATTTGTTCACTTCCTGCTTTCCTAATATAGTTTACTTTTTTTGGTTTTGGTCATGGTTTTATTTCATTTGAACATGCATCAGATTACAATTGAATGCATCACATAATCATTTCACAGTTCCACATGTCCAAAAGGAGTAGGAAGAAGCAAAGCTTATTAAATCCTACCCCTCCATCTGGTACTTTTACAATCAGTAACTGTTACATTTGTTCACTTCCTGCTTTCCTAATATAGTTTAAGGTTGTTTTTTTTGTAAAACAAAAATAAAAGGATGCAAAACTGGGACTTCTTTTGCTTAATTTTATTTCTACAATGGCCGGCAGACCAATAAAAGAATGAACAGAGGGCTTAAAATGGCCCCCGTGTTGCACTTTGGACACCCCTGATCTATACATTACAGCAAATCCAAATGCTGAGCAGGATAAGCATCATGAAAAATGAATGAATTACGCATGTCTTAGAATATTAGCACCGTTTTCCATGTTATCGACTATCTTATTTCAATTAATTCAGTAACTGTTACATTTGTTCACTTCCTGCTTTCCATAATACAGTTTACGTTTTTTTTTTTTTTAATAATGCACCGCGTACCGAAGTAGGAGGTGATATGACCATCCAATGACATAATGGGTACCATAGTAAGTGTCAATATAGTGATATATATAGCACATCATGACTGGTTCAAGACTCTTCATCCTTGTATTTAGCAAACATCAACTGCTTGTATTGTTTCTTGAATTGGCTCATCGTTGTGCATTGTTTGAGGGTCTTACTCAATCCATTCCATAGTTTGATTCCACATACTGAAATGCTATGGCTTTTTAACGTAGTCCTAGTCCTTGAGGAGTTTTCTGGCCATGGACCCAAATTGTTCTTGTTTTGTTTCACAAGCCAGTTAGTTGACTTGGAAAAGTATTAGGTTGTTACCAGACTGTTCTTGAATGGTTAGGAGAAGTTCTTTGTCGTTCTTTATTCATTAGGCTAAATTGGGAGTGACCCCTCCTAAGCAATTGGAAAAATCAGAAAAATATGATTTTACCCAAGTCGTCAGGAGGCCAATCCTTGTCCCTAATGTTTTTTATCCTGGAGAGAAGTGACTTTTTTGCTGGCCTGCTTGACATCACGGCATGCTCAAACAATCTCATGGACTCTCACCTGCCTGCTACCATTCCGGAACAAGCGCTGACTTAGTGGTGCTGAATCAACTTTCAGAGACTGTCCTGAACCTTTCGGACACACTGGAGCCTTCTTCACAACCATTGAACCTCTCTTGGAGGTTCTTGATGATCTTATAAATGGTTGCTGTTGTTGCAATCTTACCAGCAGGAATAACCTTGCCTGTGATGCTGTTTGTGTGCTAGGCAATTGTGAGTGCATCTGTTTCCTTGCAGGTGACCGTGGTTAACAGAGGAAAAACAATGACTTCAAGCACAACTCTCCTTTTAAAAGGGGACATATTATGCTTTTTCCACTTTTCTGACCTATAAATATAGTTAGAGTGTTGTATTTTTGAGTTCAACGATGCCAAAGTTTCAGATAATGAGGTTTGCGCATTTGGAAGTGAGCCCCGAAAAAAGTTTGGGATGACTCAAAACGCTCGGTTTCAAAAGGCGTCGCAAAAATCTGCCTTTGTGATGTCACAAAGAGGCGGATTTCCTTATATGGGCATGTCTGCAAGCTCTCTGCCCAAGCTCTGCTCCTCTGTTTACTTGCTAGCATAGCCACATTTGTTTACAATTCCCAACAACGCTACCATCAGGCACAAGTGGTTGGAGTTCTTGATTCCCGACCAGCTAAAGAAATAGATTTTAATCTGTCTGCGTTATTTCACACTGGACTGTTTTGTGAATTTATTTCCCAGTATGCAGCTGGACTAGCCGACAAACTGCTTTCCAACGGTACTTCACAATTAGTCACAATTTATCAGTGTCCTAACTGTGTTTGTTTTGTGTAAGTCATGGAGCAAAAGCGCTTGCATACAGGGAACGGAGTTGCTAATAGCCGTTTCCCACCGCAATTAATGGTTTATTATTATTTATTATTGTAATTTAAAGCTTCCAGTTTGGTATTCTCACTCAATCAGTATAACATAGTCATCTTCAGCCTTTGTTTTTGTCAACAATGTCACCTGAACTAGAGAATCACTAACATGATGTAATCTGGTCCTTTGGTGGCAGGGCTGAAATGCAGTGTAAAGTGGAAGTGCAAATTGCTATTATAAAAACTGCAAGAACACACTTTGTGAAAATGAATAAGTGTATCACATCACATCCATGCTGACCTCCACGCTAGCTCACCACACCAAGATAGGGACATTTATACTAACCAGTCCTTAGAAAAACAGAAGTGAAGACCTGAAGAAGGCTTTGTACAAGAATTGTACAGTAAAAACAACTCTGGTACTTGTCTTTGTATAAGGAAAAGTCATTCATCCATCAATTTTCAAGCAGAAAAAAGAAGCTGAGAGTAAAGTTGATGGACCGGTAAAGCATGTCCAGACCAAAACATGACATGACAAAAATCCGAATAACACAAACTCAAATCTTCCAATTTTACCACAGAATGTGTCAGTTCTGATGATGACATCATCAGTTACATTAAGATGATCCTAAAATTGTATATTAGAAATGGAAACGTTTGGTAACCCTATAGAAATAAAGCCTTACTGCCCTCTAGTGGCATGTTTGAAGCACAACAGAGTCCTGATCACTGTGTCTAAATGGAAATAACTGGGTTTTATGGGAGAAGTGTTAACTGTATTTTTGAAACAACTGGAAACCATTCTGCAGAAGATACCTACTGTTCTGTCACTGGGTAAACATTGAATTATTATTTCAAGATCAGGACTAGCAATGACTCAGCAATATTTAATTGTATTTAATTAAAACAATGTTACCTCATTATTTTATATACAACAAGAAGTGTATAATGAATGCATTTTTGTGCCGTACATGTTTTCTTAAGGGGACAATTTTATGTTAATTTATGTCTGTTTTTACCGTCATTATTATTTATATGGTTATGTACACAGGTGTGTCTAAAAAATATAAATATCTTTGAAAATATGTCCTAATTTTGTCTTCTTATGTCTGCTATATTGGGTAGTGCAAATATAAATGTGACTATAGGGGTGTTATTTCACATCTAGAGGGCTCTAATAATGTTTTAAACCGTATTTAGAAGGTTGTAAACAGGTTTTCTATGCTCTCATTCATAACCATGGGGGTCTAACTTTGCGGAACATATAACGGTGGGGTCTGGAAACACAATAAATGAGGCATTACTGTGCATGTATTGTTATACCCCAAATTATTAGTTATTATTAGTTTCGGCTATATATATATATATGTGTATATGCGTGTGTGCGTGTGCAATAGCCGGATGAGTTAATAATAATTTTTTTATTTACCATTGCAAAACTATAAATTGATGATCTTGCAGTAGTTGTAAGTGAAATACCATCATTCTTCACACAATAAATAAATAATAAGTATTAATAAGTATACTTAATAAGTAAAAGGCATAAATGCGTCGTGGTTTGATGTACATGCGCATGCGTATGCGTATTCAGCGCGCAGGAGGGATTCTCTCAAATCCAAATGAAAACCGACTGGGATTGCCAAATCACTTCCCTGCTTTGGAATGACGTCCAACCGGGACATTCCAGTTATATTTAGAGCCTATATATAGTGGAGTCGCCCCCTAGCTTTTGTTGACTCTGCGGCAAGGCAGCAAGCACGACATATTGTCCTGAAACCAACACCACGTGACCTACATACCTACTATCGGCTTTGCATGGTTATTAAATACACAAATAGAATGCGCCATTCTAAAAAAAAAAGTGTAAACAAGCTAATTGTGGTTAATAAAAGATCTCATGTGTATATGTTTTATATAAAATATATATAAATTAAACTTAATATGGCTATACAGTTGAATGAAAGTGTTTGATTCGCTGTTATTGCAGTAGATTTGTGATAAGCGACATGGCCCAAAGTGGACTCTCCAGCTATGCTTTGTGGGTAAAGTGCGCCCCGGTATCCGCCCATATTCGCCAAAAGGAGGCCAGGACCTGAGCAGCTAGACCGGACGCTGGAACAAATGGAAAGTTCAATCGATTAATTTGTTCACTTGTTTTGCGTGTTGTGGTCAGAAGCAGACAGTTTTAATGCGGACCTTTGGTTGTGGACTGGGAAATGCAGACATCGAGTGAAACCAGAGGACGATCAGCTTGACTCATTTGAGACGCGGAACTCCCATTCGTTTAAAGGTAACACAAATGTGCACGATTCACGTATTTGGCGTATTGTACGTTTTATTATCCGATTCCATAACTTGTAGTTAAATGTGTGCACTAGCTCGTAAGTGTTACAGTTTTTAAACTTGTGTGTATTTTCATTGTAAATGCAAAACTACGCCCAGTTGGGAACCGAATGTCGGCCCAACACTGCAGCCCTTTTTGGCTAGCTTGTCAATGGCGGCTTCAAACTTTACACTTTTTACCCGTTTAATTCCAAGAATATCACAGATGCCCCTGTATGAGCGGTAAACAACGTTGCGTCAAATAATTGTTTTGGTAAATGACTCGACAAAGGAGCTTAGCTTCACTTTTTAGGTCGCGGTTAGCTTCAACGCTAGCTTAGCTGTTAGCACACCCTAGCCTGGTTGTTCTCAGGGTTCTTGGGGGTTTTCACGCCACCAACCTGGCAACCCTTCGGGCTGGAGCTATAGATTTCATGATTTTCTTTGAGCGTTCACACTCAAATTTTGATTTTATAATTAACTTTGACGCTTTGACAAAGTTTGAATGAAAATACTGAATTCCTTGGATGTTACTAAGTGGTTCTTGCACAGAAGTAAGACGCTCAATTCTAATTAAGTATGTATCTTGGCTCTGTTGTGCTGTCTGGAGAGATCTTATTCTTTGTCGACGTTGTTTATTATTGTAGTTGTGTTTTTTTAATATTTAGTTCCTTTCACGTAATTAATATGTCTTAACAAATATTGTTATTATCGAAGTATCCTGTGAGAATAATTGCATAAACGCAGCACACAGCTTACTAGTAGTTATTGTTTGTAGCTCGGATATAGAAGTACTATTTTAGTACTTTAGTGAGTGGAATATACAGTAATTAATTCAAGTAAAACCTTATATTTGTGTCACTGTTTACAAACTTTCTATTTGTTCACCAGTTGTAAAAAACAAACAAAACGCCTTCTTTTTAGAAATAAATTGTGATCTTTCTCTAATACGGTTTCCAAAACTATTGATGATTAATGTTACAGAACAAAACAAAACATTAATTTATTGCATTAAAAACACACTTTGACAGGAATATACATAGGTAACAATAATTCAAACAGCTCACAGCATTTACAACAAGCTAGTAATGATGATGTAGACTTGTAAGTACATTTTTGGCTTCTCACCACTGGTATTTTTCATAAAATTATGACGTTTTCTCCATTAGCTTGCCATACTTGCACATAACACTTAATAAAAGTACAGTTAAAAAATGTGTGATATAAATCCAATATGAATCAGATGCTACAACAGTCTGAATGGTCACATACAGTATTTTATTGAAATTGCCTAATAATGCATGGAAGAACTAAACTGAATTTTATTCATCAATGTCTAACAATGTCTTTCTTTGGTGCCGCAGGTGAATCATGACAGAATATAAACTGGTTGTAGTGGGAGCTGGTGGCGTTGGCAAGAGTGCACTCACGATTCAGCTCATCCAGAACCATTTTGTGGATGAATATGACCCCACCATTGAGGTATGCGTACGTCAATCAACGATTATGCGACAGCATGGACATATTTAAATTGTTTATTGCGTGCCTCTCTGCACATTGATGTGTATTTTGGTATGGGGGTCAGAACAAGGAGATTCCATTTTGTAAAAGTGGGTCCAACGTGTTCTTCAAGTTGAAGTATTAAAGACACCAAACTGGTTTTTAAAAGTTCCTTGTCTGCTTCCCGGCTTTCTTAGAACCTTGGCATATTTAGAGAGATCAGGTGCAAGTTAATTATTAAGGCTGTGTAGATTACATCTGCACATGTAATAAGATGGCTGCTTACTCACACGCACTCATCAAATAATTATTGTTGGACGGCGTGTGTGCATGCATGCGTGTGCACGTGTGGCTTACAGTCAGTGTTAAGTGATGCCTCTGACTATTGAAACATGTTCTCAAGGCTCTTTGCTAATTCATTTCCAACAGGAATATCATAAATAGCACCAAAACAATAAAAGGTTGTCTATAAATAATAATTTATATAAATACATTTTTAGCTTTATAGCAGACAGCAATGACCAGAATGGTGCAGAATCTTTGTCTTGGTTATTTCACTTGTTTTCAGTGGTGACATATTGCTTGATGCAGTTCATAGACCCTTTTATAGGCCGAGTGAAAGAGAGCTGGCAGAATTAGGAAGACGGATGGATTCACACGCAGGAAATGTGTTCAACACAAACACACAAAGGACTGCTATAAAGGACGCACTCTTGATACTATTCTGGCTACCATCTCTTTCAGGATTCCTACAGAAAGCAAGTGGTGATTGATGGGGAAACATGTCTGCTGGACATCCTGGACACTGCAGGTCAGGAGGAGTACAGCGCCATGAGAGATCAGTATATGAGAACAGGGGAGGGCTTTCTCTGTGTTTTTGCCATCAACAACACCAAGTCCTTTGAGGACATTCACCACTACAGGTGAGTCAGGAGGTGGACCCTAGTTTAACATCCAACCTTTTTTTTAATAGTCATGAAGTTCCCTTTTATTTGAATGAGCATCACTCTGATGGCCACTCTACATTGGATTTGAACCTGTGTAAAAATCCCAAAATTCTATGTCTGTGTCAATGTCCAGAGAACAGATAAAGCGGGTGAAGGACTCTGAGGACGTCCCAATGGTGCTGGTGGGTAACAAGTGTGACCTCCCGTCCCGGACAGTGGACACCAAACAGGCTCAGGAATTAGCACGCAGCTACGGCATTCCCTTCATTGAGACCTCAGCCAAAACCAGACAGGTATGAGTCGAACCAGAATCAGACACGCGGTCTACTCCTGACACTTCTCTTCACCTTCTCAGTGCGTCTTTTAAGGAAAACTGGACTCAAAAAAAAAAATGCCCATCATCCAATATCCTTATGTGAGACATGAAGACGTCTTTCTCATTTCTCTGTGTTCTAAAGATATTAAAACAGCTAAAAGTTGCAGCTAAGCTTTAAGATACACAGAAAAGAAAGGTGTGTGTTCATGTTTCAGGTAAGAATTATTGGATGATGGTCAAAATTATAAAAAAAATAAAGAGTACAGTTTTCCTTTAAACTCTTTTGTCATGTGGTGTTCCGTGTTTGTGTGGCTTTTTTTTTTAAAAACATCAACACTGCTTGTTAATGTGACATGAGTAAATCAGTCCTGTGGTTAATTGAAAGTTAATTTCTCAGGGGATACTCTCATTATTGCATGCTACTCTGCCATAAATATGTGCGATGACTTCTTTTGGACCATCTGCATAATTATAATTGTACTTGTAACCGAAGGCCACCAGTAATTCTTCCTGGATGAGGACTGGGATTATTGATTGTGGTTATGATGATTGTTTTTTTTTTTTTTTTTTGTGTGGTCTTGTTGGTTTTTATGAAATGATGTGGTGGGGTGTTGTGATCGGGGCCTTCTGTGGCTGTGTAGGTTCCTTCGTGTGGTAAATTGCTGCTTTTTCCAGTTTGGGGGAAATAATCATTACAATGATTTCATTCTTTCATTAGAATAACCTGCTTTTACACAAGTGTATCGGTGCCGCTGTTTAATGCCTCTGTTTTCCACAATATTCTGTACTATAACAAATTAGAAAGGTTAGTTTAATGCATTATTTGGGAAAGGTGTGATAATTTTTCATAGATGCACAAAAAGTATCTATTTCAAGACAACCCAGAAAATGGGAGTTTGCAAACCCCCAGGAGGTAAGTTAGTGACGGTAAAAGACAAATAAGGTGGAACTTAAGTTGGCTGTTGACTCAGCAGACCAGTTGTGTGCCGGTAAACCCACCCGAACCCACTACTACTTTGCACCTCTGTGTCTGCAAGCTGTTTGACTCGGAGCCCAACAATGTACGGCGCTCCCTTGTATTCCTCTCCATTGAGGGAAGTTGTGTCTCACGCTGCAGAGAGTGGAAGATGCCTTTTACACCCTGGTACGGGAGATCAGGCAGTACCGCCTCAATAAACTCAGCAAGGAGGAAAAGACGCCGCGCTGTGTCAAGCTTAAAAAGTGTGTTGTGATGTGAAAGGGGTAAGTGTACGCACCCTTGGCCCCCAACCCCACCTCCCACACATTGACTCTGTGTTAACGTATGCTCAAACTGGATTCTGGGGACTAAAGCTGGGAACAAAGAGGGTGTCGAATTCTCCAAGCTAACCTGCTGGTTTCTGCTGGGGCTGCGGTGAGACTCCTACAAAGGAGTCAACGGATGATTGCTGTCTGCTTCTTGTGTCTTTTGTGATTCATTTATAATCTAAAGTTGGTGTCACTCCGACTTGGTGTAGTTGATTTTATTTGCTCATTTAACTGCTCTTCTTTCACGCTCATATACTATTGGTTCAATCTGGGATATGCTAGTTTTTCCAAGCATTCTGCACACTCAATGGCCACAATTCAATGTCTGACTAAAGCTGTGTAAAAACATCAGCGTTTACAGAGATGGTAACCGCCGTAGTGATGCAACAGTAGCCACGTTTACATGAGTTTTTCTCTTTCCGAAAACAATGGTATACATGGAAAGGAATAATCCAATCGTGTGTCTACATGCGCCGCTATAATCAACCAGAATAGTCAATGGGGCATGCGCAGTAAAGCGTAAACACCAACATCACGTGATACCGACTTCCTCGAGTTTTTCTTTCACTTGTTGGAATAACTCCGTATTCCCAGTTTTTCCTTCATCCAGTCTTGAAATTTAGTTTGAATCAAAAACAAACTTTCCGCAGCAGTCCAGTACCGATTGCTCGCCTCCATTTTTATAAAATCGAAGAACATCTCGAGCTGCGTTTTACGTCATATCTTCGCTGAAAGAACGCACCCGGGAACAGGAAAAGATCAATTTCAATCTTGCTAATATTTTATAATTAAGCTCGGCACTTGTGAATGGCGTATAGAAGGGTTTAGATCAGGGGTGGGCAAACTACGGCCCGGGGGCCACATCCGGCCCGCCAAGTGTTTGAATACGGCCCGCCCAATCTTTCCAAAGTATTTCATTTAAACTCAACATACAACCTGGCATCATGGCCTGAGCCAACCTTTTGATGGTTTTATCAATTTCGTTTTTTGACATGGTCATGGTCAAAGTGCTCCTGAAAAAAGGGACACAAGCACATAATAATAATAATAATAATAATTATTATTATTAGATTATTAGATTATTATAATTATTATTAGAACTATTATGATTATTATAATTATTATATTAATGCTAATTATTATATTAATTATATATAATATTATTGTTACATTTGCATATTTTACATAATAATATAATATTATTTTAATTTTATTGTAATTATTATAATATTTTATTTTTAAAATATTTAAATATAAATATAAAATAATAAATGATAATAGCAGATTGCATGACAATTTTACAGATACAATAATACCAGGTGGACTGTTACGTGTAAAATATATAGTCTGCCCCCCCCCCCCGTAAATTTTGTCATATCAATGCGGCCCGCGAGTCAAAAAGTTTGCCCACCCCTGGTTTAGATTCTGTTGGCGCTAATGCACACGAAAGCTGCTTGCCAACCGCCAATAAACAACCAAAGAAGAAGAACGATGAAGAACGCAGTCTGATAACTTTCCGATTGAGCGGATACAAGATACCTCAATCGGATTGGGGAAAGGAATATTCCACCCCTGTGAATCCGATTATATATTCTTTCGGAATGAGGTGTATACAAAGGTTAGATTCTTGCCGTTTGAGCAAATAACTCGAATGGAATTGGAATATTTGGGTCCATGTATACATGGCTAATATGTTCAGGAATGGCATGTTACATTTTTCCAAAGCAAATATTCGACACTTTTCAGTATGATGCACTTCATTTTGACAACCGTAATCATAAACCTTGATAAATTAATACTTTTTTCATTAAAAATGTGCTTGTTTTTGTGTACGCCGATTGTACTACCAGATTAATTAGTACCTAATTAGATTTTTACAGCCGTGCTTAATGTGGTTACTGAAATTATACACAAAAATGAAATTGTATGCGCTCAAACACTCCAGCGTCTGCACCTATTCCAGCTGTATTGTGTATTTGGATTTTTTCCAAAAATGGATGGATTTCCACTCATGGACCGCACTCCGCTGTGATTGGTCGCACTCACCTCGCATATAAGGAAGTCCGGCTCAGTGTGACATCACTGGGCGTAAAGTGTAAAAAGCATAATAAGACCCTTTTAAACTTTTTGCATTGGCGGTTACATTTCCTTGTAAAGGCAACAGAGCAACAATTATGCTGCCATGTTTTATACAAGCATATATTAATATTACATGAATTATATATTACACGCTGATTCCCTCCATTCAATTTAGGAGATGCACAGTGCCTCCATCCCCAGTTTGTGGCCAAGGTACGAGTGTGAAAGTATGTCAGTCTGCTGGAATCAACACGGTGAAAGGTGTTTGGGCTCGTAGGCCTGCGTGGGTGATGAATGGAGATCATAAGGAGAAATCGTCGGGCCGTGGGAGGTGTGATGTGGATATGATAAGTTGGCAAACGTCTTGTGAGTGGAGGTTAACTTGTTTTGTGTGACTTTTTTTCCCCCCTTCTGACACACATTCCTTTTTTGTAATTCCTCTCCCCCCCCCCCACCCTCCTCTGGTACATATTCAAAGCCACATTTATTGCAATGTATGTTTGTTTTGTCACTGTAAAGTATCTGCACTTACGTTTGAATGAATGAGCAGAAATATCTCATTCTGTTTCATTGGAAGCTGCACAAATTCAGCATAGCTGCCAAGCATTTAAAGCAGGGGTCTCAAACTCAATTTACCTGGGGGCCACTGAAGCTAGGGTCTGGGCAAGGCTGGGTTTTAAAAAAAAAAACTAACAAAAAAAAACCGCTTTTATTAAAAACAGAAAAATATACAAACTTTTTCAGTGCTTTGGTTCCGATTTTCTACAATAAAAACTCTGATAAAACATTCCACTGTTCTCAAATATCTTAATTTTTATTTTTCTGCACAAAATAAGATAAAGAAATTCAATCAGTAATAAAAAAAATAATAATAATAAAACCGCAAATAATAAAAACTTATAGAAACCACATAGATGGTGGGTAGACAAATAATTTTTTTCAGATTAAAATGAACAAAGCATTATTAGAGCCCTGTAGACATGACAAAACACAACTATAGTCACCTTAATCCTTTTTTTATTTACAACATATTGCGCAACTGCAGGGTCTTGAGACACATGCTAACTCGCAAACTAGAGAGCTAGCGACCTAAACGGTAGCCTTCAAGTTATTTCCTTTTAAACTTAAATAGCCAAAAACTTACCACTTCCACACCGATAGGGAGGATAACTATTAACAGTTATTTAACCTTTAACATGAACATTAATCAAACGTAATAATTTTTTCTGGGTACATGATACCATACAGCATCCATATCAAAATTGCGCGGGCTGCACTAACATTAAACTTTCATATCAAGGCGGGGGCCTCAAAGTAGTGTCCTGCGGGACACATTTGGCCCGCGGGCCGCATGTTTGAGACCGCTGATTTAAAGTATTTATTGAAATGAGAGAAAAAAAGAAATCTCTCTCGGGTAAGTGCAGCTACTTTCAATAGAAGTTGAATTGTGATGGCGCATCAGTAACCCACATTCTCTCCATTGTTGTTGTTGTTGTTGTTGCAGGGAGTGGATGATGCCTTTTACACGTTAGTTCGAGAAATCCGCAAGCATAAGGAGAAGATGAGCAAGGAGGGCAAAAAAAAGAAAAAGAAGTCCAAGACAAAGTGCACACTCATGTGAATAATCAGTCCTTTTATCCAGACAGACTTAAAAAAAAAAAAAAAAAAAGAAACTTATGTTGAACAGAAAGTAATACATTTTGTACATTACACTAAATTATTAGCCTCTTTCTCAGTACAATACCCACTGTAACAAATACTAAACTTGACCCAGTTTGTCTGCCTTCATATTATTTGCTACTCGGACACCAATAAGCTTTATTTTCTCTTTTGTGCCAGTTGCTCACACGCATTGGTTTGTCAGCGTTGTTTAGATTTTGCTAGGCGGTGTTGATTTAGTTGATACCCCCCCTCCCTCGAAGTTGTTCTTAACCACATCACAGTTCATACCCGACAGACTTTTATGTGACGGTCCTTTGGCAAAAGGTTATGTTAGTGGCTTTTCAAAGTATATGGGATGCCAAAGAAAAAAAAAAAAATCCCGAGTGTGACCCCCCCCAGTGTAATGACCTCAAGGACAAATGTTTCTGTCACTGATATGTATGCATGAAATACTTAACTCTTCTCCAAACACCTTTTGTCAGTTCTTTGTATCATGTGGGGAGCCATTTTTTTTTGCCTACTTTCTTTTAGTCGTGGCATGCATTGTGTGTCTCGTAGCAAATTTCCTCCGTTGATGTGACTGTAGACCCAAGTCAACAACAGTCCAGTTGATCAAGTCTTCAGTAATGAATGTTTTTGCCTTTTTTTTTTTTTTTGAGAGTGAAATCCACCATGGCTTAATAATACCACCCAGTAAGACCAGTGTTGTGTTTGCAAGGGATTCACACGTCCACAGAAAAGAGAACCGTGCGTCATATTTTCTGTCATTCTTTACACTTTAATGCAGGATTCTGTGATTTTTTTTTTTTCCCACAATGACATGTCAGTAAGACATTTTCTTCTTTAGGTGCTGGTTTTTCCAAAGGGTCTCTTATTAGTGTTTCATTTTGTCAAGTGTTTAAATCAGCAAGAATCCCCGGAATGCTTAAAAAGTCCGTACATTTGTGCAAAGATTGGCGCCATGTGCTCGGAAAATACACAGGATGCTTTTTATGTACATAAATTACAAAACAACCTGAGTTGTTTTATTCAAAAAGCAGAAAACTGTAAACTTCTAAACACTTTTCTAATGAGTGTTTTTGCTGGTTTAAAATGTGACGTCACACAGTTACGCGTTCAGACCACCAGGGGTCGCCCTACACCACATTTTGAGTTTGTCTTTTTACCAAGCCTGTCTTTTGAAAAAAACATTGTTTTCATCCCCAATGCGTGCCAAATGTTGATTTCCCCCCCCTCACCTAAATCACTTAAACCGTGATCGTATTTTAACACCCTTTGTATATATGTCATACTGAAAAGGTGCATATTTTGTAGATTGTGCTTCATTTCATTGAGATGAATGTGTGTGTGTGTGTGTGTGTTAGAGAATGTTGCTTTTATGGAGTTTTTTCCTTTTTGTGTATGCAGGGTTAGGGAAGAGAATGAAAGGCCACTTTGCAACAAGTTTAGTGGTGATCTTATCTAAATTGCATCTATTTTTTTTTTTGGCCATGATTCCCACCACTCCTATTTAATGTGTAATAAAGAACAACAGAAAAGGAAGCTGCCTCTGTTTTTTTTTTTTTTTTTTCATTTCAAGGTTTTGAAAATACTTGACAAACTCCATGGTTTCAAATTAAAAGCAAATAATTACTATTTTTGATACTTTGGGCCTCATTTTTTTGGATAGAGTATTGTTAACTTATCAATATATTTTATGTAAATAGTGTTGTCCAAACAGGAAAGAAGACAGTGATCAATGTTGGCCAACATGGGGCGCTGTTTCCTCATATTCTGCACGTTTATCATTTGTCAGTCAACCTGTTTCTTTAGAGACCTATGCAATATATAAATGTAATCTGCTTTTTTTCCCACCCATAAATGAATATACAACTGAGGAGAATAATTGCCACAGTATTCTCATTGCATTGTATTGCAATACTGTATCTGGAAGTGTCTAACGTTGGATTAAACTGTCATCAAAGAATCAAAACTCTAATTTCCTCGGGGCATGTCTTGGTACTTGGAAAATAATAAAATTTTCAGTGAGTGTGTTTTGTAAAAATGTGTCCCCATTCAACGTATTGATAAACTTTATAGTTTCCCACAAGACAATACATTTTCCCATTAAAATCTACCGCATTGAATTGCCTCTTCAGTTCAGCCAGGACAATAACAACAAATGGTTTTTAAAAGTGATATTGAAATAATAACGGAGCGGCCACCCAACCAAAAGTACCCCGGGAGTAAAAGACGCACAAAAGACCCCACAACAACATCTAAAGAACTGCTTCAGTTAAGGTCAGTGTTCATGAATGCATCATAAGATGCATTTTCGCTGGGCAAAAACGATTCAAGACAAAATAGAAAATGTTCTGCCAGGAAACATCTTCATGATCCCTAGACCTTTATAAAAATAATCTGTGGTCTGACAACACAAAAGGTGAACCTTTTGGAAAGTATGTCTCATTACAGGTAGCATTAAAGTAACACATTTCTGAAAAAGAACATTATACAGACAGTAAAAATATGGTGGTGGTAGTGTAATGGTTTTGCTGCTTAGAGACTTTTGAACCATGAATTTTGCAGTCTACCAAAAAAAAATCATGAAGGAGAATGTCCGGCTATCTGTTTGTAAACTCAAGCTGAAGTTAACTTGAGTTCTTTGTGTTATTGCCATGGCAACGGAACAGCCCCTAGTCTAGAATGCCTGGTTTCTAATTAATCTATGTACACTTTTCCATGTTATCCTATGGCTTCAGTTTACAGAAGACACTTTCGTCTGTCGTATTTGAAGAAGGCGAATGTCAGAATCAAAGATGACATCTTTTCCCTGATGGATTTCCTTGAGGTAAATGTAAATTAAAGACATTGAACACACTTCAAACACATACCTGCTCATGTGTCTCAATGCACACTGTATTGCCATAATTAGGTTGACAGGAACTATTTGGGTCAGAAGCAGCCTGTACAACATAACTGTCAGACATGATTTCTGTTATGTTGACTTCATGATGAAATATGAACACACAAAAAAATGATTTTTTTTAATTTTATTGGTTTGGTGTACCTTGGACCAGTTTGTCATGGATCCATAGAATGGTTGAAACACACATAAGCATGAGTCTTATTTATGTCTTAAATGACTATTTTTTTTATTATGTCTACTATATTGGGTAATACAAGTATGAGGGGTATTTAAGGGTTAGTTGTAAATATGGTTGTTAGCATTATTAGAGCCCTCTAGACATGAAATAACACCCGTATAGTCACATTCATACTTGTATTATAATAAGAACCATATTTACGACTAACCCTTAGATATAGTTCTTAGCATTATTAGAGACCTCTCGCCATGAAATAGCACCCCTATAGTCACCTTCATACTTGTATTATAATAACCGTATTCACGACTAACCCTTAAATATGGTTCCTAGCATTATTAGAGCCCTCTAGACATGAAATAACACCCCTATAGTCACATTCATACTTGTATTTTTATAAGAACCATATTTTCCACTAACCCTTAAATATGGTTCCTAGCATTATTAGAGCCCTCTAGACATGAAATAACACCCCTATAGTCACATTCATACTTGTATTATAATAAGAACCAAATATACGACTAACCCTTAAATATGGTTCTTAGCATTATTAGAGCCCTCTAGACATGAAATAACACCCCTATAGTCACCTTCAAACTTGTGTTAAAATAAGAACCATATTTACGACTAACCTTTAAATATGGTGTATATTTACGTCTAACCCGTAAATATGGTTCTTAGCATTATTAGAGTCCTCTAGGCAAGAAATAACACCCCTATAGTCACATTCATACTTGTATTATAATAAGAACCATATTTACGACTAACCCTTAGATATAGTTCTTAGCATTATTAGAGACCTCTCGCCATGAAATAGCACCCCTATAGTCACCTTCATACTTGTATTATAATAAGAACCGTATTCACGGCTAACCCTTAAATTGGGTTCCTAGCATTATTAGAGCCCTCTAAACATGAAATAACACCCCTATAGTCACATTCATACTTGTATTATAATAAGAACCATATTTTCCACTAACCCTTAAATATGGTTCCTAGCATTATTAGAGCCCTCTAGACATGAAATAACACCCCTATAGTCACATTCATACTTGTATTATAATAAGAACCAAATATACGACTAACCCTTAAATATGGTTCTTAGCATTATTAGAGCCCTCTAGACATGAAATAACACCCCTATAGTCACCTTCAAACTTGTGTTAAAATAAGAACCATATTTACGACTAACCTTTAAATATGGTGTATATTTACGTCTAACCCGTAAATATGGTTCTTAGCATTATTAGAGTCCTCTAGGCAAGAAATAACACCCCTATAGTCACATTCATACTTGTATTATAATAAGAACCATATTTACGACTAACCCTTAGATATAGTTCTTAGCATTATTAGAGACCTCTCGCCATGAAATAGCACCCCTATAGTCACCTTCATACTTGTATTATAATAAGAACCGTATTCACGGCTAACCCTTAAATTGGGTTCCTAGCATTATTAGAGCCCTCTAAACATGAAATAACACCCCTATAGTCACATTCATACTTGTATTATAATAAGAACCATATTTTCCACTAACCCTTAAATATGGTTCCTAGCATTATTAGAGCCCTCTAGACATGAAATAACACCCCTATAGTCACATTCATACTTGTATTATAATAAGAACCAAATATACGACTAACCCTTAGATATGGTTCTTAGCATTATTAGAGCCCTCTAGACATGAAATAACACCCCTATAGTCACCTTCAAACTTGTGTTAAAATAAGAACCACATTTACGACTAACCCACAAATATGGTTCATATTTACGACTAACCCCTAACTATGGTTCTTAGCATTATTAGAGCCCTCTAGACATGAAATAACACCCCTATAGTCACCTTCATACTTGTTACTTGTATATAATAATTACAACTAACCCACAAATATGGTTCATATTTACGACTAACCCCTAACTATGGTTCTTAGCATTATTAGAGCCCTCTAGACATGAAATAACACCCCTATAGTCACCTTCATACTTGTTACTTGTATATAATAATTACAACTAACCCACAAATATGGTTCATATTTACGACTAACCCGAAACTATGGTTCCTAGTATTATTAGAGCCCTCTAGACATGAAATAACACCCCTATAGTCACCTTCATACTTGTTACTTGTATACAATAATTAGGACTAACCCACAAATATGGTTCATATTTACGACTAACCCCTAACTATGGTTCTTAGTATTATTAGAGCCCTTTAGACATGAAATAACACCCCTATAGTCACCTTCATAATTTAATTACCCAATAGAGGAGACATATAAAAAATGTAAGACATAAATAAGACATAAATAAGACTAATCGTTTTGCTGACCATTCTATGAACAATATTTACGACTAACCCTTAAATATGGTTCATAAATCGTGAACAGGATTGTTATGCTCTGACTGTAAAAATATTTAATTTATAAATAAGCAACCCTTCAATGTGAAAATTCAGTTATCACGTCAAGTCTGGAAACGGTGCATGGCGATAATCAAGGGATTACTGTCCAGTAATTTATGGGGGTGTCAAACCCAGACTTCTATATCACTTTTAAGTGGAAGTCAAGTTGTTTCTAACGATGAACTCCGCTAACATATTCTGACAAGGTCCATTACTCCATGTCTTTAAACAAAGGATCTACGATGCCCACCACTAAGCAGGCACCAAGGAGATCTAATGAATTATGCAGTCAGACCATTCTCTCAGCCTGACGGTCTGAAACCAGTTTGGAGAAAAAATTGTAAGAGAAGTACAAGCCGGTGCTGCTTTCACTGCCCCCCCCCCCTTTCCATTCCATCCCTCGGGACCGTTGGGGGCCACGGCCTGCCAGTCAAGCGCCACGACAGAGCTCCAATCTGGGAAGAGCACCAAGGGGGCCGGCAGGTATGATAACATGTGGAAGAGATGCCTTAGAAACCGATCCATGGCCCTTCTGGCTCCTGTCACGGAGGAGACATACTGTAGTGAATGTTCTTAAATTGAAAACAACAAGCGACAAATTGGCTCCACTTAAAAACAAAGAGCGATGCTGAATGCAGACTCCTGTTTGCTGTTGCTGTGCATTGAGAGACCTCAATTGATGTGACCCCCCCCCCCCGAGCCAGTGTGGAGGTCTTTGAATGGAGTGATGCTTCCCTGAGTGTGTGGCAGTACGTTCCCGCTCGAGTAATGAGGAGCCCCAAAAATTCTGGTATATCCGATGACAAGACAAAGTACAGACGTGTTGTGAGCTGCTGCCCTGCAGGAGCCAGAGAGCCGCATGAATATTCATGGCCCAGTGATGAATTGTGTTACCCACAGCATCGTGCCACTTTCAAAGCACTCCAAGATTTAAGACTAACCCTTAAATATGGTTCATATTTACAACTAACCCTTAAATATGGTTCTTGGCATTATTAGAGCCCTCCAGACATGAAATAACAGCCCTATAGTCACCTTCATACTTGTTATTTGTATTATAATAAGAACCATATTTACGACTAACCCTAAAATATGGTGCATAATTACGACTAACCCTTAAATATGGTTCTTAGCATAATTAGAGCCCTCTAGACATGAAACAACACCCCTATAGTCACCTTCATACTTGTATTATAAATATTTACGACTAACCCTTAAATATGGTTCTTGGCATTATTAGAGCCCTCCAGACATGAAATAACAGCCCTGTAGTCACCTTCATACTTGTTATTTGTATTATAATAAGAACCATATTTACGACTAACCCTAAAATATGGTGTATAATTACGACTAACCCTTAAATATGGTTCTTAGCATAATTAGAGCCCTCCAGACATGAAATAACACCCCTATAGTCACCTTCATACTTGTTATTTGTATTATAATAAGAACTATAATTACGACTAACCCTTAAATATGGTTCATATTTACGACTAACCCTTAAATATGGTTCTTAGTATTAGAGCCCTCTAGACATAAAATAAAAATATGGTTCTTATTATAACACAAATATGAAGGTGACTATAGGGGTGTTATTTTATGTTCATGTTCCTAGCATTATTAGAGCCCTCTAGACATGAAATAACACCCCTATAGTCACCTTCATACTTGTGTTATAATAAGAACCATATTTACGACTAACCCTTAAATATGGTTCTTAGCATTTCTTAGCATTTCTTAGCATTATTAGAGCCCTCTAGACATGAAATAACACCCCTATAGTCACCTTTTATATTAAGAACCATATTTACGACTAACCCTTAAATATGGTTCATAGTATTTATGACTAACCCTTAAATATGGTACTTAGCATTATTAGAGCCTTCTAGACATGGAATAACACCCCTATAGTCACCTTCATACTTGTGTTATAATAAGAACCATATTTACGACTAACCCTTAAATATGGTTCCTAGCATTATTAGAGCCCTCTAGACATGAAACAACACCCCTAAAGTCACCTTCATACTTGTATTATAAATATATATGACTAACCCTTAAATATCGTTTATATTTAGGACTAACCCTTAAATATGGTTCCAGGCATTATTAGAGCCCTCTAGACATGAAATAACACCCCTATAGTCACCTGTTATATTAAGAACCATATTTACGACTAACCCTTAAATATGGTTCATAGTATTTATGACTAACCCTTAAATATGGTACTTAGCATTATTAGAGCCTTCTAGACATGAAATAACACCCCTATAGTCACCTTCATACTTGTGTTATAATTACGACTAACCCTTATATATGGTTCCTAGCATTATTAGAGCCCTCTAGACATGAAATAACACCCCTATAGTCATCTTCACACTTGTATTATAAATATTCACGACTAAACCTTAAATATGGTTCCTAGCATTATTAGAGCCCTCTAGACATGAAATAACACCCCTATAGTCACCTTCATACTTGTATTATAAATATTTACGACTAACCCTTAAATATGGTTCATATTCACGACTAACCCTTAAATATGGTTCTTAGCATTATTAGAGCCCTCTAGACATGAAATAACACCCCCATAGTCACTTTCATGCTTGTATTATAAATATTCACGACTAACCCTTAAATATGGTTCATATTTACGACTAACCCTTAAATATGGTTCTTAGCATTATTAGAGCCCTCTAGACATGAAATAACACCCCTATAGTCACCTTCATACTTGTGTTGTAATAAACTACATACCAGAGAGCCGCATGAATATTCATGGCGCAGTGATGAATTGTGTTACCCACAGCACCGTGCCACTTTCAAGGCACTCATGTTGCTTCTTTTATCACACCAGCTCCTTGTCATTCACGGGCTGCAACACAGACCCCCCCCCCCCCCCAACCCCCCCAATTATCATCTACCATCATTAACTTGTTATGTGGACACAAACACTGCAATTTCAGATGTCCTTCTTCATGGAAATGAATGAAATGTCTGATGAGTTGATTTGCTTTCTATTTATATGCCTCACAATCACTGGAGAAATGCTTCCAATGCATACGGTGTTTTAAGAAGGATAAAAAGCTTGTCGCTGTCCTCCCAAATCTTCTTACAATGGCCACATACATTAGGTACATACATTAGGTACACCTGCACAATCGCATGAGAACGGTACAAGTCAGTGGAGCGCAGATATCCGACAAGATTGAAGCGCTGTATTTGTTTGTTGGTTTGGAAGCATTTCCCTAGCTCACACAGGATGACGGTAATACAATAAATAAAATAAAATAAAATAAAATAAAATAAAATAAAATAAAATAAAATAAAATAAAATAAAATAAAATAAAATAAAATAAAATAAAATAAAATAAAATAGACACAATTTAGTTTGTTTAGCGACAAAAAAAAAAAAAAACGCATCGAGGGCATGCTCACTCACTTTGTACATTTTCATGCATCGTGCGTCCATAAGGCCAAAGTGTGCCTTTCGTATGATTGGCTGGAACCAGGTTTGCCACACTAGCAGACTCCTTTGTGTGTCATACGCCACTACTTAATTAGTACTCCAACGCACGTTCAGATCTTTTTCATGGTCACCACGACTACGTTCTCCATTTATAAATAAGGAATCCTATTTCACTGGAATTCACTTGTGGTCAGGTATGGAACTAATTAACTGTAATCCTGTTAACTAACAAACCAACCAAACAACCAGTCTAGGTTTTAATTGATAAATATTAGTTTTCCTTTAATGGTACTAATTTTTTTTCGACACATGATGAATCTGCGTACCATAGTTTTGAGGAAAATGGAGAAATTGGTATTATTTGTATTTACTGTTGCTGTGATAGGAATTTTCTCGGAGTATGTTGACTTGCCAGATTGAAGCGACAAGGTACTGAGGTATTATTTTTTTTAATTTATACAGTGGTACCTTGACATATGAGTGTTTTGTTCAGATGGAATCCATCTCTTGGCTAATGAATCTTGCATTGTACATGCAAAAACTGTTGTACTTCTAACTGAATATGATTTTTAAAAAATAAAATCACGGCCTATATTTCCAAAATATGATATTTGTTTACATAAAATGTTATAATGTAGTTGCGTATCAAATAGATTACCACAAAGAGACTTACATCCCTACTTATTATAGATAAAAACGTATTTCTATCTGTGATTAATTGTGAGTTAACTGTGGCTAATCATGATTAAATACGATTAATCATGATTAAATTACGGAACACAATCATGGGGCGTGTGTGCGTAATTAATCATGATTAATCACATGGGGAAACATGATTAATCACATTTGATTGCGGCTAACTCACAATGAATCAATTAATTTTACAACTGCAAATGCGATTAATCATGATTAATCACACCAATCATCAATACTTGCATTTTAATCGTGATTAACCACAGTTAACTCACAATTAACAATTAACGATTAAATGTTTGAATAAGTATGAATAAAAGGGAACTTAACAATACCACCACTCTAGCAAAAGAGCAAAAGTATACTGTACCTCTAAACACTAATAGCAGTATAGTTCTCTGACGGTTTCAATGAAAAAATAGCATCACTACACTACACCATAGTCACCTAATTTAGTTGTTATTGACAATGGCCGCAAAACATTGAAAAACAGCCATATCATACCGACGGTGGAAGGAAGTAGTGATGGAAGGAACCTCTGGTTATTGAGCACGGTTATGTTCAGCATCCCCAGACGGGTGATTCATAGGGACCCCATCACTGGCAACAGACAGGACATCCAGACCTTTATTGCCTCCATCCATCACCATCACTTCATCAATCTAAGCTTCTGTGAGCCAGCTTCCCAAACAGTCCCCAAACACCCATCCCGACCTGTGGCTGGACAGAGATTTACACCCCCATCCTCCACCGTCCTCACACCCTCTCTTGCTTTAACAACCCCCACCACCTCCCAAACACACGTTCTCTAACACACATTCTGAATTAGAGTGAAGGCCAGGGAGTTTGGAAAGGCCACTCTGCAACTGAATGTGGTGTGAAGCTTCGCCACATCGCCCCCCCCATCACCCCCCATCACCCCCCATCACCCCCTAAAGGCCTTCTGGCTGACAGGCTATCCCGCAATCTGAAAGCCACTTACACCTCGCTCACATCAGACCACCTGATACCACCTGCTGCTCCTGATCAAAGTGGCAGCAGTATTATGATAGATCCAGTACGCAGAGGCACAAAACATCAAATGTGCTTCACTGCTCACCTCCAACATGTGTTTTTTTTATTGGGGTTGTACTTTGCAGTAGTGTACACCTGTACTGCATCAGAACTGTGTATTGTAATTGAGGTACCAAATACTGTATACATACATTTTTTCAACTACTCTAAATGTATGTGGCTTACTTTTTCAGTAACTACTATACTCATTAGCTCTCCATTAGTTCCTTAGTAACTACTCTAAATGTATGTGCCTCAGTTCTTCAGTAACTACTCTACTCATTAGCTCTCCATTAGTTCCTTAGTAACTACTCTAACTATACTCATTAGCTCTCCATTAGTTCCTTAGTAACTACTCTAACTATACTCATTAGCTCTCCATTAGTTCCTTAGTAACTACTCTAAATGTATGTGCTTCAGTTCTTCAGTAACTACTCTACTCATTAGCTCTCCATTAGTTCCTTAGTAACTACTCTAACTATACTCATTAGCTCTCTATTAGTTCCTTAGTAACTACTCTAACTATACTCATTAGCTCTCCATTAGTTCCTTAGTAACTACTCTAAATGTATGTGCCTCAGTTCTTCAGTAACTACTCTACTCATTAGCTCTCCATTAGTTCCTTAGTAGCTACTCTAAATGTATGTGCCTTAGTTCTTCAGTAACTACTCTACTCATTAGTTTCCCATTAGTTCCTCAATAACTACTCTAAGTGTATGTACCTTAGTTCCTCAGTAACTACTCTACTCACTAGTTCTCATCAGTTCCCCAGTAACTACTCTAAATATATGTACCTTAGTTCCTCAGTAACTACTCTACTCATTAGTTCTCCATTAGTTCCTCAGCAACTACTCTACTCACTAGTTCTCATCAGTTCCCCAGTAACTACTCTAAATATATGTACCTTAGTTCCTCAGTAACTACTATACTCATTAGTTCTACTTTAGTTCCTCAGCAACCACTCTAAGTGTATGTGCATTAGTTCCTCAGTAACTACGCTACCCATTAGTTTCCCATTAGTTCCTCAGTAACCACTCTACTCATTAGTTCTCCATTAGTTCCTCAGTAACTACTCTAAGTGCATGTACCTTAGTTCCTCGGTAACTAATCTACTCATTAGCTATCCATTAGTTCCTCTGTAACAACTCTAAATGTGTTGCCTTAGTTCCTCAGTAACTACTCTAATCATGAGTTCTCCATTAGTTCCTCAGTAACTACTCTAGTCATTCGTTCTGCATTAGTTCCTCAGTAACTACTCTAAATGTATGCGCCGTAGTTCCTCAGTAACTACTCTACTCATTAGTTCTCCATTAGTTCTTCAGCAACTACTTTAAATGCACGTGCATTACTTCCTCAGTAACTACTCTACCCATTGGTTCTCCATTAGTTCCTCAATAACTACTCTAAATGTATGTACCTTAGTTCCACAGTAACAACTCTGCTCATTAGTTCTCCATTAGTTACACTGTAACTACTCTAAATGTATGCGCCTTAGTTCCTCAGTAACTACTCTACTCATTAGTTCTCCATTAGTTCTTCAGTAAAGTACTCTTCTCATTAGTTCCTGTGTAACTACTATAAAAGTATAAATGTATTTGCTCGCATATGAACTGAAGTGCCATCCCATTGGGGATGAGACAAATACCAGAGCTAAATACTTGCACCACTTGTACCAAAAACATAGCAATATTTCTCAGAATGATGCAGTGCAGTTGTACACCACGGAAAACCACAAACACAAAAGCAAACATATTGTTAAAGATTGGGTAGGAGGTCATAAAGTTGTGGCCAATTAGTATTTATATACATGAGAACAAACTAATCTTGTACTTACAGTACGCTGTACTGATACTACCCAGTGGGATATAATGTATATATATTATTTGTTGTTGTTGGATTTAAAGTGCAAAAGCCATGCTATACATATTCCATACATGTGTATCCCTTTTAGACAAAGGGCATCATTACAGCATTATCAATGCAGTGTCAATGCAAATATTTATTTTCTATTTTCAACTTATTGACCGAGACAACACACTGTGTTCCAAATATTGCATACACAGATATATTTTTCTATACCAAGCCATTTATAATCACTAACCATGGAGTGTCAGTGTTTGTCAGAGCTGTTTACTCACCAGGCTACACATGATGGTAAGTGTTGACCAGGGAGAGAGATGGAAGAAGGGACTTAATAGCGAGCGAGAGAGAGAGAGAGAGAGAGGGGGGGGGGGGCACTCTAAGTGTCCATCAGCACCGGGGATGTTTGGGTAATGGTGGTTTCTGTGGCGACAAAGCGAACAGCAAATACACCAACACAGAGATCCGGTCTTTGCTTTTGGGATTTGGCTTTAATAAATACCACCTTGACTTACTATATTAAGACGCACTCGCCGCGTTTGCTTTGCAATCTGTTAGTGAGGGTGCATATTTGTGGGCTTATCTGCATCAGGATGTGGCATATTATATTCACACCCTCACACGCGAGATAAAAATAGGCGAGGCGGAATAGTGAGGGGGAATGAATAAGAATGTACCTCGCTGGCAGCCATTCAAAAATACAGTCTGTCACCGTCACGGAACAAGCAGGATGGACCGTATTTGTGCTCGGTGGTGTGCATTTACATCTTTGGGGCGCACACTGAAATGTTTAGATTCCAATCTAAACATGGAGATCTACGGTACACATGAACTATTATTATTACTATTATTTTGGGACAAAGTCAGGAAATTGAAGGTTAAAATCTCAATTTGGGTATCTCTGTGTGGAGTTTGCGCGTTATCCCTGTGCATGTGTGGTTTTACTCCTGGTACTTTTGGTACTTCTTCACATATTACGTATAAATAAGTCAAATAGGATTTTATTCATTTTCTACCGCTTTTCCTCACGAGGGTCGCGGTGGGGTGCTGGAGCCTATCCCAGCTGTCTTCTACACCCTGGACTGGTGGCCAGCCAATCACAGGGCACATATAGACAAACAACCATTCACACTCACATTCATACCTATGGACAATTTGGAGTCGCTAATTAACCTAGCATGTTTTTGGAATGTGGGAGGAAACCGGAGTACCCGGAGAAAACCCACGCATGCACGGGGAGAACATGCAAACTCCACACAGAGATGCCCGAGGGTGGAATTTAACCCCTGGTCTCCTAGCTGTGCGCTAACCACTAGACCACCGTGCTGCCCCAAATAGCATTTTTCTAATCTAATTTTACCATTGAAAATGTTTGAATGGTGGTTGAGTGGTTAGTGCACATACCTCACAGCTAGGAGACCAGGGTTCAATTCCACACTCGGCCATCTCTGTGTGGAGTTTGCATGTTCTCCCCGTGCATGCGTGGGTTTTCTCTCACATTCCAAAAACATGCTAGGTTAATTGGCGACTCCAAATTGTCCATAGGTATGAATGTGAGTGTGAATGGTTGTTTGTCTATATGTGCCCTGTGATTGGCTGGCGACCAGTCCAGGGTGTACCCCGCCTCTTAACGGCAAATACGGTTGTCCCTCACAATATTGTGGATTTTCATAAATTAATTCATTAATAAATGATTGCTGGCAGTATTACATTACATTAACATAGCTTTGACATGTCAGACATGAAAAACAGTGAAAAACAGACATCCTCCCATTTTGTGTGGAAGTGGTAAGTTTCTTTAGGTTTAGAAGAAATACATTTGAGACTAACTGGTTAACTTTCTGGCTGCACATCGGTCGAGTGGTTAGTGTGCAGACCTCACAGCTAGGAGACCAGGGTTCAATTCCACCCTCGGCCATCTCTGTGTGGAGTTTGCATGTTCTCCCCGTGCATGCGTCGGTTTCTCCCACATTCTAAAAACATACTAGTTTAATCGGCTACTCCAAATCACTTTGTATTATCCCTGCACTGTTTTCTTTTTTATTCTTTTCTATCCCCTCCTGCTCCGATCCATCTTTCATGCTGCTGAGTACTCCAAATTGTCCATAGGTATGAATGTTAGTCTGAATGCTTGTTTGTCTATGTGTGACCTGTGATTGGCTGGCGACCAGTCCAGGGTGTACCCCGCCTCTCGCCCGAAGACAGCTGGGATAGGCTCCAGCACCCCCTGCGACCCTTTGTGATGATAAGCAGTAGAAAATGAATGAATAATGAATGTTTGCACGATCCCGTTAAAAGGGGACTGGCTCCATGTACATTGACAAGATTTGTGTATGAGCGTGTGCATCTGTCCCGCATTCAGGTCATGTGACAAGCCAACCCCCCCATTGTCACTTGAGGCTTTCATGGGCTGGCTTGAGATGTGCCTGCCATCCAGACCAATTACAGAGAGAAAAATAAGCATTGTTCCACTCTGGGGATTGATTATAGAGCAAGCAGTGACGTGACAACACCAGTTCAGTCATGTAGTCCAGTGGTTCTCAACTGGTTTTATAGTTGCCACCATCACCCCTTAATAACAAACCGTAACATATTGCAGAAATATTTCACATTTTCAAATACATAACACGTGTTATTATGTGTTTGCTGTGTTTTGCTGTTTTTCCTTGTGTTTTTCTTAGTAGATAAACGTCCAGCTGATGGAAAACAACTTGGCCTTGAGACGAAGACAGACCGTCCTGTGCCTCTGACGGAGGCGCCGGTACCCAATTGCATCACGATAGAGAGTTAGAAGTTTTTCCACACATGAACTAAATCACTCACACAGTCACAAGTTCAGATAGTATCTTAGTAGAACGTGTGTGGCAGCCATTAGTTCCCCCTCGCTACATTCATGTAACCTGGGTATTCCCATTTTATAATAAAAGAAGCGGGTGCGGAGATTGTACTCAGAGCAGCATTGAGTACATGAGTACAACTTTCTGTTGTACTAAAATTGCTGTTGTCTTGCTTCTTTTGTCATACTGTGTTCTACGAATGTTTTAGGTGCTTGAACCTGACGATTTCATGACAAAACAGCACAATTTGAATATGAGGTAGCGCAAACTAGTACAGTGCGCCAACACAACACAAGTTCAATGAACATGTCTGTAAAGCTTTTGCGTGAGCTAACATTTGGTCCACTTGCAAGCTTAGCAGAGAGTAGAAATAATGCATTTTATTTATAACATAGACCAGGGGTCAGCAACCTGCGGCTCCAGAGCCGCATGTGGCTCTTCAGCCTCTTTATTGTGGCTCCCTTTGCAATGCTTGAATATTTTTAACACCCGAGTGGGGAAAATGCACGTCTTTTGTAATGAGTTTTAAAAAATCCAACTTTGTCTGAGACCATGAATGCATCCTGAGTGAGTTCTGACTGCTATCCAGTTCAGTACATGAAGAAAAACAAGTAATACTTACCTACAAATCTAAAAAATAAATTTGAGATAATTTAAAAACAGCGGCATGGGAACTTGTTTTTACGTTTACAGTAGTTTACACATACATTTATGTAAGTTTATCTCCAAAACTAGCAAGAGTACTCCAACTCGTCTTTTCTTATCTGAACTACTTTGATACCCCCAAATTCCCTCCAATGTTGTTTTAAACATACTATATGTTTTGCGGCTCCAGGCTATTTTTCTTCAGTGGGCATTGGGTAAAATGGCTCTTTTCATAGTAAAGGTTGCCGACCCCTGACATAGACGATACAAAAAAATTGAATCTGCGCCTTATTATCCGGTTGCAAAATCTGTAAAAATGTTGTTTTGCTACTTTGGTAAGCGCTCTGCTTGAATGTCCATTAATTTCCAGGTGACACAGGAACATAATACATATGAAGAGCTTTCAACCAAAAGGCGCTAAATCCAATTTTCACTAAGTTGCATGTTTTTCGTGAGTTTAATAGACCTCTGTCATTTGTATCCAAATCACATATTTTGGTCTTGAAATCATTTTAAAAAATATGAAAAAAAGTGATGTGAAATTTATGCTTTCAACCAAAAGGCGCTATTTCCATTTCAGATTTCAACCAAAAGGAGCTAAATCCCGTTCTTTATTCTTTATTCTGATTGGCCCAAGTTTCCCATCTATTGATAATCTGACCAATCAGAGAGAAGAGTTTGTAATGAGATGATTTTTGTCACTGTCACCTTCATGGCGCAGTCAAATATGAGCACTGCTTTTAATCAAATTTTTATTCATTTAATTAATAATAATTATTTTATATTGTATGTTGAGAATGGCTTCTGTGTTGTAATTATTTTATTAGCATAGCACATTAAAGCACCTTACATTCTTTTACAACAATGCCATTGAAGAAGTTAAAGGTGACTTCAAATTTATTTCAGCCAAAAGGCGCTAAATCCATCATTTCAGCCAAAAGGCGCTAAATCCGAAAAAATAAATAATAAAAAAAATAAATAAAAAATACATGTATGTGCAGGATTTAGCGCCTTTTGGTTGCAAGCTCTTCATATACTGGGAGCGATAACAGATAAACAATACATAATACGTACAGTACATACCAGTGGCATCATTAGGCCCATTTTAGGGGGGAACATGCAAACTCCACACAGCGATGCTCGAGGATGGGATTGAACTCGGGTCTCCTAGCTGCGAGGCCTGCTCGCTAACCACTCGTCCACCGTGCAGCCCACAGTAGACCACTAATAAACATTAGTCTTTTTCTATGACAGCGTTGTCGCCACCTAAAGGAATAATGATAAACATGCTACATAATCAGAATAAAAATGCAAGATTTTTCACTAGGCCAAGAATCACCGATCCAGTCAGTCCATTGCTCTCAGTTGTGCACATTCGGCATCACACGGCAGAGCACCTGGAATATTTGGGTGGTACCACGTCCAGGATGGATCGACGTGCTTTCATGTGAGTGAAAAAATACGATTTGTGCGGCGCTAACCGGTGGAAGCAGAGGAACCGTACGAGGGGGCGGTGTCTTCACCCCGCTGACATGATTCTCATTTGAAAGCCCTCTGCAATTTTTCTGTGTAGCCGCTTCTTGAGCTCTTCCAACGCGTTCTTCTATTGTCAGAAAGATGTCAAGAAGCACCGCTTACCTCTAACCAGTCATGGAGAACTGCTTCGATTTATTTAATACCAGCCTGCCACTGCACTCAGATGCCGTTTTCTGTCATGTTAGTCATTGTTCGGCTTTCACCCGGCTGCAGGCATGAGTGAGAAAAGTTTGCAGAATAAAACATTTCTAACCTGTAAAAAAAAAAAAAAAAAAAAAAAAAAGTTTAATATTCCTGTCTCGGATGTTAATGAATTGCATTATCTTGATAGCGGATGATTAGGAAGCCGTAGCGAAAGGTCTCACTCATCCGTCATTTCATTAAGTTTGTCACATGTCTCCTTGTTTATAGTCAAGAGTTGTGACAGCTCAAGATGGCGGAAATCTTAGCTGAGATAATCCTATCTCAGACAAGCCTCCAGTGTCCTCGCTGCTCATTCCCACTCACTGATGTGGAACGCTCTTGGCTTAGGTGAGGAGAAGGGATTTGCTCCTGTGTGCTGCTTCCTACGGGGGCCACACACACACACACACACACACACGTTGAGGGTGTTTTTTCCTACCCCATCAGTTTGAATGTGACAAATTCAGTCATTTAACAAGCATAATTATTTATTACACACTTTGCCTGAGAGTACATTGCACAGGTCTTTGCCTTCAAGGTCATTGGAATGTGAGAATACCTGAGAATACTGTCGTTAGAGTAGTAGCCATCTTTCATCATATGTGAACAATAAATTGCATTAATATCAATATACAGTCCCCCGTTCTTTATAAGAGTTAGTTGGTTGCATTAAATGAATTTCCGCAATGATGTCAATGTTAATAAATGTAATATTTGTTTAGTTAGAGCATAGAAAACCTGTTTACGACCTTCTATATAGTTTTTATCATATAAATTAGAGCTCTGTAGATATGAAATAACACCCCTATAGTCACTTTGACACTCATTTTATTCACTGATTACACCACATTGCAAATATTACACTGCAGGGACTTTAGACGGTCGCTAGCTAAAAAGTTAGCCATTCATTCATTCATTCATTTTCTACCGCTTATCCTCACAAGGGTCGCGGTGGGGTGCTGGAGCCTATCCCAGCTGTCTTCTACACCCTGGACTGGTGGCCAGCCAATCACAGGGCACATATAGACAAACAACCATTCACACTCACATTCATACCTATGGACAATTTGGAGTCGCTAATTAACCTAGCATGTTTTTGGAATGTGGGAGGAAACCGAAGTACCCGGAGAAAACCCACGCATGCACGGGGAGAACATGCAAACTCCACACAGAGATGGCCGAGGGTGGAATCGAACTCGGGTCTCTTAGCTATGGGACCTGCATGCTAACCACTCAACCGCCATGCAGCCAGAAAGTTAACCAGTTAGTCTGAAATTTATTTCTTCTAAACCAAAGAAGCCAGAAACTTACCACTTCCACACGGAATGGGAGAATGTCTGTTTTTTATGTCCGACATGCAAAAGCTATGTTAATGTAATGTAATACTGCCAGCAATCATTTATTAATGAATTAATTTACGAAAATCCACCATATTGTGAGGGACGACCGTAATCGCTGTTAATTTGTCAATTTTTCTCTTATTTATAAATGGAATATTTTCATAATTAGTCCTGTTTTCGACCTTCAAACTTGGCTTTTTAACATGACTGGAGTCCACCTGACATGAAATAACACCCCCAGGGTCTCTTTTAGACTCGTGTAACCCAATTTAGTAGACATAATAAGAGGAAATAAGACATAATATCACGTTGGGACATTATTATTAACTTCTGAGACATCTTGTGGTGGCTACTGTAACGTAACAAGTGTAAAATATTACATCTCCACCTGTCTCAATGTGTTTTCTGAATGTGTTATATTTCATGTAGTCATTTTTATACTTGAAAACACTTCATTTTGGCCAAAAATACATTACATTTGATTAAACATGAATATTTTACATATATATGCAAAATATCATATATTACTCTGTTTACTTGCTTTTATTCAACTACATTTTTTCTGTAAAGCATCTTTGAGTATTTTGAAAAGCGCTATACAAATAAAATGTATTATTATTATTATATTATTATTTTTTAAAACTAAGAATAGGTTGTATTCAACCACAAATCAGCATTGATTTATTAATGCTATCTTGAAAAACTGATTATAACCGTGGCAAAGGAAGACTGGGGCTTAATTAAAATATCCCAATTAAAAAAAAAAAACAACAACATGTATTTTGAATGATCTAAAAATGCTAAAAATATCTACATAATTATGATCTATCCCCCTTTTAACCTCTGTCACATACACACTCATGTACGCACGCATGCACACGCCGTGTCTCTTTACACTCGTGAACTGGCTCACAAAGGGAGGGGGGTGGGGTGGGTAGTGGGGTGGGGGGGGTGTCACTATGGAAACAAGGAGGCGAGATTCTAAAAGCTACCTCTTGAGGAGAGAGTTAGGACAACAAAGAGGAGTCCACGGTGTGAGTGGACAAAACGCAGTAACACACACACAAACACACACTGCAGCATAAACAAGTACTTCCATCCCTTGAGTGTGTGTTTGTGTTTGTGTGTGTGCTCACATTTAGATGTATTTGAATACATTTTGTGTGTCTGAATTTGTGTGTGGGGGGGGGGGTGCATCCCTTTAATAGAGCTAATCTATTTTAATCTCACCTGCCACTGTTACTCTGCAGTGATTAATGTAAACCTAAATGAGTGAAGACACAGAGAAATGCATGTGGGAGACAGAGGAAGTGTGTGTGTGTGTGTGTGTGTGTGTATTCCCATGCATGTAGTTTTCTTCATGCCCCCCCCCCCCCGACCCCACCTTCTCATTGTGTTGCAGCTATTTTACAGAGGTCTTTAAGGTCACCCGCGTCCTTGATGATGTCTCCTTCTGTAGCAATCAGCACCACGGACAGCAGCACCCATCACCTTCCACCTCAAGCACCAACAGCAGGCATCCATCTCCTCCCAATCACGGAGGAGACTCCTGCTGCTCGGCTCCTCTTTTCCCCGCTTTCATTCGGGGCTGATCTAAAGGAATCGGGAAGTTAAAAGCCCGGCTGCCCATTTACGCTTCACTCTTGATTTTACTTGCCGGCAGCCACATCTATTAATAAAAGCACTAAAAGACAAGACCTCATGGAGACACATCTCTCTTTTAATGGTGACAGGTCCACGCAGCTGACTAAAGCACAACAGCAGGGGGGGGGGGGGGGGCGACTGTGAAAAGTCCTGATTTAACACTTGTTACCGTGTTGAGCTTCCATGACATGCTTTGACATCACTCAAAAGGTAACGGAGGACATAAGAAGTCAAAATATAAGAGATAAGAGAATGCTACTATACAGAGTGAGTTAGGGTGAAAGAGAGAGAGAGAGAGTGAGAAATAGAGAAAGAGAGAGAGGGTGCAGATAGCGGGTGGGGAAAACCTCCTCTCTGAAAGAGATGATGTCAGTCTCTGCAGCTGAGCCCCAGTCCCCAATTCGATAGGATGAAGACTCTCTCTCTCTCACTCAGGCTGGCGGGCGCCGTAGCAGACGTATGAGTGTGTGCCAGACAACCAGAGGACACCACAGAGGAGAAGAAGGTCTTCTGAATGAGTGAAGAACTGCAGGTATGTATGTCATGTGATGCATTTATTTTGTGTGCGTTGCTTTATTATTTTTTTTAGTGTATGTGTTATATGTGTTGTTATTATTATTAGTTAGGCTCACGGGGAAGAGGAGCACAGAAGAGAAGCAATGCCCTCTGGGATGCCGCTGGTCAGACAGGTGACATGCATGGTGAGTCATCATCCTGGAACATCTGCCATTATTCGCTCAGTGCAGACTCAAGTGCGATGTGTTCAAAGACACACAGGCTCACTAACACACACACATTGTGGACTGTGAGGTCACATTCAACAGGCGGTGACATTGCCAGAAAGGTGCAGTGTGAGTCTTTGCATCGGAGTCTTTTGTGTCTTGACCTGAACTTCACAGTCACACTTGAGGACGTAATGACATCATCAATTTTGTGGTATTTTAGGACATATAAGAACGAGGAAAGGCCAACAGGTGCGATTTATACAACGATACATATTTCATATGTGGATATTTTATAAATAATATGCATTATTCCAGTGTCAGGTCGCTAGAGAAGCACAAAAATGTCACCTCTATGGTGGCTTTCACTATGGAGCTGCCTCACATTAAACTACTCATATATGTACATGCATCTAATATTAAAACAGATTAAGCTTCATATGATTTCACAAGAAAAATCATTTTTTTTTTACATTTGTGAATTTACTCTCCTTCAGAGTTGCACTCTAAAATCTAATTATTTCTTAGCAGTTATTGATTAATCGTTGAAAATATTTTAATTTCATTACTTATGACTTACATGAATCGCTATTCATGGGGGAAAATGAAATTAATACAAATATCAATCAATATTAAAACATAGAGTCACATTCCGACTCATTCCAGACAGCTCCGATAAGCGGCATAGAAAATGGATCCGATGGGCTATTAGTCTTACTCTAGCTAATAATATACTTCATGTTTTTATTTAGGGCTGCACGGTGGTCGAGTGGTTAGCGCACAGACCTGAGGAGACCCGAGTTCAATCCCAACCCAAAATGTTCTCCCCGTGCATGCGTGGGTTTTCTCCGGGTACTCCGGTTTCCTCCCACATTCCAAAAAAAAAACATGCTAGGTTAATTAGCGACTCCAAATTGTCCATAGGTATGAATGTGAGTGTGAATGGTTGTTTGTCTATATGTGCCCTGTGATTGGCTGGCCACCAGTCCAGGGTGTACCCCGCCTCTCGTCCGAAGACAGCTGGGATAGGCTCCAGCATCCCCCGCGTGACCCTCGTGAGGATAAGCGGCTGGTGAGGCGCTATTAATACAGGTTGCTCATTAAGAGAATAACACACTTTTATTTTTAAAAATTCAACAAATATCAATATTTATGAACTGTTATGACTTTTTTCATCATAACTGAATAATGTGACTCACCTGTCAATCACCTGCCATGCTTGCAATGATATTTTTAGGTAAGTAAATAGCACCTCTCTCATTGGTTTTATGATATGATGAACAAAATGCAACTGTGTGACTTGAAATGTTACGTCAACATCAAATTATACCCACATCCACAACCCGCAAGGCATTCTGGGCAACTGTGCATTAAAGGGTGGTAGCGGGTTAGATCTAGAAGCTAATATACATACTCAATATTCATTCATTCATTTTGTACTGCTTATCCTCATGAGGGTCACAGGGGGTTGCTGGAGCCTATCCCAGCTGTCTTCGGGTGAGAGGCGGGTTACAGCCAATCACAGGGCACATATAGACAAACAACCATTCACACTCACATTCATACCTATGGACAATTTGGAGTCGCCAATTAACTTAGCAAGCATGGGGAAAATGGCCGAGGAATTGAACCCTGGTCTCCAATCTGTGAGGTCTTGCGTGCTAACCACTCAACCACCGTGCAGCCTACTTAATATTTATTTATTCATTCATTCATTTTCTACGGCTTATCCTCACGAAGGGGGTTGCTGGAGCCTATCCAGGCGGGGTACACCCTGGACTGGTGGCCAGCCAATCACAGGGCACATATAGTCAAACAACCATTCACACTCACATTCATACCTATGGACAATTTGGAGTCGACAATTAACCTAGCATGTTTTTGGAATGTGGGAGGAAACCGATGCTAAGAAATGAGAAAACCCATGCAAACTCGAGGGTGGAATCGAACTCGGGTCTCCTAGCTGTGTGGCCGGCACGCTAACCACTCATCCACCGTGCAACCATACTATATATTGTTTGAATCAATTTTCTGAGACCCGGAACGGATCGTCAACACACTTTTGGGTCCCAACCCACCAGTTGAGAACCGCTGATTTCGCCGCAGCCGCAGCTTTGAACAGTGCTGTGTAGCGCCTTCATGAAGGCTTATGAAGTAATGACCTTTTTCTTTTTCCGCAATGACTCATTGGGCGCTGCGTCCCGACAAGGTGTTGACGGTGTCATTGTTAGTCGGAGTAAAAGTACCGTGTAGCGGCTTCATCAATTTCCCTAAGGTGGGAGGAATCAAACAGTCTCATCTCTTTCTCTCACATCGGACTAAAAGTAAAGTGACAAATGGTTGAGTGGATAAAAGCTCCATTGTCTCTTTGGGGCCGTGACTTCCTGCTGAGAGGCCGCTAATTAAAAGTGTGCTTGAATTGACTTTCATGTTTTCTTCTTCCGTGTTATCCTTCTCCGTGTTGGGTTTATTTTTAGCTTCTGGTTTGTTTAGTGATTCCGTTTCATGCTTGTAACGGCCTACTTCCTTAAACTCCTGCGTCAGGTGGCGTCGTCTCGAGATAGAGAGAGCAAGAAAGAGAAACAGGAAGTAGATATATGTGTCGGCTGTCAGGATCGGTGTGATGTCTTGATTTCAAAGATTGCATCTTTGTTCTCACCGAGGGGGGGGGGGGTGTGTGTTTAGATTGAATTATTCACACACCTCTGCTTTTTTTTTTTTTTAAACATGGCATCCCAATGGATCTTCATTACAATACAGTCTGTGTGTGTGTGTGTGTGTGTGTGTCTGCCCCCCCCGCCCCGCCACTTATTCTTTCCATCCATCTCCCACACATCCCCAACAGAGGCCACCTGAATGACCCTCAGCCCCGGCGTCATTACCGCTGACCAGCCTCATCTCACAAACCCCCCAAGAGAGAGACGCCGAACGTGCTCCACAGCAAGGCTGCGGAGAAAGCATCGGAGAAGGTGAGAGGTGAGATGGAAATAAGAGTGTGTGTGTGTGTGGGGGGGGGTGTGGGGGGGTGACACACACACACACACACACACACTAACACAAGCAATGACCGGCTCTTTTAGAGAAAGAGAGAAGCTGGATGAGGGAGAAGAATAAGAGAGGCTGTCAGCAGACTGGAGGAAAGAGAGCGTCGTCAGATGAGGAGAGACAAGGAAGGTGCCTCACAAATGGAGTGAGTGTGGGGGGGGGGAGAGAGAGAGAGAGAGAAGAGATGCTATTTCAAGACCGTACTTCCTGATAATGTCGCTCCACTTCAAAGTGCAAAGCGTTCCTGTCATGCTCCTGCATGGCTGGGCCTCTGGAGAATTTCCTCATAGATCACATGATAAAAGGACGCTTGACAGCGGGGCGTATGTGTGTGTGTGTTGGGGGTGGGGGGTGTGGGGGGGGTAGGCTCCTACTCAGTTGAACTTGAACAAAATATACACGGATCTCACTTGTTTAACACACAGCTGCTGCTGACCGGAAGATGGGAAAAATTCCCGGCAGGGTGCAGCATCGCGTCAAATACGGAGAAATAACTCATGTCTTAGCTGACTGTGTGCTGTGGAAATTAATTAATATAATTAATTAATTAATTAATATATTTTTTGGGTTTTTTTTTATCCCAATAAAATGCATGACAAATCCTGCCCATTTAATAATAATTCATTCATTCATTTTCTTTTCCTCACGAGGGGGTGCTGGAGCCTATCCCAGCTGTCTTTCGAGCGAGAGGCGGGGTACACACTGGACTGGTCGCCAGCCAATCACAGGGCACATATAGACAAACAACCATTCACACTCACATGGTTGCATTAAATGAATTTCCGCAAACCTGTTTATGACCTTCTATATAGTTTTTAATCATATAAATTAGAGCTCTGTAGATATGAAATAACACCCCTATAGTCATTTTAACACTCCTTTTATTCACTGATTACGCCACATTGCAAATATTATACTGCAGGGACTTTAGACGGTCGCTAGCTAGAAAGTTAGCAATTCATTCATTCATTTTCTACCGCGAGGGTCACGGGGGGTGCACCCGCACACACTGGTGGCCAGCCAATCACAGGGCACATATAGACAAACAACCATTCACACTCACATTCATACCTATGGACAATTTGGAGTCGCTAATTAACCTAACCTAATAATAAGTGTGATGTATTATATCATATCATATCAAAGTTTGACGCAGTTATCAGTTAAAAGCTATGCGGAAGGGGCGGGGTTTTATGTTAGCTTTGAAGGTGGTCCGCGGTCTAACAGCTGAGTGGTGGAAGTGAGCTCCAAAGGGACGAGGTAGGAACAGAGGAGGGTCTGTCCCTGCATTTAACGACTTTAATGTCTCGTTTTTCATCACCAATTCATCAGGATAAATTACATTACTTTGTTTTTACACAATGTATAATGTTAGCTTAATTGGTGACTCCAAATTTTCCATAATCAATTTGTATTTTCTATCCCCTCCTGCTCCGATCCATCTTCTATGCTGCTTATTACTCCAAATTGTCCATAGGTATGAATGTGAGTGTGAATGGTTGTTTGTCTATATGTGCCCTGTGATTGGCTGGCAACCAGTCCAGGGTGTACCCCGCCTCTCGCCCGAAGACAGCTGGGATAGGCTCCAGCACCCCCGGCGACCCTCATGAGGATAAGCAGTAGAAAATGAATGAATGAATGTTTTCTTTTTTATTCTTTTCTATCCCCTCCTGCTCCGATCCATCTTCTATTATGCTGCTTATGACTCCAAATTGTCCATAGGTATGAATGTGAGTGTGAATGCTTTTTTGTTTATATGTGCCCTGTGATTGGCTGGTGACCAGTCCAGGGTGTACCATGACAGCTGGGATAGGCTCCAGCATACATACATACATAGGATAAGCGATATGAATGAAATGAAATTATTTCTATGGTTAATATTTTTTTCAGCGCTTCTACCATTTATTCTGTTCAGGGTTAAGAGTGGGCTGGAGCCTATCCCAGCAGACTTTTACACCTTGAGTCAATCCTTGGGTAACATGATACAGTATGATCGGGAAAGGGTGAAGTTGGTGTGAAGTTCCCCTTTAGGGATGATAAACAAAAGGTTTGATATCGGTTGTTATTTAGAAAAAAAAGTCATATTGCGGTTACACCAGCTGTGTTTTGAAGGTACCTATAATTCGGTGGTTCCAAGTTGGAATCTTGACTTAGACCTCAAACAATTTTCACCGAGGGCTGCATACTAAAAAAAAAAAAAAAATTTTGCTTAATTTTATTTCTATAATGGCCGGTAGGCCAATAAAAGAATGAACTGTGAGCTTAAAATGGCCCCCGGGTTGCACTTTGGACACCCCTGATCTATACATTACAGCAAATCCAAATGCTGAGCAGGATAAGCATCTTGTCTTAGAATATTAGTACCGTTTTCCATGTTATTGATGATCTTATTTAGGATTGGTGTTATTTGAGCAAAGCTAAAAAAATCATGTGTGATCTACTGAAATCAGTGAGTGGATGGATTTTTCTCTCACGCTCGTTATGTTCAGAGTTCAATCAATTTTCGATGCCACTTGTCCCCATTAGGGTCAACTGGTGCTTATACTAGTTGACCACACATTCACACTATTTAGAACCTCCAGCTTAGCCAACATGCACGTTTTTGGCCTGATACCCAATCGGATGAGCTTGAGGAATGAATGGTAATGGTAATGGTTTTATTTCATTTGAACATGCATCAGATTACAATTGAATGCATCACATAATCAGTTCACAGTTCCACATGTCCAAAAGGAGTAGGAAGAAGCAAAGCTTATTAAATCCTACCCCTCCATCTGGTACTTTTACAATCAGTAACTGTTACATTTGTTCACTTCCTGCTTTCCTAATATAATTTAAGATATTTTTTTGGTTTGTTTTTTAATTTTTTATTTATTTTTTAATTTTTACATTTTTTTAATTTACAACATCAGATTACAATTGAATGCATCACATAATCAGTTCACAGTTCCACATGTCCAAAAGGAGTAGGAAGAAGCAAAGCTTATTAAATCCTACCCCTCCATCTGGTACTTTTACAATCAGTAAATGTTTTATTTGTTCACTTCCTGCTTTCCTATTATAGTTGAAGATTTTTTTGTTTGTTTTTTAATTTTCAATTAATTAATTTATTTTTACATTTTTTTTTTAAATTTACAACATCAGATTACAATTGAATGCATCACATAATCAGTTCCCAGTTCCACATGTCCAAAAGGAGTAGGAAGAAGCAAAGCTTATTAAATCCTACCCCTCCATCTGGTACTTTTACAATCAGTAAATGTTTTATTTGTTCACTTCCTGCTTTCCTAATATAGTTTAAGATTTTTTTGGTTTGTTTTTTAATTTTTAATTTTTAATTTATTTTTTAATTTTTAATTTATTTTTTTATTTTTACTTTCTTTTAAATTTACAACATCAGATTACAATTGAATGCATCACATAATCAGTTCACAGTTCCACATGTCCAAAAGGAGTAGGAAGAAACAAAGCTTATTAAATCCTACCCCTCCATCTGGTACTTTTACAATCAGTAAATGTTTTATTTGTTCACTTCCTGCTTTCCTAATATAGTTTTTTTTTATTTTTTATCACATACCGAAGTAGGAGGTGATATGAGCATCCAATGCCATAATGGGTACCATAGTAAGTGTCAATATAGTGATATATATAGCACATCATGACTGGTTCAAGACTCTTCATCCTTGTATTTAGCAAACATCAACTGCTTGTATTGTTTCTTGAATTGGCTCATCGTTGTGCATTGTTTGAGGGTCTTACTCAATCCATTCCATAGTTTGATTCATTCCAAAATAAATGAATGTTGGATAAAGTTGTATACTACTACTACTACTACTGCATGAACTTCAATTTTTTTTGTCTTTCTCTCCCTTGCACCCCCCCTTTTTCAAAGGTTCCTTCATTCAGTGGCTGCATGAGTTCCCTTCCCGTTCCCTTCAGTGTACGCCTGTGTGTACTATGGCTTTTTATTCCTATGTGATGCTGACAAATACTCATGTAGGAACAGAAGCCACTTTACACACGGCGGGAGGACAACACAAGCGAAGTCTACAAAAGAACATATACTTGTATAAAACGTGTGTTTCCCTGTAGTAAAGATACATTTGCGACCGTTCATCTTTGTTTCTGTTTTAGCCTTCTCTTCATGTTTGATGGTTGACAGCTACATCTGCAGGGATGCACATCGTTTTTTTCAATGTACAACGGAAGAAAAAAAAAAAATAGCCAGGAGAGATCGATACAGATCTTTAATAACAACTATAAAACAGGCACTTAGTGATCCACTTTACAGCTCGCACAAGGCACTGACTGCACTTCCCTTTTTCTTGGTCATTCTTTTTTTGCACATTATTAAAATAAAAATTTGATATTAAAGCATTACACACCAGACAATAATCTACCTACAATATAATACAAATGACGATACATACAGTATAAACAAGATAAAGCACCGTTTTTTTTTTTGTTGTAAAGTAAATACTCTTCAGTATGAAACAGTTTGATGTCGCAGACACAGATGTGGTTGTGGTGTGTATGTACGTATGTATGTGAGTGTATGTCAGAGATATTATCAGTGCATGGGAAGAACTCCGAATATACAGGTCTAAGGACGGCGATGCCCTTTGTATGCACCTGAGTTTATACAATGGAATCTTTCCTTAATGATGTCTTGGGACCGGCCTACAGATGGAGCCCTTTGATGCTTTACACAGTATCTTGAATAAACGACAGAGAACCAGTAAACACACGACATGCCGGAACTGCTACGGGGGGGGGGGGGTCTCATGTTCCCTTCTGAGGACATTGGCATTCACATTACAATTAAAAAAAAAAACACAAATGTAGCACCATGTATGTTAAGGTTATTATAATGAATGTCAATGCAGTGCAGTTAAAAAAATGATAATGACAATAATATATTTGGTAGCATGTACAAATACAAGAGTCCATGTCAATAATTACAATAATTATTTGATCCTTTGGAAAAAAAAAATCCTCGCACTGATAATCCAAAGTTATGAATGCAAAATGAAGATGCAATTCTTCAAAATATGGCATTCAACTGTATTTTCAAGTATTATTTTTCTTTTCGATAGATATTTGAAATATAATCTCTGGAACAGATATTAAAAAAAAAAAAAAAAAAATTTCGACTAGTATATTAATTTTGGAACCAAAATTCATATTTGCTATTTATCCTCACATTTATGTGAAAAAAAAGCACATGTACAAAAAAAAAACATAAAGTGACTATGTAAGTATTTAAGATAACATTTCACAGAAAAGAGCTGTGCAATCTCATTCACTATCATGAATTAAGTATAAAAACTTAAAAAAAACAAAAAACTGTGAAATATAAAAAGTCTTTCATTCACAGGTCCCGACGTTTACGATCAGTTAATCGATTCCGAAGCGTCCTTCCTTAAAGGGATCTTAAAGCTGGTCAGTTTCTGGCCAAACAGCTGGCTGAGGAGGTGGTTTTGGGACTCTGCTGTTCTAAAGGAGTGGCTCTCGACTGACCTCACCCCTTGCTTTGGTCTGGACTTGTTCAAGGAATTGCTCATGGGAACTGAGGACACTTTAGAAATAGAGGCGTGAAGAGTTCTCCCCATGTGTCCCTTTTTGGTTTTGTAGTCCCTGTTCAGAGGGGCGACCATGTCGGGTTTTTTTGGCGTACAGCTATCGAGAAGACTTCTTTTTAACTGCAACCCCAATGTTGATGTCTTGCACTTGGGTACGAGTTTGTTACCGATTGCGTCATCACGTACTGACGCCAGAACTGCGTAATCGTTGTTCTGGATCTCGGATTTTCTTTGCGGAGAAGGATTGAAGCACTTCCCCGGGTGATACTTCTTTTTGGTATGAGAGTCAAAATTCTCCTGAGTTGGGAAGGAAGCTCTTTGCATATTGGACGGGGATTTAACGTCTTTTTTCTTCTTCTGTGGTTTCTGGGGTTCTTTATCGTCGTTTGAAGCTGAGGTGTTGGAGTGGATCGATTCTGGATTGATTCTGGTTTCGGCTACCCTGACGGAGGTGGTTTTCTGTTCCGTGCCGGTTGTAACCGATTGTAACTCGGGTTTATTTGCGGTGACTTGTTGCTCTTTTGAGATGTTCAAAGAGTCGTTCGTGAGCGGAAGTGGATTCGGTTTTCCTGTGTCAGTATCGGGTATTGTTGTCGCCTCCATTTCGGTATTGTTGTGCTGAGATGTCGGCCAATGGGGGGTCTCGGTTCGAATGCACACCGATTCATTCTCTTCTTTGACGTCACACGGTTCCGGTGTCGATTCTGTGTCGAGATTAACCGTCGGTGTTCGTTCGATTTCCTCTTCCTTGGGTTCAGCTGAGTCACTCAAGGTCATAGGAACGCATTTCTCCATGTCGACAATTAGAACTGTGTAATCTTCGGCGATGTCCTCGGTTTTGACATTTGTGTCGTTGATGTTATTGTGGTAGTTGCAAGTGGACGTCTGCGTGGCGTCATCTAACGTGGACACTTTAGCGGGCTGTGTTTCGGAATTTTGGTTGAAGTGCAACGACCCCACGCTGGCGATTCCGCTATCGGTGCTATTCTCCTGAAGACTGTCGGAAAGAATTCTTCGTTTTTTACTCGCAGGCGAATCGCATTCATGTTCGTCTTTGGATGAAGACGTTTTAACAGGTCTGTGAACGCCTCGGAATTTGAAGATTTTATTCCCGCCCGAGAGATGTTTTTCCATGTGACGGTCGAATTGCTCCTTCTTGGAGAAGGTGTAGTTGCAGGTGCTGCAGATGAAAGATTTTTTAATGACATGCATGACGTCGGCGCAGAGCTCGCAGGTGTAGAGGGTCGTGTGTTTGGACTCCATTTCGCCCGCCTCGGCGTGTGCTCTCTTGAGATGTTCCTTGAGATCCTGGACCTCCTGATACGAGACCGGACATTTATGACATAGGAAAATTTTCTCCAAATTGTGGACCACTAAATGGCGTTGAAGTTTAAACGGTTTCGGGAACCGTTTCCCGCAGTGGTGACAGTCCCTGGACGGGTCTTTGCAGTTTGGATGCATCTCCACATTTTTTGGTGATTCTGTTTTATGGAGGACCTCAAGCGGGGTCAGCGTGTTCTTGCCGTTCTTGATGCTTTTCGGTTTATTGAGCTTTCGCTCAGCTTCATCTGAGGTTTTGCGATCTCCCGAAGTGCCATCATGTTCTTTAGTGGATTTGGTGGACTCTCTGTTGGTTTTGCTGGGTCGGTGCTGCATAATGGAGGTGATGAAGTTCTTAACGGCCGTCTCCTGCATGAAGCAGCCCGGAATGGCCAACATGGAACCCTGAGATTGACCCCTTCGGGCGAACTGAGTGGCGTGTTCTCGTAAATGCTCATTATACATCCACACATCGGAGATCTCCTTCAAGCACATTCCGCAAGTCCAAATCCCGGTTTTGTTCTTGGCATGCTTCTCCCACAGATGGTCTCTCAACTGCTCCCTGGAGCTGAACTTACGCTGGACGCACATGTAGCAGGTCGGAGGTGGAGATGGGTTGTGGGACAGCTTGTGAAAGTTGAGCTCGCCGAGAGTGAGGAACCAAGTGAAGCACACTTTGCACTTGTACTGCTTATCTTTGACCTTGAGTCCACCTTCCTGTCGTTTTCGACCTCGACGATCCGGAAGTTTTTTAGACTTTTCATTATCCTTGTTTTCCACGTCGGCGGTAGTCGTAGTCGTAGTCGGAACCACGGAGACATCTTTGTTGGAGTCGAGGAACTGAATCTCAGGGAGCTGAAACGTGGTGTTGATGTTTTGAATGTCGATGCCGTCGTGTCCACCGTCTGCGACGTTCTGGTCCGCCGTGTAGACGTCACCTTGAGGTGGGTTTGGCGTATCGGCTTTACAGGTGACAGGGTCAGAGGTCACTATCTGCTCCTCATTAAAGCCATTCCATTGAATGGAAGTTTCATCAACGGTGCTATGAAACGGATTCAAAGAGTTAGGGTTCAGTTCTTGGGTCTCCGATTTAGCATCGGACTTAACATCCGGGACCTTCAATGCGCCGTTATGGCACATGTTCAACATGATTGCATCATCAATGGATATAGTCGCATATTCACAGGGGTTATTAAACGATTTGTGGAACTTTTTATGGTGTGCAAATGGTGGGTCGGATCCGGAGTCCTGAGCGACATCGGAATCCGATGAAAGTTTCAGTTTTTTGTTTTTTTTGCCGTACACTCTCGGGCATTTTTTCCTTTTTGCGTCGTCATCTCTGGGGAATAACTGCGAAAAAATGGCGTCGTCGTCAAGTAAAGATTTCAGATCCGGAGGAGGCGGGGATAAAGGATGTCGCTCGTCTGAAGAGATGCCGTTGAGCTCACACTTGACCAACATCTCTTGGGCAAGGCTTTTTTCCGAGTGTTCGTGTTCATGAACCACTTCCACACTACATGAACTCTCGGTTATCTCCATAGATTTGGTTTTTTCCACATTTTGTCCTTCGCTTTCCTTAGTCAGATCTTCGTATATGATGTCATCGGTATTTGTAAATCCTGTATTTTCACTGGGAACACCGGTTTCTCCGATTGGAATTTCGGATGTCAGAGAGTCAAGTGTTTCAGCTCTGTGTTTTTCCAGTTGGTCTTCTTCTTGCAAGGCGTTGCGTTTAAAATCGGGCGTTATAGCCTGAAGGAGGTCTGTTTTTAATATATTCAAAAGCTCATCGGAGAATGGCTCAATTTTTGAGTTTTCCTCGTTATTTTTGTTCTTTCGAGCTTTGTTGTTCTTTTTTGTTTTGGTTAGCAGCACAGACTTTTCATTGCAGATTTCATCCTCCGCCATTTCCTCCGAGTGTGACTCAGTCTCTGATGCTTTGGATATTAGGGTGCAATTTGTCTCCGTCATCTCATCTATTTCGGTCCGGCTGGGCTGTGAATCATCTTTATGTTCTTTCTCTTTTTCTTCTGATGCTTCACAAATAAGCGGCGTCCCCTGATGGCACGCCGTCGTGTTATGTGGGCCAATAGGTTTTTCATTTCTGACCGCGTGTTTCATAGCCTTATGTCTCTTCAAACCTGGCACAGTTCTGAAACACATGAAGCAGATTTCACAAAGTACTTTCCCCCGTTGAGGGTTACTCTGACCTGTTTTTGATGGTACTGTTTTCAAACCCTCTCCAAGATCCGTCGCTGGTCTACTTTCACAAAGAACGGGCGGCAAACAGGTTGAAATGTCCGCCAGTGCAAATGAGCATGATTCGACTTTTCGAAGCATAGGCAGCTTGATAGCGTTATCTTCATCGGGCGTAACCGTTATATCGTCGCTTACGGTATCAGCAGAGGAATTGGTGCTGAATGATGAAAAACACGTGTACTTTAGACCGTGCGGTACGTCCACGGTATTGCAAATCGGTATGTAGTCATACTGCGTCAGTTCAGGAGGTTCATCCGAGTTGCTTTTGTCGTTCAGAGGACTTAGCTTGAAATCGTATGATTGATCGCTTTTATCGAGGTTTTCTGATAGCGTCACTGGTTCCGCTGTGCAGGACGCAGGAATCGAGGCGTGTAAGTTGGTGTCAGAACCGGGTAGTTCCAAATGCGGTGGGCTAATCAATGAATACTCCATTTCCGCGTCTGTGTTCATGGTTTCATTACAGTCCTCTTGTTGATATTCCGACTTGGTATCAGGTGATCTTTGGTCATATTTACTTTGTTGTGTGCTTTCTTCTTTATCCGTTTCCGTCTGTCTTGCTAAAAGAGCTGGTGAATAAGTGTGTAGGAAACTACACTGACTTCCCTCCACTTGATCTCTGCATGGTGAATTCTGGTGACTTGCCATAAAATCCACAGGAAGATCTTCTCTAATGTCGTGAACATTTAAAATATCCTCTTCTTTATGAATGGTATTAAAGGTGAGATTCGGTTCAGTTTTAAATGAGTCGTTCAGTTGAGGAGTTTTACAGGGGTAATTTTTAGCATCAATGTCATTGATGTCGTCCATGTGGGTCAGGACCAGTCGACTGTTTTGTCCTATTGATTGGTTGTCTTGATAGGTTAAGCGTTTCTTTGTAGTTTCTGCATCGTTTTCGATTACATTCGGGCTGCAGGGTTTGTCTACGGAAACGATATCCGCTAATAAGTCAGGTTTCGGAGTAACTAAATGTGTGTTCTTGGTGGTACTTTCGTACTGATCACATTTCAATAAATCCATATCTTTCAGATCCAATTGGCGATCAGCGGTTTGGTTTGAATTGCACAAAGATCGGTCGTTAATATTTGCGTTCGTTTCCTCGTAATTATCTGTCAAATGCGGAGAACTGTCGCAGTTTTTCGGGAACACGTTCACAGTTTTGTCCGCGTCGGCGTCTTCATCCATTAAATGTGAGCAATGAGAAGATTCAATCAGCTTACTCGCTTCAGGTACACGCCCATCTGAAATGAATTCCATGTCAGTCTTGTTAATATCGTTTTCCGGGACCTCGCTTGGCTCTGATGAAATCCGCTGGTGTGCATCAATGGCGTGGTTCGAACTGTGAGGGAGAGACGACTGTGAGTCTTTCAGAACGAATTCAATATTGTTCTTCTGCTCCTTGATATTTGAAGGTGAAGATATATTCTGTTTCCTGGTAATTGCCTTCTTTTCATTGTGATTCTCGCTCTCGGATGGATCGCCGGCTTCGCATTCGCTTTCTTGTTGCGGACTTGAGACGGAGTTGACATTTGGTTCTCTGTGTTCTGATATAATGGTTTCGTTTTTGAATAGGGAATCAGACATGACTTCCAGACTTTTCATGAGGTTTTCCGTGTATTCAGACTGTTCTTGTTTTTGTTTCCTTTTGTCATTGCCGAGCTGTGAGATCGGGATTATGGTATTCGAAGCATCAACCTCCGTTTCGGTGTAATTCTCAAGCGCCGCAGCTTCACTGTGCGGACTGTGGTGTCTATCCACAAGGTCAAACCGGAACGGACTGTTCCACGGAAGTTGCGGTTCACTGAATGGTTCTGAAGTCACCGCAGCAGCAGCATCAATGGTATCGCTCTCCGATTCTTCGCTCAACCGTAAAGGTGAGAATTTGCTCATTTGCAGCTGCTTGGGGTCGTCTCGTCTGAGAGGAGCCTCCATTTTTGTCGTCTGCAGCTGGCTTTCGAGCTCATTGACGATTCGCTTGATTTCTAATTCATCCTCCGAGGCGCAGCTGTTCAGATTTGCGTTGTACTCGATTATTTTTTCCGGCAAAGACAAAGGAACATCATTGTAGTCTGGTTTCTTTTCATTTGGTTTATCAAAATTGCTTTTGTAGTGAGAAATGTCATCTGGTAGCACCGGACTCACGATAAGGTTCCAGTCTCTTTGTTCCAAAAAAGGAGAAAACGTGGAAACAAACTCTTCCTTTTTGTCAATGGGGTTCTCTAATGAATGGAAACCTTCTTTCGGCATATCCGAGTAGAGGCCGCTGTCGAATGCTGCAAGGTCCCCAAACATTGACGACGTATCGAATGTAAGAGGAGACTTCATGAGTCCTTGGTCCTGGTCCAAAGAGTAGGGCATAAGGTGGAGTGTGTCTTTTTGTATCAATGGAACTTGGCTTTGATTCGGCGAAAGACACACTTCGTGATGCATCAAACCGGTGCAAAGAGGAGCAGACTCGCCGACTAAAGTAATAGCTTCTTTCGCCAAAGAGACATTGTTGCTCTGTTCCGTGTTTCTCGATAATTCCGACTGCGTAGAATGGAGTCTTTTTTTCACCTTTGTGTCTTTGTCAGTATCGGAATCGGTTTCTTTGTTGCCGTTGAGGGAGTGTGAATGAAACTGTAATGGCTTGTTGTGTTCGTGTTCTTTGTGGCACAAATTGTCCGTGCTTTCCAGCGCGTCGTGACACAAAGCGGCGGTATTTTCTTTGCGTTCTTTTGATTTGGTGTATGATTTTTTGTCAAAGGCGGTCACCACCGCCGACGGAATTGGATCAACCGTTTCTGTATTTGGTACTGACTTTGTCGGATTGTCCGCGTCATGTTTGTTAGCGAAGATATTGGCTTTGTATGGGTTATATTTCTTCGCCGATTTTGTGAACGTCAACGCTAGCGTGCCGGTTTCCTTGCATGACTTCTGCGGGATTTCTTTTTTTTTAACGTCCGACTTTTTCTCACAGTCCGATTCGATACGCTCAGTGCTGTCGCTTGAAACGCTCAACGACGCGCTGAGTTCGCTGCTTGTCGACGATCTGCTCCCTTTCCGTTTGTGTCGTTGGGAATTGTTTTTTTCAGGCGAAAGAGAAATCTCTTCGCTTTTTTTCACCTCGAAACATTCTTTCGATTCGTGTCTCCATGCTGCTTGGTCCCTCTCGCTTCTGGCTCGCCATTTGCACTCTTTGGTGTACGTGTATTTGCAACGACTGCTTTGGTTGAGTCGTCCTTGGCTCGCGATCTTAACGGGTTCGCATTCGTCATCCGTATCCGAGACGTAGTCGTATTCTCCGAATGCTGGATTCTGCACAGTCGGAGTCAGTCTTTCCATGACCAAGGAAAACTGAAGGTTTTTGCTACCTTTAACGTGAAGTTTATGGAGCTTGTTTTTTTGTTGAACTATTTTATGTATAAGTTCTTTACTCCAAGTTCCGCCGCCGGTGCTTCTTCGTTTGCTTTCTTTCACCGTCGTCCTTGAGGTCGGAGATGTGGAGGTCTGGATGGGTGTCGGATTGTCCGGGAAGCTTTTAACAGCACAGCGCTCGGAGAACTTACTGGATAAGAGAAATCTCTGGGCTCCTGTACTTTCATCTTCACTCTTGCACACTTTTCTTGGCTCCTTCGCTTTGCTTTCTTGTTCCCTCATCTTTTCCCTGGAGGCAGTTTTGGGATTTTTAGTAGATGTCTCTTTTTTCACGTTTGTTTTCTTATCGTGCTCAAAATTCAGAGGTGTTTTCTCAAATTTGTTGTCGCCGTACGGCTTATTTCTCTTCGGGCTGTCATGATTAGAGTTGTAAAAATACTTCTCCTGCGTGGAAGACCCGCCGTCACCGACTGCTTTGTTCTCAAATAAGACCGATTCTTTTGTTTTCAGACACTGTTTGTTGGTTGCTTTGACGGTGTTGAGGTCGTCATCAACAAACGCATCAATAAAACTACTGTCTATCTCTGCGTTGTCCGACTGATAACCAAGTCCATTCAGAGCTTCCGTAATTAAGCTGTCCAACTTCGCATCCTCCATTTCCAGCTCAGGGAGCGGGACGGGGAGGTTCCCAGAACCGGAGAACAGGTTAAGTTTCATCGGATCGTCCCTGCAGTCGGCTTTTGTGTCACTATCTGACAAAAGTTCCCCGTTCTTGTTGAGGCCCAACAAAGAAAGATGAAGGTCCGAAGGGCATTTTGCCATAGAAACATTTGACGCAGATGCTTTTGTTGGTTCGGTATGGAACTTCCTGTTGTCTTCTATCTTTGGAACAGTCGCCTGTGTGCAGTATTGCTTGTGTCCGAGAAACGAAGCAACATTATTGAAGTTCTGATCACACTGCTTACAAGTCAGAAGCACGTCTAACTGGTCGAGGTTAGCGTTGGCTAATGAAGTGGCGAACAGCTGATGTGCCGAGTAAGGCGGAGGTGGCTGATGATGCTCCATCCCAAAACTGTCCATGTAAGCTTTGCTCCCATCCATCGTCTTTGGGTGAGTGTTGCTCTGAAGGTAGCTCATCATGTTGTCTTTGTCTCGGTCCGGTGCGTAGGGAAGGTTTCTCTGAGCTTCAGCATGAAACTGATGAGAGTGATTGTTGAGGTGATCGGGTGGTAACTGGGTTTTGGACTGGGTTGGCTGTTGATAAAAAGTAACCGGGGGTCCTGATTTTGACATTTGACTATCGTCAGATGTGCTGTTGACCGGACTGGTGGATGCCGGGGAAAGCGAGGAACAAGTACTACTGGACGCAGGGGTATGAGATGGGGAGGGTAAAGGCGATTCGTAGGGTGAAACCATCATAAGACTCATGGGTGGAACTTGTAATGGCGGATAGCTGTAGCTTCTGGAAGATGAAACTGGTATAGATTGGTTGAGGCCGAAATAGATAGCCTTATTTTTGGACTCGCATAGTTGCGCATGGCTCATTTCGACTTTGAACGTGGAGACCTGTTTGACCGACTCCTGTCTTTGGTTACAAAAACCGTCGCTAGTTCTGTTGTTTGGAAATGAAGCGGTATTTTTCAACGAACTATTTTTATGCGATTTGCAATCATCCTGCCACTCTGAGGGCGCAACGACGTAAGACAGTTTTTGATTACTGATCTGTCGGGATAACTGATTTTGGTTGGAAGTCGCGGATCGAATCTGCTGCCATGGCACTCTGTTGTCTTTCGATAAATGTATCCTTTTGTCCGATGCCGACTGGTGCTGGAACTGAAACTTGTCCGTCACGTCGCTGTACTGGATTGTGTTTTGCGCCACCGGTAAAAATGTCTTACCAGACCCCTCCCAGGAATGCGTTAACCCATTTAAAACCTTATGATTGATGTTTTTATCAAATTGCACCGAACCTGCGTGAACGTGATTGATCGTGGAATTGTTTGTTTTGCTAAGAAAGTGCATTTGTGTGCCTTGAGTGTGTGAAATATTTCTTGTGTGATGCACACTCGATTGGATGTGTGTTCTTTGGTTGACAGTCGTGTCCTTCGGCTGACAGTTCCTTTTAATGCCTGCGGTGACGGCTGAATCTTTACCATCGACCTGTCCGACATTGTCTGTGCTTTCCGGCAGGGCAGACTTCCCATGATCTGACTGCTGAGACATGGAAGCGGTGGAGCTGTCACTGCTGGCCGAGTCCTCACTCAGATTCCTCGGACACTGAATGGAAGCCGCCCCCTGAATAAACTGCGACTGCTGGGTGTGAGGATAAGAGTTTCTGGACTCCGGTTTCTGGTCAGTATTGAACTTTGTGCTCTTTTGAGCAACAGTTGGCCCTTCGATCGGCAAAAAGGAAAATGAATTCTGAGTCCCGTGAACAGAACTGAGGGATGAGTCTGTAAAGTCTTGGGATTGCGGGTTCTGTTCACAAGAAAAAGAATCAGAAGTTGACTCTTCCAGAAAATGATATCCGTATTGAAATGAAGCAGGCACGATGGTATTGGTCTTGCCGGTTTCGGTATGAGCAGTGGATTTTTGCGATGAGGCGTAGTTAGCACCGTTAAAAGTTCTCTCAGGAGACTGCCATGCATTCGAGGCATTCAGCTGAAAATCGGTCAATATCAGCTGACCGCCTGATTGTGCGTTGCTGTTCTCCATTGTGGCAGGCTGCTGTTTCTGTGACAGGGGAAGATGCTGGTGGGACGCCGTCCCACTTGAAGATCCCAGTGTCTGTGAGGTATAGCTTGGAGAGGTAAGATTTGAGGAGGCCTCCTGGAAACAGCGGCCGTAGTTCAACTCTTCTTGCTGTACGTCAACCTCTCTCTCCGGTACGCTGGGAGTGTGGAATCTGTAACCGCCCGAGACCAGGCTACGACCGGTGTCCAGTTTTGTTGCTGGTGAAACCTTCTGCTGTGGGTAAGCGATCCCGATGTTGAGGTTGGAGCGAGGGTTCGTAATGCTGAGACTGTACAGATGCTGCGGGTCGCCACGATCCGACTTCCCAGAGCGTTTGCTTTTGTCTCTGCCGCGCCCCTTTCCACTCGGTGATTGGGGACTCCCTTTGCCGCTGGACCAAGTTCTATCGGTGGAAAACTTTGATTTGTTCTGTAATGATCTGAAGTCAATCTTGCCCGTCTGTTGTGGCCGAATTACAGCCTCACGTTGGTGTGTGCCACCTCGCTCCTTCTTTATTTTGTCAAGCTTGGGCCCTCTGCTGCCGGCTCTGGCATCAGCGTCTGCGCTTGAAAAGTGCTCGGAAGACTCCTTTGTGGTTTTGTCTCTCTGCTGCCGTTCCACCGCTGTCCCCTCATCCTGCAGTTTGGACTCAGCGCCCAGCTCTTTGACAGCCTGCATTCGCTGAGTCTCTCCTGCCATGGTGCACTGCGAGTGCTGCGAAGGTCTGCTTTTCAGAAGAGTTGTCCGGGTGACTGAGGCATCGTCTTCTGGATTGCATTAATCAGCAAACGTCCGGCGGCAGGAAACAGAAGGACAGGGCTGCTTGTTGCAGGCTCATCTCTTGATTGTCATTGTGGATTGATAATCTGGCATACCACCAAATCCGACCTGAAGGAACACAGAAAATCAGATGGTAAGTCAAGGTCATTAGAATAGAGGAGATTCATTTGCTGTGGCGACCCCTGAAGGTCAAAACCCAAATAGAAAGAACCAACAATGTTATTAGCTAGTTATTAGGTTATTATTTAGTATTTAAAGTAGGAAACAACATTTAGCATGTTTTGGAATGAATGTTTTGCACTGAACTGCACTTTTTCCTCCTCATTTCAACCAGCAGAGAGCACTATTGCATCATGTTACAATGATGCATTCAAGGTCCAAGTACACACAGTTCAAATATTGCCAAATTCACATTGTCAGAGTTTAACTCTCCCTAAATTTTTTTAATCAGTACAAAACATAAACAAATTACATATATATCACATGCTGAAGTCCTCTCATAAATCATTCTATCACCGTTTCTAAACGATGAGGCAAACAGCAGTCGAGCCCGACGAAGATACATTGCGCGTCTCCAAAAAGATGACAGTCGGTAAATGATTCACAGACTCCTTTAGTACCGAGACACAATATTATAGTGTTTATGCTTAGATCATGGAAGAATATCACAAATTAGTGGGTCAGTCGTTAGACATTTAGCATTGGGCACAGTGACGAGTGTTGCTTTTCCTCAGGCATCCCAGACACTGCTTCTCAGGTCTCCGTTTACTTTGGCCACCACTTTGCTGCTCCTTCTTTTTGAGGTCAGACCAGATGAAAGCTATGGTTTAGCACCAAAAAGTCATTTCTCGAGAACTTCAATCTGACCTACTTTTCTGCTTTCCATGCCGATGACATCCTGAAGCAACTGAAGGGACAACCATTATTTATGAGGTTTTGGGTTTAACTCCGGCAAATAATAGAAAAATATATTGTATGGACATTTTAAGGTCACTTTGCTGTCAGGTGAATCAAACTGCAAGGTGGACATCAGGATAAAGCCTACGGAACCTTGCTACTGGCTCACCTTTATTCAATAGTTCAATAGTACCAAGACGTTGTATGGTAATGGTAATGGTTTTATTTCATTTGAACATGGATCAGATTACAATTGAATGCATCACATGATCAGTTCACAGTTCCACATGTAGGAAGACCCCTCCATCTGGTACTTTTACAATCTGTAACTGTTACATTTGTTCACTTCCTGCTTTCCTAAAATAATTCATTTTTTTATTAATTTTAATTTTAATTTTAATTTTAATTTTAATTTTAATTTTAATTTTAATTTTAATTTTAATTTTAATTTTAATTTTAATTTTAATTTTAATTTTAATTTTAATTTTAATTTTAGTTTTAATTTTAATTTTAATTTTAAAATGGTTCAAGACTTTATTTTTTAAATTTTAATTTAAATTTTTAATTTTCTGAAAGCAATTTTAATTTTAATTTTAATTTTAATTTTAATTTTAATTTTAATTTTAATTTTAATTTTAATTTTAATTTTAATTTTAATTTTAATTTTAATTTTTTTTTTAGCCTTATACATTATTTTAGCTGTTTGAAGATTAACTATGTGAGCAAGTTTAAGTATTTGTGATTTTAGAAATAAGGAGTTAGTATGTTCTCTGTAGGCGGCATTATGTATTATCCTTACTGGCCTTTTTTGCAGTACATTTAGCGAGTGAAGATTGCTTTTATAGTTATTACCCCAATATTTCCACACATATGGACTTTTAGTGACGTATATTCAATGACAGGAATAGTTCCTTGATATTTCAGTTAGTTTCCCAATGCACAATTGTCATTGAATGCAGCAGGTTAAAGAGAAATGGAAATCAGACATATACCGGCGTAGACTTTAAAGTGACTCAATCCTGAGATTTTGTTTCCGCGTCTCAGCCTTTGGTAAACCTCTAAGAGGTATTTAGCATATGAGGAGGGAGGCCTGAGGCTGAGACCCGGCTGGGTTTTAGGCCTGGTTGTGAAAAATCACATCTTCTCTCCAGCTCCGCATACTCTGAAAGCCAGAGTGTCTGCATCTGTGTCTGCCACAGGTTAGGGAAACTGGTATGAAAGGCTCCTGCCAGCATCTGCACCAGGCAGCGCTTGATCCATCTCCTCAGAGTCAACAGTCACCCTCATATATCATAGCCCCAATTGTATTTGCCTAGCCCCGGGCCTGAGGATGAATGCCTCCAGCAACAAAAAGACCAGTATGAAGAAAGTCGCACCAATGCATCAGCTGTCAGTCGACAAAGAAACGTCATTTATTTCTCAGAGTACACTTCCCTAAAGCCGTGCGGTTCAATAATTCTCTCCTTCAAGCAAACTTTTCATCATATTAGAGATGCTCCATATTGGTTTTATGACCGATATCCGATACCAATATTGTATAGTACTCCATTCCTGATACCGATATTGGCAGTAGCTCTTTCCTCATAATAATATCAGGTCTCATCTTTTGTAATGAAAATATTTTACTGTGATGTCACTGCATGCATTTTACAAAAAAATATGAAAATAAACAATATATTTATGGAAAAAGTGCCATACCAGTACAACAAGTTTATAATTCACAAATAATCCGGGCTGCACGGTGTTCGAGTGGTTAGCGTGCAGACCTCACAGCTAGGAGACCATGGTTCGATTCCACCCTCGGCCATCTCTGTACGAGTAAGTTAATAATTCACAAATAACAATCAGGGCTGTACGGCGGTCAAGTGGTTAGCGTGCAGACCTCACAGCTAGGAGACCATGGTTCGATTCCACCCTCGGCCATCTCTGTACGAGTAAGTTAATAATTCACAAATAACAATCCAGGCTGCACGGCGGTCGAGTGGTTAGCGTGCAGACCTCACAGCTAGGAGACCATGGTTCGATTCCACCCTCGGCCATCTCTGTACGAGTAAGTTAATAATTCACAAATAACAATCAGGGCTGTACGGTGTTCGAGTGGTTAGCGTGCAAACCTCACAGCTAGGAGACCATGGTTCGATTCCACCCTCGGCCATCTCTGTACGAGTAAGTTAATAATTCACAAATAACAATCCAGGCTGCACGGCGGTCGAGTGGTTAGCGCGCAGACCTCACAGCTAGGAGACCATGGTTCGATTCCACCCTCGGCCATCTCTGTACGAGTAAGTTAATAATTCACAAATAACAATCAGGGCTGTACGGTGGACGAGTGGTTAGCGCGCAGACCTCACAGCTAGGAGACCATGGTTCGATTCCACCCTCGGCCATCTCTGTACGAGTAAGTTAATAATTCACAAATAACAATCCAGGCTGCACGGCGGTCGAGTGGTTAGCGTGCAGACCTCACAGCTAGGAGACCATGGTTCGATTCCACCCTCGGCCATCTCTGTACGAGTAAGTTAATAATTCACAAATAACAATCCAGGCTGCACGGCGGTCGAGTGGTTAGCGCGCAGACCTCACAGCTAGGAGACCGTGGTTCGATTCCACCCTCGGCCATCTCTGTACGAGTAAGTTAATAATTCACAAATAACAATATTGTATACAAATACAATATTGTATTGTATTTTCATAAATTAATTCATTAATAAATGATCGCTGGCAATATTACATTACATTAACATAGCTTTGACATGTCGGACATGAAAAACAGTGAAAAACAGGCATCCTCCCATTTCGTGTGGAAGTGGTAAGTTTCTGGCTTCTTAGGTTTAGAAGAAATACATTTGAGACTAACTGGTTAACTTTCTGGCTGCACGTCGGTCGAGTGGTTAGCACGTAGACCTCACAGCTAGGAGACCAAGGGTTCAATTCCACCCTCGGCTATCTCTGTGTGGAGTTTGCATGTTCTCCCCGTGGATGCGTGGGTTTTCTCCGAGGGTTTACTCCGGTTTCCTCCCACATTCCAAAAACATGCTAGGTTAATTGGCGACTCCAAATTGTCCATAGGTATGAATGTGAGTGTGAATGGTTGTTTGCCTATATGTGCCCTGTGATTGGCTGGCGACCAGTCCAGGGTGTACCCCGCCTCTCGCATTAAGACAGGGCATAGGCTCCAGCAACCCCCCGCGACCCTCGTGAGGAAAAGCGGTAGAAAACGAATGAATGAATGGTCCTTGTATATTTCTTAGCTACCTTTTAAGTGTTAAGTTGCTGCGTGATGAATTTGGTGTTCTTTGTAAGATGACACCATGGGTCAGACGGTTATATTGAGTATTGGTTCATGTCTCTACAGTCGATTATTCTAAGGATTTATGACTGATCCTTATGATCCAGGAAGTTGCTTCAGATGCATCAACATCTCTCTCAGACAGCTGGGATAGGCTCCAGCACCCCCGCGACCCTCGTGAGGAAAAGTGGTAGAAAATGAATGAATTCATGAATGAAATAACAATCCAATTAAATAATAATGCTGGCAATTTGGAAAGCTGGACTAATAAAATTCTGGACTAATAAACTGGGCTCATTCAGCACATCTCCCTCGCTTATTGTTGTTAGCAGATATGCTAACTGCGTATGAGTGATTCTTACTTAACACGCATTACAAATTGCATATTTACAACCTGAAGGCAAAACTTGGAAATAAGCTTTGGAGATATGTGGTGCACTAAATCATCATTCCTGTGCCATTCTTGTGTCATTATCGACATTAAACTCATACCCATGTGAACCATATCTCATTTTTATGGCATTATGAGACAATAAACATATCATCTCTCAACAGACCTCATATCTTTTTTTGTGACTGATTCGATTTCATGTGTACGGTCAAAAAATGTGTTAATGTCACTAAATGGCAGCGTGATGTTAAATTTTGCACGGCTGCTCGGAAATTGGTTCCAAATGATTGTTTTGGTGTGTTTGCACAAGCGGGCTAAGGTTGTGCGTGCATGAGTGCTCCCTTCCAATTACCAAGCTTCTCAAGCAGCCCATATGACTTCACCACAACGCCACCCAAAATGCTTTGACACGGTGTCGAGTGCTCAGGAAGTGCTGTGTGGTGTGTTTTTTTTTTTGAGATTTTTTTGTTCCATTACACACGCACGGCAACGCATCGGGCCTCCCTCTCTTGAGGTGAGGAAGTGGTCAAAAGGTACTTGAATAAAAGTCAATTTCCTGTCGGTGTTTTAGCTGTCATTCTGCTGCAGAACGCATGCGGTGTCCGCTTGAGTGAAAACATGCTGCTAAAACTGCGAAAACCTTTGTCGACTCATCACTTCAATGTTTTGAGCGGTAATTGCTTTTGCAATTTTTTTTTTTTCTGCAGATCTCTCAAAGTCTGTTAGCTTAAAGGACTACAGGCTCAGCAGTTCCGAGCTATTCAACCATTTTGTTGATATGTGCTCTGTAAGCGGAGATCACCTTAATCCGTCTCGAAGGAATGGTAGTAGATCATTCCTGCCAAGATAGGTGACCTTAAGTGTATAGCAGGGGTCTCAAACACGCGGCCAAATGTGGCCCGCAGGACACTAGTTTGAGGCCCCCGCCTTGATATGAAAGTTTAATGTTTGATATGGATGCTGTATGGTATCATGTACCCAGAAAAAAATTATTACGTTTGATTAATGTTCATGTTAAAGGTTAAATAACTGTTAATAGTTATCCTCCCTATCCGTGTGGAAGTGGTAAGTTTTTGGCAATTTAAGTTGAAAGGAAATAACTTGAAGGCTACCGTTTAGGTCGCTAGCTCTCTAGTTTGCGAGTTAGCATGTGTCTCAAGACCCTGCAGTTGCGCAATATGTTGTAAATAAAAAGTTTGTATTATTTGCCGTTTTATTATTATTATTATATTTATTTATTTATTACTGATTGATTGATTTTCTTTATTCTTGATTTGTTTATTTATTTTTCATCTTATTTTGTGCAGAAAAAAAAAAAGATATTTAAGAACAGTGGAATGTTTTATCAGAGCTTTTATTGTAGAAAATCGGAACAAAAGCACTGAAAAAGTTTGTATATTTTTCTGTTTTTAATAAATGCGTTTTTTTTTTTTGTTTTTTTTTTTTGGAAAACCTGATGCGGCCCAGCCTTGCCCAGACCCTAGCTCCAGTGGCCCCCAGGTAAATTGAGTTTGAGACCCCTTGGTGTATAGTAATTGGACATTTCTATAAGACAACACACAGAGACAATCACCCTCCAGAGACACTAAGCATGATTTATGCCAGGTGAGGGGAAGCGGCAGACTGGAAAGCAACTCCTACAAACAATAGCTCTTTTTATAAAAAATGTAAACCAATCACGAGTATTAGCATCCATTTTACCAGATACGTGTACAGGAGGTCAGTTCAGGAAAAAGAAAACCTCGCAACGAAGGTCATTGAAGCTCAGATCAAATCCCACATAGAGGTGAGTGTGATGTTCAGTAGGCTGTGTAATTCAGGGGGTTAAAGGGGTGATGGGGTGGGGGTGGGGGGGTAAGCTAGAAGAATAAAGGCAGTCTTGCTGCTCTCATCAAGCCTCTTCCAAGCATGACTAGTCCAATGGAGGGAATGTGCAGTCAGAAGGGCTGGCTCAGAGCCCGTACTAGGGCACGCCGCCAAAACCTCGGTCAGCGTGCCTGCCTACTCTGTATTTTTGGAAACATCCATTATGCAAGCAATTTGCCTTTAAGATCCCCGCTCCCATGTCCATTCAAAGACTGGGAGGAAAGAAATGTCAATGGCGTGAGGACAGCCCAGTGTGCTTCCACAGGGATGGGGGTTGTGGTTAATAATACAGCCCAATCGGGAGCGGTCTGTCGGTGTTTCCGTCACACACCTCAATTGCCTGCTTTAGATTTCGGGGCTCCATCTTTGAAGTAGTGGATCTAGACAAGTTACCTTATATGTAGTATTACCAATGAGGGACGATTACAGTACAGTACTGAGGGGGTTATATCATGTCTACAGGGCTCTTATAATGGTAAAAATGAGGGATGTCCGATATTGGCTTTTTTGCCGAAAACTGATACTATAACTGATATAAAACTGATATTATCCCACTCTCAAGTTCCGATACCGATATATGTAACGTGACCTATCTTCTGTGGTGGAATGAACATGTACGTGTTGTATACAGCATTATAAAAATATTGTTTTTCATGAACAGGAAAAAAAAAAAAATTCAACCGATATCACATTTTTTTGCTAATTCATCAGTATCGATAAATATTGGGCATCCCTAAAAAAAACAGATTTTCTGTGTTCTACAAAAGTATTCCATTTATTAATATGCTTTGCAATTTGAATTTGAAATTCACTTATCACTGTCGGGTCAGGAACCAATTAACTGTGATAAATGAGGGACGATTGTACAGTACCGAGGGGGTTATTTCATGTCTAAAAATGAGGGATGTACGATATTGGCTTTTTTTTTGCCGAAAACTGATATGCTGATATTATCCCACTGTCAAGTTCCGATACCGATATCAACCGATATCGACATATGTAACGTGACCTATCTTCTGCGGTGGAATGAACATGTACATGTTGTATACAGAATTATACAAATATTGTTTTTCATTAACAGAGAAAAAAAAATATCAATATCAACCGATATCACATTTTTTTGCTGATATCGGGCTGATAATTATCAGTATCAATAAATATTGGGCATCCCTAAAAAAAGGTTCTCTGTGTTCTAGAAAAATATTCCATTCATTAATATTGAATCCTGCTTTGCAATTCGAATTTGAAATTCACTTATCACAGTCAGGTCTGGAACTAAATAACTGTGATAAACGAGGGACGATTGTACAGTACTGAGGGGGGGTTATATCATGTCTACAGGGCTCTTATAATGGTAAAAATGAGGGATGTCCGATATTGGCTTTTTTGCCAAAAACTGATACGCTGATATTATCCCACTCTCAACTTCCGATACCGATATCAGCCGATACCGATATATGTAACGTGACCTATCTTCTGTGGGGGAATGAACACGTATGTGTTGTATACAGCATTATAAAAATATTGTTTTTCATGAACAGGAAAAAAAAATCAATATCAACCGATATCACATTTTTTGCTGATTTATCAGTATCGATAAATATTGGGCATCCTAAAAAAACAGATTTTCTGTGTTCTACAAAAGTATTCCATTTATTAATATGCTTTGCAATTTGAAATTGAAATTCACTTATCACTGTCGGGTCAGGAACCAATTAACTGTGATAAATGAGGGACAATTGTACAGTACTGAGGGGGTTATGGGGGGTTAAAAATGAGGGATGTACGATATTGGCGCTTTTTTTTGCCGAAAACTGATATGCTGATATTATCCCACTCTCAAGTTCCGATACCGATATCGACATATGTAACGTGACCTATCTTCTGCGGTGGAATGCACACGTATGTACATGTTGTATACAGCATTATACAAATATTGTTTTTCATTAACAGGGAAAAAAAAAATATCAACCGATATCACATTTTTTTGCTGATATCGGGCTGATAATTATCAGTATCAATAAATATTGGGCATCCCTAAAAAAACAGGTTTTCTGTGTTCTACAAAAATATTCCATTTATTAATATGTTTTGAAATTTGAAATTCACTTATCACAGTCGGGTCTGGAACTAAATAACTGTGATAAATGAGGGACGATTGTACAGTACTGAGGGGGTTATTTCATGTCTACAGGGCTCTTATAATGGTAAAAGTGAGGGATGTCTGATATTGTTTTTTTTGCCGAAAAACTGATATGCTGATATTATCCCACTCTCAAGTTCCGATACCGATATCAACCAATATCGATATATGTAACGTGACCTATCTTCTGTGGTGGAATGAAAAATATTGTTTTTCATGAACAGGAAAAAAAAAATCTCATACCGATATCAACCGATTATCGCATTTTTATGCTGATATCGGGCTGATAATTATCAGTATCGATAAATATTGGGCAGCCTTAATAAAAACAGGTTTTCTGTGTTCTAGAAAAATATTCAATTTATTAATATTGAATCCTGCTTTGCAATTTGAATTTGAAATTCACTTATCACAGTCGGGTCTGGAACCAATTAACTGTGATAAACGAGGGACGAGGACGATTATTTCATGTCTACAGGGTTCTTATAATTATATAATTATAATTATATAATGTCTGATATTGGCTTTTTTGCCGAAAACTGATTTCGGGGCTCCATCTTTGAAGTAGTGCATCTAGACAAATTAGCCGATATGTAGTATTTTGGTCACTCGGCATCGGTAATGTTACATTGACGAGACATGACATGACTTTACCTTCACACTGCATGGAGGCATGTCCGACATGACATAGTGAAAAAGAGTTCTCCTCCCATTCCGTGTGGAAGCGGTACGCTTTTGGCTTCTTACGTTGTTCTTCTCCACTCTGTTTGAATCCCTAGAAGAATAAACAGACAAAAACTTAGAATAAACACATTGAAGGCTAACTAGTTAGCTTGGTAGCATGCTTTGTTTAAAGTGACATTACAGTTGAGAATAATAGAAGCTTGAAAAGTGGCCACATGTCTACAGGGCTCTTATAATGGTAAAAAGTAGGGATGTCCGATTACGGCTTTTTTGCCAAAAAACGATATGCCGATATTATCCGACTCTTAATTGCTGATACCGATATGTGTAACATGACGTCCTCTGTGGTGGAATGAACATATGTGTTGTATACAGCATTTAAAAAAAATATTTTTTTATGATTGGGAAAAAAAATCTCAAACAGATATCACATTTTTATGCTGATATCGGGCCGATAATTATTGGTATGGATAAATATGGATAAATATTAGCATTAAAGATCATTAACAAAGTCCTAAACAGGTTTTCTGTGTTCTACAAAAATATTCCATTTATTAATATTGTATAAAATAGTAATATATAATATTGAATTGAAATTCACTTATCACAGTCGGGTCTGGAGGCAATTAACTGTGATAAACGAGGGACGATTGTACAGTACTGAGGGGGGACTATTTCATGTCTTGTAATGGTAAAAATTAGGGATGTCTGATATTGGCTTTTTGGCTCCAAACTGATATGCTGATATTATCCAAATCTCAACTTCCAATACCGATATCAGCCGATACCGATATATGTAACGTGACCTATCTTCTGTGGTAGAATGAAAAATATTGTTTTTCAACGAAAGGGGAAAAAAATCTCCAACACCAATATCAACCGATATCGCATATAATGCTGATATCGGGTAATAATTATCAGATAATCTCAGTATCGATAAATATTGGGCATCCCTAATAAAACAGGTTTTCTGTGTTGTACAAAAATATTCCATTTATTAACATTGAATCCTGCTTTGCAATTTGAATTTGAAATTCACTTATCACAGTCGGGTCTGGAACCAATTAACTGTGATAAACGAGGGATGATGCTTAATATTATCCAACTTCCGATACTGATATCAGCCGATACCGATATATGTAAGGACACCTATGTGGTGGAATGAGAAATATTGTTTTTCATGAACGGGAAAAAAAAATCTCATACCGATATCAACCAATATCACATTTTTATGCTGATAACTTTTAATTTGAAATTCACTTATCACAGTTGGGTCTGGAACCAATTAACAGTGATAAACGAGGGCCGATTGTACAGTACTGATGAGGGTTATTTCATGTCTACATGGCTCTTATAATGGTAAAAATGAGGGATGTCCGATATTGGCTTTTTTGCCGAAAACTGATAAATATCGATAAATATTGGGCATCCCTAATAAAAACAGGTTTTCTGTGTTGTACAAAAATATTGCATTTATTAACATTGAATCCTGCTTTGCAATTTGAACTTGAAATTCACTTATCACAGTCGGGTCTGGAACCAATTAACTGTGATAAACGAGGGAAGATGCTGATATTCCGATACTGATATTACTGATAATATTGTTTTTCATGAACGGGAAAAAAAATCTCATACCGATATCAACCGATATCGCATTTTTATGCTGATAAATTTGAAATTCACTTATCACAGTCGGGTCTGGAACCAATTAACTGTGATAAACGAGGGACGATTGTACAGTACTGATGAGGGTTATTTCATGTCTCCATGGCTCTTATAATGGTAAAAATGAGGGATGTCCGATATTGGCTTTTTTTGCCGAAAACTGATATGCTGATATTATCCCACTTTCGATAAATATCGATAAATATTGGGCATCCCTAATAAAAACAGGTTTTCTGTGTTGTACAAAAATATTGCATTTATTAACATTGAATCCTGCTTTGCAATTTGAACTTGAAATTCACTTATCACAGTCGGGTCTGGAACCAATTAACTGTGATAAACGAGGGAAGATGCTGATATTCCGATACTGATATTACTGATAATATTGTTTTTCATGAACGGGAAAAAAAATCTCATACCGATATCAACCGATATCGCATTTTTATGCTGATAAATTTGAAATTCACTTATCACAGTCGGGTCTGGAACCAATTAACTGTGATAAACGAGGGACGATTGTACAGTACTGAGGGGGGGGGGTTGTTACAGTGCTGCCTTTCCACCTCCACCACCCCTAACCCCACCCTTAACCCAATGTGGTTAACTTCACAGCAGGGAAGACGTAAGAGGAGCGTCTCGGTATATATGAGTGTGTGTCTGTGTGTATGTGTGTGAGTCCAGAGGGGCTTTGGTGTGTAATTCCAGAGGCTCCCTTTACCACCTCCCTCGTTTTTTTTCCCCCCCTTTTGCAGACGGGTTTTCTTTTATTTATTTATTTTTTCTAACCACTTGATTCTGTTTCCATATTGCTAGCCACGACATTCCACAAACATGATGGAATCTTTGTTTTAGTATTTAAAGGTCATTTTCTTTCCTCCCTTTGACACAATTTCCCGTGTTTCTGCATGTCTACGGAACATTACTTGTGTGGCTGTTCCAAAAAAACAGGTATACCATTTAACACATTGTAAAACAAGACGGAAAAGAGCAGGATTTTGGGTGGGAGGGCAAAAGCCAGACCACATTTCCCGACTTTCACTGTCCAGCAAGTCAAGCTTATCTTTAATTGGCAAATTCCTTCATTCAGGTTTTATTTCTTCCAGCTTCCTTTTTTCGGTGTATCAATATTTGCACGTTCCTTCTTCTGCCAGGGTAAAAGTATTTGGTTCTCTATCAAAATGTGTTTTATTAAAAAAGGGTAAAGTTACCTTGACTGTCATAGCTATAACTTTATAATACAGACACTGGCAAGATAGCAACATGTACAGATTGCTATAAATAATGCTGCCTGGTTTTCACACCGGCAACTTAAATAGTGACATGGGCCGTACTGGACCTGAATGGACCCCCACAAATCCAAACAAGCGGAGGTGGATGAAATATAGCAGTCCTCGAGAGACCGAGCCACACACAGAAAGGAAACCATAAATCAACATATTCAATCGCATGTGTGCGTGTGATAACTTGACAAAAGCAAAACAAACATTTTATTACCTTCACACATTTTTTTAGTCTGTTACAAATAACAACGTATAATTAAAGTATGAAATAACTACGACCTGTATTTTGGTCATGAATTATCATACTCATTCCATGATTTGATGCCGTAAAACCTTAATGACCACATCGGCTACTGTATAACTCGCAGAAGTGGGTAGTCAGCGCTTTGCAAGTCTCAATAAGTCCGGAGTCTGGTCTCAAGTAATGGCCTGCAAGTCCAAGTCAAGTCTCAAGTCAAGACAAGACGGCTCGAGTCATCTGAAGCTGGAAACCTCATATTACAAATATACAACATAAGGTGGCAAGAAATATTTCAATATTGAAAAAAAGCAAAATTTGTTCTCAATCAGAAATCACTCCACACTCTTTATTGCTCTCTGGTTCTACCATATCTTACTTATTGTGTGGAAATATGGGATAATAACTATAAAAGCAATCTTCACTCGCTAAATGTACTGCAAAAAAAGGTCAGTAAGGATAATTCATAATGCCGCCTACAGAGAACATACTAACTCCTTATTTCTAAAATCACAAATACTTCAACTTGCTGATATAGTTCATCTTCAAACAGCTAAAATAATGCATAAGGCTAAAAATAACCAATTACCTAAAAATGTCATCCAATACTTCTCTACAAGAGAGGAGAAATATGATCTCAGGGAAGAACTACATTTGAAACACTTATATGCTAGGACTACGTTAAAAAGCCATAGCATTTCAGTATGTGGAATCAAACTATGGAATGGATTGAGTAAGACCCTCAAACAATGCACAACGATGAGCCAATTCAAGAAACAATACAAGCAGTTCATATTATGTCATTGTATGGTCACATCACCGTATGTCACGTACATATGTGACAAAAAATTAATAAACAAAAAAAATAAAAATAAAAAATAAAAAATAAAAAATAAAAAATAAAAAATAAAAAATAAAAAATAAAAAATAAAAAATAAAAAATAAAAAATAAAAAATAAAAAATAAAAAATAAAAAATAAAATAAATGAATAAATAATAATTTAATAAAAATTATTAAACTATATTAGGAAAGCAGGAAGTGAACAAATGTAAGTTACTGATTGTAAAAGTACCAGATGGAGAAGTAGGATTTAATAAGCTTTGCTTCTTCCTACTCCTTTTGGACATGTGGAACTGTGAACTGATTATGTGATGCATTCAATTGTAATCTGATGCATATTCAAATTAATTAAAACCATTACCATTTTTCACAATAAATAAAAATAACACCATAAACCATCGAGTCCCCCATCTGCTTTGTTTTCTTTTAACATGAAGTCATGCATCTTCCACAGGACTAACAAAGGCAGCAGCACATACTGTATGTGAAGGTCCAGAGATGAGATTGGGCCAGCAGAGGCAGCGTTACAGTGCGTCTGTGCCCTGAGGGGGATTTTTCTTATTGGCCTGTGAGCCTCCCTCTGCCATGAATCAATGAGCAAACTCATCTCAGGCAAGCGTGCACAGGCAGGCAGGCAGAAATGGATCCCGATGTCACTACCAACACTTGTTTTGACAGAAGTCCATTTATCTTGTAATGTGATACGATGGACACTCAGCAATATAAATGGTCCTAATTGCACAGCAATATTATCCCAAATCGCAAATACCATTTCATGTGCACAAATATAAGAACATTTAACACAAATTATTTCACCTAAAAGACCAACCCACCTGCATGCCACACTCATAACCTTTGACCTTCAGGTAAAATCCTTGCTTGTAAGACTCGAGAAGGAGCTTTTAAACAAGAATACAGTCAAGTTCCAACAAGTGACAGTAAAAAAAAGATTTTCCTCAAGTTTTAGCGAATTGCATTCATTCTGTGAATGAACCTTTAATCTGAAGAGATGTAGCAATTAGAAGAAAACCACTCTCACACTTTTACGAGAAGACATTTGAGTATATATATATGCACGCAACTGGCTATAATTGTATACTTGTACATATCTGCATGTGTGGCTGTGGTAAATATGTCTGCAAAATGCTTTCATGTAGAATTTTCAATATGAAACGTGTGGCCAGAATGTAGCGTGGCTAACGTATCCGGTTACTTTCTGCAGCCACATGAGATGAATGAAAGTAATTCAGCTGCATATTAATATGTTATACCGAAAGGACAACACATATGTGAAAGGCATAATCTGTGATGATATGATGGTTACTTAAAAAAAAAAATAAAAACTGTTAGTCTAAATATGTTAAAACAGCACAGCACCAGATGGAGCTTTTTTTTGCTGTTTATCTTTCCTCTTCCTCAAACACACATGAAAGCATATCTCTTCAATTTGGCATTAAGTCACAGGAACAGCACGGCACATGGGGTTGGTGCAGGGAAGGAAACAAAAACACTGGAGATTTAGATTTAAAATAGGTGCATGACGTGCTATGTAACAGTTGGAAATCAAGTGCTTTCAGCTTGGGTGGTTGGAGAATAAAGCTTGTATTAAGTTTTTCTCCTTTTTAATTCTTCAATCCAATTTGCACCCATGCAAAGAAGGAAAAAATAACAACAACAAAAAAAAAGAAGCTGTCTGCTGGCCCAGTGGTGAAAAGGGAATTCCTGGCGCAGTACGCACGAGTCTGTAGCAGAATTTTTCCATCTTCACTCTGACTGACTGACTCCTTTTAAATAGTCCAAGGAAATGTCCAAATGACCTAATTACAACATAGGGTTTCCTAAGCAGCCCGTGTCAATGAATGACATGATATTCACAAATTTTCACAGCTACAAAAAAGTAGCGGCTCTGAGACAACGAAGTGGCAACTGTTGACCCGATTAGACCTGCAGTGGTTTGCTTGAAGTTGAATGATTTTACCAAATCACTTCTTCACAGACTCCTATAGTATTTAGTACATTACACAAACATTCAATCATTTTCTACTGCTTTTCCTCACGAGGGTCACGGGGGTGCTGGAGCCTATCCCAGCTGTTTTCTACACCCTGGACTGGTGGCCAGCCAATCACAGGGCACATATAGACAAACAACCATTCACACTCACATTCATACCTATGGACAATTTGGAGTCGCTAATTAACCTAGCATGTTTTTGGAATGTGGGAGAAAACCGGAGTACCCGGAGAAAACCCACGCATGCACGGGGGAGAACATGCAAACTCCACACAGAGATGGCAGAGGGTGGAATTGAACTCTGGTCTCCTAGCTGGCTACACAAACATAACAATCAACAATATGCCTTTGTCGTTGTTAAAGGGACTGTATGTAACGATCGAATGCTAATTGTTAGCTATCATTGAACGTATAGCATATCTTAACATCAGCATAAAATGTAAATTACATTTATTGGAGGACATGCGGCATTGGGAAAAAAGCTGCAAAACCACCCTTGTCCACCAGAGGGAGCCAGAAGAGCCCAGACTCCAGAGGGAGGCTGATATCTATGCAGCACCCTGGCAGTCACCAATGAAATGCTTTGCTTGGATGAAATACATTATGGGAAACCGTTTTAAAAAATATTTAATTTTTATTCTCAAGTGGTATTGGTACTTGTATAAGGGCTGCACGGCGGACGAGTGGTTAGCGCAAAGACCCCAGGGTTCAATTCCACCATCGGCCATCTCTGTGAGGATTTTTCATGTTCTCCCCGTGCATGCGTGGGTTTTCTCCGGGTACTCCGGTTTCCTCCCACATTCCAAAAACATGCTAGGTTAATTGGCGACTCCAAATTGTTCATAGGTATGAATGTAAGTGTGAATGGTTGTTTGTCTATATGTGCCCTGTGATTGGTTGGCGACCAGTCCAGGGTGTACCCCGCCTCTCGCCCGAAGACAGTTGGGATAGGCTCCAGGAACCCCCGCGACCCTCCTAGAAAATTAATGAATGAATGGTACTTGTATATTTCTTAGCTACCTTTTAAGTGTTAAGTTGCTGCGTGATGAGTTTGGTGTTCTTTGTAAGATGACACCGTGGGTCAGACGGTTATATTGAGTATTGGTTGCTAGTCTTGCAATATCCGGTGCATGTCTCTACAATCTATTAATCTAAGGATTTATGACTGATTCTTATAATCCAGGAAGCTGCTTCAGATGCATCAAAATCTCAGTTTATCATTCACAAACGTACTTAAAACAGCGCCTGTACAATGAATAAATGGTGTAAAACATATTTATACTCCCATTATTTCCTGAATGACTTATGCCCCACTCTTCTGAGTCATTGTGGGCAAAAGAAAGTATGCCTTGCTATATTTTTTGGGGGGGTTTCAGGACACTTTGGCTCACCTCATCAGCCACACTTCTCATTAACTAGTGGTTAGAAATAATTACAGTATATCCTGCTCAAACAAAGGTCTCTTTCATACAGTGCAAACTTTCTCGTTGCTATTAGTGACATTTAAGTAGGATTCTAACTTTATCTTTTGATTCTTTTGCTTATGTTGGCCAGAACTGGTATGCATCTTGTTGTAAATCACTTCACGTTAATGGTTTGGAATTAGTCAAGACAATTAAAACAAAATGAAGGGGAAAGGGACTGAGGAGTGCCTCACATTCCTGCTTGGTGTTTAAACTAAGTGCTCCGTCAGCGGGCCACCTTTGGAGTTATTTGCAGCTGCCAAAACTGCCTATAAATCAGTGACGTGAGGGGCGGTTCACGGCTGGTGAGGCACTGACAACTTTGGAGGATGCAGGTTCCGCATACAGAGGAGAACAATAATAAAAAAATAATAAAAATTAAATAAAAAATAAATAATAATAATAAAAAATAAAAAAAAATTCTCAGATACTTTTTTGACACAATTGTTGATTTTTTAAAAACTGAAAAACTTAACTATGAACTACAAATTAATAAATGATCACTGTTTTGTGCCCTATTTAATAGTCAAAAATATTGAAAGACAAGTCATATGTAGTATTCTGGTCACAGGGTGGTAGTAATGCACCACAATGCATCGAGTCAACCCTGGCAGGTCCGTCATGAAATAGTGAAAACATGTTATCCTCCCATTCTGTGTGGAAGTGGTAGGTTTTGGTTTTCTTTGTCCTTCTTCCCCAGTCTTTGAAACACTTTCCTAAGTTTAGATTTAAGTTTAAGTTGAGTGAGGCTAACTAGTTAGCTCAGTCTTCTTCTTGTCTTTCTGCAGGAAAAGTTTTGATACTTTGTGGTAAAAGTCTGAAGTGTTAGGTTTTGGTTTTCTTTGTCCTTCTTCACCAGTCTGTTTGAAACACTTTCTTAAGTTTAGATTTAAGTTTAAGTTGAGTGTGTTCTTCTGCAGGAAAAGTTCCGATACTTTGTGGTAAAACTCTGATCACCTCTTGATGTGTTTGGGTAATAATCCTTCATTTTAGTATTCAGCAGAGCATCAAAATATATTGAATGCATTTGACTTTCTGCTGGCTCGTACTAGCAGAAAAAAAAATGCCGGCTTTTCCCTTGTGGAAGGATGTCAGTGATGCCAGTGGTGACCTCTACCGAGTTCAAGATATGAACACAGATGCTTTTCAACAATTAACAGAAACATCTTTTAACATCATAATCTACCAAATACCAGAAAATCCAGCATCTCTGATTTCATTCATCTTTATTGGAATGACGGCTTGGCTTCCAATCAATTTCACAGACAGCAGTATGGGCCGCGTTCCAGTCCCAATTCAATTTGGCAGAGGACCCACCTGCCCACCTGCGCTCTGCCGAGTATTTTCCTTTATATAAACAATACAAATGTCTGCAACCCCTACTTTTTGCATCATCCGCACTTTTAATTTAGCATATTTCTTGACCGAGTCCCAAGTAGGTGTGGCTCCCGTCTGGATATGGATGCTCCAGTCGGACTACCTGAAGTGTCCGTGTGCATAATAGGACGGAGGGGTCTGCCTTTGAAAGGGGCTCTGTGCAGTATCTACAGATCGCCTTACACAACCGCTTCCTGCTTCCGAACCACTCCTCACAGGCAGCACTGTGTCAAACCCCCCCCCAAAAAAAGTCCAAACAGAGGGGTCCAGTCCACTGAAGGGCTGAGCACAGGACTCTATTCATTTTTTATCCAAATGCTCCTCCCTGCTTCACTCGTACGCATGTCTCGGGACAGCTTTATTGAAATACCAATATTCCTCTCCCTGAGACTGAAAAATTCTCCAGGCATTCTCGTTTTCATTGGTGTTTGGCAGAGCAACTGTGTCGGTACCACCCCTGCACCAAATGAGCTGGTGTTAAGTATTTGTCCCGTCCAATAAAAAGCAGCTGTCTTCTTACATAACAAAGCTAAGAGAGGAGCATAGGTCATAGATTACGGGGGGCGCGTTTAGCCTAGGCAGAATAGTTTCACAGAGAGCCTTTAGAAATAAATGTGTTTTGTAGGTGAATCTGGTGGAAAAAGCAATATTTGCATGGACGCCCCCACAGTTTGGGTGCAGGGTTAATAGCCTTAACAAATGGGGGATGAAAAAGGGCTGGACTTGTGCGTTTCTCATCTATTCCTGGTATGCTCACTTTGTCCCAACATAGGCAAGGCAACAGTGGGAAGGGCCACAGTTAAGGGATAGTGAAGCCGTACTGGGCTGGTCTAGGGACACATAGACCCAATGAGGGCACAGAAGGAAGGGGTGTTTCAAATTCTTGGGAAAATAGCAAAGTAGGAAAATGGTAATGGTTTAATTTCATTTGAACATGCATCAGATTACAATTGAATGCATCACATAATCAGTTCACAGTTCCACATGTCCAAAAGGAGTAGGAAGAAGCAAAGCTTATTAAATCCTACCCCTCCATCTGGTACTTTTACAATCAGTAACTGTTACATTTGTTCACTTCCTGCTTTCCTAATATAGTTGAAGTTTTTTTTGTTTTTGTTTTTTTGTCATGTACCGAAGTACAAAGGGATATAACCATGCAATGGCATAATGGGGGCTGCACGGCGGTCCAGTGGTTAGCACGCAGACCTCACCAAACATGCTAGGTTAATTAGCGACTCCAAATTGTCCATATGTATGAATGTGACCAGTCCATGGTGTACCCCACCTCTCGCCCGAAGACAGCTGGGATAGGCTCCAGCACCCCCCGCGACCCTTGTCGGATAAGCGGTAGAAAATGAATGAATGAATGAATGGTACTTGTATATTTCTTAGCTACCTTTTAAGTGTTAAGTTGCTGTGTGATGAGTTGGCGACTCCAAATTGTCCATAGGTATGAATGTGAGTGTGAATGGTTGTTTGTCTATATGTGCCCTGTGATTGGCTGCCGACCAGTCTAGGGTGTACCCCGCCTCTTGCCCGAAGTCAGCTGGGATAGGCTCCAGCACGGGTACCATAGTAAGTGTCAATATAGTGATATATATAGCACATCATGACTGGTTCAAGACTCTTCATCCTTGTATTTAGCAAACATCAACTGCTTGTAGTGTAATAATTAAAAAAATAAATTAATTAAGTAATAAAAAAAATAATTATTTACACAAACAAATGATGAGTCTGTCAGTGGACTGGATGTTATTGCGTTGCCATGTGTATACTGCTTGGCAAGGTCCAACACTCTGAGCTTCAGGCTGTTTTCACTACTGTCCTTGTCATTTCTAACTTCCACCGTTGGACACTGTAGTGTTTTTCTACTTAAATGCATTAAAACAGCACCTGATACGTCCATTCCTACCAGGGGGATAGAAAAACATTTAGCCTCCCGGCTTCTTGGGCTTCCCCGTCGGATGTCAGCCTTAGATGAGGCTATGAAGAATGACGCTCTGTAAGGCCACTGCAAGAAGTTATTCATGCCGCCATGGCTTAGCCGCAGAGAGAGTGTGAAGCACAGACCAACAGTGGCTAGAACAGAACCAGTACTGATCCAGTCCCTGCTGTCCCAACACTAAACAACACTGGTATTGATGTAATCCCAAATGGACAGGACAGCACCACTGAGACAGCATGTCCACTGATTCAGCAGAAAACACTGACGCTGATTCAACCAGGTTAGACTTCTGAAAACTCTGAAAGTTCTTGCGTAAGTGGCTCAACTGATGAGATGCGGCACTCGGACGTAACGCTGTCCTTGATCCAAGTCTGCAAGCAACAACACGGTCTATAACTGATGCTCTGTGATCTCTTTGATCTTTCAACAGAACTCACGTTTAAGAGTTGTGTTTATTCATTCATTCATTCATTTTCTACTGCTTAACCTTACGAGGGTTGCGGGGGTGCTGGAGCCTATCCCAGCTGTCTTCAGGCGAGAGGCGGGGTACACCCTGGACTGGTTGCCAGCCAATCACAGGGCACATATAGACAAACAACCATTACCACTCACATTCATACCTATGGACAATTTGGAGTAATAAGCAGCATAGAAGATGGATCGGAGCAGGAGGGGATAGAAAAGAAAAAAAAAAGAAAACAGTGCAGGGATAATACAAAGTGAGACAATTTGGAGTCGGCAATTAACCTAGCATGTTTTTGGAATGTGGGAGGAAACCGGAGTACCCGGAGAAAACCCACGCATGCACGGGGAGAACATGCAAACTCCACACAGAGATGCAGTTGTGTTTATGTCATCAGCAAAAACTCTACCAGTTTTTCATCCAATTTCCTTTACCATGCTGAACAGACATGTATCTGACATTTGATGGAAGGCTAGACCAAAATCCCTGGCAGAGGTCACCTTGTTCCATTTCATTCCACCAGCTAAAGCTCACCTAAGAATGGTGCTGGAGATCTGGACAGATCAAGGCCAAGCCAAAGAGCCACCCCAAAAGATTGCTGTGTACTTAGGGTGATTTTTTTTCTTTCTAGAAGCATGATTTATGGAAAATATGGCAATTTAAGAACGCAGTCTTATTCCACACTTCCACACAAAACAACATTTTAAAAGCGCAGATGTGCTCGGATATAGCTTATATAGCTATTTATGTGGCATAACATGGTAATGGTAATGGTAATGGTTTTATTTCATTTGAACATGCATCAGATTACAATTGAATGCATCACATAATCAGTTCACAGTTCCACATGTCCAAAAGGAGTAGGAAGAAGCAAAGCTTATTAAATCCTACCCCTCAATTTTGTACTTTTACAATCCGTAACTGTTACATTTGTTCACTTCCTGCTTTCCTAATATATTTTTATTTTTATTTTTATTTTTATTTTTATTTTTATTTTTATTTTTATTTTTATTTTTATTTTTATTTTTATTTTTATTTTTATTTTTATTTTTATTTTTATTTCAACTGCTTGTATTGTTTCTTGAATTCTCATCGTTGTGCATTGTTTGAGGGACTCTGTCTCTGTAATTTAAAATATCTATTTAAATAATATACTTTATAACTTAGAAAAACAGCAAGGACCAGATAATACTTTCCTCCACTGTATGAAGTTGGTCACGCCTTTGCTACTTTAACAGCTTTCACTCATCCGACACTTTCTATATGAGGTCTGAGTGTTATTATATAAGCTATTTCACGCCAAACTCATTCCTTTATAGTTCTTACTTTTAGTACCGGGCCACAGTCATGCCGGAACAGCATGGAATTTCCTAAAATACCTCAGTAAAATAAAAAGCCAACCTATTTAGATCATTGATTCATTCATTCATTGCTGAGCCTGCTGTGTACTTCACTGATACAGCTGACTCCCGATAAAAGGAAACTTTCCTAAATCATATCTTTCTGACAAGTTTGTAGGAGCTGGCGTGGGCACGTCCAATGGATCCTCTTCATTTCGGAACACAACAGTTTACACAAGCTGAAGTAATCCCATCCGACAACATATGAATTATACTTTACCTCCGGCTTTCTTATTTTTACAGCTGCTGGACAAATAGATCTGCTCTAACGCTTTACTCTTCTGTGGCTGAGAAATAAATCCAGAATGTTCAAGACTTCCTCACTTTCTTTGCATAAACAATCACCAATGAGCCCCTCTTGACCTTCATATAAATGGAAGTACTCACAAATGTGTAAAAATATGCATAGTGTTATGCATGGTGATGAACGAAAATATATGGTCAGTTGACTGGATTGTGAGGCAGCATAACGGATCAGGATGGCAGCTTGCCAATAGGTAAAGCAAATGAATAAGTGTATATCGGTGGTCTCAAACTTGCGGCCCGCGGGCCAAATGCGGCCCGTGGGATGCGAGTTTGAGGCCCCCCATCTTGATATGAAAGTTTAATGTTTAGTGCGGCCCGCGCAAGTTTGGTATCATGAACACAGAAATGATAGCTTTGTGCACGCCGGACACAATTGACGCGATTTTCCCAGATGTAACGATGTTAACTTGCTAATTGGGTAAAAGGGTTAAGTTTCATTAATGTTCATGTTCAAGGCAAAAAAACCAACTATATGTGGTTTCTTAATTTTTTCTTATTTGCTGTTTTATTATTATTTTATTTATTTATTACTGATTGATTTATTTTTATTTAGATTTATTTATTTTTTAATCTTATTTTGCGTAACAAAACAAAACGTTGGCTGAACACTGAGCAGCATGATAGACCAAACGGTGGTGTCAAGCAGGATATATTGCGAGTTGGTGACAAAAAAAACACAAAAAAACAACCCCCCCCAAAAAAAACTTAAACTATATTAGGAAAGCAGGAAGTGAACAAATGTAACAAAAAACTGAAAGTTGTCGATACTAAAGAGATACTTAAGAGTTGATACTAAAAAGTCTGACAGATCACTTACACACATACACAGTGCACACATAGCTGGTTAATAAACAAATTAAATCAATAAAAAATACATTAAAATAAATAATAATAATAAAAAAAAAATTTAATAAATGAAAAAACATTTTAAAAATTAAAAAATAACTAATACAAAATACAAAATAATTTACAAATTATTTTTTTAAATTATATCAGAAAGGCAGGAAGTGAACAAATGTAACAGTTACTGATTGTAAAAGTACCAGATGGAGGGGTAGGATTTAATAAGCTTTGCTTCTTCCTACTCCTTTCGGGCATGTGGAAGTGTGAACTGATTATGTGATGCATTCAATTGTAATCTGATGCTTGTTCAAATGAAATAAAACTATTACCATTTTTCACAATAAATAAAAATAACACCGTAAACACCATAAAATAAAACCATTACCATAATATAATAACAGCAAATGTAGGAGTGTCATATCATATCTCATTATCTGACACATTTAGACATCAAATGAGGTAATTTTGTGTTTTCACAAAAATACAAGCACTTACAATTATGCGAAGGAGTACAAACCTGCACCCCACCAATTCTTGAAAAGAATCAATCCTATTTACTTCACTAATGAGGAGCCGGGAACCATAACAATGATGTATAAGACCATCAACTTTTGACAACATTTGAATAATTAAAAGCTATGCTCGGCAGATTAATGAAATGAATGGAATCTGTACTCACAGTCATGCTCTCATCTGACTTCCTGTCAATGTGTTTGTGCAGTCATGAGGAAAAAAACAATCATCTACCATAGAAGAAAATGGATTATTGGCAAAGCCTGTTCTGTCTAAATTGCGCATGACGGAATAACCTGAATGCATCAGCAAAACAACACTCAGATGATTCCAGGGATTGAGCGTAGAAGCTTTCAAAGATGATAGAAGAGTGACCTTGCTACCTTTAGAACTTACTTTGAACTGTTTTGTAGCAACGGTAGGCAACTGCAGCACTTAGCAGCCAAGTGGTCTTTAAATCATGAGTGAATATCCACGCCATATGTCATTTGCTGGCAATCACAGAGTGAGCATAAGAAGAAAGGGCACGGAGGTTGTGGATGCGTGGGAATGATGGGTTTGCCATCCCCAAAAGCCAATGTTTTAGCTGGAATTTTCGAAATGAAACAAGCTTAGAAATCAGCAGTTCTTAACCACAGGTCGAAAGGGACGGTCAAGTAAGTTCACCATAATTGTTCAACACCATCCACCTGTTAGGAGTCCCTGCCAGATTTGCTTCAAATTGTTCAGAAAAAACCACAGTAGAAGATTCTACCAACCACGAGCAGATGGGTGTCTACGAATAAAGCCAAAGTCTGTTTTAGTTTCCAGCGGAGAATCTAAACGTCTGAGAAACTGTGTCATATTTTTAGAAGCTGCGACCGTCGTTATTAAATGTTTCTCATATAAATCCAGTAGCCGACCAAAAAACAAACCATCACTGTCCTGTTTCATTTATTTTCCTGGAAGTCAAGGGAAAATAAGACAAAAAAGCAAAGATGACACATTAGACCGGGTGGCTGTCTGACCTAGTACAGTAGCAACTTGTGACTCAGACTGGAAGCAAGGAAACATTTAAAGAATGGGTGACGATATGGGTTGGGTGATTCACCACTATTTGCGCAGTGAACCTCTTAAAGGAGCATGCCACCGGGCCCTGTAAAAACTCATCTGTTACTCCACGTTTCCAAGCTTTAAGAGCTTTTATTGCTCAGAGTAGACCCACAAAAGCTTTGGGCCAAATAGGTATGTAATGGTGGAGCACTGAGCCCAACATAGCTGACTGGCATGGGAAGCGGGATCTCTTAAAGATTCATCAACACTTTCCTTGCCGATTGCCATTTGAAGCTCTTTTCTGGTCCCTTTTGCAACCTTTTTTTCTTCCTCTGCAGCACAGACACGCTCTCTTTGAAAAAGACTCTTCAATAGGCCTGGCCTACTGGGCAGTGGGTTATTTTTAGATTGCACACACTTATAAAGTGGAACGTTTTTCTTCATTCTTGTAAGGCGTCCTCTCTCCCTCTCAGACCAAGTTCAGCGTCTCTGTGGGGGATCTCGTGTTACCTCCCCCACATATGCGCTCTCTCATCTCCTCCGTCGGACTAATCTGAGCGTCTACCACCAACACACGCATCCTTTTTTTTTCCAAACATTGACATCATCTGACAGACCAAACTTCTTCCTCTGCTTGTGGGGGCTGCTGACTTCCGTCTGAACACCGAAAAAATGGGTTAGTCTGAGCTACTGACAACAAATGAAGGGGGAAAAAAAAACGAAGTGGTAAGAGAATACACATCTGTTTAGTACGCTTCTAACTCAACAAAATGTGGGGCTCTCCTCACAGGACCTTTTTCTCTGCAGTAATGATAACACCATGTGGGTCACCTCATCTTTGGAAATGAGAGGGGGAGACATGGTCCTTTGGTTTTACTGGGCCTGATTTCACTGACCCAAAGCCAGGTCGAAAAGCGGATGCGGCTCTTGTTACAGTTCCAATTTACGGCGTTGCCCATTTCTACACGTTTTTTTTTACTTCATCTGCCAAGTAAAAAACGCCAGAAAAAGGTTATGATTTGATGCCTGTTAAGAATGACTTACACTGAACCTTTACACGAAAGTACCCCCCTCAAAAAATATATTTTGTCACAAATTAGAATTGCACAGAAGTATGTTTTTAAACTCTCTCTGCCAAGTAAAAAGCACCAGAAAAAGGTTACTATTTGATGCCTGTTAAGAATGACTTACACTGAACCTTTACACGAAAGTACCCCCCTCAAAAAAATGTCATAAATTAGAATTGCACAGAAGCATGTTTTTTTTAAAACTATCTCTGCCAAGTAAAAAGCACCAGAAAAGGTTAGGATTTGATGCCTGTTAATGACTTACACTGAACCTTTGCACGAAAGTACCCCCCCAAAATATTTTGTCACAAATTAGAATTGCACAGAAGCATGTCTTTTTTAACTCTCTCTGCCAAGTAAAAAGCACCAGAAAAAGGTTATGATTTGATGCCTTTTAAGAATGACTTACACTGAACCTTTACACGAAAGTACCCCCTCTCCAAAAAAAAATATTTTGTCACAAATTAGAATTGAACAGAAGCATGTTTTGGTATGTGACAAAAATAAAATAAAATAAAATAAAATAAAATAAAATAAAATAAAATAAAATAAAATAAAATAAAATAAAATAAAATAAAATAAAATAAAATAAAATAAAATAAAATAAAATAGGAAAGCAGGAAGTGAACAAATGTAAGTTACTGATTGTAAAAGTACCAGATGGAGGGGTAGGATTTAATAAGCTTTTCTTCTTCCTACTCCTTTTGGACATGTGGAACTGTGAACTGATTATGTGATGCATTCAATTGTAATCTGATGCATGTTCAAATGAAATAAAACCATTACCATTACCACCCACCAATTGAGAATCACTTCTCTAGAGGCTTGTATGTGCCGGATGAAAGACTGTTACAATGTGTAATGGCGTCATAATGGCATCAGAGCAACTGCTGTAAAAGATGAATGGGAAAAACAGAGAAATTTGTAATATGGAAGCCTTGCATGTAATGACTAGGAGCCAACATACTGCTAAGAACTCTAAAACATTTTAAAACCCAATGTACTTCAGCTGGACTTTATAATTTGGACATCAATGATGTCTGTAAGACAAACCCAACGGAGCAATGACAATGACCTCCAATCACAGAACACGTTGATGAGTGAGAGCATCAGAAACCACATCAATTGTCCTCGTCATGAACATGCTTGTTTGATGCTTTAGGAGCTGATGACTGAAAACCGAGACCACATTTGAGCTAATTTTCACATGTAAAAATAGCCTGTATGTTATTTTATCGAAAACATATGGTACAAATGAAAGTACAGGCTGTTCTAATAGATGCAGTCAACGACTTTAACAACAACAAAAACATGTTTTTGCTGACATTTTCTGATATGCCTTATTTATTCTCTTCAAGGAAAATACAACAGGAGTGTAACCGAAGCATAAACATGGACCCGAAAAAAAAAAATTGTCCTATGACACAGAAAAACAAAGAAAACCCAAGGCTTTGTGGGTAAACGAAGAGTCCCGAGGCATCTCTGGCTCCCACCCAGTAGTTAAGGTAGTTAAAAGTGAAACCTGATATAATACCTCTGCCCTACCCACCCTGTGTCTCCCTCCCAAGTCTGTCATTTCGGTGGGGTCTTGGGGCGGGGAGGCTATAGCAGCTTGAGTTGAAGCATCAGAGACTAAGAATATGTATTTATATCTGCAGATAAGAGAAGTGAGAAGATGATAGAAGATGACTTGTTGAGAAGTAAAAGAAGGAAGATAATATCAGCCCGCTTTGAGAGAGTCTGGGGGATTCCCTGGTCCAACAACTGGGTGCATACCTGAGTCCACGAGACAGCTAAGCTTCTTGGATGCCTTTAAGCTTCTCAAATAAAGCCAGGTATGAGGAAAGGCCATTTGTGATCCGTGGGATGATTTGAATATCAGTCTATTGTGAGAAGGTCAAAGATTTGCAGCAGGAAAAGCCTTTAAAGCTTCAGCTATATAGGGGATTTATATTATTAGAATGCATGTTTAGGATAGAAAACATATTTAGATCGATGTCTGCAGGAGCAATGTAAATTCTACTCTAAAATGTTACGAAAACTTGTATTACGAACTGTTTTTGCAACAAATGTTGCTCATTTTAACTAAGAATGTGAATATTTTGTTTTTGCATTGGATTTTGGGTAATCATACCATAGATATACCACGCCATATTCCAGCATTCCCGACTCCAATACGGTCAACACAACATTTCCTCATTCTCCGACAATCACGGACATCGGTACTCCAGACGTCAACACAAAACACAAGCAAGTTGTTCCATTATGCACGGATATGGTGCAGCTATTTGAAGGTCAAGGTTAAAAAAGTAACATAATTATCTACCGTATTTTCTGGACTATAAGTCCATATATAGGAGTATAAGTCGCACAAAGCCAAAAATGCATAATTAGGTAGAAAAAAAACAACATAAGTCACATTTTCATTTATAAGTCGCTCTGGAGTATAAGTCGCAGGAACAGCCAACCTATGAAAAAAAGTGCGACCTATAGTCCAGAAAAATACAGTATTGTTTCTGGACTATGAAAAAAAGTACAACTTATCGTCCAGAAAATAAAGGTACTGTTTCCGGACTATGAAAAAAAGTACGACTTATTGGACAGAAAATATGGTATTGTTTCCGGACTATGAAAAAAAGTACGACTTATAGTCCAAAAAATACGGTATTGTTTCCGGACTATGAAAAAAAATACGACTTATAGTCCAAAAACTACGGTATTGTTTCCGGACTATGAAAAAAAGTACGACTTATAGTCCAAAAAATATGGTACTGTTTCCGGACTATGAAAAAAAGTACGACTTATAGTCCAAAAACTACGGTATTGTTTCCGGACTATGAAAAAAAGTACGACTTATAGTCCAGAAAATATGGTACTGTTTCCGGACTATGAAAAAAAGTACGACTTATCGTCCAGAAAATACGGTATTGTTTCCGGACTATGAAAAAAAGTACGACTTATAGTCCAAAAACTACGGTATTGTTTCCGGACTATGAAAAAAAGTATGACTTATCGTCCAGAAAATACGGTATTGTTTCCGGACTATGAAAAAAAGTACGACTTATCGTCCAGAAAATACAGTACTGTTTCCGGACTATGAAAAAAAGTACGACTTATAGTCCAAAAAATACGGTATTGTTTCCGGACTATGAAAAAAAGTACAACTTATAGTCCAGAAAATACGGAATTGTTTCCGGACTATGAAAAAAAGTAAGATTTATAGTCCAGAAAATACGGTACTGTTTCCGGACTATGAAAAAAAGTATGAGTTATCGTCCAGAAAATAGGGTATTGTTTCCAGACTATGAAAAAAAGTACGACTTATCGTCCAGAAAATACAGTACTGTTTCAGGACTATGAAAAAAGTATGACTTATAGTCCAGAAAATACGGTATTGTTTCCGGACTATGAAAAAAAGTATGACTTATCGTCCAGAAAATACGGTACTGTTTCCGGACTATGAAAAAAAGTACGACTTATCGTCCAGAATATACGGTATTGTTTCAGGACTATGAAAAAAAGTACGACTTATCGTCCAGAAAATACGGTATTGTTTCCGGTCTATGAAAAAAGTACGACTTATAGTCCAAAAAATACGGTACTGTTTCAGGACTATGAAAAAAAGTACGACTTATCGTCCAGAAAATACAGTATTGTTTCCGGACTATGAAAAAAAGTACGACTTATAGTCCAAAAAATACGGTATTGTTTCCCGACTATGAAAAAAAGTACGACTTATAGGCCAAAAAATACGGTACTGTTTTTTTCATAGGTTGGCTGTTCCTGCGACTTATACTCCAGAGTGACTTATAAATGAAAAAAGTGTTTATGTTACATAAACACTGGACACCTTTTCTGTTCATGTTTATGTTTTGTGTATCTGAATAACCATTATGTTAATGTTAGCATATAAGCTATCAGCCTGTTCTCTATTATTTTATTAATGTTAGAACTAGCCTTCCAAGAGGACGTAATGTCTGTTTTGGTCAAGTAGTTTGTACAATAAATTACCCACAAAAAATGCGACTTATACTCCAGTGCGACTTATGTATGATTTTTTTCTACCAAATGATGCATTTTTGGCCTTGTGCGACTTATACTCCGGAGCGACTTATAGTCCAGAAAATACGGTAATTACTTCCTTTAAGTCTTCTTTAAGTTCTTTGGAACTACGAGTCATTTGACCAACACCGGTATTGACTATCCAACTAGAAAGGTGGACCTAACCCTGCAATGAAGAGGCCACGACCGTCTCTAAGATGAATAACTCCCCCCGAGTTACACTTCAAAATACTTTCCCCCGACTTTGATTACTAGATGCATTTGCGCAAAAATAACGATGTTGCTCGACCGTACTCTATGTTTAAACCAAAGTCAACATGACAGCAATAAATCTACTTAAAAGCACATATTCTTAACTACTTGACAACAGTCAAAGGGTGATGTGAAAATGAATTAGGGCTAAAATAACAGCTGTTTGCCACATACCTAAGAAGAACAAAACACTGTAGAATCAAAACCATAGGATTCCAGTGTCGGGGCCTTGCTGATGGTCAGAGACGTCTTCATTAATTAAAAGTATTTACTAAATTAATAGTGACTAGTATTAGCTACTATTGATTTGGTGGCAGTTGTGATGGTGTTACACCATTATTGTTTTTTTCACCCGCATACATTTGTATGTGAGTATTTGTATTTCTACAGTTGGACTGTACTTCACCTCAAAATATGCAGACTCAGCCACCTGGCAACAAATGCTTAAAGGTGATATTGTGCAAGTAAATGTATTTTGTAAGTAACTTTCATTTTGCTGTCATCATTTCACGGCTTTTGCATGTACGATCAATTTACGATTGTGTGATTGTAAAATTTTGCCTTTTTTTTGCATAATCCTTTCATTCATATTATTGTATCTATTACTTACTGTACATATAATTGTATTTATATGATAGAAGTATTAAAATAACACTTGCATTCAACTTACATGTCACAAAATTGTGTACAAAAACTAACAAAAAAAACATTATTATTAACGACGGAACAAAAAAATGCCCCCTAAAACTTAGTCTCTGATTTTATAACATAACTTTCTCCCAAAAATGTGACTTATAGTCCAGTGCGACTTATACAGGGTCAAGCAAAATGATCTGACACATTTGTAGGTTAAATAAAAGGCAAATAAAGTAAAAGTACATATAATGCCATTTTGCAATTGTGTAAAAATGATCAATTTCTGCTCAAATTGTGCATGTATGCACTTCAGGTACTGTAAAATCTAACATTTTTTTTGCATATTCCTTTCATTCATATTATTGTATTTATTACTGACTGTAAATATAATTGTATTTATATTATAGAAGTATTAAACTAACAATTGCATTCAACTTACATGTCACAAAATTGTGTAAAAAAAACAAAAAAACATTATTTTTTACAATATTTTGAGTGTTTATAAGGCATGATTTAAGCACCAGCACTCTTTCAAAAATACTGATTTAGCACCATTGTGGAATAATATGTATAACATCATTGTTATATAAAGCCATTTTCACAACAAAATGTAAAATCATAAATCCCAAATATCATTTTGGCAATTTAAATACAGATGATTATCAAGGACTTGCATATATTAGAAAAAATATATTCACTTATCAAAGATAATTTTATGCCTCAGTGGTTGTGACGGTACTGATATCATCTGGCAGACTGTCAATCTCATGTCTCACATCAGATATGGAGACAGGTTGGCAGACTCACCCCCACACCCCCAAACTCCCACCAAACTTTCACTCATGTAACCTTTTCGATGTGTCAGCCGTCACACATGGTTCACATAACAAATCCTTTTCTTTCCCCAATGTCAGTTTCAGGCTCCATCCAAACACGGAAATGAGATATGCACTACTGTGTTGAGGCTTGAAGGGGGTGGGCACTAAACTTTCTACTGCTGAGATATAACCCACCGATAGCCACGAAAAAACCACAAGAGCCTTTTTAAACCAAAAACACATGTACATGGCTGCACACACATTGACAGATAAACAAGCTTCACTTCTATGCAGTATACAAACACACAAGCCAACAGCTGCTTGTGCCCAAATGATAAACAACTCAGTCCAGTCAAAGTTTTACCATTATGCATGTACTCCTTTATACTCGTATTACTTAATATAGTAGACACAATCACAGAAAATAAGCCATTTAAGCCATCAATAAGAATTGACGCAATTTATATCTGTCCTGCGACAGCCCCAGGAGGGCACTCTTGGATTGTGGACAACTGAGAATGACGGAACATAAAATGCCCTCAAATGCCCCCTTAAAACTCTCTGATTTTAGAACATAACTTTCCCCCAAAAATGTGACTTATAGTCCAGTGCGACTTATACAATGTCAGGCAAAAATGATCTGACACATTTGTAGGTTAAATAAAAGGCAAATAAAGTAAAAGTACATATTATGCCAAAGTTTTTTGTTTCTTTTTCAGTTGCTGCCATGAATTGGACCATTGAGAATCGTGCTTTTATTGTGGAAACGTTTATCAAAACAAACTAATCTATAACTGCAACACAACGAGCGTGCTGTTTGCATTTCAATCTTGGTAGACATGATCCTGTACCAACTCAAAACATGATCTGGTTATGGGTTACCAACTTCAGATCTACTGGATTTGTATTTAAACCAAAATCAACCAGCCGACCTGATTTAATTTTTAAAACATAATAAAACAGAATGGCATTATATGTACTTTTCGAAAATAAAAACTTTTTTTGTTACTTTACTTTATTTGCATTTTATTTAACCTACAAATGTGTCAGATCATTTTGCCTGACCATGAATATGGTGCAACTTACCCACTGAAATGACTTCATGCACTAGTTCATTTGGCCATTTTTATAAATCCATATACTTTCCTTAAATATGTATATTTTCCACTAATATTAGATCACATTCAACTATAAATATTATTTATTTATTAGTATATTTTTGAAAAAAACGTCATCGAGTGAAGCCGTACTTTGCATAAAATTGCTGACATTTCTAAATGATAAATTGAATATTTTTGTGAAATTTCTTAAAAACTAAAAGTCTATACTTCATTCTTATGATTTTTTTTTTACCATATTCACTAGGGTGGAAATGAGAGGCAAAATAATAAAAACTTTGTCTGGACCTAGATATGCCATACAAACACACAAACACACACACACACACACAAGTTCACACAACAGTGAAACCCAACTTAGCTCCAGGGCTGTTTTTAGGTTTTAATGAGACATTTTCCTAAAGAGATTTCCTGTTTTTTTGCAATCAGTGAAATATTCATTTATGGCTTGGCAATCATTACTGTCCACTAGCATTTGGAAAACTCAAGAGCAACAATCCAATTTTCCTTCTTGATCCATTAAGTGGTGCAACTTTCCAAAGTATATGAACAAAAAGTGGTTTGGAGAAACAAAATAATAAGAAAAAAAGCTGACAATCACATTGAACTTTACCCTTAGAGGTTTATCCTCACTTGACTGATTGGTACATCCCGTTTCTAGCCCGTGCATAGACACCTTTTATTATAAGCATACAGTATGCAATATGTTTGCACACTACAACCAAGTAAATGTCTGGTCATCACTGTACTGTACTGCATTGAATAAGTCAAGGCTGCACGGTGGTTGAGTGGTTAGCGCGCAGACCTCACAGCTAGGAGACCAGGGTTCAATTCCACTCTCGGCCATCTCTGTGTGGAGTTTGCATGTTCTCCCCGTGCATGCGTGGGTTTTCTCCGGGTACTCCGGTTTCCTCCCACATTCCAAAAACATGCTAGGTTAATTGGCGACTCCAAATTGTCCATAGGTATGAATGTGAGTGTGAATGGTTGTTTGTCTATATGTGCTCTGTGATTGGCTAAGGATAAGCAGTAGAAAATGAATGAATGAATTCAAATTATTTGACTTATTCATTAATTCATTCATTCATTCATTTTCTACCGCTTATCCTCATGAGGGTCGCAGAGGGTGCTGGAGGCTATCCCAACTGCCACAAAAATTGGGTTTGAACTCGGGCCTCCTAACTGTTAGGTCTGCGCGCTAACCAATTAACCTAGCATGTTTTTGGAATGTGGGAGGAAACCGGAGTGAACATGCAAACTCCACACAGAGATGGCCGAGGGTGGAATTGAACTTGGGTCTACTAGCTGTGAGGCCTGCACGCTAACCACTTTACCGCCGTGCAGCCTAAAGATACATTATTGTTCTAAATCAACTTCATCACATTGTTTTGTTTGTTGTATTCATTCTCTACCGCTTATCGCGGGGGTGCTGGAGCCTATCCCGGCTGTCTTCAGGTGAAAGGCGGGATTACACCCTGAACTGGTCGCCAGCCAATCACAGGGCACATGACCCACGGTGTCATCTTATAAAAAAACGCCAAACTCATCACACAGCAACTTAACACTTAAAAGGTAGCTAAGAAATATACAAGTAACATTCATTCATTCATTTTCTACTGCTTATCCTCATGAGGGTCGCGGGGGTGCTGGAGCCTATCCCAGCTGTCTTCGGGCGAAAGGCGGGTTACACCCTGAACTGGTTGCCAGCCAATCACAGGGCACATATAGACAAACAACCATTCACACTCACATTCATACCTATGGACAATTTGGAGTCGCCAATTAACCTAGCATGTTTTTGGAATGTGGGAGGAAACCGGAGTACCCGGAGAAAACACACGCATGCACGGGGAGAACATGCAAACTCCACACAGAGATGGCCCAGGGTGGAATTGAACCCTGGTCTCCTAGCCGGGGTTCTATTCTATTCATTCACAAAATGTCACCTTCTTGCAACTGTACATATACTGTAGATATATGTGATGTAGACTCATGAATGGAAAGTTCAAAGGTTATTACAGATGTCGGGAAACATCAGCTGATTTACATGAAGATAAAGAAACCACAAATTCCTATGAAAATCTCCGGCAATAACTGATGCAACATAATTCACTCACACATTTTGCCGAATTAGTTACCGAGTTAACATTTCCTGCAACGAGCGGAGTTAACTGCACGTTAAGGAGTCCGTATGCTGCTATGCTTCACCTTTTCTATGTGTGAAAATCTTGTGAAGATCCATGATGTTGCTCAAACACACAAACGATAAACGCAGTCACTCTCTCTTCCCTAAAACAGGCGGCGTATGTTTGGCTGTTTCAGCTGTGTGTGCTTGAGGCTGGGTGTGGGGTGTATACAAGTGTCAGACAGACTGCACGGTCTGTAAACACATACTCCTAAACAAAATCTGGGGCGGAAGCAGAAGATCACCTAGATGTGCTTGACCTTTTCAACTCTGGGTTAAACTGTTGTACTTTCACTTTGTCTAAGACTCCGGACTCTTGCACGTGTGAGAGAAAGGAACGCATATGCTATCTCGATTGTTTATAGTTTTGCATGGATGTGAAGTTAAATTGTCCGACGTTCTGTTTGAAATATCTGTACGAACATGCGTGTAAATATAGATGTTTGATGTTTACCACAGATGCTTTGTAGTTCATTTCGACAGGAGGAAGATGGAGAGAGACCACCAAAAGAGACACATTTGTGCGTCCAAATAGTCTGCATTTAGAGTATGTGGGACTACTTTGCACTGAAAACTAGGCTGAATGATCACTGAACAGCAAACACACCTGAAGATGCCAATGAACAGCTCTACACCATACCATACAGGTATGGCGAGAACTTCAAAAACAATGAAGACCCACTTTAGACAAGCTCTTGGTCATAGACAACATTGTTATGATATGATATGATTCAATACATAAAATATAACCGTCTGACCCACTGTGTCATCTTATAAAAAACGCCAAACTCATCACACAGCAACTTAACACTTAAAAGGTAGCTAAGAAATATACAAGTAACATTCACTCATTCATTTTCTACCGCTTATCCTCATGAGGGTCACGGGGGTGCTGGAGCCTATCCCAGCTGTCTTCGGGCGAGAGGCGGGGTACACCCTGGACTGGTCGCCAGCCAATCACAGGGCACACATAGACAAACAACCATTCACACTCACAGGCATGTGCTCGTTCACACTCACTCCAATGCAGCCGTGTACATAAGACATATCAATGAAAAAAACAAAGGGGTTGCACGACATTGAGTGGTTAGCGCGCAGACCTCACAGTGAGGAGACCAGGGTTCAATTCCACCCTCGGCTATCTCTGTGTGGAGTTTGCATGTTCTCCCCGTGCATGTGTGGGTTTTCTCCGGGTACTCCGGTTTCCTCCCACATTCCAAAAACATGCTAGGTTAATTAGCGACTCCAAATTGTCCATAGGTATGAATGTGAGTGTGAATGGTTGTTTGTCTATATGTGCCCTGTGATTGGCTGGCCACCAGTCCAGGGTGTACCCCGCCTCTCGGCCGAAGACAGCTAAGATAGGCTTGTGAGGATAAGCGGTAGAAAATGAATGAATGAATGAACTTCACAATGGCTTATCTGGTAATTGTGGATCACCTTATAAGCAAATAAATAAAAAAATCAGCATATACGCAATCCAGCAACACCACTTTTGTGGAGAGGTTGTGACCTACACCTTCACAACAAACAACGCAACAAACTTTCTGAGCTACATGAAACACTTGTATGCTAGGACTACGTTAAAAAGCCATAGCATTTCAGTATGTGGAATCAAACTATGGAATGGATTGAGTAAGACCCTCAAACAATGCACAACGATGAGCCAATTCAAGAAACAATACAAGCAGTTGATGTTTGCTTAATACAAGAATGAAGAGTCTTGAACCAGTCATGATGTGCTATATATATCACTATATTGACACTTACTATGGTACCCATTATGGCATTGAATTGTCATAAAAAAAAAAAAAAAAAAAAAAAAAAAATAAAAATAAAAATAAAAATAAAAATAAAAAAATAAATAAAAATAAAAATAAAAATAAAAATAAAAATAAAAATAAAAATAAAAATAAAAATAAAAATAAAAATAAAAATAAAAATAAAAATAAAAATAAAAATAAAAAAATAAAAATTATATTATGAAAGCAGGAAGTGAACAAATGTAACAGTTACTGATTGTAAAAGTACCAGATGGAGGGGTAGGATTTAATAAGCTTTGCTTCTTCCTACTCCTTTTGGACATGTGGAACTGTGAACTGATTATGTGATGCATTCAATTGTAATCTGATGCATGTTCAAATGAAATAAAACCATTACCATTACCATTACCAAAAGAACTACCCCCACTTAGATGAATATGATGAATATGTCCATGACACAGATTCCAGCTGTATGGATGGCTGTCAGGAGTCCGGGACATTTTACCTTTGAAGTGCGACTGCCGCACACACTCCTTCCCAGTCAGCTGTCAAGGTTTCCCCCTTTAAACAGATCATGACGTCAGACTCCGCCCCAAACAAATGTGTCCTAACAGTGCCACATCTGGAGTGAGAGGGGAAGAGTAGGAATGTGGCGGAAGGTTTGAAAAGGGAAAGCAACTCTGAAACTGTTTTAGCTCAAGGACCCTGGCCAAGCATGACCTATAATTTACTGCCCCCCCCCCCTCAAAAAAAAAAAAAAAAAGATCCGATCACCTAAAAGCATAAAAAGCCATGAACGCAACCATGAAATGTGTGCACGTGTGCTGGTAACTCTTCTCGAAAATATATATTCATAAAAAAAAAAAAATTAAGACTGTTTTGAGGGGGTGAAAGTGTTCCATTGTTTTATTTGGCAAAATGTGATGTTTCAATGTGGTTTCAGGGGGAGGTCCTCCTAAAGACTTTGCAAGCAGCCTGTTCTTGTTGTCACTGTCAGAATCAATCAGAGCTGCTGGGTCTGCATTAAACCCGTAGAAGGAGCACAGCAGCAAAGCGAATGTTCTGCTTCGGATTGGTTGCTGGAACAGATATTGCCGATATTGTGACAAAAATATGACAAAAATATCTGAATTCCTAATCAAGGATGCAAAGCAACACACAAAAATACACACACATATTTCCACACATCTGTTTGCTCTAGTGACGGAATATGTGTGCAAGTCTCAGGACACCCTTTAGACTGAAAGGGTGCGAGACGTTTAGTCGGACGGAAAATATGCTGAATGTGTTTGAAGGAGTGGACACAGATAGGGAGTGGGGGTGGGGAGGGGGTGGGAAAGCTGATAGATTCCCTCTAGTTACTGAGTCATATGTTTTACATCAGCACTGCACAAGTGTGTGCTCAGCTTTGAAAATATCTTCCAATATCACGCAGGCACAATTCCAGGTGAGGGCAAATCAGGTGTCCACCACAGAGCAGGAGAAGCCAGTATTACTTCATAGAATGTACAAATGTACAAAAGTAATAATCCAAGTTCACCAAAGACATTTCAAAGTCAAATATTACAATTTAGAAACATATGGTCAGTATTTTTTGTAACTCAAAACACATGATTTGAATGTGTGTATCGGGTATGCAATAGAACTGGAGTCCAAACATACTATAGTCATCTATCATGCTGCTTATTTCTTGCCTCATATGGAAAATAACATAAAAAGTGTCATAAAATGTACAGGAAAAATATTATATGTAGCCATGACACCATCCAAAGCAATACTGCCTGTACTGCGATACATTTACAGAGTTCTCCATCAAACTGTGGTAACCCAGGAGCAACTATCAGGATGTGGTGAGCAGTCAGGGCCAGCAAAGCCTTCTTGACTTGCCTAAACACTATCAAAAACATTGACTTTAAAACTTATATTAATAATAATAATAGATTTGATTTATACGACATCTTTCAAGAACAGTGAAATCCATTAATCATTCCCTCCACAGTAACACACACTGGTGATGGTAATCTATATCCGTAGACTCAGCTGTTCTGACAGAAATGTGGCTGCCAGTTCACGGGCCTCTTCGACCATCGCTACACATTCATTGCCATTTATACACCAAAGTGGAAGAGTGGGTGAAGTGTTTTGCTCAAGGACACTAAAGTAGTGATGGTTTCTGGGCGACCTGCTCTACCTACTGACCCATGAGCATTTGTTCAATGAAATTCATTAATTCATTCATTTTCTACCGCTTTTCCTCACAAGGGTCGCGGGGGGTGCTGGAGCCTATCCCAGCTGTCTTTGGGCGAGAGGCGGGGTACACCCTGGACTGGTCGTCAGCCAGCCAATCACAGGGCACATATAGACAAACAACCATTCACACTCACATTCATACCTATGGACAATTTGGAGTCGCTAATTAACCTAGCCTGGAATGTGGGAGGAAACCGGAGTACCCGGAGAAAACCCACGCATGCACGGGGGGAACATGCAAACTCCACACAGAGATGGCCGAGGGTGGAATTGAACCCTGGTCTCCTAGCTGTGAGGTCTGCGCGCTAACCACTCGACCACTCGCTTGTTCAATGAAATGGTTTATTTTATTAAGACTCTATCTTCATTCAGTAGAAACCAGAACTCAACTCAACAGACGGAGTGGCAGGTAAGTCAACATTGATGCGCTACACTGATGATGGTGATGTCATACAATTTTAAAATATCCCTTTAATAGCGTAAAAAAAGTGTTATAGTAGTACAGCAAAATTAACATAACAAGCAATCTAGTCCAACAAGCAAGTTACCAGTCACTAAATTCACCAAGCTCTCGATCTCATCACTTCACTCTTCTCTGTACTGTATCTTCCGGTGTGGAAGTCGTATCAGTAATATGGGGATCATTTTTTATATACCGGAATGGCTACATTGGACATAAACAGAATGATCTCCAGGGGTTCTGTGGTTTTTGACGACTATTAGGATCAAGTGAATCATCTGACCCATCGGTCTTCCCGTCTGAGAATCCCAGTGGATATCACTACAGATGAATCACCAAAAACCCGATGTTGCAAAAGTCAAATTCTTGCCGCATAATCACTCACAAGTAGTGGAAAAAAATGGTAGCGGCGCAGCCCTAAGTGGGTCTACGGTTGCATTAACAGGCACTGTTAGACAGCGAGGGGTGGTATCGGGGTCAGGGGTGATGGGTGCCCTCGCAAACAACTCCGCCACCTGGAGAGGAAGTCAACAAGAGAGATGCTTTCTCCTGCAGCCCAGTAAACCCTGGCAACAGATGATGCTGGCAAACATGTGTGCGACAAATGTGCCATTTGAAGCAGTGACGGGATCTCAATCATCACCAGATGAGACTTGGATATAAACATCAGGAAAGACAGCAGGGGGGGCTAGCAGCGTCAGAAATATGCTAAAAATGCCCGCTCTTCTTTTATAGATACGATACTGTATTGATTCTGTTACAGATTCCATGACGGTATGATAAGTCACACTGCGGTCCGATGGTTAAATATTATGATGAGTGCCTGATGAGTGTGAATCTGCTGTTTACTGGACCGCAATCAAGCAGCTTCTATTGCTCTTTGAGGCTTAATGATCAGGAAACAGTTTCATGATGGTCTACTTTCTACCATCCAGTCTCACAAGTACGTATAACAAGAGTGGAGAAACACACTTGACTTGTATTTTTGATATCATTTTCTACCTGCTTGTTGTGTATTTTCCTCTCTTTTTTTACCCCCCTTGCCAGTTCTGGTTTTATTTAAAGGTATAAAGGTTTTATTTAATTTGAACATGCATCAGATTACAATTGAATGCATCACATAATCAGTTCATAGTTCCACATGTCCAAAAGGAGTAGGAAGAAGCAAAGCTTATTAAATGCTACCCTTCCATCTGGTACTTTTACAATCAGTAACTGTTATATTTGTTCACTTCCTGCTTTCTTATATAGTTTTTTTTTCATTTGTTCTCTTTTGTCCCATACCGAAGTAGGAGGTGATATGAGCATCCAATGACATAAATGGGTACCATAGTAAGTGTCAATATAGTGATATATATAGCGTAGTAACTGTTACATTTGTTCACTTCCTGCTTTCCTATTTTTATTTTTATTTTTATTTTTATTTTTATTTTTATTTTTATTTTTATTTTTATTTTTATTTTTATTTTTATTTTTATTTTTATTTTTATTTTTATTTTTATTATTTTTGTCATGTACCAAAGTAGGAGGTGATATGACCATCCAATGACAATACTGTTACAATCAGTAACTGTTAAATTTGTTCACTTCCTGCTTTCCTATTTTTATTTTTATTTTTATTTTTATTTTTATTTTTATTTTTATTTTTATTTTTATTTTTATTTTTATTTTTATTTTTATTTTTATTTTTATTTTTATTTTTATTTTTATTTTTGTCATGTAGCAAAGTAGGAGGTGATATGACCATCCAATGACAATACTTTTACAATCAGTAACTGTTACATTTGTTCACTTCCTGCTTTCCTATTATAGTTTAAGGATTTTTTTTGTTTTTTGTTTGTTTGTTTGTTTTTGTCACGTACCGAAGTACGAGGTGATATGAGCATCCAATGCCATAATGGGTACCATAGTAAGTGTCAATATAGTGATATATATAGCACATCATGACTGGTTCAAGACTCTTCATCCTTGCAAAGGTAACTCTGCGGGAATCACCCAAGTAAGGCTAGGATGATCGACTTTTTGGAAAAAGTAAGTTATTGAATTGGGAAAAAATGTCATACTGTATGTGTTTGGGATGAGACTTACAGGCTAAAATGTTGCATATTTAAAATCTAAATTGTATACAGTAAAGCTCAGTGCTTTTTTTTTCTTTCTCCCCCTTGCCAGTTCTGGAAAGTACATTCAGCAGTGACACAAGGACCGTCTCCTCCATGGCAGATCACGCTTGTGTTTTTTCAATTAAGCCAAGCTCCTGTATACGATTCATCAGGGAAACCATCATTCTCATGGCGCAGCAGAAACTAATGGAAAGTCACTTAACATTCTTTTTTTCCAGGATATGTATCGAAAAGACCCGTGAAGTTTAAAAGTGGAATTTTGTCAATGGGAATAGACGAGGTGTTGATGGAAGGTCAAGGTCTCATTGGGAGATTTCGGGGTGCAAACGCAAATAGTGAAAAAGGAGCAGGAAGAAAGTTGAGTGAAAGCCTACAGATGGATGGATTTCCAGGAGAATGTGGGTTTTGTCACAGTTCCGGATCTGAATTGCACTACGGGAAGATTACAGATCCACGGAAATCACTTCAAAGCTTTGTGTCGCCGGGATGTGGAGAAGTACAAATTGTCGCCGGTCTCTTTTATTTACAGAAAAGAGCCTCAAAGAGCTTTGTTGCATTTATCAGCCCTAAGATAAATCACTAGTGCACCATGTAAACACACATACCCACACACAAGAGCGGAGAGACTGCACCGCATGGCCCAATTCCCAGATATTCCATTCACTTTAAGTGAGTATCAATCCTGTCGGTATTCCAGTTATAGCTCATCTTCGCTGGTGTACACCAAAGGTATAACACAATGTCAATAGTGGAATCACATGCATGCCCATAAAAAGTGGGAGGTCCTGGAAAAGGACAGCCCACATGACGCCCCCCCCAACCACAACAATCAACACAGACAGTACGAGAGTAGTGAGAGGAGAAGCAGCAGGAGGAGTCTGAATTCTTACCTCAAGAGTTACGATGAGGAGTCGGTACGAGGGAAAAGCCACATGACTAGAGGCGTCTCTGTCTCTGGTTATTACTTCTCAGCCGCGGAGACGGGCGCTGAGACATGCAGGCGACGCTGAGGCGTACAGGCGGCGCTCAGCTGAGCGTCACTCGGCAGAAAGAAGAGCAGCCACGCAGACCCCGGGCCCCCGTCCGTCCGCTAACAATCTGCCTTCTGAGGATGAAAAGAGAAGACTTCATTACCAGCTGGAGACCACGCCTCCAACCCCTTCCAGTCTCCCTCCCCTCCAAAGACTTATCCGCCCTCCCTCCTTCCCACTCTTCGCTTCCCCTCTAAAACTCCCAGCCAGTAGCACGCGCCCCGTCCCGGCCAAAGAGGGGAGCAGACTGCCAAAGAAAACCTCCCAGCCTGACACCAGCCAGCACTGTGCAGTGCACACTAAAAGTGGGTACAGAAAGATGGCACACAAACTCTTGTTTTGAAAGTTTACATGCATGCACTTCACAAGTGTCCCGACCTTAATGCTGAAGAGCTCGAAAAAAAACAAAAAAAAACAAAAAAAAATACACCATCACGGATGGTGCGCATGTGTCTGTGTCATTGGGGTGGAAAGGGGCTATTAAATGAGTATAAAGAAGAAAAACAGACGGGGGTAGAATTAAATTTCGATCAAGTGAAGAGTGCGAGTCGGTGGAGATTCACTTCAGCAGACTATTCGGACAGACGGAAAAAAAAATCACAGACGCGTTCGCAGGAACACACGGAGCAAAAAAGCGGTTGATCAGTTTGACAGTTACAGCCAGTACAGACATATTATGGACCAGGGGGGTTGTTTTGACTTCTCCAATTAAGTCTGCAAAGATCATCACTTCCAAAAGTGTCGGTCTCAGTGTGTTGGTGTGTCTAGAAATCCCTCATACTTAAAAATATTAGCATCATTGAACCGGACCCCTAAATCTCATCCCCTTTTCTCCAAACCTAATAGAACTCTCTCTCCTTGACAGACAGGGAAACTAGACCTGTTGCTGTTTACTGTCATTACGGTAATTATGACGGGCTGGGCACACTCATGTCTCTGCAACCTCTCCCCAGTTGCATTACACACAAACCATGCTCTACCAAGTCTGGAGGTTTTAAAACCAGGCCATGGTGACAAAAAAAACTTGAAAAGTGTTAAAATATAAACTGGTAAATTAGTCTCTAAGGGCGATGTTGGCAACTACAGAGAAATGCACATTCCCAGTTAGGTCATGGTCTCGTCCACAACATAAGATGAACTTGGTTTGATCTTACAGACAATTGAACGCAACATCATGACCGTGTCTCACAACAATGTCGCCACAAGTACTGTATCTTCCGGTGTAGAAGTCGTATCAGTCAATGAATGCATCATGAAGAAGAAGTTTTGTTTGTTTGTTTGTTCGGTATGTAAACGTAACACATTATTATTCGGCTACACAACAACCTAAAGATCATAACTGTGAGGCTGAATAGACAAAATTAACATAACAAGCAAGCTAGTCCAACAAGCAAGTTACCAGTCACTAAATTCACCAAGCTCTCGATCTCATCACTTCACTCTTCTGTGTTGCTTCTGAACAACATTGCCAACCACATTAAAAGAACAGGCCCTGGTGACAAAAAAAACTCGAGAAGCGTTAAAATATAAACTGGTAAATTAGTCTCTAAGGACGATGTTGGCAACTAGAGAGAAATGCTACATTGTTGCTTTAAGAAGGTCATTCCCAGTTGGGTCATGGTCTCGTCCACAACATAAGATGAACTTGGTTTGATCTTACAGACAATTTGAAAGCAAATTCACTACGGTGTCTCACAACAATGTCGCCACAAGTACCGTATCTTCCGGTGTATCAGTCAATGAATGCATCATGAAGAAGAAGTTTTGTTTGTTTGTTTGTTTGTTCGGTATGTCAACGTAACACATTATTATTCGGCTACAACCTAAAGATCATAACTGTGAGGCTGAATAGATAAAAATTTACTTAACAAGCAAGCTAGTCCAACAAGCAAGTTACCAGTCACCGACTTCACCAAGCTCTCGATCTCATCACTTCACTCTTCTGTGTTGCTTCTGAACAACTCTGCCAACTCTCTACTATCATCTCTACAGTATAATAGTAACCGCATTAAAAGAACGGTGGCGGTAAAACGTTTCAAATCATCCAAAAAAAAAAAAAAAAAGCCCAGACAAGATGTATAAAGGAAACGTTTTGCAGTAGCGGACGAGTCATGCAAGGATTACAGATCTCTGGCGTTCCCCCACTCTAGCATTAACACCTACACACACTCTCTGTGGCATAATGGTGTCAAATTTACACAGTTCCACAAAGCAGTACTTAAGGTTACGGGCTGCCTTCATTGTAGGTTGTGAAAGGGGGTTAGGGTTGACACAGTTGGAACGTGCATGGTTATGGATGACAAAAAAAAGGGGCAAACAAACCAATCTTAAGTTGACTTCATCAAAATTAAAGTATGAAAAAACAAGAGTATTTTGTGGTGTCATGTGACTTTAATGTGGATATTTAGTGACAGATAATACACAAATCAATCCAACATCGGAAAGCCAATGTTTGAAAACTGAATACTCAGGCGGACTTTGTCCGACTGAAGTGAAGTACAGATTCTCGAGAGGAGTGAAGTTTTGGCAGAAAAACTTTAATGCAACGTTTCGGTAAGGCTGTTCTGTTTTGGGAATAATGAAGCTTTGTGACTTTTGTTTTCGAAGCTAAGATTACTATAACTGGGTTATATTGGGGGAGTGGCAGGGTGTCTTTTTAAAGAGCAAGTCATAATTTATTTTCAGCAGTCGGTTTATAGCAGAACACATACGCTACTGTACTGCAGCATGTATGCAGTGACAGCTTTCATTATTTGAATTTTTTATTTTTTTTTTTGCTTCTACCTTAAAAATCTAGTAAAAGTAAATGGCATCCAGTCTGAAAAGAGAGCGGGTATAAGTACAATTCCACATGCTGTTCTGGAATGGTAATTGCTAATGGTAATTACGCACCAAGTTTGCATTTCTCATCATATCAAAATACAATGACAAAAAGGACCAGATTAAATGATACCACTCAAAAATACTGTATAATGTACCATGGATAAATCAGGACTGGAAAGACACCAATCTCAAATGTAGGCCTAGACCCCTTACCCCCCCCATCCCACTGCCCCCGGAACCCCCAACCTGGGCCCCACACACACATGCAGACAGTCCCACCCCTGCATTTATAGCTGTTTGTTGGGTTTGAGTGTGTCAACTCTGTAAGCAACCGCAACACTCGTTGACGATTTAGCTTGTTAGCTGCCTTCGTCGTGAACGCACAATAGTGAGTATAAAGAGGATTTTTATTGTAAATGTTGAACCCCAAATCCAAAATCTTTTAAAGAATGAGGGTACAAACTACTGGATGGGTTCAAACAACTTATATTGTCAGTGTGTCATTCCAGTCGGTACACTTATCGGTTATTCATTTGTGCGGATTTGAGTCGGATTTTTGTGTCATTGAGTCATTCCAGGTCAAGATGCAGACACACTTCACCAATGAAATGAAAGGTTTCCCCTTTACCGCCAACACCAACGCATCTTTAACTCCGAGTTAGGGCTAGTCATAAAAACTGAATCAATGAATTGACTCAAAATAAAATTTTAAGTAACTAACATACTGATATATATATATATATATATTGAGTTCTAGGAATTTCCCACTTCCAATTACCAGTGATGAACCAATCACACACTGGTATTCCTTTCCGAGCCCAGCAGCCACGAACATATGCTCGCCTCTCTGGGCAAACACGAGGCACCTTATCCAGTGTAGACTTAGCAACTTGGCGATGTGTACTCGCCCATCCATGTGGACCAGGAGTGATGATATTCCCAGGAACACCAAGACTGGGAGTTATAAGTGAGACGTTTAGTCTAGATTAATCCAGTTAGTCCAGTTCCATATAAGTAAAAGTCAAGAGTAATGGTAATGGTTTTATTTCATTTGAACATGGATCAGATTACAATTGAATGCATCACATAATCAGTTCACAGTTCCACATGTCCAAAAGGAGTAGGAATAGTAGTAGGAATCTGGTACTTTTACAATCAGTAACTGTTACATTTGTTCACTTCCTGCTTTCCTAATATAGTTAAAAAATTTTTTAGTTTTTTTGGTTGTGTGTTTTTTTTACATTTTTGTCAGATACCGAAGTACGAAGTAATATGACCACACAATGACATAATGGGTACCATAGTAAGTGTCAATATAGTGATATATATAGCACATCATGACTGGTTCAAGACTCTTCATCCTTGCAAAGGTAACTCTGCGGGAATCACCCAAGTAAGGCTAGGATGATCGACTTTTTGGAAAAAGTAAGTAATTGAATGCCAGTAGCTTCATGGGAAAAAAATGTCATACTGGATTTGTTTGGGATGAGACTTACAGGCTAAATGTTGCGTATTTAAAATCTAAATTGTATACAGTAAAGCTCAGTGCTTGAAACGGATTGGGTTAGCTTTCATGGCATCCAACGCCCCGGGGGTGGGGGGTGGGGGGTGGGGGGGTTTGCTGTGGCACTGAAAATGGCAGCCAGCTGTGAAAAGTATGTCATTGAAAGCAAAAACACTAACTCTTGAGTATTAAACACTGTGCTGGATGATAATTAATCCACTTAACAGGTTCTGTCTCTCTGACAATACTGGATCAGTGACAGGGGTAGAGTTCCTGCAATGGATCATGTTCATGAAAATGTTATTGCGGACACGTTTTATTTTATGATATGTTGCACAATAACGTAAATACCGGGTTTTTGGGTTTGTCATGAAGTGGGCAGCAATCTGTGGGGTGTACCACCGTATCTTTGATTTAGATGACGTGTAGTAGTTTCATCCACATAATCTATACATTTAAATATCTATTTTAAAACTTAAACAGCTGATGTGTTAATCATGTTAGTTTGTTGTTTATGCGCTGAAAACAACCAATAAGAGCTAAATTCCTCAAAATCCACACCCAACTTTTCGTTTCCACGTCAGAATGGGACAGAATGGTTTTATTTCATTTGAACATGCATCAGATTACAATTGAATGCATCACATAATCAGTTCACAGTTCCACATGTCCAAAAGGAGTAGGAAGAAGCAAAGCTTATTAAATCCTACCCCTCCATCTGGTACTTTTACAATCAGTAACTGTTACATTTGTTCACTGCCTGCTTTCCTAATATGGTTTTATTTATTTATTTATTTTATTTATTTTATTTATTTTATTTATTTTATTTATTTTATTTATTTTATTTATTTTATTTATTTTATTTTTTTTACTATTTTTAATTTTTTTGTCCGTACCGAAGTACAAGGTGATATGACCATACAATGCCATAATGGGTACCATAGTAACTGTCAATATAGTGATATATATAGCACATATATTGACAGTATAGTGATATATATAGCACAAAAAATAATGGAAAAAATTAATAAATAAATAAATAAAGGAAACTGGAGTCCCCAAAGAAAACAAACACATGCACGGGGAGAACATGTAAACTCCACACAGAGATGGCCGAGGGTGGAATCGAACTCAGGGCACCTAACTCCAACCACAGCCAATATTAATATTAAAAAAAAAACATTTCTGATGGAATAAAATACTTCAAACCTCAATAAAAAGTCCAACAATACTCAGCCTTTAAAGTGGTTGAAGAGCTTCACATTCAAATTCACAATCCAACAGTTCCACTCCAGTCCTGTAGGTGGTGCTAATACACATTCATGTAAAGCTGGTGCCACACAGAGTAATACTATGATAATAATACTATGAACATGTAAATACAGAAACATAAACTCTGAGCTGTAGGGACGAAATAAAAAGGTATGGCCTGGTTTACTTTGGATTTAGCCTATTTATGTGTGTAGTTGGAACAAAATGAGTTAATTAGTTACTTCCATTATACCTACATTAGGTACATTAGCTACATTAGCTATTACCTACATTTAGCTCAAAATGCAAGACAACATTAAGATGAACGTTAGGGTGATGTCATTTGAAGAGACTGCCAGAATTCCTAATGATAATGACATTTAAATGTATCCAACTGACTGTTCACTGTAGTCGCCGCAGTCCATCTTCTTTTGTAATTATCCCGTGTTATTAGCGTGTTAAGGAAGAAATAGCCGTGCGTGGATAGAGCGTCCATTGAACTGCAGCGGAACCACAGCAAAGCAAACACAGCTCTCATCTGCACAAATAGGCCTTTCAATTCCTAAAACATCCCTCCCAAAAACCCCGTCAACCTCCAAACTCGTCCCCACCCCCCCTTTTGTCCCATCAACACTTTGGCTCTTCAGCCAGACCAAAGCCACCAAATCCAACCTTTTTTTCTGCCCCCTTCCAAACACACAGAGGTGAATGGTGTCTACTGTACCATCCACCTCCCTCTCTGTGGGGCAGAAGCAGTTTGACAGGCCTGTATTTATGGTGAGTTGGAGTCATGTTGGAATGAATCATGAAAGGCACCAAAATCATCTTGCTGTATGTTTTATTTCATCCAGCAGCTGTGTCGGTCCGCGTGTGTGGCCGTTGTGTATGCGGAGTGGTGTTTGTGTAAACAGGTGTTAGGAATTATGATAATCCTCTTAATGGCTGATAATATGTACGTTCTAAATGACTGCTCATTATTAGTCTGCGTCATTAAGACCGTGGAGAATTACACGGGGTGAAGGATGTGAGAAAAATCCGGGAGTAGTCTTTACACACTTAAGTACTAGGGGTGTGTATTGGCAAGAATCTGGCGATATGAAACATATCACGATACAATACATCACGATATATCACGATACTGTTAACAAGGCGATATTTTTTAAATTTTTTATGTAGTTAAAGATTATTTCCTGGAAAAACTGAATTACACCAGCAATATGCACTTATTAAACATATCTTTATTCGATTAAAACAGTATATTATGCTGTATCACAAACTGAAAGTGTAGCATTTGGATAAATAAAGCTTTAACATGCAGCTTTAAATTTACAAAAAAAAACACCCATAAAAACAAATTGAATATACTATACTGTCACTATAGTATATAGTCAAATATAGTATAGTCAAATATACTATACTGTCACTATATTGACAGTTACCATGGTACACATAATGTCATTGTATGGTCATATCACCTTGTACTTCGGTACGAGAAAAAAATTCCAAAATTTAAAAAATTCCAAAAAACAAAAACCAAACCAAACCAAACAACAAACCAAACCAAACCAAACCACAAAACAAAACAAAACAAAACAAAACAAAACAAAACAAAACAAAACAAAACAAAACAAAACAAAACAAAACAAAACAAAACAAAACAAAACAAAACAAAACAAAACAAAACAAAACAAAACCAAACCAAACCAAACCAAACCAAACCAAACCAAACCAAACCAAACCAAACCAAACCAAACCAAACCAAACAAAACAAAACAAAACAAAACAAAACAAAACAAAACAAAACAAAACAAAATGTAACCTAACGTTACGTTACGTTACGTTACGTTACGTTTCGTAACGTGACGTAACGTAGCGTAACGTAACGTAACGTAGCGTAGCGTAACGTAACGTAGCGTAACGTAACGTAGCGCAACGTAACCTAACCAAACGTAACCAAACGTAACCTAACGTAACCTAACCTAACGTAACCTAACCTAACGTAACATAACGTAACGTAACCTAACCTAACCTAACCTAACCTAACGTAACGTAACGTAACGTAACGTAACGTAACGTAACGTAACGTAACGTAACGTAACGTAACATAACCTAACGTAACATAACCTAACGTAACGTAACGTAACGTAACGTAACGTAACGTAACGTAACGTAACGTAACCAAAACAACAAAACAAAACAAAACAAAACAAAACAAAACAAAACAAAACAAAACAAAACAAAACAAAACAAAACAAAACAAAACAAAACAAAACAAAACAAAACAAACAAAACCTTAAACTGTATTACGGAAAGCAGGAAGTGAACAAATGTAACAGTTACTGATTGTAAAAGTACCAGATGGAGGGGTAGGATTTAATAAGCTTTGCTTCTTCCTACTCCTTTTGGACATGTGGAACTGTGAACTGATTATGTGATGCATTCAATTGTAATCTGATGCATGTTCAAATGAAATAAAACCATTACCATTACCATTAACAAATTACGTCTCAAGAACCTGCTCAAATGTTTCATTCTATTAGCTGTGGAAAAAATGCAGAGTATACAGTCCCTGACTTATCCACCATCAGAACAGTATTTTTATGGAACAAAGTAACTAACATCAGTAAAAAGTACTTTTAGGATGCTTGAAATAACCATTATTTAACAAAATAGTGATATAAATTTGAAAAACAAAATACCTGCAATATCACAGTACTACTTTTAGGGTACAGGGCCAATTAATACTGTAGCATGTGATAATTTTTATTATCACATACTACAGTACTGTAGTATGTGATAATTTTTATTATCACATACTACAGTGTTAATTGGCCCTGTACCCTAGAAACCGCCCAAGAATGATACGGGAAAAGGCCGAAATGATACTGTGTCAAAGCCCAGGGCAGTGATACTGATAAAATATAGAGTTTAACCATGTCCAGTATCAGCCCTGGATGGGTTTTGTCAATTTCTGCACACCCTGCTTTGTGTAGAAATCCAAAACGTGTCCACACTTCAGCCTTGTACGCCGCAGGGGTCAGTATCAGCCCTTTGGTCTCGGCCTGATACTGACACTTGGGGGCATGATACCTGGCCTGATACCAGACAAACCATGTGATAACCTCTAAATATCGATGCAGTATCATGGAGTGAAGTATCGCGATATTTTCTTACACCCCTACAAAGTGCAGATTCCAAAGACTAATACGTTCTCAACGTGCGATTTCCAATGTATATCAGTATACAAGCAATTCTGCAACAACAACGGTATTGATCAGGATGTGCAGTGCACGGTCCCAGCGGGTGCGTGGTAACAATAGGAACCGGGGTGAGCTATGGCAGACTTCTCTGCTCCTTCGCCGCATAAACCTTTAATATGAGGCCTCCTCAGCACCAGTCGGCCATTTAAAAAGGACTATACCCTGTAATTGACCTTAAAAATACTTTCCGTGGAGGTCGGCAGCCATGTCATTGGCCTACGGCCCAAGCAGTGGCCACATCTCCTCAGCCTGGAGGAGCCTGGGAAGGCCTCTGAGGGTATATTTAGTGGCCCCGAGTGGAGCAAAAGTTGCAGATAATGCCAGTCTGTGTATAAAACCGCTCTGCCGCCCACGAGTTGGCCTCTAACAGGCACATTTCCCTCTCCCACGGGGATGTATTCCTTGTGGTCAGAGGTCATCCAGATGCAAGCCAGGTAAATATACAACCGCAGGAGATACTGACAAGTGTCAGTGTCTGTGAAGGTGACGCATGCGAGTAAGTTTTTTACTGTAAGTCGGGTTTATTGTTGTAACATTTTGCCAAAAGTATCTGCAAGGAGTGTCCCCTATAGTCATTGCACAACGGTTACTTTAAATGTGGTAAAATGCTCACTGCTTGTGAAGTATTCCTGTAACTCGGTGTGCTCATCATGCCACCCAGCAGAATGCGAGTAAAAAAATTGGAACATTGGAAGCATTATTATGTTACTCTGATATCTGCTAATAGGTGAGCATTACTGATGTAGGATACGTCGGTGGAGACGAGACTGCATAGTATTACCTATCCATCCATTGTTTATTCACTGCAAAAGAAAGATTAAATACCGCAAACCAAGGTCAAAAGTACTTTATACTGAAATATATTATGCTAAATGATCTACATAATAACCAAAACAACATTTTAACCAACCTACAATGCAGGGTTGTAGCAGCAGCAGTGGGTCATTTTATGTCTATTTGAATATTGGCCAGGGCGGCACGGCAGTCTAGTGGTTAGCGTGCAGACCTCACAGCGAGGAGACCAGGGTTCAATTCTACCCTCGGCAATCTCTGTGTGGAGTTTGCATGCGTGGGTTTTCTCCGGGTACTGCGGTTTACTCCCACATTCCAAAAACATGCTAGGTTAATTGGCGACTCCAAATCACTTTGTATTACCCTGCACTGTTTTCTTTTTTATTCTTTTCTATCCCCTCCTGCTCCGATCCATCTTTTATGCCGCCGATTACTCCAAATTGTCCATAGGTATGAATGTGAGTGTGAATGCTTGTTTGTCTATATGTGCCCTGTGATTGGCTGGTGGCCAGTGTACCCCGCCTCTCGCCCGAAGACAGCTGGGATAGGCTCCAGCACCCTTGTGAGAAAAAGCAGTAGAAAATGAATGAATGAATATTGGACATTTTGAACATTGTGTTTTTGTAATGGTAATGTTAATGGTAATGGTAATGGTTTTATTTCATTTAAACATGCATCAGATTACAATTGAATGCATCACATAATCAGTTCACAGTTCCACATGTCCAAAAGGAGTAGGAAGAAGCAAAGCTTATTAAATCCTACCCCTCCATCTGGTACTTTTACAATCAGTAACAGTTATATTTGTTCACTTCCTGCTTTCTTATATACGTAGTTTTTTTTTTCATTTGTTTTCTTTTGTCCCATACCGAAGTAGGAGGTGATATGAGCATCCAATGCCATAATGGGTACCATAGTAAGTGTCAATATAGTGATATATATAGCACATCATGACTGGTTCGAGACTCTTCATCCTTGTATTTAGCAAACATCAACTGCTTGTATTGTTTCTTGAATTGGCTTCGTTGAGTTTCAGGATAGGGGTTTTTAACCCCTTTATTATGCAAAATACATGCATACAAATCAATTTTATATCAGTACTATAACAAGAAATAAGAAAAGGAATGGGACCGGTGCCGGTATCGGTAGAAGTACAATGTTGCAGAATCAGTATCGAACATAAAAAGTGGGGCCGTCCCTCGTAGTTCACCACCGTGACTGAAGCATTGCAGTTACTGAGCCTGTCCATGTCCACAGCGTTTTTGCTGGGTTTTTTTTGTTTTTTTTTGTTTCCAAGGGGCATCTGCAAAGGAAATTTATGATTCCGTTCATCAAAGACAAATGCTAAATCGTAGGATTCCTGTCTTATGAATCCAGTTGTGATAGTGCTTTTTACAGTGATAAAGCAGCCCAATAAAAAGAGAGTGGTCCTTTTCACGAGAGGTAGAATTGGGAACATGCAGTGTCTGAACTGTTGCCACTAACTATTATGCAATAGTCATATGTCCTATCTCTGAGGGGGATGTCTCCGGGTACTCCGGTTTCCTCCCACATTCCAAAAACATGCTAGGTTAATTGGCGACTCCAAATTGTCCATAGGTATGAATGTGAGTGTGAATGGTTGTTTGTCTATATGTGCCCTGTGATTGGCTGGCCACCAGTCCAGGGTGTACCCCGCCTCTCGCCCGAAGACAGCTGGGATAGGCTCCAGCATCCCCCGCGAGGAAAAAGCGGTAGAAAATGAATGAATGAATGAACACATTTGCTGTGCTGTATGAAATCGGTGCAACAAAGCCTAACCAATATATGGTCTGAGTGGTACCAGTGACAAACCCAATGACCACTCCTTGCCCATCTGGGGAGCTGGTGACGCACCGCCTGCTCTCTAAGGACACCGAGTTCAAACCAATAATCTAATTCAGATGAAGAAAAGGAATATTTCCAGATTAATAGAAGCCACAAGTCTCTTTCTCTTTTTTTTTTAGGTTTCCGATTGCATTTTTTTTCATGAACCGAAACATCTGGCTGACAAGCAGCATTGCTACTAGTAAAACCTTCTAAACCCTACAATACCTAAAGAAGATGCACGCATTTGTGCAGATTTAGTTCAAACCCCGATCTGTAAAACCTTAACCATATTCCTTTTTCAGTAATTCTTTAGATATTCCTCTTAATCGTTCAATATGTTTGTAATCATTACATTGGAAAGAGACTGATCCAGTTGCGATTAGTTGGACTTGGCCAAGGAATCAGAGGATACGATGCAGAAAGTCGCAGCTGTCTCTGTCGTGCAGCTGTGGGGATTGAACATGTGACTGGCTGCAAAGCCAGTTCAACCAAATGATGCAAAGCTGCGCGGCACATACACAAATGCACAAGTGGTTATGCAAAGCACTGGTCCAGCCAGTAGACCAGTTACACTTGAAAACACACACATGAAAGATTAGTGTGCGTCTATATTTTCGGCTTCACGGAGGTGGCCAGCGATCTTGGCTGCACTCGTGCAGCCTCATGAGGGAAGCATGCTGATGATGGACTGATGGTTAATGTGCAGCTATTTGACAGAACGACGAGTGCAGTCCTTTTAAGTAACCATAGACTGTCCCTGTCTACATCAGCCAGCCCTTGCGGTTCGATGCTGTTCTCAGAATATTCCTGCTGATAATTGCAGTGTGAATAATTTAACATTATATTAGTTGAAATCATTCTGATGTTTTTCCTGGAACACTCCCCCCCCCCCCCCCTCCTCATCCATCTGCCACTCTGCGTGACTGTGATGTAATGACTGGGCTTTCTCATTGGCCCGGATCCGTTTACCCGCAGTGCTTGAACGGTACACATGAAGAGCAGGTTCAAGGGAGAAGTTAAAATTAGCAGTGACTGACTCTTTACCAGCAACGATTGTAATTGATCTAAAGTTCCAATAAAATCAAACCAAAAGTATTTATGTAGCCAAGACACAGAAAAGCTCGACAAACATTGAGTTATGTGGTTAAGTACGTAACTGAAAACTTTTGGTCTGTAAGCTCAAGGACTTGTTGAGAGGATAAAGTTTGCGTTGTAAAGTTTAGTTGGGCGTTGCACAGATGACAAGTAGGTGGTCGCTCAAAAATCTCTTTATTGCAAAAACAAAACAGGAAACCACGCCAAAACAATACCAGAAAACTCACATGTCTTTGCGCATAGTCGGGACTGTCACATTCACAGTCGGAAATCAGACAACATAAACCAAACATAACTGCCAGATCACCACAATATCCTTGAGCATGTTAAAAGATGTGATTCTGTGATTTTTTATTCCTGTTTCATTCATTATTTAGTGTTTTGTTACTGTATTTTAATTTGGCTGTAACATCAGACCACACCAATACTTAATTTATATATCAGTCTGGGTACTTAATCCAAGAACCACCTTGGATTAAATAACGGTACACATGAAGAGCAGGTTCAAGGGAGGAGTTAAAATTAGCAGTGACTGACTCTTTACCAGCAACTATTGTAATTGATCTAAAGTTCCAATAAAATCAAACCAAAAGTATTTATGAAGCCAAGACACAGAAAAGCTCGACAAACATTGAGTTATGTGGTTAAGTACGGAACTGAAAACTTTTGGTCTGTAAGCTCAAGGATAAAGATTGTGTTGTAAAGTTTAGTTGGGCGTTGCACAGATGACAAGCAGGTGGTCGCTCAACAATCTATTTATTGCAAAAACAAAACAGGAAACCACGCCAAAACAATACCAGCAAACTGAGCCATCTGTCACATTCACAGTCGGAAATCAGAAAATATAAACCAAACATAACTGCCAGATCACCACAATATCCTTGAGCATGTTAAAGGATGCGATTCTGTGATTTTGTTTTCCTGTTTCATTCATTATTTAGTGTTTTGTAACTGTATTTTTTCTGTGTAGTTAGGAGTTAATTTGGCTATAACATCAGACAACACCAATACTCAACTTATATATCAGTCTAGGTACTTAATCCAAGTAACGGTACACATAAAGAGCAGGTTCAAGGGAGAAGTTAAAATTAGCAGTGACTGACTCTTTACCAGCAACGATTGTAATTGATCTAAAGTTCCAATAAAACCAAAAGTATTTACGTAGCCAAGACACAGAAAAGCTCGGCAAACATTGAGTAATGTGGTTAAGTAAGTAACCGAAAACTTTTGGTCTGTAAGCTCAAGGATAAAGATTGTGTTGTAAAGTTTAGTTGGGCGTTGCACAACAATACCAGAAAACGGCGCCATCTAATACATAGTCAGAACTGTCACATTCACAGTCGGAAATCAGAAAACATAAACCAAACATAACTGCCAGATCACCACAATATCCTTGAGCATGTTAAAGGATGTGATTCTGTGATTTTTATTCCTAGTGTTTTGTTACTGTATTTTTTACCGTGTACTTAGGAGTTAATTTGGCTGTAACATCAGACTACACCAATACTCAACTTATATATCAGTCTAGGTACTTAATCCAAGAACCACCTCTAATTTTTAATGTAAAAAAAATAACACAGACTAATTAATATCTCTTATTTTCAACAACAAAGAGTCAAGGTGTTTCAAGGCAGTCAATAGCATTGATGGGTAATGTTAATGAGATATGGGCAAGACAAATCAACACTCAAACTACAAAGACACATCTGTACTGCCTCCATTCCTTCCATCCTTGAGATGGACTTTTGACCCCGGTGACCTGAAACTGTGCGTATTTGTTTGTTTCTGTTGTTAGTTGGTTATTTTCACACGTACAGTTCTGAGCAGGGCCAAAAGACCACACCAGAAGCATTTTTATAAACAACTTCAAAACCAACTGTAGCCTAGCACCGCTACTTTATAACATCATTTATTGCCAAAAGTTGGGAGCAATAATTCCCTGAGCTAGAGTGAAATAGCTTTGACTGTGTAACGTTCGTACCAAGTCTTTAAATGAACCAGTCATGATATGCTATAAATATATATCACTATATTGACAGTTACTATGGTACCCATTATGTCATTGTATGGTCATATCACCTCGTACTTTGGTATGTGAATAAATAAAATAAAATAAAATAAAGTAAAATAAAATAAAATAAAATAAAATAAAATAAAATAAAATAAAATAAAATAAAATAAAATAAAATAAAATAAAATAAAATAAAATAAAATAAAATAAAATAAAATAAAATAAAATAAAATCGGAAAGCAGGAAGTGAACAAATGTAACAGTTACTGATTGTAAAAGTACAAAATACTTTGAAAAAAAAGTATAAAATAAAATAGGAAAGCAGGAAGTGAACAAATGTAACAGTTACTGATTGTAAAAGTACAAAATACTTTGAAAAAAAAGTATAAAATAAAATAGGAAAGCAGGAAGTGAACAAATGTAACAGTTACTGATTGTAAAAGTACAAAATACTTTGAAAAAAAGTATAAAATAAAATAAAATAAAATAGGAAAGCAGGAAGTGAACAAATGTAACAGTTACTGATTGTAAAAGTACAAAATACTTTGAAAAAAAGTATAAAATAAAATAAAATAAAATTGGATGAATGAGTACAAATATAAAATAAAATAAAGTAAAAAAAAATAAACCTAAACTATATTAGGAAAGCAGGTAGTGAACAAATGTAACAGTTACTGATTGTAAAAGTACCAAATTGAGGGGTAGGATTTAATAAGCTGTGCTTCTTCCTACTCCTTTTGGACATGTGGAACTGTGAACTGATTATGTGATGCATTCAATTGTAATCTGATGCATGTTCAAATGAAATAAAACCATTATCATTACCATTACCATAAATGCTGATATATTGGTAATAACATTCTTTTATGTCACCATTCCCTACCGGAGAAAACGGGTCTCCCCTTCACCCTTTCATTTGTCACAAATCAACCAGCCTGCAGCAATGTCTTTATAAGACCCATTGCATGTGATTTTAACTCAATTAATCTTATGAATGTATTGAATGCATGGTCTGGGCCCGATGAAGTAGAGACCCAATGGATGTTTTGCTTGGCGGAATGCAGCCTTTGCTGAGCCGGGCTGAGATTTATGTGACAGCTGTGGGGTATGCATGTGGCTAACAGATGGTGGCATCCTGCGCCTTTATTCTCTCTTGGCTCATCACTTCTTAGTCAAACACCGCACCCAATCTCTATCTGCTGCACCATTCTTGATAGAAGTTCAATTCAAGTCTCTGCCAAGCGTCGTTTAAAGCATCGGGATGCATTTGCTGACTTGGTTATCATCCAGTAGGCTTACAGTATGTCCAATGTATCCCCCAATTTGTTCACAAATATGGTTAATATGCAGTCACACAAGCACACAGATCCACATTTATCCAAACAATGAGCGAGAACTTGTAGAACTTATTATTTTTACATGGTGATCCTTAATTGATACTTCACTCAAAATCCACAGAAGCATAACTCGGCATTCATAACACACGCAAAACTTTAAATTATTAGTTTTTTTTACGCTGTACATTGTTGTTCATATTTTATGTCATATATTTATTCTCCACATTATTATTACCGCTGCACGGTGGTCTAGTGGTTAGCACGCAGACCTCACAGCTACGAGACCCGAGTTCAATTCCACCCTTGGCCATCTCTGTGTGGAGTTTGCATGTTCTCCCCGTGCATGGGAGGGTTTTCTCCGATTTCTTCCCACATTCCAAAAACATGCTAGGTTAATTGGCGACTCCAAATTGTCTATAGGTATGAATGTGAGTGTGAATGGTTGTTTGTCTATATGTGCCCTGTGATTGGCTGGCGACCAGTCTGACGGTGTACCCCGCCTCTCGCCCGAAGACATAATTTAGAATTTTTATTATTTATTCAAAATTATTAAAATTATTATTATTAATTCAAAATTATTTAAATTGTTTGTACAAATTGAAATTATTTGTACAAATAATTTATTATTTAAATTATTTGTACAATAATTTATTATTTAAATTATTTGTACAAATAATTTTAATATTTATTTAAAATATTTAAAATATTTAAAATATTTAAAATATTTAAAATATTTAAAATATTTAAAATATTTAAAATATTTAAAATAAAATAATTTAAATAATAAATAATTTATTATTTAAATTATTTGTACAAATATCTATCTATCTATCTATCTATCTATCTATCTATCTATCTATCTATCTATCTATCTATCTATCTATCTATCTATCTATCTATCTATCTATCTATCTATCTATCTATCTATCTATCTATCTATCTATCTATCTATCTATCTATCTATCTATCTATCTATCTATCTATCTATCTATCTATCTCACCTCCTGCAGACTCAAACGCAGGATGTGGTCACCGTTTTGCAATATAAATAAAGTCGCAAAACATTTATAGAAACTTGACAGACTTGACTCTTTATATGGATCATTCTGTATGCTGAGGACGTTCCAGCCAATTACCATTGTCGGCAAAACACAGCTGATTACACCCTTCCCATGCTGTACTGTATGCTTCCTCAGCGTGGGGCAATACTGCATATGGGCTAGGATGTCTGACACCATCTATCAGAGCCCTCAACAGCAGGCTGGAGGAGGAACAAAAGCGACAATATTGACTCACTCACAGTTGCCAGATCCCAAAGACCTGGAAATTAAATGAAGTTTATTGTGGATTTAAGCCCGCAGATGCTTTTTTTTTCATGCAAAAAAAAAAAAGTCAATCACACACACCGATTGATACAGCTGTAAAATGGTGACCATAAAAAAACACTCACATGCCATCTCATAAAAAGCGACCTTGCTTCTCACCGACCGTACTTGTGTGCAGACACGGAAAAACACACCAACGCAATCAGACAAACATACAACCACCTTCTATTGATGTGTGTGTTCCACTTTACTCATCTTGTCTCATTCTCAGAGTCTGGGAATGCACCGCTGTGTGGTTTCTGCGACACACTGGGCACACTGCCACAGGGAGTCACCTCTAGGTGTTCCGTGTGTGTGGGTGCATGTGTGTATATGTGACTTTTGAGTCCGTCTAGTCCAGGGGTCTCAAACTCAATTTACTTGGGGGCCACTGGAGCTAGGGTCTGGGCGAGACTGGGCCACATCAGGTTTTCCAAAAAACGCATTTATTAAAAACAGAAAAATTAATAAACTTTGCTTTGGTTTCGATTTTCTATGAGAAAAGCTCTGATAAAACATTCTACTGTTCTCAAATATCTTACTTTTTATTTTTCTACACAAAATAAGATGAAAAATAAATAAACAAATCAAGAATAAAGAAAATCAATCAATCAGTAATAAATAAATAAATATAATAATAATAATAAAACAGCAAATAATAAAAACTGAAGAAACCACATATAGTTGGTGGGTAGACAAATTATTTTTTTCAGATTAAAATGAACAAAGCATTATTAGAGCCCTGTAGACATGACAAAACACGACTATAGTCACATTTATACTTTTTTATTTACAACATATTGCGCAACTGCAGGGTCTTGAGACACATGCTAACTCGCAAACTAGAAAGCTAGCGACCTAAACGGTAGCCTTCGAGTTATTTCCTTTAAACTTAAATAGCCAAAAACTTACCACTTCCACACGGATAGGGAGGATAACTATTAACAGTTATTTAACCTTTAACATGAACATTAATCAAACGTAATAATTTTTTCTGGGCCAAAAACTTACCACTTTCACACGGATAGGGAGGATAACTATTAACAGTTATTTAACCTTTAACATGAACATTAATCAAACGTAATAATTTTTTCTGGGCCAAAAACTTACCACTTCCACACGGATAGGGAGGATAACTATTAACAGTTATTTAACCTTTAACATGAACATTAATCAAACGTAATAATTTTTTCTGGGCCAAAAACTTACCACTTCCACACGGATAGGGAGGATAACTATTAACAGTTATTTAACCTTTAACATGAACATTAATCAAACGTAATAATTTTTTCTGGGCCAAAAACTTACCACTTCCACACGGATAGGGAGGATAACTATTAACAGTTATTTAACCTTTAACATGAACATTAATCAAACGTAATAATTTTTTCTGGGCCAAAAACTTACCACTTCCACACGGATAGGGAGGATAACTATTAACAGTTATTTAACCTTTAACATGAACATTAATCAAACGTAATAATTTTTTCTGGGTGCATGATACCATACAGCATCCATATCAAACTTGCGCGGGCCGCACTAACATTAAACTTTCATATCAAGGCGGGGGCCTCAAACGAGTGTCCTGCGGGCCACATTTGGCCCGTGGGCCGCATGTTTGAGACCCCTGGTCTAGTCCATGCAACCGCAGAGGAATGACCATTTTCTTGTGTCCAAGACTTGCAAGCACGCAGACTGAGACTTGAACCACAAATCCAAACATAACCCCTCCCCCACACACACACACATACACACACCGGAGGAAACAGCATATATTACGTTACATCACATGTCACTGGAGAAGGTAATGTGTGCATACTACATGTGCCCTTTTATTGGAAAATCCAGCATGCAATAATTCAATTAATAAAATGTATTTTTTTTCCTCCTCATCTTGTGTGCTGTATTCTGATCGGCATAACAAGATCCAAACTTTCAAGCTGCAGGGATGTTTCAAATTGCAGCAAACCCTTTACTTCATAAATACATGCCATATGCAGGAGCAAAAATATTTTCACCAGACTTGCCATCTTGTATCCTCATTGCTTCTTCTTTCATGTAAGCGACATTCAACATGAGATTTAACAGGCCACATTTCTGTGGCACCAAGTGACAAGCCGTCCTGACAAAAACATAAAACATGAGTATTTAGGTCAATACTTTCATTCATGGTACTTTATTTAGTACGGCGATAGATGCTAAGTTGTAATTGTGCGACTATACTTTGTGAATTATTCATGTCTGGTGATTCTGGCTCCATCCCATGTTGGCATATTGCCCTGCGTCTCAGCTGTATGATTTCAGAATGACATCTAAATCAGGTGAGGTGGTTGACGGACTGTAATGGAGCTTGTAGGCCACCCCAAACTGTGTTCACATTGTATGTTTTAACAAATCCAAAAAATAATAAACACTACACAAGGGGATTGGCAAAATGTTGCAGGCAGGAATTCCGCTTCATTAAGAGAGTTATCACTCTTACACCGGAGTTCAAAGTCTTGATAATTGTTCGGAACAAATTATCTCAACGCCTCCACCCTTGGTTCTCCTCCGAGGGCCTCTGGGAAAAAATGTCTAACAAGCTGCTGAAATGGCTCCTTAAAAGCCCCAAGTGTGTCAAGACACAACTTTGCCTTTGCATATTTGTATATCTTCATATAAAGTCTTAATGATCAAGATACATATTATTCAATATAAGTAGAACTACTGCATATTGTTGACCCCGACAGGAGGTTTTGTTTTACTTGACTTGACTTTGTTACTTTTTTTTAAACTTTCTTACCTTAACTTTAACTTTAAATTTAAATGTAACTATTGTTGACCCCGACAGGAGACTTGACTTGACTTTTTTTTTACTTTACCTTTCTTTACTTTCTTTACTTACCTTACCTTACCTTTAACTTTAACTTTAATTATTGTTGACCCCGACAGGAGACTTGACTTGACTTTCTTACCTTACCTTTAACTTTAACTTTAAATTTAAGTATTGTTGACCCCGACAGGAGACTTGACTTGACTTTATGTTACTTTTTTTACTTTACCTTTACCTTTCTTTACTTTCTTACCTTACCTTACCTTACCTTACCTTTAACTTTAACTTTAACTATTGTTGACCCCGACAGCAGACTTGACTTGACTTGAATTTACTGATTCATGTATAGATTCGCTGTTGTACTCAAAGCATCCCGAACATTAAAGAAGTGCCGAGCAAAACTTTAAACATTACTGGCAATTAAGTAAAGGTTCATAAGGTACACCATATTTAAGAATGGTAATGGTAATGGTTTTATTTCATTTGATCATGCATCAGATTACAATTGAATGCATCACATAATCAGTTCACAGTTCCACATGTCCAAAAGGAGTAGGAAGAAGCAAAGCTTATTAAATCTTACCCCTCCATCTGGTACTTTTACAATCAGTAACTGTTACATTTGTTCACTTCCTGCTTTCCTATTTTATTTTATTTTATTTTATTTTATTTTATTTTATTTTATTTTATTTTATTTTATTTTATTTTATTTTATTTTATTTTATTTTATTTTATTTTATTTTATTTTATTTTATTTTATTTTATTTTATTTTATTTTATTGATATAGATAGCACATCATGACTGGTTCAAGACTCTTCATCCTTGTATTTAGCAAACATCAACTGCTTGTATTGTTTCTTGAATTGGCTCATTGTTGTGCATTGTGCATTCTCCTCTCTTGTAGAGAAGTATTGGATGACATTTCTAGCTAATTGGTTATTTTTAGCCTTATGCATTATTTTAGCTGTTTTATAGATGAACTATATCAGCAAGTTGAAGTATTTGTGATTTTAGAAAGAAGGAGTTAGTATGTTCTCTGTAGGCGGCATTATGAATTATCCTTACTGACCTTTTTTTGCAGTACATTTAGCGAGTGAAGATTGCTTTTATAGTTATTAGCCCATATTCCCACACAATAAGTAAGATATGGTAGAACCAGAGAGCAATAAAGAGTGTGGAGTGATTTCTGATTGAGAACAAATTTTGCTTTGTTCAGTATTAAAATATTTCTGGCCACCGTCTGTACTCCCTCCAGAACAAAAAGCAGTGGTATCATCCGCAAATAATACCAGTTTTAAGTCTTTCATAACTTTGGAAATATCATTGATGTACAAGTTGAACAGTTTTGGTCCCAGTATTGACCCCTGGGGAACTCCGCATGTAATTTATGAACTTGCAGATGTGTATTCTACTAGCTTTACATATTACTTCCTTTTAAAAAAGATTACTGGCAGATAAGTGAAGCTACATAAGGCACAACATATTTAAGAATGAAAAAAGTGACAGGCCACAATCATAACCAGGCATTACAGTATAACTAAACTCATGAAGAACCGTTAAATCAGAAAAGAAAAAAAAAAAAAAAAAACCCAATACTGCACGGACTGAGGCAGCCAAAACCTGATCAAAGGTTGTGCAGAGGAAACATTTATCTGACAGGAAATAAGGAGCTGCTGTCTGTTTACAGACAATTTGGCAACACTCCAGTTGTATCATTGGGCTATGAGCTCATTTGTTATTTCCTTTCCTGCAATTTATTCAACTTGCACTTCATTTCGTCCATGAAAGCTTGATGATCTGTGAGATGACACCAGTGGATCTGCAGCCTGCCAACCTCTGCAGAGCTCCATCTTGCTTTCAGCTCCAAATTCCTGCCCGTACCACACTGACGTTATGGCAGGTCGTTACTTTTATACGACGCAAAACAACATTATATTTCACGGCTTGCTAATGGTTAATATTTATATTTTTACTGTATAATAAATAGCCGAGCCTACACACGCACTTTACACATTGACTCATACATAAGATTGTCCAACTGGGAGTCCCAGTTGGACACAGGAACTGAACAGCGGTCTCCCATGGCAAACCTAGTGTTTATCTGACCTCGCACCTCTGACATCCTCACAACACAGGAAGATCTGCAAATGTTCCCCTTTGTGCCAATCCTAAATGGAGCAATTGACGAAGGCCAGCATCCTGAAGAGCTAATGCAAACCAAATAATCAATTCCAGATAGATTTACATGCAGTACACAGTTCCAAATGCATATAAATACAATATAAAATACATATAAATAGTGAATGAAAGGGATAAATGAACATTTAAGGTTACGTGTACTTTCATTGGAGACCTGATTCTTGATGTGATTGTTCCCAAAGACACAATGTGGTCATGAAACATCACACGGATACCAACTTCCTGGTTTGCCAGAGTTATTACTTGTATTCTACTTTTTATATGCCCCGCTTTTACCCATGTTTTAACTGTGTATAAACGAATTAATGTTGTATTTTAATGTATCTTTTACTCTGTTTACTTGCTTTTATTCAACTCCATTTTTTCTGTAAAGTATTTTGAAAAGCGCAATATAAATAAAATGTATAATTATATTATTATTATTATTATTTTTCAAGTCCCAGCATTTTGATAAAGAAGGTGAAAAACACTATTGAATTGAATTGTGACAAAAGAGGTCTATGTCGTTTCTCACTGAGTGGTTAGCATGCAGGCCTCACAGCTAGGAGACCCGAGTTCAATCCCACCCTCGGACATCTCTGTGTGGAGTTTGCATGTTCTCCCCGTGCATGCGTGGGTTTCCTACGGGTACTCCGGTTTCCTCCCACATTCCAAAAACATGCTAGGTTAACTGGCGACTCCAAATTGTCCATAGGTATGGATGTGAGTGTGAATGGTTGTTTGTCTATATGTGCCCTGTGATTGGCTGGCGACCAGCTGGGATAGGCTCCAGCACCCCCCGCAACCATCGTAAGGATAAGCGGTACAAAATGAATGAATGAATGAATGAATGAAAAACACCCTAAACCGGATGGACGCTAACACTGTATATATAAACATACGCAGTTTTAGTTTATTATTTCATGTACTTGAATGCATCTCAGCGGTTGCTGCCATTGACTTTGTGTGAGGTCAGGTTAATGTACTTCGGTAAAGCCGGGAACATTGACTTGTCCAAGTTTGGGCAAGAGACCTCCAGCTTTGAGCAGCCTTCCTAGTCGGTGGTCCAAAATAAGCAACTTGTTAGTGTTATGGACTCGTGCTCCGGCGCTGTAAGATCATTAGTTTTCAGTTAGAAGAACAACCAAACACGTGTTTGTTGAGTGATTGTGGTGCCGTTAGTAGTTGAAGTGAATTAAAGAAATACATATGTAAACGTAAACTAGTCTCAAAAAGTTCAGGAAATTCAGCTTCTGGGGGAAATTTCAGAGTGAATCTAAAATGTACCACCCTCAGGTATCTCTGTGTGGAGTTTGCATGCTCCACTGGGGAGTTTTGGTCCATGTGTGCAGACTGGACCAATGAACATGTTTAAGATGAGCAGAGGTTCCAGAGAACCATCTGGGGTTTTAGATGTTGTTCTAGAGTTCAGAACCAAACCAGATCAGGTTTCAAAGTCACTAGTTGGGTAACTGGCTGCACGGTGAGTAAGCGGTTAGCACGTAGGCCACACAGTCAACAGATTGGGAAGACTTGGGTTCGATTCTTTGGTTGGCAAATCTGTGTGGAGTTTGCATGTTCTCTCCGGGTACTCCGGTTTCTTCCCACATTCCAAAAACATGCTAGGTTAATTGGAGACTCCATATTGTCCATAGGTACGAATGTTAGCATGTAGGCCACACAGTCAAGAGATCGAGAAGACTTGGGTTTGATTCTGCGGTTGGCATCTCTGTGTGGAGTTTGCATGTTCTCTCCGGGTACTCCGGTTTCTTCCCACATTCCAAAAACATGCTAGGTTAATTTGAGACTCCATATTGTCCATAGGTATGAATGTTAGCACGTAGGCCACACAGTCAAGAGATCGGGAAGACTTGGGTTCGATTCTCTGGTTGGCATCTCTATGTGGAGTTTGCATGTTCTCTCCGGGTACTCCGGTTTCCTCCCACATTCCAAAAACTAGGTTAATTGGCGACTCCAAATTGTCCATAGTTATGAATGTGAGTGTGAATGGTTGTTTTGTCTATATGTGCCCTGTGATTGGCTGGCCAATGAATGAATGAACCTAAAATGCACTATAAAAGTTGAATGAATTTGTCCAACTGTTCAATGCTTGGTTATTTACTGGTGCATTCATGGACACACCTACTTTTGTCCTTGTTAGAGGACAGAAAGTAGGACAGGAAGTACAGACACAAACAGTTGAGAAGAGGTCAGATTTAAGTTCACCTGGAAGCCATTTTAGAAGCCAAATATCCCTGACTATTTCATTGTATAGTTCAAATTCATTTTTCTTCTTATTCTTGTTCCATGACTTTCTTCAGACAATGAGCTACTTCAAGAGAAGCATCCAGCTTGTGAGGTTGTGAATGACATATGAAAACCACAGAATTACAAACCAAGACTACGGTGGCCATAAAAGCTAGGGAGGAGCAGGAAGGGGCGAATTTAAAGTGAGGTAAAAAAGTTGTATCCCAGCAGCATTTACTAGGCTACTTAGACGCTGTCATTTATCCCTCTTTACCTCTTAGCTATGTCTTTTCTTGTCACGCCCTCGTTTTTTCCATCTGTTCAAATGCTTTTACTTCCAGCCAGAGGTTTCATTCCCTTGGCTTTCGATGACAGCACCCGGTTTTTTTCCCAGCCAGCATTTTCAGTGCTCAATAATTTGAGTCTAATGTCCCCGGTCTATTGTATTGTTGTGCAGCATTTTTCACGTCCAAATTGTTGCATCACTGACGACCACAGCCTCATAAATCAATCACTTCCCACTATAAATATTTGAAATGGGAGTGTTTTTAAAGGGTAAAAGATTTTAAGAGCAGAGTGTTAAACAAATTGTTATAAATGTTGTTCACATTATAGAAGAGTATAATTATAGTTTTTTTTTTTAATGGTTGTTTCACCCTCCAAAGAGAGGGAAAGTAATCTGGTCAAGCCAGACACAGACACACATAATCAAGCTGTGTGTATGTGTGTGTGTGTGTGTATTGTTGCAAATTACAACATTACACTCACATGGGGAATGCCACCTCTGGCAAAGCTGATGAGGATTTTCCCCCTTTTAAAACAAGTGTAGTGGTTAGGCGGGCACGGGAAGGTAGACTGGCATGACTGAGCAGGTTTGATCAGGGAACAGACGTTGGGTGGGAGTACAGAAGAGACACAGTGCAAAAGAATCTGGAAGGTGACCACTTTGTCTGCTCCATACCTGAGCCCCACCCTGAGATCCCACTACCACGCACTGGAAAGTCTGCAGTCCTAAGTCAATAACCAAGTCCTGGAAAAATAATAATAATAATAATCTACCGCTTTTCCTCACGAGGGTCACGGGGGTGCTGGAGCCTATCCCAGCTGTCTTCGGGCGTGAGGCGGGGTACACCCTGGACTGGTCGCCAACCAATCACAGGACACATATAGACAAACAACCATTCACACTCACATTCATACCTATGGACAATTTGGAGTCGCTAATTAACCTAGCATGTTTTTGGAATGTGGGAGGAAACTGGAGTACCCGGAGAAAACCCACGCATGCATGGGGAGAACATGCAAACTCCACACAGAGATGACCAAAGGTGAAACTGAACCCTGGTTTCCTAGCTGTGAGGTCTGCGCGCTAACCACTAGACCGCCGTGCCGCTCTAAGTGAATAACCAAGTCCTGGAAAAATAACAAAAATTCATTCATTCATTCATTTTCTACCGCTTTTCCTCACTAGGGTCGCGAGGGGTGCTGGAGCCTATCCCAGCTATCTTCGGGCGTGAGGCGGTGTACACCCTGGACTGGTCGCCAGCCAATCACAGGGCACATATAGACAAACAACCATTCACACTCACATTCATACCTATGGACAATTTGGAGTCGTCAATTAACCTAGCATGTTTTTGGTGGAATTGAACCTTGGTCTCCTAGCTGTGAGGTCTGTGCGCTAACCACTAGACCGCCGTGCCACTCTAAGTGAATAACCATGTCCTGGAAAAATAGTAAAAATAATAATAATAATAATAAAGGGGTGCACGGTGGACGAGTGGTTAGCGCGCAGACCTCCCAGCTAGGAGACCAGGGTTCAATTCCACCCTCGGCCATCTCTGTGTGGAGTTTGCATGTTCTCCCCGTGCATGCGTGGGTTTTCTCCGGGTACTCCGGTTTCCTCCCACATTCCAAAAACATGCTAGGTTAATTGGTGACCCAAATTGTCCATAGGTATGAATGTGAGTGTGAATGGTTGTTTGTCTATATGTGCCCTGTGATTGGATGGTGACCAGTCCAGGGTGTACCCCGCCTCTCGCCCAAAGACAGCTGGGATAGGCTCCAGCATACCCGCGACCCTTGTGAGGATAAGCAGTAGAAAATGAATAATAATAATAAGTACCAGAAAAAAGTGCTTCTTGTGTTTAAAACCTATTGTAACAACAGGTTATCTCACCATGTATGCTATTTTTTTGGCGTCTCAGCACAACTCACTACATCTGTGTATTGTTTCTCAGCATTTATAACGTCTGAAAGCTGCAAGCGTAAATCTTTTTTTACCCAAAGAATCTAACATTTTAACGTGACAGCAAAATGTGCAGGCAGTCCATATTGTGGCCAGATGAGGTCTCGAGTCCCTGAGGTCTGCCCCTCATTTGTTGTCCACAACTGAAATATCGTAGACGCTGAATCAAACGATGACTCATCGAGAATCAACATGCACGTGCAGATAAATATTTGTGCAGGGTGTCTGCAGCGTCTTTTTCTGCACTTCACAGGATGATTCTCTCTCTCTTTTTTTCTCTCGCTCTCTCTCTCCCTCACACACACACACACCCAGCTGTGATCTCGGAAAGGTAAACCTGGCACACGTGCGTCAAAGTCTGATCAGTGACATTAGAATGGTATACACACATGAAAAGGAGCCTTCACTGAAGGCTGTTTTTTTTTTCTACACGCCGATCCAGACACAATCATCGCTGGACCTTCAGTAAAAGATTGTTTACAAACAAACACTCAAATGCACAATCGCTCTCATGCACAGGGCAAGTTGCGTCAAGACATTCAGCTCTCACCTCGACTCTGTGGGATGCACGGTGACTCCAAACTCCCAACATATGTGGTGCCTGGGAATCTCTCTCCTTCTAATCGCTGCCTCTCTTTCCCTCACTCACATCTCAACCTGTAGTCAAACACGCGGCTTTCGTTGCGTTCTACTGCAAACTGAAATAAGGCAGGAAGAAAAGAAGGGGGGGTTACAAATAGGTCCTGCCCAGATTGATGAGACAAGTATCCAAAAAGACGTCAAAGGAAAAAAGACACACACAAAAAAAAACAATATCAATAGTAACTCGCCGCTCCTTTTACTCCGTTGTTTAAATGTTCAATTTTGGAATTCTTTATGTTCTGTTTTTATTGCCTCTCCAATGTTAAAGAATACTTTCCATCCCTTGCTCCCTGCTGCTGTTTGAACTAAACATGCACACATAGACACACACACGTATAGCATTCTTGCAGTATGAGCCTCGGCATGCTCGAGCTGTCCGAGAAGCGTAGAAACCCCAACTATATTGTATGCACTGTAAGGCTGCAGAGGTTGGCGGTACACACTATTTCGCCTGTAGTCCAGTGTTAAACTGTTCCACCCAATCCCCCCCGAATCTATTCAATATTTAATAATAATAATACATTTTATTTGTATAGCACTTTTCAGAGTACTCAAAGACGCTTTAACTCCTTATTTCTAAAATCACAAATACTTAAACTTGCTGATATAGTTCATCTTCATACAGATGAAATAATGCATAAGGCTAAAAATAACCAATTACCTAAAAATGTCATCCAATACTTCTCTACAAGTGAAGAGAAATATGATCATAGCATTTCAGTATGTGGAATCAAACTATGGAATGGATTGAGTAAGACCCTCAAACAATGCACAACGATGAGCCAATTCAAGAAACAATACAAGCAGTTGATGTTTGCTAAATACAAGGATGAAGAGTCTTGAACCAGTCATGATGCGCTATATATATCACTATATTGACACTTACTATGGTACCCATTATGTCATTGGATGCTCATATCACCTTGTCAAATAAAACTAAAAAAATCAAAATGAAAAAAACTAAAAAAAAAATTATATTATGAAAGCAGGAAGTGAACAAATGTAACAGTTACTGATTGTAAAAGTACCAGATGGAGGGGTAGGATTTAATAAGCTTTGCTTCTTCCTACTCCTTTTGGACATGTGGAACTGTGAACTGATTATGTGATGCATTCAATTGTAATCTGATGCATGTTCAAATGAAATAAAACCATTACCATTACAGTAGAGAAAAATAAATAAAAATAGAGTTGAATAAAAACAGAGTAAAAGATGCATTAAAATACAATATCCATACATTCATTCAGAACTAAAACAAGGCTAAAACAACAATTACGCTAACCACTCGAACACTGTGCAGCCCCTTATTATTCATTCATTCATTCATTTTCTACCGCTTTTCCTCACGAGGGTCGCGGGGGGTGCTGGAGCCTATCCCAGCTGTCTTCGGGCGTGAGGCGAGGTACACCCTGAACTGGTACACACATATAGACAAACAACCATTCACACTCACATTCATACCTATGGACAATTTGCATTCGCCGATTAACCTAGCATGTTTTTGGAATGTGGGAGGAAACCGGAGTACCCGGAGAAAACCCACGCATGCACAGGGAGAACATGCAAACTCCACACAGAGATGGCCGATGGTGGAATTGAACCCTGGTCTCCTAGCTGTGAGTTCTGCGCGCTAACCACTAGTCCACCGTGCCACCCCCCCCTTATTATTATTATTTTTAATTATTATTATTTTTCCAGGACTTGGTTATTCACTTAGGACTGCAGACTTTCCAGTACGTGGTACAACAACAATTCTGATAAAGGCATTGGTCTGTTCTTGGGTGGTAGACTACTGCATGTGAAATTGTGTAATACGGCCTTCTCGGTTGGAACTTTCTCAGTTCGGCTTGCTTACACACACACACACACACACACACACACACACACACACACACAATTTTACTTTAAGGTTTAAAAAGACCCTGACACTGTCCTTCCAGAATGTGAGGAATGCACTATGCTAACTCTTTGGGAAATGTGTTTGTTTGAAGGCAAATGGGAATCTCCATCAGGCTTGCGACCATTTACAAGTAGAAAAAAAAAATAACGTATTTGTCAGTTTATGTCATAAATAGACGTTTTGCCTTGATTTGTGTGCAGTGGAGTGGACAATATCTTCTGTGATTAAAAGACCGCATGGGTGTTCAACACATATTTCTTGGACACATAGCGTCCCTGTTAGAACGGACACTGGAACTGGAAGTCATTGTCCTCAATCTCCGTTGCACATCGATGACATCAGCAGCTGTTGACTAACACATTTATGCCACAAGTCTGTGATTTCCTTATTGATCGCAGCTGTAAAATAACCCACAAGGGAGCCAAAGAAAATCACAAAAAAATGACAAGTGAGGTCAGTACACGAAATCCACATCCACGGTCATCTGGTGACCTGATCAAGAGATAAACCAGAGTAGGACTGACACCCCAAGCATGACCCCGACCGTGACCGTGCACGGAAGTTGGATGAAAGAGTTATAGAGAATAAACAAACGACAATCAGGAATTGGTTACAGCCTTACCAACACTCACGGGATTTGTCACGCTTGTAAACATGCAACAATCCCCTTGTGACTGAATAAAAATGACCTTTTCTTTTCCCACTCCAATTACCTACTGGAATTAAAAATAATATTTAAGGTTATAACAGTAAAAAAAACAATATATAAGAAGTTTGTACTCAAAATGATGTGAACATTTCTGTTTCTAAGTATCCAGGCCTTGAACCCTGAGTCATGATGTACTGTAGTCTTTGGGAATCTGGCACAGCTTCCTTTCTCGACTGGGCGGTCAAGTCTCACTCCCCCAGAATCTTCCCAAGTCTTTTTTTCTGAGGTTGAAACACGCTTGGTCCAGTTCTGTCATGGACCCTAATGTGCTCAAGATGATAAGCCTGATCCCAGTTTAGGTTCCATGTACTGTTTCTAAGGAGCTTTATTTGTGTCTTTTGTGTTTGTTGCATACTTTCAAGTGCAAAATACAGGATATGGTGATTGGATGATGATTTGAAGTAAGGGGAAATATTACAAGGGAATTGTGGATCCCAATTCCAGTCAAGGGCAGGAATTCCAATCATCTACAGGGGGTAATAAGAATAGTGGGTGGATAGCTGGAAATTCCACTTTTCTCCTTTTCTCTTCACTCTCCATGGCTACCACTCACGACTGTTTGGTATTCACGTAATTATGCCGTTATAATAGGCTAGAACACGGGTCAGCCTAATTGTTTGGTTACCTTTGCAGAGCTTGGGGATTTTTTTTTACACTAACGTCGAGGAAATGTGTTGAGTGTGCTACCCGCTAAGGGATGGGTGTACTGTATTGCTAGATTTGCCTGTATAGGATAAGATAGATTGGATAGATGGATGGATGGATGCGTGGATGGATGGACTTTCTTTATTGTCATTGCACAATAACACAGCAGTGAAATTGCCAACGAAATGTTGTTGCCTTTATAATTAACAATAATTATATTATTATTAATATTTATTACTAATAATTTATTTTTATTAATATTAATTATAATTATATATATAATACTATTATGATAAATTATAAATAAATTATAAAATTATAATTAATTAATAATTATAAATTATTATTATTGGGCCACTAATTATCGGTCCTAATAATAATTATTATTAATTATATATATAATACTATTATAAGAAATTATAAATAAATTATACAATTATAATAAATTATAATTAATTAATAATTATTATTAGGACTGATAATTATATATATATATATCATGTAATTATATATAATATAATTATATATTATATATAATATATAATACTATTATAATAAATTATAAATAAATTATAAAATTATAATAAATTATAATAAATTAATAATTATTAAAATATTATTATTATCGGGCCAATAATTATGGGTCCTAATAATAATTTGTATTAATTATATATATAATACTATTATAAAAAATTATAAAATTACAATAAATGATAATTAATTAATAATAATTATTATGACCAATAATTATATATATATATTATATATATTATATATAATACTAGTATAATACATTAAAAATAAATTATAAAATTATCATTAATTAATAATTATTATTAGGATCGATAATTATTGGCCTGATATCAGCATAAAAATGCGATAATGTTTGATATTGTATCATTTTTTTCCCCAATCATGAAAACCAAACTAAAAAAATGCTATACACAACACGTGATATGTTATGATACATGATATTGATGATATTCTAACCATGTTAAATATAATCTCAGTAGTAGGTTGGAAATGTTGGCGTCCTCCAGACAATTGAAGGAACCGGTCGCTCTTCTACACTCATTGTAAGTTACACTTCTAAACTTGCAGTACTTTGCAATCAACCAACACATTTTAAACAACTCAACATAAGTCTAATTCCCACAATGCAACGTGATCCACTCCCATACAATCAGCATTTGTGCAACTGTAGTGTATGCAATGCAGCCTATAGTGCCTTCTGTACTGTAAACAGCTGAAAATAATTTCAAATAATTTTCTAGTCAGGGAGATTCTCTCACTCCTTGTCAAACGTGAACACCTGCTGTGTCATTCCTCACACTCTACATAACACAAATCACAGCCAGGTGCTCCTACAATTAAAAGTATGAGCTTTACATAATCATTCTGAACCTTTGACCTTGCCGTGGCGTAGCTGACAGCACGTCGATGAAGGCACGGTGCAGACGAGCTTAGAAAATGTAAAAAAAAAATTGTGCTTCTTAAATGTAAGTGATGGAGAGTTGTAGGCACCATACAACATGCGTGTGCATTGCATGGGTGATTTCATCAGATAATGATTGGAATCCACACCCAGCAGGGATAAATTCTTTCGTGGTTCACTAAATTAAAAAGAAAATTGAACATGAGGGACGTTTTACATCAAATTCAATATGTTAGCATGAAGGCGGCAAGGGCAAAAAGTGGATTTGAGAGAAACACCTTTAGCAGCAACACCTGCTGCTCATCCCCCGCAGGTGCCAAGCTTACACGTTGATGCAGGCAATGATCACACGTCATCAGAATGTATAGAGCTGATACTAAGATGGGACGTCAGCATATCGCTCTTATGGCCAAGAAAAACAGTTTTGCATCCAAAAGCAGGCAATGTGGCTGCACGGTGGACAAGTGGTTAGCGCGCAGGCCACACAGCTAGGAAACCCGAGTTAGTCTCCCCGAGGACATCTCTGAGTACCCCGGTTTCATCCCACATTCCAAAAACATGCTAGGTTAATTAACGACTCCAAATTGTCCATAGGTATGAATGTGAGTGTGAATGGTTGTTTGTCTATATGTGCCCTGTGATTGGCTGGGGACCAGTCCAAAGTGTACCCCGCCCTTCGCCCGAAGACAGCTGGGATAGGCTCTAGCATCCCGCGCGACCCTCGTGAAAATAAGCGGTAGAAAATGAATGAATGAATGAGACATTACAGGCTGCACGGCGGACAAGTGGTTAGCGTGTAGACCTCACAGCTAGGAGACAAGGGTTCAATTTCACCCTCAGCCATCTCTGTGTGGAGTTTGCATGTTCTCCACGTGCATGCGTGGGTTTTCTCCCACATTCCAAAAACATGCTAAGTTAATTAGCGACTCCAAATTGTCCATAGGTATGAATGTGAGTGTGAATGGTTGTTTGTCTAAATGTGCCATGTGATTGGCTACCAGATTGGCGACCAGTACAGGGTGCCCTAAGACAGCTAGGATAGGCTCCATCATGCCCGTGAAAATGGTTGGATATAAAAATTCTGTCTAGTCAAAACATTTGGGTTTGACACAAAATCTGAAACAGGATATCAACATTCTAGTTTTTATTTTTATTGACATCTGTTCCTGAAGCAGATTCCTGAAACTTCCCAAGAAGGGAAGTTTTTTGTCAAGTCAATCTCCAGAATTTGACCCTACTGAGTATCCATTTTACCTGATCAAGAGGACACCGAAGGGAGTATCTCCCCAAAACAGACGAAAATAAAGAATGCAAATGTTTGTTGATGTTAAAATGTCACAGGCTTGCCGGTCTTTATTCCCTTTCATCCATTTCAAATCTATTTTAATCCTTTTACTCACGTGTTATCATGTTATCTTCCGATCCAGATGTAAATACTTGGAATAAAAGCCGGAATCTTAACCTTTTCATCTCATATTCATCTTGTCATGTCAAAGCCAAATGTTTTCAATATGCAGAAAAAAAATACTATCCCAATGCTTTTACCGGGCGGGAAGTAGGTTCTATAAGAGTACATAGAAGAAGCCTCCATGACTGTAGTCCAACTGAACAATGGATGGTGACCTTGGTGGACTCGATCTTATCTCAACTGTACGTTGCAATGCTACACATAAGTCAATGCAAAATCCTTATTTAACCAGCAAACAATATATCACTGGCCAACAGTACACATTCCTTTCCAGTCTTCCAACTTAGGGGAACTATATAGGATGTAAACACAAACCTCATTTTCAAGGATACATTGTGACCAAATATGCTTGGTATATTGTTTTTTGTTTACACTTGTGACTTGCTTTATAGGGACTACGTATTGTTGTGTGTGGTAGTTTTCGAGTTCTAAAATAGAATACGTCTTCAGACACCAACACTAATTCACCAATCATGCGAGACGATTGTTGTGTGTGATGTTTTAGGAATTTGAGAAAAGTGGTTGTGGAAAAACGTGTCGGTCCTGAAGTGGCCCAAGTGAGCATGAAGATAAAAAGCCTATACAATGTTGCTGATGAGATGTACAAATACTTGCTCATGCAAGGATATACTGTATGTACTAGTACTGTTGATATGCTGAAGTGCATTTTCCAGAGGTCAGGTGATCGGCATGAACCAATAACCAAGAAGTCAGTACCATTAGCTGCAGGGGGAGAGGTTTTCATGACACTGGAGTGATACGTGAAACTTTCCGGCACTTGGGCGCTATCCATCCATCCATCCATCCATTTTCTATGCCGCTTATTTTCACTTGGGTCGCAGGTATGCTGGAGCCTATCCCAGCTGTCTTTGGGTGAGAGATAAGGGTAATAATGGTAATGGCTTTATTTCATTTGAACATGCATCAGATTACAATTGAATGCATCACATAATCAGTTCACAGTTCCACATGTCCAAAAGGAGTAGGAAGAAGCAAAGCTTATTAAATCCTACCCCTCCATCTGGTACTTTTACAATCAGTAACTGTTACATTTGTTCACTTCCTGCTTTCCTAATATAGTTTAAGGTTGTTTTTTTTGTCACGTACCGAAGTATGAGGTGATATGAGCATCCAATGACATAATGGGTACCATAGTAAGTGTCAATATAGTGATATATATAGCACATCATGACTGGTTCAAGACTCTTCATCCTTGTATTTAGCAAACATCAACTGCTTGTATTGTTTCTTGAATTCTTGAACACACTGGACTGGTCACCAGCCAATAGATGGGCACATATCGACAAAAATTTGGCAAGTGAAAAACTTTGTGATCAACAAAAAAAAAAAACGATTTTCGATTCCCATCCCGAGTCATAACCCCTGTATATTTTAATTTTTATTGGCATTAAAATGTCCCAAGTCCAACCAGCATGAATTGAATTATTCTCATTATCTTCAAACAGCTAAAATAATGCATAAGGCTAAAAATAACCAATTACCTAAAAATGTCGTCCAATACTTCTCTACAAGAGAGGAGAAATATGATCTCAGGGAAGAACTACATTTGAAACACTTATATGCTAGGACTATGTTAAAAAGCCATAGCATTTCAGTATGTGGAATCAAACTATGGAATGGATTGAGTAAGACCCTCAAACAATGCACAACGATGAGCCAATTCAAGAAACAATACAAGCAGTTGATGTTTGCTAAATACAAGGATGAAGAGTCTTGAACCAGTCATGATGTGCTATATATATCACTATATTGACACTTACTATGGTACCCATTATGTCATTGGATGCTCATATCACCTCCTACTTCGGTACGTGAGAAAAAAAAATGAAAAAAAAATATTAAAAAAAAAATATATTAGGAAAGCAGGAAGTGAACAAATGTAAGTTACAACAGTACAAATGTCAAATACAAAAATATGTGACAAAAATAAAAAAATGTAACTATATTAGGAAAGCAGGAAGTGAACAAATTAAAAATAAAAAAATTATAAAATTTAAGAAAATAATAAAAAAAAACTTAAATTATATTAAAAAGGCAGGAAGTGAACAAATGTAACAGTTACTGATTGTAAAAGTACCAGATGGAGGGGTAGGAATTAAACTATATTAGGAAAGCAGGAAGTGAACAAATGTAACAGTTACTGATTGTAAAAGTACCAGATGGAGGGGTAGGAATTAAACTATATTAGGAAAGCAGGAAGTGAACAAATGTAACAGTTACTGATTGTAAAAGTACCAGATGGAGGGGTAGGATTTAATAAGCTTTGCTTCTTCCTACTCCTTTTGGACATGTGGAACTGTGAACTGATTATGTGATGCATTCAATTGTAATCTGATGCATGTTCAAATGAAATACAACCATTACCATTATTTTTACAAATTGATGACCAACACTATCCTACCATCCACAACACGGCGGGGTGCGTTAGACAGTATGAAGATGGACATTCAACCTAAAAATGTCACTTATATCCGAGGCCACGGGGAGACAGAGAAAGGGACCACAGACCTCGGCAATGTACAATTATCCAAAACAAGAGTGAAGCCAAGCTCTTCGGTGAAAATCACAACAAGTATGTTCCTATTCTTTATCCCATGTTTTAGTGAGGCTCTGGACAGTATGGATTAGGGCTGCAGGGGGAAAACACGCAACGCACGCACTCACACCATATTCAAGGCCATGTGCTTATGTTTTATAGAAACCCCACTGCTTTGTATTATTATTATTATCATTATTATTAGACCCATATTATTATATTATTAGACTCCTCATTGGCTTGTTCTGCTTTAAATAAACTGCTAATATTTTTTCAGTCATTATTAGACGAAGCTGTCCGCCCCAGAACCTCCTCCCAGCTGGGCATGCTCAGAACAACTCATCAGGGAGGCATCCTTGAGGAATCGTGCTCGGACCACATCAACCGGCTCCTCTGGATGAGAAGAAGCAGCGGTTCTAAACGGAGCTCCTCACCCTAATGACTGCATAAATAAAAAGAGTGACAATAATCCATCAAGTCACAAAGACAAGTCAAAAAAGAACGCAACTAATTAATGCAATCGCTCCTCCTATGAGATGATGAATGACAGAGGCCACCGAGGATTATTTAGTCTTTCTGTTGACTTCTATTATGAAATATGGAACTTTCATTCATTTTCTACCGGTTCGTGGGGGTGCTGGAGCCTATCCCAGCTGTCTTTGAGAGGCGGGGTACACCCTGGACTGGTCCCCAGCCAATCACAGGGCACATATAGACAAACAACCATTCACACTCACATTCATACCTATGGACAATTTGGAGTCGCTAATTAACCTAGCATGTTTTTGGAATGTGGGAGGAAACCAGAGTACCTGGAGAAAACCCACACATACACGGGGAGAACATGCAAACTCCACACAGAGATGGCCGAGGGTGGTATTGAACCCTGGTGTTCTAGCTGTGAGGTCTGCGCGCTAACCACTCGAACGCCGTGCAGCCCCTTATTATTATTATTATTTTTATTATTTTTCCAGGACTTGGTTATTCACTTAGGACTGCAGACTTCCCAGTGTGTGGTAGTGGGATCTCAGGGTGGGGCTCAGGTATGGAGCAGAAAAAGTGGCTAACCACTCGACCACCGTGCAGCCCCAAATATACGGCCCATATTTAGGGCTACACGGGGCTGTATAAATGTACACATAAAGTTCATGTATGTGGGAAGTACAATGTGAATAGATTAAGCAACAAAACTGGATTAATTTTCCTAAACACCAATCTAATTCTACCTCAAAACTCTAAAAAAGGACTACAAAAACATCTGAACTTGCACTTTCTAGTGTCTGGGACAAACGTATGGACAAAAAAATGCTCTTCTGCCTTTAAGGTGAATTACTAGGAGACAAGGAAAAGGGAGTTGGCAGCCAGTGTTATTACATTTCAGGGTGTTGGCAGATGGAATAATGACCTGGATGAGCAGCAATTCAATGTGATATTTTACCCTTTGGGTAATGTATGTGTGTATATGTATAAGTGAGATTTCATCACTTATCAAACATGAAGATACAGTGAGATACACCAGGACTGGATGAGTTAGAAAAAAGGTCACCCTGTTCTAAGAGCCCACAAGGGGAGGAGATCAAAGTCGAGAGCTTGGCATGCTCCACTGGGGAGTTTCGGTCCATGTGTGCAGACTGGACCAATGAACATGTTTAAGATGAGCAGAGGTTCCAGAGAACCATCTGGGGTTTTAGGTGTTGTTCTAGAGTTCAGAACCTAACCAGATCAGGTTTCAAAGTCACTAGTTCGGTAACCGGTCGCACGGTGAGTAAGTTGTTAGCACGTAGGCAACACAGTCAAGAGATCGGGAAGACTTGGGTTCGATTCTCCGGTTGGCATCTCTGTGTGGAGTTTGCATGGTCTTTCCGGGTACTTCGGTTTCTTCCCACATTTCAAAAACAAGCTAGGTTAATTTGAGACTCCATATTGTCCATAGGTATGAATGTTAGCACGTAGGCCACACAGTCAAGAGATCGAGAAGACTTGGGTTCTGTGTTCGATTCTCCGGTTGGCATCTCTGTGTGGAGTTTGCATGGTCTTTCCGGGTACTTCGGTTTCTTCCCACATTCCAAAAACATGCTATGTTAATTGGCGACTCCATATTGTCCATAGGTACAAATGTTAGCATGTAGGCCACACAGTCAACAGATCGGGAAGACTTGGGTTCGATTCTCCGGTTGGCATCTCTGTGTGGAGTTTGCATGGTCTTTCCGGGTACTCCGGTTTCTTCCCACATTCCAAAAACATGTTCGGTTAATTTGAGAATCCATATTGTCCATAGGTATGAATGTTAGCACATAGGTTACACAGTCAAGAGATCGGGAAGACTTGGGTTCGATTCTCCGGTTGGCATCTCTGTGTGGAGTTTGCATGTTCTCTCCGGGTACTCCGGTTTCTTCCCACATTCCAAAAACATACTAGGTTAATTTGAAACTTCATATTGTCCATAGGTACAAATGTTAGCATGTAGCCCACACAGTCAACAGATCGGGAAGACTTGGGTTCGATTCTCCGGTTGGCATCTCTGTATGGAGTTTGCCTGGTCTTTCCAGGTACTCCGGTTTCCTCCCACATTCCAAAAACATGCTAGGTTAATTGACGACTCCACATTGTCCATAAGTACAAATGTTAGCACGTAGGCCACACAGTCAACAGATCGGGGAGACTTGGGTTCGATTCTCCGGTTGGCATCTCTGTGTGGAGTTTGCATGTTCTCTCCGGGTACTCCGGTTTCTTCCCACATTCCAAAAACATGCTAAGTTAATTGGAGACTCCATATTGTCCATAGGTATGAATGTTAGCACGTAGGCCACACAGTCAAGAGATCGAGAAGACTTGGGTTCGACTCTTTGGTTGGCATCTCTGTGTGGAGTTTGCATGTTCTCCCCGTGCATGCGTGGGTTTTCTCCGGGTACTCCGGTTTCTTCCCACATTCCAAAAACATGCTAGGTTAATTAGCGACTCCAAATTGTCCATAGGTATGAATGTGAGTGTGAATGGTTGTTTGTCTATATGTGCCCTGTGATTGGCTGGCAACCAGTCCAGGGTGTACCCCGCCTCTCACTCAAAGACAGCTGGGATAGGCTCCAGCATACCCACAACCAAGTGTCTCTTGGAATACCAATCATTAGCATATCAAGCCAGACTCTTATTGCTTTTGAAACGTATTAGCTGAGATTCAAACTCGGATCTCAACCGAGCCAACCATTCCACTATGCTGCCTTTGATGAGAGCGTGGCATTTAATGAATCTGGTGATGCGATGACTTCACATGTTATCGTCATGACATCAGGTTCATCATTCAGTCATCATATTCTTCCTGGGGGCTGACATATCGACGCTTATGGCGAGATTTGGAAAAAAGGTGAGCGAGAGTACGACAAGTGAAGGCTTTGTTTGATATTAATGTGCTTTTTTGCAGAGATACCTCAACAAGCCCCAGCTTGAGGTTGATGACATTATTGACTGCTGTGGTAACTGACATTTTAAAAGACGGAATGGAAACATTGGGTAAACACATCACGCTGGGAAATGTTTTTGTTTGCTGGTGCTATTTTTTTTTTTTAGGTTGTGGGTAGAAAGATTTTTTTTTAAGGTCTTCTGAATCAGGAACAAATGATCTGTTGATTTATCACAGTCCATGCAAGTATTTTCTGGAGTAACACAAAACCATTTATTGGTACAAAGCTTATGCCAGAGCTCTTATTTTGATATTTTGAAGGCCTTAAGTAGCTGGCAGGGATGACTATTTCACGAGTTGTAATGTGCTTGTTTCCAATGTTGCGTTGCGTGTTTGTATTTCCACCCCGAGTTGAGCAGACATGCGGTGGCTTGACACTCTCTTGGCACAAGTACACAGATTTATGGAGTGAAATGTGATACTGACGTGATATAAATAAATAGTCCAATTATATTCACTTAAAATACTCAAAGACCAGTCACTTGGAATTCAGTTCTACTGAACGTGACGTGCGGTCGGTAAGAATAACGCAAGTGCATCTCGTTTTTTGTCCGATTAGCAAGAATAAAGATGTCACACTTTACATTAAAGACAGTACACAGGCTGTACAACATCATTGTGGTGTATAGTAAATATTTCATCAACATTACATTATGAGGGTTGGAAGCAATTTTCCCACATATTATGAAATCATTTAATTTTCATACTTTCAGTCACAATCACAAAGTCTTGTCGGGTTTCCAAATTATTAGATCTTGACAATAAAACTTAACTTTATTTAGCTTAGGCAACAAAACAATCCATATTAGCAAATCAGTCAATATTCAACTTTAATATCTGCAGGGACCATTTTGATGTTGATACTGTGCTACCAAAATTGTACGACATATACTCTAATTCATAACTAAGTTTATAACTAAAGGTGTATAATGTATAAGGCTAAAAATAACCAATTACCTAAAAATGTCATCCAATACTTCTCTACAAGAGAGGAGTTAACTATATATACTAAATGTACTGCAAAAAAGGCCAGTAAGGATAATTCATAATGCTGCCTACAGAGAACATACTAACTCCTTATTTCTAAAATCACAAATACTTAAACTTGCTCATATAGTTAATCTTCAAAAGAAATATGATCTCAGGGAAGAACTAAATATGAAACACTTATATGCTAGGACTACGTTAAAAAAGCCATAGCATTTCAGTATGTGGAATCAAACTATGGAATGGATTGAGTAAGACCCTCAAACAATGCACAACGATGAGCCAATTCAAGAAACAATACAAGCAGTTGATGTTTGCTAAATACAAGGATGAAGAGTCTTGAACCAGTCAAGTGACAAAATGTTTTTTAACTATATTATTATTGCTAAAAATTTTTTTTTTTTCGTTTGTATGACTCTGCTGCGCATTACAAAGAGAAGAAGTGTTTCTTTTGTCATGCAAACTGTAATCCTCATAAGAGGCTTACCGCCAAAGCGCACTTGCACCTTGTCAACCAAGGATGTCCAAAGTGTGGACGTTTGTGGAACCAATTTTTTTTATGGGCCTGCAAACGGCACATTGTAGAAAAAGTAACAACAACAAAAAATGAAAGTTGGAGAAGAGTTGATACTAAAAAGTCTGACGGATCACTTACACACATACACAGTGCACACATAGCTGGTTCATAAACAAATTAAATCAATTGATTTTTTAAAATAAATAATAAATTAGATTTAAAAAAAAAAAGAAAAAAACATTAAAAAAATTAAAAAGCACAAATACAAAATAATAAAAAAAAACAAATAATTATATCAGAAAGGCAGGAAGTGAACAAATGTAACAGTTACTGATTGTAAAAGTACCAGATGGAGGGGTAGGATTTAATAAGCTTTGCTTCTTCCTACTCCTTTTGGACATGTGGAACTGTGAACTGATTATGTGATGCATTCAATTGTAATCTGATGCATGTTCAAATGAAATAAAACCATTGCCATTACCGTAATTAAAGACTTGACTTGACTTTTCCTGGAAATGCAATAGAAGTGTTTTGAACATTGTTGTGGTAATGGTGAATTTGAGGGTATTTGGGGGGTGGAGGGGATAGTGAAAGGTGGCCACTTTTCAACCACAAATCCTTCAATCAGCAAGGCAAAGTGTTGAAGACACGAGCTTGTTTCCCTTCACGTAGCCTGCAAAGCCACTGAAGAAAAGCAACAATCACTTTCAATCCAAACAATAACTTTGTAGAAATATATTACACAAAAAAATGATTGCGTTAAATGATCAAAGTTATGAAAAAAAGTAACGTAATGCATAACCAACAAGAAGCAGTGTGTCTTGTACCAGAAAAGAGGCTTCAGGGGCCTGTGCTCTGAAAGCGACGAGGTTCAGAACTGTCAAATGTTCAAGATTAATGGAAAAAGATTGCAGCAAAGGGAGCTACGGTGTCAAACCTAAGATATATAGACAAGAGATTCCTTTAGAGAAGGACTACATTTTACTTTTGTGAGTATTGCTGTCAAATATGAAAGAAATGGCTTTGTGGTTTGAAGGAAATATAGACATCATTATAGTTATAGTGTAGTAAAACTAATTCTTTTCAATCCTTCTGTTTATTTTCTTATTTTTTTGTGTGTTTTCTGTTACGCAAAGAAACCTGAAGCGATGATGCAGCTGTGTGAACAGTTTTTGGGACAATTTTGGTACATACCTTTAAAACATGGTATGTAGTAATAATAGAATTACTCAGGTCAACATCCGTTTGGTCCAAAGATTGCTGTGTTAAGCATTCAGAATACTGTTCGATGCCGTAGCCTACAGGAGTGTAATGGTTCATTTATTCATATCTTGATTTTTTTTTCTGGTTCAGTACAAACTTCTGTCCATACAAAAAAAAAAAGCCAGGGGTCCTTCTTACGTCATGTATTTACTCAGGAGAAGTATCCACAATGAAGGGCCCCTCCACAAGCCTGGGAGTGTGGAAGCGTGCAGGACACGCCCACAAGCAAGCATGCAGCCCAGCCTTTGACTAGCGGGAGTCATGACTAGACTAGCGGACTAGCGATAGTGCTAAAAAAACGGAACTTAGAAACACTCTTTGTTAGGCAACGATTCAACGAATACGTAAATCAGTGGTGTCCAAAGGATGGCCCAGGGCTCATTTGCTGACCATAGCTTGAATTTTTTCAACAACAACAATAAAAACAGCTAAATTAAAGCAAAATAAAGCAAAAGTTATCATCTAACTAGAAAGACTTGATCCTATTAACACAAGGATTTGCCAAAACCAAACAAACCTTGAAATTAGATTGAATAAGCTTCCTAGTGAAATACGTAAACCAGTGGTGTCCAAAGGATGGCCCGGAGCTCATTTGCTGTCCATAGCTTGATTTTTTCCAACAACAACAAAAACAGCTAAATTAAAGCAAAATAAAGCAAAAGTTATCATCTAACTAGAAAGACTTGATCCTAATAACACAAGGATTTGCCGTAACCAAACAAACCTTAAAATTAGATTGAATAAACATGAAAATCTTCCAATTCATCACCCCCCACCCCCCAAAACCACACACTATACTACACTACATCCATTCATTAATTTACATATGTCCATGAGTCTGATCAAAACAAGGAATTTGTGATTCATACTACAAAACCACTCTGTCACAACAACAAAAAAACGAGCTCATTTGATGACCATAGCTTGATTTTTTTTAACAACAATAAAAACAGCTAAATTAAACCAAAATAAAGCAAAAGTTATCATCTTACTAGAAAGAATTGATCCTAATAACACAAGGATTTGCCGTAACCAAACAAACCTTGAAATTAGATTGAATAAGCTTCCTGGTGAAATACGTAAACCAGTGGTGTCCAAAGGATGGCCCGGATCTCATTTGCAGACCATAGCTTGATTTTTTTAACAACAATAAAAACAGCTAAATTAAAGCAAAATAAAGCAAAAGTTATCATCTAACTAGAAAGACTTGATCCTAATAACACAAGGATTTGCCGTAACCAAACAAACCTTAAAATTAGATTGAATAAGCTTCCTGGTGAAATACGTAAACCAGTGGTGTCCAAAAGATGGCCCGGAGCTCATTTGCTGTCCATAGCTTGATTTTTTCAACAACAACAAAAACAGCTAAATTAAAGCAAAATAAAGCAAAAGTTATCATCTAACTAGAAAGACTTGATCCTAATAACACAAGGATTTGCCGTAACCAAAAAAAACCTTAAAATTAGATTGAATAAGCTTCCTGGTGAAATACGTAAACCAGTGGTGTCCAAAGGATGGCCCGGAGCTCACTTGCTGTCCATAGCTTGATTTTTTCCAACAACAACAAAAACAGCTAAATTAAAGCAAAATAAAGCAAAAGTTATCATCTAACTAGAAAGACTTGATCCTAATAACACAAGGATTTGCCGTAACCAAACAAACCTTAAAATTAGATTGAATAAACATGAAAATCTTCCAATTCACCCCCCCACCCCCCAAAACCACACACTACACTACACTACATCCATTCATTAATTTACATATGTCTATGAGTCTGATCAAAACAAGGAATTTGTGATTCATACTACAAAACCACTCTGTCACAACAACAAAAAAACGAGCTCATTTGATGACCATAGCTTGATTTTTTTTAACAACAATAAAAACAGCTAAATTAAACCAAAATAAAGCAAAAGTTATCATCTTACTAGAAAGAATTGATCCTAATAACACAAGGATTTGCCGTAACCAAACAAACCTTAAAATTAGATTGAATAAGCTTCCTGGTGAAATACGTAAACCAGTGGTGTCCAAAGGATGGCCCGGATCTCATTTGCAGACCATAGCTTGATTTTTTTAACAACAATAAAAACAGCTAAATTAAAGCAAAATAAAGCAAAAGTTATCATCTAACTAGAAAGACTTGATCCTAATAACACAAGGATTTGCCGTAACCAAAAAAAACCTTAAAATTAGATTGAATAAGCTTCCTGGTGAAATACGTAAACCAGTGGTGTCCAAAGGATGGCCCGGAGCTCATTTGCTGTCCATAGCTTGATTTTTTCCAACAACAACAAAAACAGCTAAATTAAAGCAAAATAAAGCAAAAGTTATCATCTAACTAGAAAGACTTGATCCTAATAACACAAGGATTTGCCGTAACCAAACAAACCTTAAAATTAGATTGAATAAGCTTCCTGGTGAAATACGTAAACCAGTGGTGTCCAAAGGATGGCCCGGATCTCATTTGCAGACCATAGCTTGATTTTTTTCAACAACAACAAAAACAGCTAAATTAAAGCAAAATAAAGCAAAAGTTATCATCTAACTAGAAAGACTTGATCCTAATAACACAAGGATTTGCCGTAACCAAAAAAAACCTTAAAATTAGATTGAATAAGCTTCCTGGTGAAATATGTAAACCAGTGGTGTCCAAAGGATGGCCCGGAGCTCATTTGCTGTCCATAGCTTGATTTTTTCAACAACAACAAAAACAGCTAAATTAAAGCAAAATAAAGCAAAAGTTATCATCTAACTAGAAAGACCTGATCCTAATAACACAAGGATTTGCCGTAACCAAAAAAAACCTTAAAATTAGATTGAATAAGCTTCCTGGTGAAATATGTAAACCAGTGGTGTCCAAAGGATGGCCCGGATCTCATTTGCAGACCATAGCTTGATTTTTTCAACAACAACAAAAACAGCTAAATTAAAGCAAAATAAAGCAAAAGTTATCATCTAACTAGAAAGACTTGATCCTAATAACACAAGGATTTGCCGTAACCAAACAAACCTTAAAATTAGATTGAATAAGCTTCCTGGTGAAATACGTAAACCAGTGGTGTCCAAAGGATGGCCCGGATCTCATTTGCAGACCATAGCTTGATTTTTTTAACAACAATAAAAACAGCTAAATTAAAGCAAAATAAAGCAAAAGTTATCATTTAACTAGAAAGACTTGATCCTAATAACACAAGGATTTGCCGTAACCAAACAAACCTTAAAATTAGATTGAATAAACATGAAAATCTTCCAATTCATCACCCCCCCCAAAACCACACACTACACTACACTACATCCATTCATTAATTTACATATGTCTATGAGTCTGATCAAAACAAGGAATTTGTGATTCATACTACAAAACCACTCTGTCACAACAACAAAAAAAACGAGACTCTATAGTGTCCTAAAATCTGCAAGTTGGGTCATGAAAGTAGGTCCAACCCCTCAGGTCTGTACGCCTTGTGACCTCCAGAATCACTCCGGCCTGTCAATCAACCGCTAAGCTCCCGAGAAAGAGGGGGGGTTAGTGTAAAGGAAGAACAAACAGCTCCATACTCGTACTAATCCATGTACAGTATGAGGCGTGTTAAATAAATGCCACTCCAATGACTCTCCTCTACAAAGCAAACACTAAGAACACATCACACTTACATAGTATTACATATGTCAAAAAAAATGATAAAGAATGTAAACTTGGAGAAAACGAGGATGCAATAGTGTCATGACTGGTGTCGTAGTACCGTCAACGTTGTAGCAGTTTCCTTGTCTCCATGAAAACGACAAGTCGGCGTTATCAGATTTTCCGACTCTGGAAACCCTTTAAGGTCATCTAGAACCCTGGTTCCATGCGGATGAAAGGCTGAAACGATAACATACTTTGCCGGTTTTGACCGTTTTGAATGTGTCCGTGTGGACAGACCCTTAACCTAATCCTATTCCTACACTGCTCCTTTCACATGGTATACATTTACATTGGCAACTTGCTTTGGGTGGAATTTGAGTGTGTTAAATTAAATAAACATCCATAATTCAGCAGTGAACCCAACATTCATGTTTTTTAGGGAGTACCTGCAGCGAAGCACATGCAACCTTCAAGGTCCCGAGGCTGTGATTCGAATCCGTATACTATCCAGGCCTTTCTTGTTTTGACAACTACACCCGCTATCATGCTGCTCCGCAATATAATGCACGGTTCAAAAAATATGATTCTATTCCGATTACAGCCCAACTGCTGATTAAGTGAAGCTTTCACTCTGGAATTAAATCTTAAAACTTCCTACTTCCCAGCATGCTTTGCTAGACTACTTTGTCAGAAGTTGTAAATATTAGATCTTTAATGTTATGGTAATGGTAATGGTTTTATTTCATTTGAACATGCATCAGATTACAATTGAATGCATCACATAATCAGTTCACAGTTCCACATGTCCAAAAGGAGTAGGAAGAAGCAAAGCTTATTAAATCCTACCCCTCCATCTGGTACTTTTACAATCAGTAACTGTTACATTTGTTCACTTCCTGCTTTCCTAATATAGTTTAAGTTTAAAAAAAATAAAAATAATTTTTTAAATCAGTAACTGTTACATTTGTTCACTTCCTGCTTTCCTAATATAGTTTAAGTTTAAAAAAAAAAAAATTTTAATCAGTAACTGTTACATTTGTTCACTTCCTGCTTTCCAAACATAATACAGTTTAAGTTATTTTTTGTTTTTTTTTTAATAATGCACCTTGTACCGAAGTACAAGGTGATATGAGCATCCAATGACATAATGGGTACCATAGTAAGTGTCAATATAGTGATACAGTGCATCCGGAAAGTATTCACAGCGCTTCACTTTTTCTACATTTTGTCATGTTATAGCCTCATTCCAAACTGAATTAAATTAATCTCTTACCTCAAAATTCTACACAAAATACTCCATTATGACAATGTGAAAAAAGTTTTTTTTGACATGTTTTGAATTTATTAAAAATAAAAAACAAAGAAATCACATTTACATAAGTATTCACAGCCTTTGCCATGAAGCTCAAAATTGAGCTCAGGTGCATCTTTTTTCCACTGATCATCCTTGAGATCTTTCTACAGCTTAATTGGAGTCCACCTGCAGTAAATTCAGTTGATTGGACATGATTTGGAAATATAATAACTGTCTATATAAGGTCCCACAGTTGACTGTGCATGTCAGAGCACAAACACCAAGCATGAAGTCAAAAGAACTGTCTGTAGACCTGCGAGACAGGATTGTCTTGAGGCACAAATCTGGGGAAGGATACAGAAACATTTCTGCTGCTTTGAAGGTCCCAATGAGCACAGTGGCCTCCATTATTCGTAAATGGAAGACGTTTGGAACCGCCAGGACTCTTCCTAGAGCTGGCCGGCCTTCTAAACTGAGCGATCGGGGAAGAAGGGCCTTAGTCAGGGAGGTGACCAAGGCCCCGATGGTCACTCTGTCAGAGCTCCAGTGTTCCTCTGTGGAGAGAGGAGAGCCTTCTAGAAGGACAACCATCTCTGCAGCAATCCACCAATCAGGCCTGTATGGTAGAGTGGCCAGACGAAAGCCACTCCTTAGTAAAAGGAACATGGCAGCCCGTCTGGAATTTGCCAAAAAGCACCTGAATGACTCTCAGACCATGAGAAACAAAATTCTCTGGTCTGATGGCTTTGCCACACTCTTGGACTCTCATGTTTGATTTACCGTGTCTTTGAAGCGACTATTTTTCCAGGTCTTGATGCTTGTCGCTAATGTAGACATGTAGTATTTGGACAACATACTCTCCACCAGAGCACGCTGTTAATGGCCATTTTTTTCTCATCGCTAAGGACAGTCTTTCATCTTTCAAAAGTCGTTCTTCCCAGCATGCACTCAAACATAGAAATATTACAATGCAGGAAATAAATATTTCTTTACCGAACCTGGAATGTTTTAAGATTTATGGAAATTCTACCCTACTGTGTGAAATGCTCAAGAACGCTGTTTATGTTTCAGACCCAAACATTGGATAATTGTCATAAATATTTGTGAATAAAACAGTCGAACAGTTTTGCAGTGATCTGTCATATTGTGAGTACCCCATGTAATCACAGTCATGTGTGTACAGTGTACGTGTAGTACAGCAGGTTCAATGGTACTTAAGACAGGGTACAAAAAAATAGTAATGCTGTCACCTTAACAATTAGTTGCAACCTTTTAGAACTCTGCCATCAACTTGAAAAATGTACCAATTCCAGGGGGCACCACATTTATATATTTTCTTATTTAGTAAAAAACAACAGAAATCATAGTTTTTGACTTACATGATATTGAACGAGAACAGGCGATATTTTAACGTTACTTTTAAGAACAGAACAAAAATATATGACTGGAACATTTTGACGTGTTTTATAATGTTGCACTCCCGTTGGCATGATGCTTTTATCTGTTGAACGTCTTTCTATAAATTTAAACTAAAACTCATACTCAATACTCAGTACTACAAATAATTTATGTTTATGTGTAGTTATATAAAGACACATGCAATACAGATTGCAGATTAGTTTTGTTTACAACAAAAGTTACCTACAGTTCCCAAGATGCTTAGAGTGCCGAAACAGAAAGTCTTATGCAGCATTTATGCTTTGATCTGACAAATCTTAAGTAAGTTTGATCAAATGCACATATATGTACATATATTTACACTTATTATAAACAGCACCTGCCACTTTTATATTTATATTGTTATTCCTTGTTTTATTTTTATCCTTTTCCTTGTTCTTACTTTTACTTTCTACAAAATGCACCGTGGAGTTACACTCAAATTTCGTTGTATGCAATACTATGACAATAAAGGCGATTCTGATTCTTCTGAAATGTAGAATTACTAACAACGACACAACTATTGAGCTCCAATGAAAAAAAAAAAACACCAGCCAAGTGACAAGTGGCACTGGGAACACCGAATTAGGTCGGATTGCAAGGTTTACACTGTGCATAAAACAGTTATTGTGCAGTTTCAATCTTCTCTAACCGGGAAATATCACATTTTAATCTTGTGATGTATCTCATGACACCCCTAGTGTGTTGGTTTCATTTAATGTGCGCAGTGAAAAAACATGTTCACAATGGTTCCTGAGCCGAATGTAAGCGAGTGGTGATTTGAACAATAATGGACATGGTGCAGAATGCCTGTAACATGTTACGTTTCTTCTGTAATGGAGTTGAGGGAGCACAGTAGGATGTCGCAGGATGTTGGAAAATTTAAATGTGATGTGATTTCTCATTCCGAAAAAAAATGTCTTGCAAGTACTAAGCCTGGGGGCGATAATAAATCGGATAAAAATGAAGTGGATAATTTACCCGGCCTCAATATTTTACCATGTGCATGCATGTTTTTCCTCAATTCTCGCTTCCGAATAGACAGAGGTTCACTCTGTGCATCGGTAATGGTAATGGTTTAATTTCATTTGAACATGCATCAGATTACAATTGAATGCATCACATAATCAGTTCACAGTTCCACATGTCCAAAAGGAGTAGGAAGAAGCAAAGCGTATTAAATCCTACCCCTCCATGTGGTACTTTTACAATCAGTAATTGTTATATTTGTTCACTTCCTGCTTTCATAATGTAGTTTAAGTTTAAAAAAAATAAAAATAAATGTTTTAATCAGTAACTGTTACATTTGTTCACTTCCTGCTTTCCATAATACAGTTTAAGGTTTTTTTTAAGGTTCTCGTAAAACCAATCTTGTGTATCTTCTTGACTTGTGACTTGACTTGACTTGAATGTCTCATGACCCCCCTAAAAGACGGTGGTTATCCAACTACGTACTTCGTACCAGGGCATGCTCTCATGTTTCTGAGTGAAATCACTATATATGTGTTTCAGCTTTGGATTCATCTTTATCTCATATGAGTCAGATAAAGCAAGTGCAGAGAGGCCAAGATACTCAATCATTGACATTAACAAGAGGGATGAGAAACACGTCACTCTTTGGTTTCACCCTTTATGGCGAGCCCCTAAAATCCATCCATTATATTTCATCCCCGTTTGTTAAATCACAGCAACGATTCCAGCACCGCATTTTAAGGATTCGGTCATCTCATGGTACTGTCAAAAATTCCACTGAATAGGACATCAACTAGAAAGGGAGCCAAGTTTAGCAAAATGGAGAAGATGAGATAAAATTATACTTCAAAATATGAACAAACTCGGAGTAATTTACCCTTAATGGAAATGAGGTAATGGGACAAAACGGAGTACACAGAGAGGCTGAAAATTCCCAGTTGAAAGCTAAACTACTACCTACAATCTACTACGGAAATTGTATCTGAAAAAAGCAAACACTGTAACTTGGCATAAAGCAGTTAAAGAGCAACGCTCACATTTTATTGCAAAGACCGAAAACCTGAGTAAACTACTATGGATTCAGTGTCTGCCCAGAAGGATTTGACACGAGGTGCAGGAACTTGGTTGGAGTTAGAAAAGAGAGCAAAAGAAGCCAGCTAAAAAGTCACCTCTGACGTTCTTTTGTGGCTTCAAAACCCTCCTATCTTTGGCCTCCGGTCCCTCTCTATTTATGCAAGAAAATAAAGAAGAGAACATTGCCCCTCCTAAATCCGTAAACTGCAATTAAGCTAAATTCCAAGTTTATTTCCAAATTCTGTCTTTGCTCCAGACCATGTGAGAGACTTCAGTCTAAAATTATCACACTTTTGGTCGGGAGGCCAAGTCAAAGCCAAGCACTGGGACCGTCTTCTTTCAGGCCGCAGGATCCCAGAGATGCAGCGGTTCCGACTATTGTAATAATCATCTACACGGCCAAATATGACCAAAGTATCATTTGACAATTTGAAAATGTGACTGAGCTTACAATGGGATCGTAATATTCCACTTATGCTCTTAGTGCTGCTTTTAAAGTGTATGGGAAAAAAAGTAAAATGATGGATTGTGTTGTTTTGTGCGATATTCGGTGTGCATGAGGCGGCCCGTTTTTTTTTTTTTTTTGCTGTTGTCATTGCTAACCATCGTTTCTGACATGCGGTGACAAATATAAGCCTGTCTGCACTCCCTCGCTTGTCCGTCTCCCCATCATGTGTTTACACGTCAGTGGAGTTTAGTGACAGGGCTGTAATTGGGAATTTGGAAGACTTTTCCTGGGAGGGTGGTGGTCAGCGGAGAAAAACAAAATTTACATTTGACAGGGAGGAGCTTAAGACTTAACCGTGCATCATCCTCCATTGGTTGCGGTCGGGGACGGGCATTAGCATGTGGGAGAGGTAATTTAGAGTTGAATATACAAAAATCTCATGAGATTTAGAAGCGTCTACAGCAGGGGTCTCAAACTCAATTTACCTGGGGGCCACTGGAACTAGGGTCTGGGCAAGGCTGGGCCGCATCAGGTTTTCCAAAAAAAAACAAAAAAACGCATTTATTAAAAACAGAAAAATGAATAAACTTTGCTTTGGTTTCGATTTTCTACAATAAAAGTTCTGATAAAACATTCCACTGTTCTCAAATATCTTACTTTTTATTTTTCTACACAAAATAAGATGAAAAATAAATAAACAAATCAAGAATAAAGAAAACCAATCAGTAATAAATAAATATAATAATAATAATAAAACAGCAAATAATAAAAACTTAAGAAACCACATATAGTTGGTGGGTAGACAAATTATTTTTTCAGATTAAAATGAACAAAGCATTATTAGAGCCCTGTAGACATGACAAAACACGACTATAGTCACATTTATACTTTTTTTAAATTTACAACATATTGCGCAACTGCAGGGTCTTGAGACACATGCTAACTCGCAAACTAGAGAGCTAGCGACCTAAACGGTAGCCTTCAAGTTATTTCCTTTAAACGTAAATAGCCAAAAACTTACCACTTCCACACGAATAGGGAGGATAATTATTAACATGAACATTAATCAAACGTAATATTTTTTCATGGGCCTACAGTATATCACAACAGTGTACTCCCTTTGGACGTGTTTAGTGCCTGTCGGCAACACCGGTGAGCTCCAACGGAGATATCGGTCTTGCCTTAGCAGTACTCGACACTTTGCTCTGATTGCTCTCCTCTTCAGTCCGCCTCTCAAATGTTGTATTCGGTGTTGTGCTCCAACCTGAGGTTTTTACTGAGGTTTGTTGTGTTGCCACAACGCCTTACGTTTTTTTATAACCAATAACGCAAAAGGCATCTTGGCTATTTGTGGAGCTTAAACAGCACCACACATGGCTCCGTTCACCATCAGCCATGGTTTCAACAATCAGACTGGCAGAGGAGTGTGCTACTAGCCACGTTTACATGAGGACTTTTTCTCTTTCCGAATGACCTTTCCGAAAGCAATGGTATACATGGAAAGGAATATTCCAATCGTAAACACCAACTTCACGTGATACCGACTTCCTCGAGTTTTCTTTCACTTGTTGGAATAACTCCGTATGGCCAGTTTTTCATTCGTCCAGTCTTGAAATTTAGTTTGAATCAAAAACAACGATTGCTCGCCTCCATTTTTTTTAAATCGAAGAACGTCTCGAGCTGCGTGTTACGTCATATCTCAGCATTCGCTGAAAGAACGCACCCAAGAACAGGAAAAGATAAAGTTCAATCTTGCTAATATTTTATAATTAAGCTCGGCACATGTTTTATATAGATATATATTTTCTTTTTTTAATAAAACTGGACTTGTGAATGGCGTATAGAAGGGTTTAGATTCTGTTCCACAGATGCCGCTAATGCACACGAAAGCTGCTTGCCAACCGCCAATAAACAACAGAAGAAGAAAAACACCACGAAGAAGAACGCAGTCTGACAACTTTCCGATTGAGCGGATACAAGATACCTCAATCGGATTGGGGAAAGGAATATTCCACCCCTGTGAATTCGATTATATATTCATTCGGATTGGCACTTTTCTTTCGGAATGAGGTGTATACAAAGGTTAGATTCTTTCTGTTTGAGCAAATAACCCAAATGGAATTGGAATATTTGTGTCCATGTATACGTGGTTACTGTTTTCCACAGTTTTCCATTGTGTTCCTGGTAATGATATACCTCAAGTGATTGAAGCATCAAAATTCAGAAGAATCAAGAGTTGTAATAATAAGACCATTCACAGACATTCTAATGTGTTTATGACAGAGAGCAAACCGGTAGCACCAAATATAAATATATGGGAAACACAGATGTAGTAAAGATTTGCATTTCTACTCTGACCAGGAAATATTTCCACTGTCAGTCAAAGGTCACGCTTTCATAAAAAAAAAAAAAAAGAAAAAAAATGGTAAGCATTTTTTTTTTACTGCTGGACACCAAATTGATTAGCCATGACAGGATTCAACGTGCGTGTTTGTACATCACCATGGCAACCTGCATTAGCAGATACCAAACACACAGGATCGCCAAGGAAACAACATGCAACAAAAACAAGCATTTTGTCTTCAGGGTCTTGCTTTTTGGCGGAAAAGAAGAGTTTGTTTTTTACATTATGGTATTATAACAACAATATTGGAGATATGCTGATTGATGCATAAACAGGAGTATCCGAGTTAATATTAATACATAGGAATATTTGACACATGTGTATTATATGCACTGTGATGCATCCCTTGTCATGTACTGTATTTAGTTTTACAACAGGAAAGTTTTTACTCACCACATACAGTCATATGTTAGCCTTTAGACCTAAAAACAAGAGAAACAACAAATTGAATGAGAGGGCATGAAAAGAAATGAGAACCTTGCGAGCAAGAATAAACTAAAATAAAAGTAACCGCATATAAAGGATAGCCTTCCTCAGCAAACTTTTTTTTAAGACACCCCATAAAGACATTAGCTGCTGTTCCAAATCATGTTAAATCATATTTACAATTTTAATATCAAATAACAGTGAGAGCATGATTTTAACTGAGATGATGTATATGATTTATTTGCATAAGGAAATGAATTATTAAAAGAATTTGCGCACTTAAATATCCACTCTGACCCATCGTGGAAAGTTGTAAATGTGTCGACTAAGAACTGTGTATTTTTGGCTAGTGATGTTTAGTCCATGTAATAGCTTAACATTTGATTCATGTAATATATGTAAGTAATATTTGGTATGATGTATTACAGATGTATCACAGTGTTTTGCCAGGCAAAGATATCCACAGTATGGCCCCGTTTTTTTTATTTACCCACGGCACAGTAGACATAAAATATATGTCAAACCCCAATATATATATATATATATACGTATATATATATATATATATATATGAAATTAAAATGAAAATAAAAAATATATCAATACAATTAGGGGTGTCTGATAATTATCTGTACTGATAATTATCAGCCCGATAATATCGGTTGATATCGGTATCTGATATTATCCAGATCATCAAAACCGATATTAAAATATATTGGTTGATATCGGTATCTGATTTTTTTCCAAATCATGAAAACCGATACTAAAATATATCAGTTGATATCGGTATCTGATTTTTTCCAGATCATGAAAACCAATACTAAAATATATCGGTTGATATCGGTATCTGATTTTTTCCAGATCATCAAAACCGATATTAAAAAAATATCGGTTGACATCGGTATCTGATTTTTTTCCAGATCATCAAAACCGATAATAAAATATATCGGTTGATATCGGTATCTGATTTTTTTCCAGATCATGACAACCGATACTAAAATATATCGGTTGATATCGGTATCTGATTTTTTTCCAAATCATGACAACCGATATTAAAATATATCGGTTGATATCGGTATCTAATTTTTTTACAGATCACCAAAACCGATATTAAAATATATCGGTTGATATCGGTATTTCATTTTTTTCCAGATCACCAAAACCGATATTAAAATATATCGGTTGATATCGGTATCGGAAAATTGAGAGTTCAACAATATCACCATATTGTTTTTTTGGCAAAAAATCCAATATCGGATATCCCTAAATACAATATATTAAAAAATAGCGGTTGATATCGGTATCTGATTTTATTTCCAGTTCATGAAAACCGATATTAAAATATATCGGCTGATATCGGTATCGTAAAATTGAGAGTTCAACAATATCGCCATATTGTTTTTTTGGCAAAAAATCCAATATCGGATATCCCTAAATACAATATATTAAAATATATCGGTTGATATCGGTATCTGATTCTTTCCAGATCATGAAAACCGATATTAAAATATATCGGCTGATATCAGTATCGGAAAATTGAGAGTTCAACAATATCGCCATATTGGTTTTTGGCAAAAAATCCAATATCGGAGATCCCTAAATACATCCACATCATCAAAACCGATATTAAAATATATCGGTTTATATCGGTATCTGATTTTTTCCAGATCATGAAAACCGATATTAAAATATATCAGCTGATATCGGAATCAGAAAATTGACAGCTCAACAATATCTAAATATCGGCCAATATCGGCACTCTGATACAAGGAGTCGATTCCAGACTCCGCCAGATTACACCCGAGTGCAAAACTTGTCATGCACAAGTTTCTCGTGGTTGCACAGAACCTGTGAAGTTTAATACGACCAACCTCATCACACATTTGTAGCATCATTTCCCATGGGATGACAATTATTATTACTATTATTATTGTTATTACTATTATTATTATTACTATTAATTTAATAGCACAGGGATGTTGGCATACTGTAATTATGTTGGGAGAAATTCAACATCCATCATAGATTTGACTTCAAATATGGAGCACTGTGTGGAACTCAGACCCTTCTGGAATAATAATATAATAATAATAATAATAATGACTCTCGCCATGATGTTTAACCTAATACCCTGACCAAAATTTCAAATCCAGCTGCATATGTAACCTTGCTTTTTTTTTCACCACGTGTGCACAATGTACAGGATATGAATGTGATGTCATACTTGTTTTGAGTTTACATGTGAGTGGCGGCGGCGCAGCTGAGTTCTAGCACCGTGTTGCCCATTAACCTTATGCTTCGGGACCACCCCGGCATGAGTGTGAGGATAAACATTTCTTAATGGATTCAGCAGGGAAAAAGCCCTGCTGGAGTACGACTGCATTGTGAAGGCCAAATAGTGCTATGCTCAATCAAACAGTCAATAAGAGGGTTAGCGGAGTCACAAAGGTCATGTTCAACTCTGGGGGGGGGGGCTTTTCCACCAGATGCTTGTGTTTTTCACAATGCTAATAATGCAAATAGGTCTTGAATACTCTGCAAGACAGTACAGTGTTAGCATGAATGTGAGAAATAAGAAATAATAAAAAAAATGTATACACTATAATGATTCCAACATTATAAACAAGTATCCGTTATGGATAATGCAATCCATTACCGTATTGGTACCGGAAATCGAATACTGTTCTGTAGATGTTGGTACTTCCAAGTGTGTTTTGTGTACTTGCAAAAAATATGTACAAAATTTGGGGATCCATACGTGTAAGATGTCACACTTTTACTGATGGAGGAACTTGAACTTGTGGAGTCAGATGGATGCACTATACTGAATCGATGGATTGAAGTACTGTCCGACCCATTTGCATTTTTTTTCGTTTATCGTGACTCTGCTGGGCATTAGAAAGACATGAAGTGTTTCTTTTGTCATGCAAACCGCCAAAGCGCACTTGCACCTTGTTAACCAGGGACGTCCAAAGTGTGGACATTTGTGGACCCAATTTTTTTATGGGCCTGCAAACGGCATATAAGTAACTACAGAAAAACTGTAAAGTTGTAGAAGAGTTGATACTAAAAAATGTGACAGATCACTTACACACATACACAGTGCACAATTAGCTGGTTAATAAACAAATTAATATTAAAGAATTTAATAAATTAAAATAAATAATAAATTTAATAAATGAACTAACTAAATGAAAAAACTAAAAAGTACAAATACAAAATAAATTTAATAATTATTAAAAAATTTTAATTTAATTATAAAATATAAAATTTAAATATATTAAATTTAATAAATTAAATTATATCAGAAAGGCATGAATTAAATTAAATTATATTATATTAGGAAAGCAGGAAGTGAACAAATGTAACAGTTACTGATTGTAAAAGATTGTAAAAGGATTAAATGGAGGGGTAAGATTTAATAAGCTTTGCTTCTTCCTACTCCTTTTGGACATGTGGAACTGTGAACTGATTATGTGATGCATTCAATTGTAATCTGATGCATGTTCATATGAAATTAAACTATTACCATTAGCATAAATATAGCAAACAAAAGGCAAGAAAAACTTTACTTTACTTCAGTGTGTGACGATACAATGAGAAGCGATCTGTCTCCTGAATGCATGTCTTCTACAGTGATTAGGATTTATAAAAGAAGGAACAATGCACGACAGAATAATAAATTATCTAGATTGCAAATCTATACTGTTTAAATCCTGAATCAACACTGACATTTATGTATCTGGACTCAGTTATACCGTTGGAAAATCCTGACTGCTTGTTATTTAGGCCACAGTTCATAGTAATCTATGTGTTACTTTAAAGAGGCGCGTTGCATAAATTTGACACACCTTTGGGTTATACCCAAGCAAAATCTTCTCCAATCATGTAGATTTAATTTATAGGTAATATAACACACGGTGCTGGAAACACAGCATGATCGCAACAGACAGCTCATGATGTATTTTGTTGTACAACTTAATATAAGTGTACTGTAGTTGTGAGCATGTCAAAGAATTATGCGTCCTTTCTTGAATTAATTCAAATAATTCCAGTTGAAAAAACCTATAGTGTGTTTTTTTTTCTTTTTATATGCTGAGCCAAAGGCACATCTTGCTTTCATTGGCTCTTCTGCTTTAGATGGAGGTTGAAGCCATGTCACATTTCCATAAAAAATGGCAATCTTGAGGTAGAATATATGAAGTAATGGCATTTCTCTACTTTCCCGTAATGTTACACTAAAATAATAACCTGCTTTCAACCTTATCAGTTGTAAGTTTAATCGCTGACATACAAAATGGAGTCAATGCTTGGCCATTACACTATTTGAATCTTCACAAGAATAAGAGCAGCTTTCTGGCTGTGGTAACATATACTTATGTAAATGAATACTTGCAAATGAAACTCATAATAAGGTTTAATGGAACACTAAAGCAAATATTTTTTTGTGTCCGATAATTTGGAAGCAAGGCTGCACGGTGGTCGAGTGGTTAGCGCGCAGACCTCACAGCTAGGAGATCACAGTTCAATTCCACCCTCTTCTATCTCTGTGTGGAGTTTGCATGTTCTCCCCGTGCATGCGTGGGTTTTTTCCGGGTACTCCGGTTTCCTCCCACATTCCAAAAACATGCTAGGTTAATTAGCGACTCCAAATTTGTCCATAGGTATGAATGTGAGTGTGAATGGTTGTTTGTCTATATGTGCCCTGTGATTGGCTGGCCACCAGTCCTGGGTTTACCCTGCCTCTCAGCCCAAGACAGCTGGGATAGGCTCCAGCACCCCCCGCGACCCTCGTGAGGAAAAAGCGGTAGAAAATGAATAAATGAATGATAATTTAGAAGCAAGGCTGCACGGTGGTCGAGTGGTTAGCGCGCAGACCTCACAGCTAGGAGACCCGAGTTCAATTCCATTCTCGGCCATCTCTGTGTGGAGTTTGCATGTTCTCCCCGTGCATGCGTGGGTTTTTTCCGGGTACTCCGATTTTCCTCCCACATTCCAAAAACATGCTAGGTTAGTTGGCGACTCCAAATTGTCCCACTTTGTATTATCCCCGCACTGTTTTCTTTTTTTTCTTTTCTATCCCCTCCTGCTCCGATTCATCTTTTATGCTGCTTATTACTCCAAATTGTCCATAGGTATGAATGTGAGTGTGAATGGTTGTTTGTCTATATGTGCCCTGTGATTGGCTGGCAACCAGTCCAGTACCCTGCCTCTTACTTGAAGACAGCTGGGATAGGCTCCAGCAGACAAGCGGCAGAAAATGAATGAATGAATGAATGAACACCAAGGCAAATATTTTTTTTTGTGTCTGATACTTTAGAAGCATAGTATGTGTCAACTCGAGAGAATCTTTCTTAAATCTGCACCCATCAGACACCCAAAGAGTCACAACAAAAGTGCACTTGGTGTTGATGAATCATACTGCAGACATTTGTAAAGAAACAACAGCGCATCATTACCAACGTAAGGTTTTCATCCTGGTAATATCATCCTCCTGCTATTTTTCAATTGAACCACCCAATTACTCATCACCGTCTGAGACACGACTGCATGAGGCATTAGCACCCCATGTGGATTAATAGACACAAGGTGTTCTCGTGATTTTGTTTTTATATGAGGCACTGAATACGTTGGGAAAAATGTACGATTCCTCCCCTTGGTTCAACTTTTTCCAGCCATGGGAGAATCAAATCAAACCAAAATGGAAAAATAGTCAGTCACAACAGACGTGGTCAAAAATGATAGCACTCTTAACTTACTGTATTTTCCGCACTATAAGTCGCTCCGGAGTATAAGTCGCACAAGATCAAAAATGCATAATTAGATAAAGAAAAACATAGATAAGTCGCACTGGAGTATAAGTCGCATTTTTTGCGGGTAATTTATTTTACAAAATTCTTGACCAAAACAGACATTACGTCCTCTTAGAAGGCAAGTTGTAACAATAAAAGAATAGAGAACAGGCTGAATAGGTGTAAGATATGCTAACACAATGCTTATTCATCTACACAAAAAATAAACATGAACAGAAAAGATGTCCAGTGTTTATGTAACATAAACAGTTTTTTCATTCATAAGTCGCTCTGGAGTATAAGTTGCAGGAACAACCAACCTATGAAAAAAAGTGCGACTTATAGTCCGGAAAATACGGTAATATTTTGTTGCACAACCTTTTGAGGACGAGTTGATTGTGAGCACGCAGTCCTCACAGCTAGGAAACCCGAGTTCAATTCCATTCTCAGCCATCTCTGTATGGAGTTTGCATGTTCTCCCCGTGCATGCGTGGGGTTTTTTTCCGGGTACTCCGGTTTCCTTACACATTCCAAAAACATGCTAGGTGACTTCAATCGGTGACTCCAAATTGTCCATAGGTATGAATGTGAGTGTGAATGGTTGTTTGTCTATATGGGATCCCCCCTGTGGATAAGTGGTAGAAAATGAATTAACCTTTTGCGGTCATCACTGCAATCAAAAGGTTCATGTAATTGTCAATGGGACTTCTGCATCAGTATCAGGTATTTTGGTCCACTCCTCAGGAGCAAACTGCTCCAGTTGTCTCAGGTTTATAGGCCAGTGTTTTCCTCCTAGCTGTTCTTGGGTGTTTTTAGCAGTGTTTTGGTTCAATGTCCTGTTGCAGGACCCAGAACCTGCGACTGAGACCGACTGACCAGTACAATTCTCTCTGTACCAGATGAAGAAAAGCAGCCCCAGAACATAACGGAGCCTCCTCCATGTTTCACAGTAGGGAACAGTATTCTTTTCTTGATATGCCTTGGCAAAAAGTTCAATTTTGGTCTCATCTGTCCATAGAACATTCTCCCGGAAGCTTTGTGGCTTGTCAACACGTGGTTGGCAAATTCCAGTCTGGCATTTTTATGATTTGGTGTCCTCTCCCATTAAGTCCACTTTGTCCAAACAACGACGGGTGGTGCGATCAGACACGGATGTTCCTTGAGCTTGAATCTCTTTAGACGTTTTTCTGGGCTCTTTTCTTACCATTTGTATTATCCGTCTCTTTGATTCGTCATCAATGTTCCTCCTGTGACCATCGAGGTTCAATTTGTGAATAATATTTACAACTGTAGTCACAGGAACATCAAGATGCTTAGAGATGGTCTTATAGCTTTTACCTTTAACATGCTTGTCTATAATATGCTTTCTAATCAACTGAGATAACTATTTTGATAATGGTAATGGTTTTATTTCATTTGAACATGCATCAGATTACAATTGAATGCATCACATAATCAGTTCACAGTTCCACATGTCCAAAAGGAGTAGGAAGAAGCAAAGGTTATTAAATCCTACCCCTCCATCTGGTACTTTTACAATCAGTAACTGTTGCATTTGTTCACTTCCTGCTTTCCTAATATAATTTAAGTTTTGTTTTTTTTCAATTATTTTAATTTTAATTTTAATTTTAATTTTAATTTTAATTTTAATTTTAATTTTAATTTTAATTTTAATTTTAATTTTAATTTTAATTTTAATTTTAATTTTAATTTTAATTTTAATTTTAATCATGACTGATCCAAGACTCTTCATCCTTGTATTTAGCAAACATCAACTGCTTGTATTGTTTCTTGAATTGGCTCATCGTTGTGCATTGTTTGAGGGTCTTACTCAATCCATTCCATAGTTTGATTCCACATACTGAAATGCTATGGCTTTTTAACGTAGTCCTAGCATAGAAGTGTTTCAAATGTAGTTCTTCCCTGAGATCATATTTCTCCTCTCTTGTAGAGAAGTATTGGATGACATGTTTAGGTAATTGGTTATTTTTAGCCTTATGCATTATTTTAGCTGTTTGAAGATGAACTATATCAGCAAGTTGAAGTATTTGTGATTTTAGAAATAAGGAGTTAGTATGTTCTCTGTAGGCGGCATTATGAATTATCCTTACTGACCTTTTTTTTGCAGTACATTTAGCGAGTGAAGATTGCTTTTATAGTTATTAGCCCATATTTCCACACAATAAGTAAGATATGGTAGAACCAGAGAGCAATAAAGAGTGTGGAGTGATTTCTGATTGAGAACAAATTTTTCTTGAAATTTTTATTGAAATGTTTTGTTTTCTTTCTAGGCTAACTGACTGATTACAGGACTGCAATGTCTGACTTTCATTGCTTAAATTTCATGCTATTTTTATCTTTTATTACTTTTGTCAGATTCAAGGTATTTCTGTGACCATTGTGAACTTTTCCTTCACTAACCAAAGGGTACCAACAATTTTTTCCACGTTTAGCAATAAGCCATCTAAAGATAACTTCATCGGTTGATACAGAAGCGTTTGCTAGTAGCAAAACATTATGCGATGGTAGCAATCTGTGTGTCTAGTGGTCGGGTCAAATGGAGGTCGTACCGCCGTTCCCACCACAAGCAAAAACCACTCTAGAATTCATTGTTGACCAAACTTCCTCCAAAGAGTCTTCATCCACACTTCAATATGACTGCCGTGATCAGACTTGACCAATCAAATTGAAGCAAGGCAGAGTTGACACACAGTCCAGTCCCGGCGGATTAAACAATGTGGGTTTGAAAGCAGCCACTTGTTGTGGAAAGAAGCCTTTCAACTGCATCGAGTCTGACGCTCCAAATGCATCTAGCACTGCCTCACTCTATTTTACTCTCTAATGACTTAATCATGTTGTTTAGTGACTGAATACGGACTGTTTTTAAGCATAAAAATGGCTGAATTAACTAGTGAGACACAAGCACCAGACATGATCGCCGGAACTATTGGCTTTTATTACAGGTTTAAACAATAACCCTAATGAAAATCCCTTATAAAATACAGGCTACTTTGCTGCAGTAACACATCCCAGACTACTTGCTACTCAATTCCTCTAGGGAAGACACACCACCAGTGCTGTCCTTTGTCACTGATTCTGTCCGTTGTGTTTATGGAGGGAATTTGCAGTCAGGACGTTGGGGATTGGGTTTGGTGGCTGCAGCTTTTTGCAGATGATGTGGTCCTGCTGGCTTCATCGGGATGTGATCTTCAACTCTTATTGGATCGCTTTACAGCCAAGTGTAAAGCAGCTGGGATGAGAGTCAGTATCTCCGAGTCCATGGTCCTGAAAAGGGTGAAGTGCCATCTCCGGGTCGGGGTTCCTTCTGAGACTAACTTTCATTCTGTTGTATTTTGTATATATTCAGTATTTGTGGGTTCAAACAGACGGGAAGGCATGGAACTCTCTAATCCAAGTCATGATTTTAATCCCAAAGTAGTAATTTTCCATTTATTTTCTTGTTTACTATTTATTTGCAGGGCTGCACGGTTGTCGAGTGGTTAGCGCGCTGACCTCATGCTTATGCTTATAATTATCTAATTATCTATATCTTATATAATTATCTAATTCCATTTGGTAGGGTTGTATTGACAACCAGTGTAATACAATATAATAAGTGCCTGCACGGTGGTCGAGTGGTTAGCGCGCAGACCTCACAGCTAGGAGACTAGGGTTCAATTCCACCCTCAGTGTGGAGTTTGCATGTTCTCCCCGTGCATGCGTGGGTTTTCTCCGGGTACTCCGGTTTCCTCCCATATTCCAAAAACATGCTAGGTTAATTGGCGACTCCAAATTGTCCATAGGTATGAATGTGAGTGTGAATGGTTGTTTGACTATATGTGCCCTATGATTGGCTGGCCACCAGTCCAGGGTGTGTGAAAGCTGGGATAGGCCCCAGTACCACCCCTGCGACCCTCGTGAGGATAATCAGTAGAAAATTCCATTTTGCCCAAATTCCATTTTGTTTTAAATTAAAAATTATTATCTTATTAAGGCCTCACAGCTTGGAGACCCGAGTTCAATTCCACCCTCGGCCATCTCTGTGTGGAGTTTGCATGTTCTCCCTGTGCATGCGTGGGTTTTCTCCGGGTACTCTGGTTTCCTCCCACATTCCAAAAACATGCTAGGTTAATTGGCGACTCCAAATTGTCCATAGGTATGAATGTGAGTGTGAATGGTTGTTTGTCTATATGTGCCCTGTGATTGGCTGGGTCGTGTCTGAATCGTGACAGCAGCAAGGTGATCGTGGTGGACTGCAAGCGGGAAGCATTCAGCCTGCAGCCTTTTAACGGGATGGCCTTGAAGAAATGGGACGGCAACTCCGACGATCGAACGCTCTACGATCTTACCAACTTCCTGAAGACTATCGCTCTGAGCGGTGTGGACGACGTCCGCTCAGTGTTGGAGAACTACTCGAAAGGCAAAGCCCGTAATGCTTTTTAAGATGATAAGTGGCAGACGATGGATGGATGGATCCGACTTATCACGGTCGGGTCTGGAACCAATTATCCGTGATAAACGAGGGACTGTAAACGCCGCTAAGCTTTGCTTTCATGGTCATCAAAGCATGTTTAAAATGTCATCTTGTCTGAATGGAATGCGAATGAAACAGCTTGCTTCGTTTTAAATGAAAGCACAATGACAACAAATACTGAAATTTCTGCACAAGATGATTAGAGGATTGATTAGATTACTGAGTTTGATTACTGCACAAGTGTGCCTTAGACTGGCCATAACAAAAGGCCACTCCAAAATGTGGAGTCAGTAGCAACATATACATGGACCCAAATATTCCGAATATATTCCGAAAGAAAAGTGCCAATCCGAATGAATATATAATCGGATTCCCAGGGGTGGAATATTCCTTTCCCCAATCCGATTGAGGTATCTTGTACCCGCTCAATCGGAAAGTTGTCAGACTGCGTTCTTCTTCGTGGTGTTTTTCTTCTTCTGTTGTTTATTGGCGGTTAGCAAGCAGCTTTCGTGTGCATTAGCGCCATCTGTGGAACAGAATCTAAACCCTTCTATACGCCATTCACAAGTCCAGTTTTATTAAAAAAAGAAAATACATATCTATATAAAACATGTGTCGAGCTTAATTATAAAATATTAGCAAGATTGAACTTTATCTTTTCCTGTTCTTGGGTGCGTTCTTTCAGCGAAAGACGTTCTTCGATTTAAAAAAAAATGGAGGCCAGCAATCGGCACTGGAATGTTGCGGAAAGTTTGTTTTTGATTCAAACTAAATTTCAAGACCGGACGAATGAAAAACTGGCAATACGGAGTTATTCCAACAAGTGAAAGAAAAACTCAAGGAAGTCGGTATCACGTGATGTTGGTGTTTACGCTTTACTGGGCATGCCCTATTGACTATTCTGGTTGATTATAGCGGCGCATGTAGACACGAGATTGGAATATTCCTTTCCATGTATACCATTGCTTTTGGAAAGGTCATTTGGAAAGATTCCATTCAGAAAGAGAAAAACTCATGTAAACGTGGCTGGTCAGATGCTCAAAATCAAGGCTCAAGGCTGATGCACTCTGACCTTTCAAAATAAGATGTCCAAAAGCCCAACATTAGATGATAATGTTCTTGAATTGACTTCATAGGAGCTGTCTGCAACCTCCACAGAACGGGTCAGTAAAACCAGTCGAGTCACTGATCCATGTTGTATAGATAATAGGTAAATTGGGCAGATTTTTTTTTTTTTTGGTGGGGGGGGTATTGCATATTGAGTCAAAACAGATGGAAGTTTTTAGAGTTCCAGAAGGACATGCACTCATGTTTTCTGTTTTATGCCCCTTTTGTAGATCCTGAACAGCTTTTAACATTCATGACATATCCCCTTGTCATATTTATGGACAAACAGCGCATACACACTCTAATTCCCGATGGTTCGAGATGTCCTCAGCTTCCGGGCTCTCAGTCCGAATAACGGCCTTGAAACTTGCTTTTGTCACAGCTCTGTCATTCAAAGTCAGTGACTGTCCATCTGTTAAAACGGATACGCATAAACATTCATGTGTCTAAACCGGTGTATCTGGTTTATTATATATTTGAGCACTGCTGCTGAACCTGAAAAATCAGACAGGGATCTTGAATCTGTCAAAGAATAAACCAGACGAATTGTCGAAAATGAAGAACAAAATACATCCAAAGACATTGCCAAATAACTGTCTATCAAGATGCACGGTGACAGCTAAACATCCAGGTTGTGAATCCGAATGTATGAATCAGCAGCAATTTTGGCTGAGCGATGTCGGTTCTTCACACAAACACACATCTGTCAGCTCCTCGAATTCTAACTCTTAACTCTGAGTCACCAAAGGCGGTGTTCTTCTTTTATAATTGCTCTCACAGACACATGGGGCAGCGGTCGAAAAATGAAATACACCCATACATGTAGTACCACAAACAGTGTTGTTGCTATTAAACAGATGTGTGTCCAAACAGCAGATGTGGTTTTGACAAATCATTTTCAACTTAATCAGCATGTCGAGTATGTGCTCGTAAAAATTTGAATACCCTCCAAAATGCCTGAATATTTTCTGACAGATCCCAGACAACAAAAGACTTTTGGTTAGAATTCACTGGCAGGTGGCCCCGATGCTCGGTCATCACCGTTTTGGGCGCCCGTTCTCATTGTCATAATTCCCATCATGCATAATGTAACCCTATGAGAATATCTGAAAAGATGGCAGTAATTATTCCAAGGTTTTTAAATGTCATGCAGTCACAATTTGCATGCATCACCGGGCTTAGCTCTGTCAGGAGTTACTTTTTTGTCCATCATTCGTGAATCAAATATGAGACCTGACAGTAACACAAACCTTGTGTTATTTTTTTTTTAAACACGCTTTATCAGCTGTTAAAGAGTAGTCAAACTGGACTCTAATTGAATCTAATATGTGGGTGTGTTAGTGGGATCTTCCACTAAAAAGCTAATGGAACGCTACATGAACTCATTGGTCATGCATTCATTCATTCATTTTCTACTGATTATTCTCACTAGGGTCGCAAGGGGTGCTGGAGCCTATCCCAGCTGTCTTCGGGTGAGAGAACCGGTCGCCAGCCAATCACAGGGCACATATAGACAAACAACCATTCACACTCACATTCATACCTATAGACAATTTGGAGTCACTAAATTAACCTAGCATGTTTTTTGGAATGTGGGAGGAAACCGGAGTACCCGGAGAAAACCCACCCATGCACGGTGAGAACATACAAACACCACATAGAGATGGAATTGAACTTGGGTCTCCAAGCTGTGAGGCCTGTGCACTAACCACTTGTCACCGTGCAGCCAGAGCTCATTGTTCTCATTCATTCATTCATTTTCTACCGCTTATCCTCACGAGGGTCACAGGGGTTGCTGGAGCCTATCCCAGATGTCTTCAGGCGAGAGGCGGGGTACACCCTGGACTGGTGGCCAGCCAATCACAGGGCACGTATAGACAAACAACCATTCACACTCACATTCATACCTATGGACAATTTGGAGTCGCTAATTAACCTAGCATGTTTTTGGAATGTGGGAGGAAACCTGGAGAAAACCCACGCATGTACGGTGAGAACATGCAAATTCCACATAGAGATGGAATTGAACTTGGGTCTCCAAGCTGTGAGGCCTGTGCACTAACCACTTGTCACCGTGCAGCCAGAGCTCATTGTTCTCATTCATTCATTCATTCATTTTCTACCACTTATCCCAGGGGTTGCTGGAGCCTATCCCAGCTGTCTTCTACACCCTGGACTGGTGGCCAGCCAATCACAGGGCATATATAGACAAACAACCATTCACACTCACATTCATACCTATGGACAATTTGGAGTCGCTAATTAACCTAGCATGTTTTTGGAATGTGGGAGAAAACCCACCCATGCACGGTGAGAACATACAAACACATACAGATGGAATTGAACTCAGGTGTCCTAGCTTTGAGTCCAGTGCGCTAACCACTTGGTCACCGTGCAACCAGACCTCATTGTTCTCATTGTTCGTTAAACCCATCAATCTTTCAAAATTCCATAAGTGTGGAAAGGTTTGCTTTGTGTTTGTACGCCTGCAAACACAGATGTGGTTGATGTGTAAAACACATACATATTCTCATAATACGGTACTTGAAATCATTCAAACTTAGTCTACGACCCCGGAAACCCAAAACCTCTCGAAGTCGACCTCAGCTGAGTTATCTAGAGTCCATTAAGTGCTCCTTGTTAACACCCAATCAACCTCTCCGGAAAAATGTGCTCGAGGGACAAAACAGTCTTGTAGGTTTTCTTATACGAGCTGTAAATGTGAACAAAGTGTCATTTATTACTCCAAGGCGATGTCCACACGTGCACACGAGATATTTGAAAAATGTTCTGTGTTTTGACCGTTCATCCACACACAAATGTTTTTTCTTTAATGATGACGCGATTGGAAAAAGTTGACCAGGGTCAAGACTGCAAAAGTCCTTTTTCGGTGTTTGTGTGTGGATGAGGAAAACAGAGTTTTGGCTTGATTTCATTTTGAAACATGAGTCTTATCACATGCACGGGGAATTGAACATATTGATTCATGTTCTTTGTGTAGCCAAGTGTTGATTTTAAACAATGTACAGTTCCGATCAGAACTGTGTACTGTTGAACTAATGTAGGGTGTCATATTTGAGCTGGACCACAATATGTGATTTTTCCCAAGTTGGAAAACTGTCCGTTTCGGTCGTCAATGTCCATGTGCTCACCTTGTTCATTTTGTTTAAAATCTAAATATTCCCAAACCGGGAATGTGGCATTCGCTTTATTATGTGGTTAAACATTGCTGAGTAATTTTTGGTTGCCATCAAAAAGCTCCTGGCATCATTCCGACTGGATATTTCACTCCACCTCTTGGCAGAATTGGTAGAGTTGTTTGGTTTCCTGGCACGGACACGCGTATCGTCCACAAATGTTCTATAAGGTTGAGGTCAGGGCTTTGGGAAGGACATTCCAGAAGCTTAATATTATCCTATTTTATCCATTCCAAAACCAATTCCAGCTTTGTCTTGTCTGGCCTTAACATTTTTGCCCAGAAGGCATCAGGCTTTTCCATGTGGGCAGCTGCAAATTCCAGTCAGGCTTGACAGTGTAGATTTTGGAGAAAGGACTTCTTTCTTGGTAGGTACCCTCTCAGTTTCATGTTGATGTAAAACTGTAACAGTGACTTTGGTGTACGGGCAGTTTGCACTTTATGGAAGGTTTGGTGGTTCCAGAATTGTTTTTGAATATCCTAATCAATTCATACAGCATGGCAAATAACAGATATTAGAATGTATCATATTTTACAAATGGTTCCATGTGTGTCTTATGTACATTATATATTTAATATCTATATTTAATGGTTTGAGGCTATATAGTACATGCTGCATGTTAACATATTGGCTTCCAGTTGTACCACCAATAAGCAGTCACTGTCTTAATACAGGCTGTTCTTATTTTAATGGTTCTTTCCATATTAAGAGTGTTCCCTTGTTTTTCTCTCCCACCGGCTCTTTGACAGTATTCCCTACACTCTCTATTAGTTTGTCACACCGAGTTTCCATTTCTCTCCACAAAGTCCCGCTACAAAAAAAAAACTCACAAAAAGAACAAAAAAAGGCAGCATGACAGGACAGGAAGAGGAAACTGTGATGCCTTCTAAATTATTCATTCATAAAATTCACTAAAATTCATTCATTCATTCATTTTCTACCGCTTATCCTCACGAGGGTCGCGGGGGTGCGGGTCCCTATCTCAAGCGGGGTACACCCTGGACTGGTCGCCAGCCAATCACAGGGCACATATAGACAAACAACCATTCACACTCACATTCATACCTATGGACAATTTGGATTCGCCAATTAACCTAGCATGTTTTTGGAATGTGGGAGGAAACCGGAGGACCCGGAGAAAACCCACGCATGCACGGGGAGAACGTGCAAACTCCACACAGAGATGTCCGAGGGTGAAATTGAACTCGGGGTCACCAAGCTGTGAGGCCTGCGCGCTAACCACTTAACTACCGTGCAGCCTGCGATTGTATTTTGATCTTACAAATCTTAAATAGATTGCATCGAATGTATAATTACATTAACATCGCCACAGCTGTTGAACTCTAATGACTGACGAGTGATGCTGGGAACACAGGTATGTGTTAAATTGCAAGGTTTCTATGGTGTGTCAAGCATGTAAAGTGCAATTCCAATCCGACCCCGGACTGGTCGCCAGCTAATCACAGTGCACATATAGACAAACAACCATTCACACTCACATTCATACCTATGGACAATTTGGAGTCGGCAATTAACCAAGCATGTTTTTGGAATGTGGGAGGAAACCGGAGTACCCGGAAAAAACCCACGCATGCATGGGGAGAACGTGCAAACTCCACACAGAGATGGCCGAGGATGGGATTGAACTCAGATCTGTGGGATTTTTAGGTCTGCGCGCTAACCACTCAATCACCGTGCAGCCCCCCCCTATGGAAAATATAGGTAGATAAATCCCATATTGGACAGTGCTGGATCACAGCTGCAGGTGTGTTTTAAGAAGGATTTCATTTACGGTACAATGACTAGAAAAACATTGCAGCAAGAAATATGTCCTAACCACTTTAAAATGATGACAAAATACTAAATGTTCAAAAATACTCTCAGCACAGCATGTGTGGGATGACTCCAGAACATCCAAACACTCTTTTTTATCCCTTTTTATTTTAAAATGTCCACACTGAAAAATATCCATTTTTAGAAATGTCCACATTTATGTGGACATGGTCTAACAAGGGGACCGCATGAACCAAATAAGAAGTAGCACGCTGGAAAGTGTGGCTGGACAACTCTGAGTGTGTGCCTCTCAAGGGCAAGGCTAAAACCGTTTTGTAGCGTTCTGCCACCGTATGTCACGCCAGACCACAATTAAGATCATTTATGTTCAACGCAATCAGTCTGTCATGGTGTAATGCTCAGTCATATGAGGACAAGTCAGTCATGCTGATAATAGCTACATCTCAACAAAACAATTGTGCTATTATGACCGTTGCCATTCATGACGTCGCCACGGTCATCGATGCGTAACCATCCAAGGACAACAGCTTAGGAGCACCAAATGTGCAGTCGCTAACTTAATAGAGGTACATTGTTAGGTTTCTTCCAGGCGGACTGGAGAAGTAGCTTTCCAACTTAATTCTCTTCTCTCTGTTTCCAGCTCAACATGTCGTCTTTCATTAAAGGAGACGATTCATTCATTCACTGAGTTCACTGTTTACTTTCTGAGTCATGCAGGACACCCAAAGTTAAAACATACGACAACACAGACATTTTGTGTAACAGTGGCTATTCAGTTGCGGGTGCATTACAGTCTGAAATACAAAGCATTCATCCAAAAGGATTTCACGCAACTAAAAATGTTTTTATATGTAATATTGGTAATTGGGGCTGCACGGTGTTCGAGTGGTTAGCAGCTAGGAGACCCGAGTTCAATCCCACCCTCGACAATCTTTGTGTAGAGTTTGCACGTTCTCCCCGTGCATGCGTGGATTTTCTCCGGGTACTCCGGTTTCCTCCCACATTCCAAAAACATGCTAGGTTAATTGGTGACTCCAAATTGTCCATAGGTATGAATCTTTACAGGAAACCCGAGTTCAAGCCCACCCTCGACCATCTCTGTGTGGGGTTTGCACGTTGTCCCTGTGCATACGTGGGTTTTCTCCGGGTACTCCAGTTTCCTCCCACATTCCAAAAACATGCTAGGTTAATTGGTGACTCCAAATTTTCCATAGGTATGAATCTTTACAGGAGACCCGAGTTCAAGCCCACTCTCGGCCATCTCTGTGTGGAGTTTGCACATTCTTGCCGTGCATGGTGGGTTTTTTGTCCGGGTACTGCGGTTTCCTCCCACATTCCAAAAACATGCTAGGTTAATTGGCGACTCCAAATTTTCCATAAGTATGAATCTTTACAGGAGACCCGAGTTCAAGCCCACCCTCGGCTATCTCTGTGTGGGGTTTGCACATTCTCCCCGTGCATGCGTGGGTTTTCTCCGGGTACTCCGGTTTCCTCCCACATTCCAAAAACATGCTAGGTTAATTGGTGACTAAAAATTTTCCACAGGTATGAATCTTTACAGGAGACCCGAGTTCAAGCCCACCCTCGGCCATCTCTGTGTGGAGTTTGCACGTTGTCCCTGTGCATACGTGGGTTTTCTCCGGGTACTCCGGTTTCCTCACACATTCCAAAAACATGCTAGGTTAATTGGTGACTCAAAATTTTCCATAGGTATGAATCTTTACAGGAGACCCGAGTTCAAGCCCACCCTCGGCCATCTCTGTGTGGAGTTTGCACATTCTCGCCGTGCATGGTGGGTTTTTTGTCCGGGTACTCCGGTTTTCTCCCACATTCCCAAAACATGCTAGGTTAATTGGCGACTCCAAATTGTCCATAGTTATGAATGTTTACAGGAGACCTGAGTTCAAGCCCACCCTCGGCTATCTCTGTGTAGAGTTTGCACGTTCTCCCCGTGCATGCGTGGGTTTTCTCCGGGTACTCCGGTTTCCTCCCACATTCCAAAAACATGCTAGGTTAATTGGTGACTCCAAATTTTCCATAGGTATGAATCTTTACAGGAGACCCGAGTTCAAGCCCACCCTCGACCATCTCTGTGTGGAGTTTGCACGTTGTCCCTGTGCATACGTGGGTTTTCTCCGGGTACTCCGGTTTCCTCCCACATTCCAAAAACATGCTAGGTTAATTGGTGACTCAAAATTTTCCATAGGTATGAATCTTTACAGGAGACCCGAGTTCAAGCCCACCCTCGGCCATCTCTGTGTGGAGTTTGCACATTCTCGCCGTGCATGGTGGGTTTTTTGTCCGGGTACTCCGGTTTTCTCCCACATTCCCAAAACATGCTAGGTTAATTGGCGACTCCAATTTATCCATAGGTATGAATGTTTACAGGAGACCCGAGTTCAAGCCCACCCTCGGCTATCTCTGTGTGGGGTTTGCACATTCTCCCCGTGCATGCGTGGGTTTTCTCCGGGTACTCCGGTTTCCTCCCACATTCCAAAAACATGCTAGGTTAATTGGCGACTCCAAATTGTCCATAGGTATGATGTTTACAGTGTATATTGTCTCTTTGGGCTGCACGGTAGATGAGTGGTTAGCATGCAGGTCTCACACCTCGGAGACCCGAGTTCAATCCCACCCTCGAACATCTCTGTGTGGAGTTTGCATGTTCTCCCCGTGCATGCGTGGGTTTTCTCCGATTTCTTCCCACATTCCAAAAACATGCTAGGTTAATTGGCAACTCCAAATTGTCCATAGGTGTGAATGGTTGTTTGTCTATATGTGCACTGTGATTGGCTGGCCACCAGTCCCCGGACACTGTACCCCGCCTCTCCAGCACCCAGCACCCTCGTGAGGATAAGCGGTAGAAAATGAATGAATTAATGAATATTATTAATTGGGTCTTGGGACCGAAAGAATGAGATTGCGGATACAAACGGTTGAAATTAGTTTCCCATGTTGTTCAGCTCAAGAGGAGCCAGTTGAGGTGGCTCGGGCATCTAGTCCGGATGCCTCCCGGACACCTCCCTGGGGAGGTGTTCTGGGCATGCCTAGCCGGGAAAAGGCAGACCTAGGACACATTGAAATTATGTCTCACAGCTGGCCTGGGAACGCCTTGGTGTCCTCCCGGTGGATCCGGTAGAGGTGGCCGGGGAACGGGAAGTCTGGGCTTCTCGACTGAGACTGCTGCCCCTGTGACCAGAACCCGGATAAGCGGTGGAAAATGGATGGATGGACAAATAGGTAAATATCATCCATCTATTTTCTACACAGCTTATCAACTGACTATGGACCAACCAATCACAGATCACATAATGAATTTGAATGAGTTGGTCAAAGAATCACTCACTTTTTGACCAGAACAAGGGAATGTTGCCTGATTATTATAATGAGTGTAGTGGACTCTAGAAACCGGAGAAGCGTACAAAAGGCTTTTTAATTTATTTTTTTTTGTTACTGAAGATGGTCTGATATATCCGATTTGGGAAAAAAATGACCTAATTAGTTAACTTGATGGTGGAACATTTCAAGGTCTTTGTATAGTGTAATCAGGCTTTCCTGTCAAACTGGCACCAGTCGCTGCGTCCAACCGAAAAAAAATATTATTATTAACACCTGTGTTTGCTGTGAAAATGGCTTATGCAGGACTAAATCAATGGACAGCTTTTTCCTTTTCTCATTACAAAACTAAAATATCTTCCATAGTGCATGATGTTGTTTTTAATGTATAAGGGCAGGTTGTCGTCGTCATTCATGGCTTTCTGCAGCACCAGTCCAAAAGACCTTGTGTATGTCATACCTATATGATGTCATAGGTAACAACTCCCACCTGCTTCTATATACCGTACAGTTATACAACTGAATAAATTCTCATGTATAAATTGCATGTACACTGTCATAGATGGGTGGTGCTCTATTTTAAATTGAGGAAACGGACTTCCTTAAAATGTGAGGGTGTCATAATCTGTTCTTGTTAAACCTGTGTTAAATGGCTCCCCTGCTGTGGTTCTGGAAGTACTTTGAACCCGTCAAATAGACATATATAGGTCTTTGTTTACATTGTGTCTGCTGCCCGCTATATCATTAAGTTCCATAGAAAGAAAAATGGTTATCTAAAAAGACCCGCACAATCTCGTTATTCTACATGTCAGCACCCCGTGCACCATTTCCAGTCCTGCCGCAGAGGCCCACACGGCATTCAAAGAATTGCGCTGACTGGTGCAGTCATTCTGCTCAAGGCTCTTGTAAAACCGGGGGGACTTGTCTGCACTATATAAAAGACATCCGTAAGGCCCCTGAAACTCAGAGACTGATTCCCTCTAAAACAATAAGCAAGACCCTCTGCTTCCTTGCATGGGCTTTCACCACCTATACTCCCCTTATGACTGGGGGACAGTACACATTATCACCCATAACTATGTATAATCGGTATAAACGTTACGTGTACACAGTGGCAATTTTCTCCAAGGCAGGCGTGTCCAAACGTTTTCCATCCATACTCAAAATTTAAGGATGGGGGTGAGGGTTTAGGGGGATATACAGTGTTATATGTGTGATATACAGTAGTTCTGTGCTGTTTTCTGTGTGCAACGCCCATTGTCTTCTGCGTTCTGATTGGCTCTAGACCTCCTGTAATGGTCATGGCTACCAAACTAGCTAACTGTGGGAAGTGCTAGGCAACCTCCAATACTGTAAACAATAAACGAAACAGAAGTAGCTAGCCATGGGAGGAAAATACGACAATATGAGCAATATGTTTTAACAAGGATTCAAAAACACTACAGCTGAACGGTGCCAGGACGATGAGACACGGTTAGATGAATGAAATACATTTGAGCCACTCTTGTGTCCAAACTATTAAGTTGATCTTTAAAATTCAAATGAAATTTGAATGTTGAGAGTGTTTAAACAAGAGAAAAATGTAAGAAAATGACAATGTCCGTGTGTGAAAAGTGTATAAAGTTTATGGTGACGGGTTATACAGCCGTAAAACAGCCTAAAATAATAATTGTAAAAAATATATAGCTGACTACTTTGCACACAGTGGCAATTTTCTCCAAGGCAGGGGTGTCCAAACGTTTTCCATTAAGGGCCGCATACTCAAAATTTAAGGATGGGGGTGAGGGTTTGAGCGGATATACAGTTTTCTCTCACTCCATCGTGGTTCACCTTTCATACACTCACACACAATTTTAAGAAGAATTGCACTGTGGGAAGTTGAGTGTTGTAGTTCTGTGCTGTCTTCTGTCTGCACCGCCCATTGTCTTCTGCGTCCTGATTGGCTGTAGACCTCCTATTATGGTCCTGGCTACCAAACTAGCTAACTGTGGGAAGTGCTAGGCAACCTCCAATACTGTAAACAATAAACGAAACAGAAGTAGCGAGCCGTGGGAGGAAAATACAACGAAGAGCAATATGTTTTAACAAGGATTCAAAAACACTACAGCTGAACGGTGCCAAGACGATGAGGCACAGTCAGATGAATGAAATACATTTGAGTCACTCCTGTGTCCAAACTTGTAAGTTGATCTTTAAAATTCAAATGAAATTTGAATGTTGAGAGTGTTTAAACAAGAGAAAAAATTAAGAAAATGCCAATGCCTGTGTGTGAAAAGTGTATATGGTTTATGGTATTACCTTAAAACAGCCTAAAATAATAATTGTAAAAATTATATAGCTGACTACTTTGCAGATTTCATTTATTGTGGGCTATTTTGGAAACCGATAAATGAGGCAACACTGTATTTAATTTATTTATAAAGTTTTTTTTTAATTTAAAACTGTCCGTTTTAATTTATTCCACCCTCCTCCAGGCAAAGCCCACTCCACTGTGATTGGTCCAACTGATCGGTGATAAAATATTGCTGATACCAACACAACATGTGACTGATGCAGCACAAACAAAACAAAGTATTTTTGACTTATCATTGTAAGTAGTACTATGCGTTGAAATTTCTGCTTCTAGATGACATAATCTACTGAATAGGTTATTAAATTTCCCTGTGCACTGGACAATTTGTTGCACTGCGTTAACCAATGTAAGTATATCTAACCCTGCTTGTAATGCATCAGAAAAATAGACAATGATAGGACCAAAAATTTTAAATATTAGCTTTTTACTCCAAGGAATCTGTCCTTCTTTAACAAAGCACGATGCAATGAAAATGCATGGCTTTTCTCATAACTTCTCCAGACCCGGCCAGTAATACGTTTGGACCCAAGTCAGTCTGGCGGAGGCAGCGTGGCTCGTGTGTGTCTTGGCTGCGCCCCCATTGAAACTGAGATGAAAAATGAGCAGAAGGCGCAGGTTACCTGTTATCACTTTAAATATTTTCTTTCCACATTCCCAGAGTTTAACTTCAACAAATGACCGCAAATTAGATTAAATACAGCTGTCATTTTACGCCGAACTGTATCAGCCGCTGAGATGTTATGTAGTTCACCAGTCGCTAAGCGGTCAAAGCACGAAAGGTCATTGATTCTGGCTAATGAGATCCTCAGTAAAACACAACCAACGTGTGTGACTGAGGAGTGCTTAATAATTCATATATAATGTAGAACTTGTACAAATGCTAAATTAGTAGTAAGTAGTAAGTGATGCACCAATCGATCGGCCGCCGATTATTATCGGTCAATTTCCGTAAAAAGAACAATAATTGGCACGTGGCTACAAACCCTACATCTGTGCTGTGTCATGTAGGATTGCCAACATCCGTACTGACCTGACAAGGGATGCCCTTTGACCCGTATTGCTGCAAGAATCAACGCCATTCTCCAATATGGTTTCAGTTTGACAGTTGGACGCAGGCTACACCAATTGATGCCAGCATATTTAGCATAAAAATAAAGGCCAAAAAAAAAATTGCATGTATAAATAAGAAATCTGACTTTGCAGAAATGGGTCTGGAACCAATTAACCACAATAAACGAGGTATTACTGTTCATCTTTCAGTTGTTTGTTCTTTCAGTTGCGTCAGCATGGACACCACCGGCCTAAAGTCAACCTCCATTATCTGAAAAGAAGCGTGAATATTAGTATAAATGATTGCAAGACCTGTGTTTGACTGATAATCTGTCCGTAGTGTACCAAACATGTCAACGCAAGTCATCTGGGATGGGATAAATACACAATGGTAAAAAAAAAAAAAAAAAAAGCATGGCTTCAATCAGTGCAGTAGTGACCCTGAACCTGATTTCTGACATCACCATGGGCTGGGATGAACTAACTGCCTCATGATCTTCATCTAAAAACTGTTTATTCCTGGAGAAACAACTAAAATCTCAATAGCATTGTTGTTTGTCATATTTACTCACCATTCACACATGTATTTTTTTGTAGGCCCGGACTACATCAAAACACACCAGTGAATCTGGCAGACTGGCTATTCTCTTTGATTGCATGGTTTTTGGCAGGAATGGTGGAAGCAGGTGGATCCAAATGCAAAAAGCATCCAACAAGTGAAGGCAGGATATTCAATTTGAAATCTCATGAGATCACAGAAACTGTGATGACTAAAAAGGACAATGGCAATGACAACAGCAGCGGTTTTGGACAGTGGCAGCCAACGAAGGCTGAACAGACCACCCTTACTAAATACACACTTAATCATGCAGATGAGGCAACCACAAAAGCAGGTAATGAGATGATTGGCTCACACAAGAGGAAAGCTGAAAGCAATACTTCAATGGGGATGAAAAATGAAACCTAACCCTAAAAGTAATCATAATAACCCAAAACAAACTGTGAAAGTATAGTTTATGTATCGGTCGCACAAACAAAATACCCTAAGTCTATGTACACAGATGTCTAGCAATTGAAAATGCAGAATAAGTAATGATAAGCTGTAATATCTACCAGTAAACTCCTATATATTCCTCTCATATTAGATAAATGTACAGTAAAGTCTCGTTATATCGATATCGGTTATAACGAATTACTACTTATTACGATACTATTTTCATTTCCCGGCAAATTTCTAGTCTTTTATGATATAATTAGTTCTGTTAGTACGATACCCGGTTATTATGATAATCCGGTTACTACGATGACCTTTTCATCTCCCGCCAGCCAATTTGGTCTGCTTATATCGATACAAAAGCAGCTTAAATCAATCTTTGCTTAAGGATTTCAATACCAAAAAAGAACACCTGGTTCACAGGTCATGCTCAACCCGCCCCACATAGCTGGCCAAACATATGCCTGTATAGAATCTATACACACGAGAGAAACCACGAACGCAGTTGGTTCTTCTGTTGCAGGCATGTGTTTGGCCAGCTATGTGGGGTGGGTTGAGCATGACCTGTGAACCAGGAAGTGCGGGAATCGGTGTGTGTGCTGTGCTCTGGTGGTGGAAGTGTGAAAAAGAAAGTTGACTGGAAGCAGCCGTTCGCCGTGTTCTTTTTTGGTATTGAAATCCTTAAGCAAAGATTGATTTAAGCTGCTCGACATTGTTCTATACTATAGAACAATGTCGAGTGCATTATTGCCCACTTTTAATGCAGTTCGGCGCAGGATCGGATATATGGATAGTCCGGTTATATCGGTATTTTTTCCGACTCCCGAGAATATCGATATAACGAGACTTTACTGTACATATTATGTTGGCCAAATGTTTCCCTAATGGGCTTCAAATGCGAAAGACCAGAAGTGATGATGGACAAACAGTGCTGGTAAAACTTTTCGGTTAATAATGTGATAAGTACACAAAATTATGTTAAAAGAGTAAAAATTGCAGAAAAGCCAATGTGAACAATATCTAATGGTCTGCAATTTGCCTGATTAGTCCAATTTAATGGTTTATTTCATGTCGGGTTCTGGATCGGAAACGTGACTCAAGGTCCCTAATTAGGGAAATTGCTTCATCTGCATGTAAGTTGTAAGAAATAATAATTTGATCTTCAAAACCTCAATGCAGGAACAGCGTATTACCACTTTCACCATTTGAGGAAACGTAATTAATCTTAGATGTTTGTATTTCAAACCACAATGTTTAGTTCAGTGTATCGAAAAGTTGACTTGATCATATTTACTTTTACTTTTATAGTTCTCGCAGATTTAATCTCAAATTACAAACGGATATACAGTAATACACTGTAATTATTCTACCATTGGATGGACTACTCCCAACATTTTTTATTCCACCATATTGGATCACATAGTTTACTATGATATGCTGTAAAGTATACTAATTTGGCAAACACAAATGTTAGAAAATGTTACTAAATTATATCCTGGCAAAAAAATAAAATGCAGATAATGTTGTGAAAGGGGCTACCCTGCTCCTCGCTTGCTTCCCGTCAATGAAGGTAAAATTACGATTAACTCCTTCACTACCAAATACAGATTTATACGTTTTATTCACTCCCAAAATGTATGTCTTTTATGTTGTTTTTTTTTTTTTGCACAAGAAATGATGATGACACAACTCCACATTTTAAGAGAGCATGTTCGGTGTGGTTTTAAGCCAAAAAAATGGCCTCAAGGTGGCAGAAATGCATTTTATAAGACCTCGGCCTGCATATCCATCATTGAAATAGATGCCACACAGCAACCAGGAAGTAAACAACCGTGTTGTGGCATGGTTGTTTAGAAATTTTGCCAAAATCTTCTTCACAAAAATGTTTTTTTTTGTTGAGTGAACTGATATTTTGCTGAAACTTACGTATGTTCTACTGCTGATTATTAATGAATGGAAAAAGGTAGAAAGAAAAAATTAAAGTCTCATCATTCTTTTGGTATATACCATGTCTATATAGCCCAATAACACAATATTCTGTGTGCCTTGAAAAATAATTGAAAATCTTCAATTATGGCCAGTACCGAGAGGTACCGAGAGAGGCTGGTATTGTTAATAGGATTTACAATATTTACTTAGAAAATCCTTGGTTTACAGCATGTTGCCGGCCTAACACAAATACACAAAAGGTTTTTTTTGGCACAGTCACTGACACGATAGTTTCTATAACAATGTTCAACCCCTTAACTCTGCCATCAGTCAAAATACTAAATTGCACAGAAAAATGTCTGTCATGTAGAATACAGGTCAAAGGCAGAATAAGGACAAGGAGACCTATGTGCTGTGTATACTGTGCATGATCAGTCACTTCCAGGTTTACATTTATGCACATATAAATATACACACATAAGTAGACACGTAGCTTAACTGGACTCCAATGCTGAATCAAGCAGCTCTTTGTAAGGTAAAGAACTGCAGTGCCTTTGAAGGTTTCAGCAATTTTGAGCAAATTCCTGGCTCAGTTGCACGCAAGTTACTGAGCTTGGGTGATACAAAAGGTACCTGAGTGGTGTACCTGATTGATGTAAAGCAACTTTAAAAAAGAATGGACACGATGTATGACTAGAAATAGAAAATACATGACTCGAGAATTTTTTGGATATTTTCCTTTAAAACTTGGAAAATCTCCATTGGTGGAATAAATCAGAATGTTTGCAGATTGTTGCATTTGCAAATCTCCATTTTGGTGAAAATCTTGCAGGCAGACACAAGCCAGCCCATATATTACTATGTGACACAACATATATGAATAATAGTCAACAGTAGCAAAATGAAGACATTTCTGGCTGTCACCACTACCTCCTTCCACTTTCCCGTGGTTGCAACCATGTGACCTATGAGCACGTCCAGTGATCCGATGGGGGCCGGAAATTGAATACAGTAAAGTCTCGTTATATCGGGAGTCGGAAAAAATATCGATATAACCGGACTGTCGATATATCCGATCCTGCGCCGAACAGCATTAAAAGTGGGCAATAATGCACTCGACATTGTTCTATAGTATAGAACAATGTCGAGCAGCTTAAATCAATCTTTGCTTAAGGATTTCAATACCAAAAAAGAACACGGCGAACGGCTGCTTCCAGTCAACTTTATTTTTCACACTTCCACCACCAGAGCACAGCACACACACCGATTCCCGCACTTCCTGGTTCAGAGGTCATGCTCAAGCCGCCCCACATAGCTGGCCAAACACATGCCTGTATAGAATCTATACACACGAGAGAAACCACGAACGCCAGCATGTACATATGAAAAACAGTGATTATTGCAAGCAATAAAAAGATACCTGAATACAACACAATTAAATACATGTATTTGTACGCTTGTGTCTTCGTTGGAATAGGTGTGTATGCTATGTCAGTTGGTTCTTCTGTTGCAGGCATGTGTTTGGCCAGCTATGTGGGGCGGGTTGAGCATGACCTGTGAACCAGGAAGTGCGGGAATCGGTGTGTGTGCTGCACTCTGGTGGTGGAAGTGTGAAAAATAAAGTTGACTGGAAGCAGCCGTTCGCCGTGTTCTTTTTTGGTATTGAAATCCTTAAGCAAAGATTGATTTAAGCTGCTTTTGTATCGATATAAGCAGACCAAATTGGCTGGCGGGAGATGAAAAGGGCATCGTAGTAACCGGATTATCATAATAACCGGGTATCGTACTAACGGAACTAATTATATCATAAAAGACTAGAAATTTACCGGGAAATTAAAACAGTATCGTAATAAGCAGTACTTCGATATAACCGATATCGATATAACGAGACTTTACTGTATGACCACATTCACACACTTGGCAAAAAATGCTGCATGTCATTGAAATTATTTGTTCTAATTGTGTGAGTGTGCATGGTGTGTTGCATAAATGCATGCAATAGTTGAAAACAAGAAGATCATATAGCCGTGGAAGCTTATCTCCAGGGGTCATAACCCCCCCGACACTCTTCACACCCCACTTCTGCCTCATCCTGCCACTTTGACACATTCTGTATGCTTTACATTAACGCTCAGTTTGGACTCTTAGGAAAAACAATCAGAATAATCGGAATAACAAACAAAAAACAGACTGTGTACATATATTTATACTGTATTCTGTATATTTTTGTATTTTCATTTTTGCACCTACTTCACCAAAACAAATTCCTAGTACGTATGTGTTTGATCATACCTGGCAATAAAACCAATTCTGATTCTGGTTCTGATAAAGCGAATGAAAATAATGCATCCTCCATTTGTGTTCTTAAACCAAGTCGGTCTGCGTGAATACATTGTTTTATGCATCCATCATATTTTTACGCCCGCCAATGTAATAACCTCCACAAACATAATAAACCACCAACGTTATAAAAATCTGCAAAATCCTTTAATGTAATAATCCTGCAAACGCATTACATTTTCCAGAAACTTAATACCTGTTAAAGTTTGTGTGGAAGTCAAACACTTCAACTGTCAGTCGTGTAATAACTTCCAAGTTGTGATCATTTGTTTCCAACTTTTTTCCATCAGTGGATTGATGGGTTATCATATTACATGTTATTATGTGTGTATTTCTGCAGCCATATCTGTCATAAACAAAAGATCACAATTTACGAAGCCACGGATTGCCGGTGCCACCGAGACTTCATTTGCGGGAAGTTATTACAACATTGAAAGTTGAAGATTTGAACTTCCCCGCAAACATAATAAATGTCTGCAAATGTAATATTTATCACATTTGTGGGAAATCGCATGTTATGTTTGTGTAACATTTGCAGAATTAATACAGCTGCAGAATTTTACAAAGTTATTTGTGGACGTTATTACATTGGAGGACGTTACAGGGTGTGGAGCATTGTGGGTTCATCTAATCTTGGCGGTATATCTATATGTTTATTGAATAAGTAATAGGCACCGCACATAATTACTAAATTACTATAAACACTAAAAACGTATTAATTCAATATTCAAATTATTTTGACATTGTTAATTAAAAATATAATTAAATGTTGGAAACATAAGCATTTTCATGCTTTAATATTCATATACAGGGTCAGGCAAAATGATCTGACACATTCGTAGGTTAAATAAATGTAAAATAAAGTAAAATTTTTATTTCCGAAAAGTACATATAATGCAATTTTTTTTCATATAATGCAATTTTGCTTTGTTTCTTTATAACGGCATTGTTTTTCGTTTCTTTTTCAGTTGCTGCCATGAATTGGACCGTTGTGGAAACACAACGAGCGTTCCGTTTGCACTTCAATCTTGGTAGACATGATCCCGTACCAGCTTGGAACACCATCTTGTTATGGGTTACCAACTTCAGAGCTACTGGATCTGCATTGAAACCAAAATCAACCAGCCGACCTCGCACCACCCAGAACTGATTTAATTTTTAAAACACAATGAAACAGAATGGCATTATATGTACTTTTCGAAAATAAAAACACAAGTTAAATAAAAGGCAAATAAAGCAAAGATACTTTATTTGTCTTTTATTTAAGGTTGTGGACATTATTTTATTTACAGGTTAAATAAAAGGCAAATAAAGCAAAGATAATTTATTTGCCTTTTATTTAAGGTTGTGGGAATTATTTTATTTACAGGTTAAATAAAAGGCAAATAAAGCAAAGATACTTATTTGCCTTTTATTTAAGGTTGTGGGAATTATTTTATTTACAGGTTAAATAAAAGGCAAATGAAGCAAAGATACTTTATTTGCCTTTTATTTAAGGTTGTGGACATTATTTTATTTACAGGTTAAATAAAAGGCAAATAAAGCAAAGATACTTTATTTGTCTTTTATTTAAGGTTGTGGACATTATTTTATTTACAGGTTAAATAAAAGGCAAATAAAGCAAAGATACTTTATTTGCCTTTTATTTAAGGTTGTGGACATTATTTTATGTACAGGTTAAATAAAAGACAAATAAAGCAAAGATACTTTATTTGCCTTTTATTTAAGGTTGTGGGAATTATTTTATTTACAGGTTAAATAAAAGGCAAATAAAGCAAAGATACTTATTTGCCTTTTATTTAAGGTTGTGGACATTATTTTATTTACTGGTTAAATAAAAGGCAAATAAAGCAAAGATACTTTATTTGCCTTTTATTTAACCTACAAATGTGTCAGATCATTTTGCCTGACCATGTATGATGAAAGTAGGCACAGTGCCAAGCGGACATCCGGCAGGTGGTGGCAAGGGTGAGGGCTGAGGTGTTTTAGGTCGGGTGGCATCAGGACAGAACAGACACTTGGAACTGCTCCCGGATATCATATGACGTTTTGGATCAAGTCCAAGCCAGCCAAAGAGTCAACTTGAATATGAGTTGCCTGGCCGTGCACCATTCATAGATTTAGCAACCTGGAGTTAGCTTAAAGTCTTAGCTTCAACTTGGCCATATTTGAAATTAAATCAAATGCACAACTTTATATATATATTATAAGATTATTTCGTCTATGACTATTGAATTACTTGTGCTTTCCCTTATCACCAGCTAATATTTTCAATGTAAACTAGGGATGCGGCTATGAAATATGTTTGTAATAGAGATCGTATTGAAAATTCCTTCGATTAATGGAAAAATCAGATGAAATGTCATGGTCTGTCGTGTATGATCTTGTTCCCACTGCCTGTGTTGTCTGAGCCTGCAGACTTCCGGGAGTTGAGTGCTGGGCAGAGCCACAAACAGCAGCTGGTGCCATTTTGTATTCAGTCTGGCACTGTTTAGGCTCCACTCTCCTGTGGTCAGTATTTTTCCTTCCAGTTCGTTTCTACATGCAGTTGTCCTTCTCGATTTTCTACTTATGGGTTCTGTGGATCTGCCTTAGTCGTTTGCTGCCTGGTAAGCCTGCGTTTTGTTAGTTATAGTAGTCTATCCAGCTCGTGGTCTTGTCCCGGTAGCGCTTTTGGTTGATTTGATTTGATTTGGTTGTTTTCATTTTCTTCGCAGTGGTCTTTTTGTTCCTGTTTTTTTCTCCCAACCGTTTTTGGTTCTGTTTTCCAGGATTCACACTTTGACAATGATCTAAATCGTAACATAAAACATTTTTGGTAGATTAAAGAGCAATTATAAATATACAAGAAAATTTTTCGCCTTCTTTTCTCAACACTTCTTCTGTGTGGCTGACGTAAGCGCAGAAAAAAAGTTTGTAATCTTAGACTTTATTGACCCGCAAAACTCGTCGTCTTGTCCCAGTAGCGCTTTTGGTTGATTTGATTTGGTTTTTTTCATTTTCTTAGCAGTGGTCTTTTTGTTCCTGTTTTTTCTCCCAATCGTTTTTGGTTCTGTTTTCCAGGATTCCCACTTTGACAATGATCTAAATCGTAACATAAAACATTTTTGGTAGTTTAAAGAGCAATTATGAATACACAAGAGAATTTAAGACATTTCTCAAATTCTTTTCTCGACATTTCTTCGGTGTGGCTGACGTAAGCGCAGAAAAAAAGTTTGTAATCTTAGACTTTATTGATCCGCAAAACTCGTCGTCTTGTCCCGGTAGCGCTTTTGGTTGATTTGATTTGGTTTTTTTCATTTTCTTCGCAGTGGTCTTTTTGTTCCTGTTTTTTCTCCCAACCGTTTTTGGTTCTGTTTTCCAGGATTCCCACTTTGACAATGATCTAAATCGTAATATAAAACATTTTTGGTAGATTAAAGAGCAATTTTAAATATACAAGAAAAATTAAGACATTTCTCGCCTTCTTTTCTCGACACTTCTTCTGTGTGGCTGACGTAAGCGCAGAAAAAAAGTTTGTAATCTTAGACTTTATTGATCTCCAAGAGAAACTGCTTGGTAATTGAGGTACTCGGATTACTCAACGAATCGCTTCACCTCTAATGTAAACAGTATTTCCTCTCTCATGTGAGCAATTAAATCAAACTTTGTAGGCATGGTAATGTGCAACAAAAGTGGAACAGTGCATCTGAGTTGAGAAGAGGGGGCAAAGAATCAAAGACTGAAGCACATTGCTAGGGTACGGTGAGTGCTGAGGGGCACACCTGTCCGCCCAAACTGAGCCATGGACAATGAGGCCTCTGTTGATACCTGTCCACCTGCCTTCTAAGTGGTGCCCCTTTCTCTGATGACCTGAATTCCTCTCTGCCTCCCTGGCTTCTGTCCAACTCAGGGTCTGATGGCTTTTAACAACACGCTCTGAAATACATGCCTACACTTTAGCTTATAAATTACATCACAAAAAGTAGCCAAAAAATCCTTCATCATGTCCCCATTACATAGTGAAAATATTCCCAAAAAAAACACTCTGCCTGATACAAATAATGATAAATCTTGGATGAGAACCTCCCAGCCTCAGCAAGGACACCAAAGATGACCATGGATGAAGTCTCCCAGGATGACAATCACCACAAATCTGTAGCCAAGACAACAAAGTTAAGGAAAAAAATCCCAATGAAAACCTGTAGAGGCAGCTAATAGTTTGAGCTGCCAAGCGACAGCCTCTTAATACTGAGGCTTTGGAGAGAATTCTTTAAATAGCAATGGACCAAACTCTGGCTGTACATTAGACACATAACGGGTTCATTTACGACTGACGCATGCTGGGTCTTTGTAAAAGTTTCATTTTAGCCTGCTTGATTAGTCCCAAAACCAGTTCTTATGGCTGTTTTGTACCCTTACCCATTTGGAGTCCAATTATTAAGGGAATTTGAAGAATGTATAAGTAGTCCTCCATCATGACTCCATACAACTGGTAGCGAAACAACTCCAGAGCTTGATGCTACCACTACTATGCTTCTCGGTTGCTACTGTTATTCTGCAGTTTGAAAACTGACCATTAAACCTTAAACCTTGTCTCGAAGGCCTCCCGTCAAATTCCAGTCATGCTTGAAGGTGTTCATTTTGCACCAGAAGCTTCTTCCATGGCAATGTAACACAGTCTTTGACAAGCAGTTTCTTTAGTGGTTCCTGGGTAATATTAATGGTAATGGTAATGGTTTCATTTCATTTGAACATGCATCAGATTACAATTGAATGCATCACATAATCAGTTCATAGTTCCACATGTCCAAAAGGAGTAGGAAGAAGCAAAGCTTATTAAATCCTACCCATCCATCTGGTACTTTTACAATCAGTAACTGTTACATTTGTTCACTTCCTGCTTTCCTAATATATATTTTTTAAATTTTTTAAATTTTTTTAATTTTATTTCTATCACGTACTGAAGTACAAGATGATATGAGCACCCAATGACATAATGGGTACCATAGTAAGTGTCAATATAGTGATATATATAGCACATCATGACTGGTTCAAGACTCAAACATCAACTGCTTGTATTGTTTCTTGAATTGGCTCATCGTTGTGCATTGTTTGAGGGTCTTACTCAATCCATTCCATAGTTTGATTCCACATACTGAAATGCTATGGCTTTTTAACGTAGTCCTAGCATAGAAGTGTTTCAAATGTAGTTCTTCCCTGAGATCATATTTCTCCTCTGTTGTAGAGAAGTATTGGATGACATTTTTAGGTAATGGGTTATTTTTAGGGCGGCACGGCGGTCGAGTGGTTAGCACGCAGACTTCACAGCTAGGAGACCAGGGTTCGATTCCACACTCGGCCATCTCTGTGTGGAATTTGCATGTTCTCCCCGTGCATGCGTGGGTTTTCTCCGGGTACTCCGGTTTCCTCCCACATTCCAAAAACATGCTAGGTTAATTGGCGACTCCAAATTGTCCATAGGTATGAATGTGAGTGTGAATGGTTGTTTGTCTATATGTGCCTTGTGATTGGCTGGCGACCAGTCCAGGGTGTACCCCGCCTCTCACCCGAAGACAGCTGGGATAGGCTCCAGCGACCCTTGTGAGGAACCCAGACCTAAATCCCAGACATACCCAGACATACTCTATACAGAAATGGTCGAGCCAAGATCTGCTAACCACTCCTCCTTGGTTTTGTAATGGTTTTTTTTTAAGACACATCAAAAACAGTTGCTTTAAAATAACATTGTGATGGATGAAACAAAGCTCAAAGGGGTTTGATTTACAGCTGGGAACTGGCACATTCACATGTGTCCTTTGTAGACTGTCTATCAGCCAAGACTAACAAAAGCGTTGTTTGCTACTGCTTTGCCTAACACTTATCTTCTTTCTGGTCCTAACCGATCCTTGAGCTCCTTCTCCCCCACACATCCACTGCCAGGACCGCAGTGTGTGTAATATGAAGAATGTACACAATATTACAGATATAAATGATGGATGATGTGACTATGACATTCATGTTTAGGGGGAGTCTTAAATCTTATACAGATGATTTTTGCCTTAAAGCGGTGTACACACAAAAAGTGCCACAGCCAATAATATGATGATCTGTCGCTACAAGAAAATATGATGTCATCGAACTGGTGCTAAATTCAAATGTCAACAACAGTTCCAGTTTCCCTTGACCCCATTTAAGTGTAATTTTTATCATGACAACTGCATGCATAGTCATAATGATCTAACTGAATATGTTTCATTCTTCTGGGAAGGGTACCAAAATGGTGACATAGCAAACAAACATTTTAGCTAGCCACAGGAGACCGATCGGCGCATCCCGACTCTTAAGTTCACATTTGGTCTCATTTGCATATAGTGTCACATGTGGTCAAATACTGTACTGTACTGTAAATACTGTCAAAAACTGTATAAAGCTAGGCTGCACGGTGGTGGAGTGGTTAGCGCGCCGGCCTCACAGCTAGAAGACCCGAGTTCAATTCCACTCTCGGTCATCTCTGTGTGGAGTTTGCATGTTCTCCCCGTGCATGCGTGGGTTTTCTCCGGGTACTCCGGTTTCCTCCCACATTCCAAAAACATGCTAGGTTAATTGGCGACTCCAAATTGTCCATAGGTATGAATGTGAGTGTGAATGGTTGTTTGTCTATATGTGCCCTGTGATTGGCTGGGATAGGTTCCAGCACCCCCGCGACCCTCGTGTGGATAAGCAGTAGAAAATTAATGAATGTTGTTGTCAGGTTATATAGTCCAGCACTTTATTACCGATACTAGAACGGTGGTTAGCACGCAGGCCTCACAACTAGGAGACCTGAGTTCAATTCCGGCCAACTCTGTGCAGGGTTTGCATTTTTTTCCGGGTACTCCGGTTTCCTCCCACATTCCAAAAACATGCTAGGTTAATTAGCGACTCCAAATTGTCCATAGGTATGAATGTGAGTGTGAATGGTTGTTTGACTATATGTGCCCTGTGATTGGCTGGCGACCAGTCTAGGGTGTAGAAGACAGCTGGGATAGGCTCCAGCACCCTCTGCGACCCTCGTGAGGATCTATCAATTTTCTAGACTGCTTATCCTCATTAGGGTCATGAGGGTATGCTGGAGCCTATCCCAGCTTACTTCAGGCAAGAGGCCGGGTACACCCTGGACTGGTCGCCAGCCAATCACAGGGCACCAAACATGTTAAGTAAAAAAAATAATAATAATAACAAAACTCAAACACTCATTTTTTAACCTGCTCTACCATAGAATTTCAACAATGGGGCCAGCAGGTTCATGATGGCTTTTCCCTTTCTCTCCTCTCCTTGCCTCCTGTTCATGTGTGTGACTGCCGCCCCTCCCACATCTGGCTCAGCGGGGACACATTACCACACATACTGTAATACTGTATTACCGAATCACGTGGGAAAAAAAGGGTCCTAATTAGGAATGGTGTCCTTTGCGATGGACGCGCCACTATTCTGCAGAGCTGCTGTACTGCTAACCATCCAGTCAATGATCTCAAATGTGTCTTGACACAGCCAAGAGTTCTTTTTATTTCATATGAATTCATATGAATACACAATATCTGAATATGCCACCCTAAATTCCAACACACATTATGCAAGAAACGGACATTGCCACTGTGACATCACCGCTAGTTTGTGGAGTACTTCTGTAAAGTTTCAGGTACTGCATTCTAGCCAAGTTGTCTTATTTTGCCCGAGCCGGATCGACCATCATATTTTATGTGTATGCTGCTAGGAAAAGAATGATATCATAATAAAACTATGCACACATCAATGTTAAGGCCAAAAAAATGTGGACTGTACCTGAGAGAGAAAGGTTTTCTTGGCCGTGGATTTACATGATTGCACATTTGTCTTGATTGGCAAGCTACTTTGGCAGTGCCCTTAAGCCTTACAAGATGCTGCTGGAAGGACTCATTTCTCAAATTCATAATTGAGACAGTGAAGAACATCTTCCAAAGAATGATGAATTGCTGTCCATTTTGGCATCATATTTTCGCAATGCAATATCCATTGATGTGCCGCATAGTTTACAATCCAACTTTATTTAATTTACTTATTAAATAAGTAGCAAAATTAGATCACATTTTGTGTGTAAATACAAATAAAACAGGTGCATTTTGGACATTTTAGCACCTATAATAACAAGAGGCTGCACGGTGGAGAAGTGGTTAGTGCACATGTCTCACAGCTAGGAGACCTGAGTTCGATTCCAACATCGGGCATCTTTTGCAGAGCGGGTTTACTCTGTGTACTCCGGTTTCCTCCCATATTCCAAAAACATGCTAGATTAATTGTTCGACTCCAAATTGTCCATAGGTATGAATGTGAGTGTGAATGGTTGTTTGTTTATATGTGCCCTGTGATTGGCTGGCCACCAGTCCAGGGTGTACCCCGCCTCCTGCCTGAAGACCCACGACCCTCGTGAGGATAAGCGGCAGAAAATTAATGAATGAATAATAACAAGAAGCTACACTGTGTTTAAGTGGTTAGTACGCAGGCCTCACAGCTAGGAGACCCGAGTTCGATTCCAATCTCGGGCATCTTTTGCAGAGCGGGTTTACTCCGGGTACACCGGTTTCCTCCCACGTTCCAAAAACATGCTAGGTTAATTAGCGACTCCAAATTGTCCATAGGTATGAATGTGAGTGTGAATGGTTGTTTGTCTATATGTGCCCTGTGATTGGCTGGCGACCAGTCCAGGGTGTACCCCGCCGAAGACAGCTGGGATAGGCTCCAGCACCCCCTGCGACCCTTGTGAGGATAAATGACAGAAAATCAATGAATGAATGATAACAATTTTTTTGCTGCTGGAACTTTGGTTTTTGTATGCCGCCATTTTGTATGATTGAACAAAAAATGCATTTAGTTGTCATCTGACCTTTTGGAACAGATCTGCAACAAAATCTGCATTCCACTGTTACATCATTCTTTCAATACCAATGAGCTAAGTAGTTAGCCTCAAATTTATTAACTAACTTCTTACAAAATAAGAAGCCAAAAACTTACCACTTCCACACCATATGGGAGGAGATGAACTTCTCACTATATCAGGCATGCCATAGTTGTATTGAGGTAATGTCACTTACTGACACAATCTTTCGATGTATTTTGACTTATACTAGGCCATAGTCAATCACCAAACAGCGATCATTTATGATCATTAATGAATCAATTTTGGAAAAAATGCAATACGAGAAACACCAGTAGATAGCAATCCACATTTACTGGCGATCAGACTGGTCTGTGCATGTGTGAGTATTTTTGCAATTGCCCTACCTATAACAAGAGGAACCCCCTGCCCCCAGCACCCTGCCCCCAACCCCACACACTTACATTACAGTAGGTTAAAGTGTGAAAGGCTGTGAAAGGCGAGTTGCTTGTGGAGACATGTAGTGGATACGTGGAGAATGTGCTGCCTTGCTAGTAGATCAGCAGTGGGAGAAGGCCAACAGATGTCGAGCGGTCTTATCTCATTTTAATACATTTCAAAAAGGAACCCTGAAGGATCTTATACTTTGACTAACCTTTTTATCGTTTAACATCAAGTCTCTCATACTGAAAACTAACAAAATGCCACACCCGCCCCACCCATCCCTTTCTTTTTCTCAACATCATCAAGTTTACAAGCTTGCACATATAATTTTACAACAAGCTTAAGGCAACAGATTTAGATTTTGTATCAAGGTCTACAGCAAAATATACTGTGTAGTCATTATGGTTTACTAGAGCGTACTTTAAAAGAATACAATATAGGCCAAAAAAGAAATGAATTAACCCATCAGGCATTGGACTTCGACCCGTTTTTAACTCCTTCATTGTTGATCTTACCAAAACCTTTTGGACAATCCATTGCTTCCGACTTTGTGGGAACAGTTTGAGGTAGGACTTCTCTTTCAGCACCACAAAAGGAAGGTTTGGAAAGCACGGTGGAGTTAAAACCACGCCAAAAACCTCACAAACATGTTTTACTCACGCTGAACGATACACAAATAAACTCAATGTGGTTTGCAAATACAAAGCGTTATTCCCAAATTCATGCATTTGTTTTGCAAATAAATGTATCTGTCAAACAGAAATCGACACCAATCGACACACAAATGTCAAAAACGGCTCATGTTGAGTTACTTTCAAGGAACCACTCGACATGAGCAAATCATATTTCCGACCAGATTCACTTTTATTGTTTTGTCACGACACCATTTTATATCTAGAAATATTTATTGTCAAGAATAAACAGATCATCACAGATCATTTCTCACAGTTTACTGGCATTTGTGTGTGGGACTGCAAGTTGGAAGATTAGTGCTAACCTTGGTTTTCGAACATGTTGCCTTGGTTACAGTACACTGTCCCGGTTAATGTACAATTTTGTTTGTACCAAACTTGATTTTACCATCACATTGAGTCTTGTAGTATTAATAAAGATGTGAACGGACCGTCTTTACGTGTTATTAATATGCAACATGAGCCCAATTGTGTTGTAATGGTAATGGTAATGGTAATGGTTTTATTTCATTTGAACATGCATCAGATTACAATTGAATGCATCACATAATCAGTTCACAGTTCCACATGTCCAAAAGGAGTAGGAAGAAGCAAAGCTTATTAAATCCTACCCCTCCATCTGGTACTTTTACAATCAGTAACTGTTACATTTGTTCACTTCCTGCTTTCCTAATATAATTTAATTTTTTTTTTCAATTAATAATTTTAATTTTAATTTTAATTTTAATTTTAATTTTAATTTTAATTTTAATTTTAATTTTAATTTTAATTTTAATTTTAATCATGACTGGTTCAAGACTCTTCATCCTTGTATTTAGCAAACATCAACTGCTTGTATTGTTTCTTGAATTGGCTCATCGTTGTGCATTGTTTGAGGGTCTTACTCAATCCATTCCATAGTTTGATTCCACATACTGAAATGCTATGGCTTTTTAACGTAGTCCTAGCATATAAGTGTTTCAAATTTAGTTCTTCCCTGAGATCCTGAAGGAATCCGTTTGGGGTCTAACGGCAATCTGTGCTGGATCAGGACCGGAGTTGCACTATAGTTAGTGTAACAGAAATGGTGATACGGTGACATTGGGATGCTTTATTTTTGCTTTACACTGTAAATCAAGGGTTTGAAACTCACGGTCTGCGGGCCATATATGGCCCATTGCAACCACAGTGCCAACACAAAAAGGAAAAATAAAGAACTGCAGTGGCGTTGAGCTTTTATATATACAATTCCATATATAAATAGAATTGTTATCTATTGAACGTAAAATAGTTTATTGCAGTATTTCTTTCTCCAAAGCAGGACTACACTTTGCATTCAATTCTATAAAGGTTGATGCTTTGCCCTTTCACTCATTAATTTCACTATTATTTGAAGTCAATGCCATTTTTATCACCTTAGAGAAAAAGAAATTCAGGCTTCACAGTCCAGATTTACGTGGAAGAACAGCCACTTGGAAAATGACACTTTGTGCCACAAAAAACACCGACTATCAAATGGAAATACAGACTTTATTTTCTTTTTTATGTATCTCTTTTTCTTTTTCTCCTTTACTCCATTGCTTTCATGCTATTTAGTTTTTGAACATGTTTCTGGCTGCGGCTTCCTCTCTGACTGGAACAGATATTGTGCTTGGACTGGACCGGCTTTGTTCTGGAGTGACTGCATCGATGTGTTTGAGTACATTCAGAGCTTGTGGTGAAAGTGAAGTCTTCCCTGAATGCTTAAGGTCAGAGGTTGGTATTGAGCCCACCTCTGTGGACTATATGGATTGTGCCACGATCGAGTGTGGATTTGCCTGCCTGAATAAACACCTTTCTTGTCAAATCACAGTGGATTGTATATCCAGGAGGTAATCCGTTGTCCACTTTTTGATGTGTGACTTAACTCCGATGCAGATGTTCCCATTTAAAAGGAATTAATTCCAGATTTTTCTCTTAACCAAAAAAAATAACCCGCAATCATCAAATGAGGGTCGATGCCATATGTTACAGTCTCGCTCACGTTGTTGCTGCATTATATTGACGTGTCAAGTCATTAGGAGCACCTATTTAAGGGTGCTAGCATTAAAATGCAAGGCTTGGGACAGGCAATGGGATAGCAAGTGTAAGTGGAACCGAATTGTAACGCGATGATGGGTGTTGGAGGTGGTCTCAAACACGTGGCCCGCGGGCCAAATGTGGCCCGCAGGACACTAGTTTGAGGCCCCCTGCCTTGATATGAAAGTTTAATGTTAGTGCATAAGTTTGATATGGATGCTGTATGGTATCATGTACCCAGAAAAAATGATTACGTTTGATTAATGTTCATGTTAAAGGTTAAATAACTGTTAATAGTTATCCTCCCTATCCGTGTGGAAGTGGTAAGTTTTTGGTTATTTAAGTTGAAAGGAAATAACTTGAAGGCTACCGTTTAGGTCGCTAGCTAGTATAAATGTGACTATAGTCGTGTTTTGTCATGTCTACAGGACTCTAATAATGCTTTGTTCATTTTAATCTGAAAAAAATAATTTGTCTACCCACCAACTATATGTGGTTTCTTAAGTTTTTATTATTTAAAATTTAGGCTGATATCGGCGATACCAATATGATACTTTGAGCAAACGTGTAAAAAGGTAAATTATTCAAGTAATATCCAAAAGACGGCTGCACGACAGGTCTCACAGCTAGGAGACCCGAGTTCAATTCCCTGTGCATGCGTGGGTTTTCTCCGGGTACTCCGGTTTCCTTCCACATTCCAAAAACATTAATTCATTCATTCATTTTCTACCGCTTTTTCCTCACAAGGGTCGCGGGGGGTGCTGGAGCCTATCCCAGCTGTCTTCGGGCAAGAGGCGAGGTACACCCTGGACTGGTCACCAGCCAATCACAGGGCACATATAGACAAACAACCATTCACACTCACATTCATACCTATGGACAATTTGGAGTCGCTAATTAACCTAGCATGTTTTTGGAATGTGGGAGGAAACCGGAGTACCCGGAGAAAACCCACGCATGCACGGGGAGAACATGCAAACTCCACACAGAGATGGCCGAGGGTGGGAATTGAACCCTGGTCTCCTAGCTGTGAGGTCTGCGCGCTAACCACTAGACCTGCTAGGTTAATTAAATATGCACATCCATAAATATGAATGTGAGTGTGAATGGTTGTTTGTCTATATGTGCCCTGTGATTGGCTGGCGACCAGTCCAGGGTGTACCCAGTCTCTCGCCCGAAGACAGCTGGGATAGGCTCCAGCACCCCCCATGACCCTTGTGAGGATAAGCGGTAGAAAATTAAAGAATTAATGAATATCTAAGATAGACTCATCTGAATAACTCAATTACAATAATAAAAGTTCCTTTATCTCGACCCTGTCTGTAAGCTTGGGTGACATTTTACTGCTTTTTTTAATATTTCTTTGAGGGGGGGAAGGTGTAAAATCATGTGTGTACGCTCAAGCTTGAATGTGTTCTGACAGAAAACCCTGATCACCACATAGTAAATAGGGCCTTGCAAAACCCACAACCTAAATAACCAGGATTAAAAATAATAGTCTGTTTACGGCGTCATAACTCTTGAGTCAATTGTGGTACTTACAGTATTTCTGTGCAACATTCTTCTGTGTACAGTTATAGCCAAAATCTGTCGCAGTGTCAACAATTTCATCCACATTTACCGTTTGGGATTGGTTGTTGATTGTGTATTGAAGCAGCTACCAACAGAAATACTGTTGTTGTGTTGGAACTGCACTGTACTCTTACAGTAATCCATCCCATCCCAACAGTATACAACACTGGAGTTTGGTTTTTAGAGAGAAGATGATACGCAGCTGTTGGATGTGTGCGTTAACACACATCCATGAATTATCTTTACGCATTCCCACATGGTTTCAACATTTGGGACCAATAAAATGAGTGAAAAATTAGTCAAAGATTGCTAACAATGTTGCGTTCGTGGACAATCGAACCAAGTGGAACGGGTCACCAAACATGCAAAACTTTGTTATTTCTAACAGTATGTTATTTTGAATAAATATTTTGAATAAAATAATGGCATATTTTCAAAATATATATGCATTTCAATACATTTTTTTTTTTTTTACAATTTTCCTGCATCCTGGTCCCCCCACCCCACAGCACAGAGGTTGAGGATCCCTGGTCTGAAGAACAGCATGTTAATTTATTTCTAATTAAGCACCTATGCTTTGGCATTGCTTATTATACTCATTCATTCATTCACCCTGGACTGGTCGCCAGCCAATCATAGGGCACATATAGTCAAACAACCATTCACACTCACATTCATACCTATGGACAATTTGGAGTCGCTAATTAACCTAGCATGTTTTTGGAATGTGGGAGGAAACCGGAGTACCCGGAGAAAACCCACGCATGCACGGGGAAAACATGCAAACTCCACACAGCGATGGCCGAGGGTGGCATTGAACACGGGTCTCCAAGCTGTGAGGCCTTAATAATATAATAATTTTTAATTTAAAACAAAATGGAACTTGGGCAAAATGGAATTTTCTACTGATTGGGGTGCTGGGGCCTATCCCAGCTTTAACACACCCTGGACTGGTGGCCAGCCAATCATAGGGCACATATAGTCAAACAACCATTCACACTCACATTCATACCTATGGACAATTTGGCGTCGCTAATTAACCTAGCATGTTTTTGGAATGTGGGAGGAAATCAGCGTACCCGGAGAAAACCCACGCATGCACGGGGAGAACATGCAAACTCCACACCGAGGGTGGAATTGAACCCTAGTCTCCTAGCTGTGAGGTCTCCACGCTAACCACTCTTCCACCGTGCAGTCGCTTATTATATTGTATTACACTATTCTGGTCAATACAACCCTACCATTGACAAATAATATTTTAATTAAATGGAATTAGATAATTATAAGCATAAAAATGACACATCGGTATTGGAATTTTTTTCCTGATCATGAAAACCGATGTTAAATAAATGCTGTATAAAACACATATAAGAGATATGTCATATTACATGTATTGATATCAGAAATTGAGAGTTGGACGATATCGGCATTGATCAAATCCTAATTAACCGATTTATTGACTCTTCATTTCCCCATTCCCCAATGCCTATCTCTGTACTAGACTATACCATACTAAGGACATATATGACTAAAGTGAAAGGGGAAAAAACAGACTTGTACTAAAGCACCCACTTAAGAGATTTGTCAGGGCAAGCACCCTTATGTTCATTCCCTGGGGCATCGCATTCGGCATAGCATGATGTATGGTTAAACCAAATGCCGGCAGCCAGTTGTCATTCTTTTACTGGGACAACCAAGATGAACTTGACACATTTTTGTTTGGCAGGGTTATGGTGAGTGCATGCAGAGAAATTATAGGTCCAGCAGCCATGGCATGACATAGCCTGCTATATAGTGCGCTGCTGCAGCTGATGGATAGGTCGTAAACATCAGCACTCCAAAGCAATGTATTTACGTTCAAGTGGAAAAATACCCTCTAGTGTAGTGCTTCTTAAACACGGGGCCGTGGTCCACACTTAGATGGCTGGGAAAAAAAACTTTCACTTTCGCACCTGTTGACCAGCGAGGGCAGCGGGACCGCATACATTATCAGTTGAAGACACCAGAGATAATTACTGTTGTCAGTAGCCACGTTTACATGAGGAGTTTTTCTTTTTCTGAATGGAATCTTTCCGAATGACCTTTCCGAAAGCAATGGTATACATGGAAAAGGAATATTCCAATCTCTTGTTTACATGCGCCGCTATAATCAACCAGAATAGTCAATGGGGCATGCCCAGTAAAACGTAAACACCAACATCACGTGATACCGACTTCCTCGAGTTTTTCTTTCACTTGTTGGAATAACTCCGTATTCCCAGTTTTTCATTCGTCCGGTCTTGAAATTTACTTTGAATCAAAAACAAACTTTCCGCAACATTCCAGTGCCGATTGCTCGCCTCCATTTTTTTAAATGGAAGAATGTCTAGAATTGCGTGTTACGTCATATCTCAGCATTTGCTGAAAAAACGCACCCGGGAACAGAAAAAGATAAAGTTTAATCTTGCTAATATTTTATAATTAAACTCGGCACATGTTTTATATAGATATGTATTTTCTTTTTTTAATAAAACTGGACTTATGAATGGCGTATAGAAGGGTTTAGATCAGGGGTGGGCAAACTTTTTGTCTCGCGGGCCGTATTTATATGACAAAATTTACGGGGGGGGGGGGGCAGACTATATATTTTACACGTAACAGTCCACCTGGTATTATTGTATCTGTAAAATTGTCATGCAATCTGCTATTATTATTTATTATTTTATATTTATATTTAAATATTTTAAAAATAATAAAATATTATAATAATTACAATAAAATTAAAATAATAATTATTATATTATTATTATGTAAAATATGCAAATATAACAATAATATTATATAATTAATATAATAATTAGCATTAATATAATAATTATAATAATCATAGTAGCTCTAATAATAATTATAATAATATAATAATAATAATAATAATTATTATTATTATTATTATGTGCTTGTGTCCCTTTTTTCAGGAACACTTTGTAAACAACAGACCATGTCAAAAAACGAAATTGATAAAACCATCCAAAGGTTGGCTCAGGCCATGATGCCAGGTTGTATGTTGAGTTTAAATGAAATACTTTGGAAAGATTGGGTGGGCCGTATTCAAACACTTGGCGGGCCGGATGTGGCCCCCGGGCCGTAGTTTGCCCACCCCTGGTTTAGATTCTGTTCCACAGATGGCGCTAATGCACACGAAAGCTGCTTGCCAACCGCCAGAAGAAAAACACCACGAAGAAGAACGCAGTTTGACAACTTTCCGATTGAGCGGGTACAAGATACCTCAATCGGATTGGGGAAAGGAATATTCCACCCCTGTGAATCCGATTATATATTCATTCGGATTGGCACTTTTCTTTCGGAATGAGGTTTATACAAAGGTTACATTCTTTCCGTTTGAGCAAATAACCCAAATGGAATTGGAATATTTGGGTCCATGTAAACGTGGCTACTGACTCCACATTTTGGAGTGGCCTTTTGTTATGGCCAGTCTAAGGCACACTTGTGCAGTAATCAAACTCAGTAATCTAATCAATCATTTAATCATCTTGTTCAGTAAAAGTCCTTTTGGCACTTTTCTTTCGGAATGAGGTGTATACAATGGTTACATTTATTCAGTTTGAGCAAATAACTTGAATGGAATTGGAATATTTGGGTCCATGTATACGTGGCTAATAATGTACTCAGCTAAAATACGACTTCCAACCACCTGGTGGCAGTAATGTGTTAGTTAGTTCTTTAACAAGTTCCAATAACCAGAAGCAGAAGTACTGCACTGACAAACCTTTCATTGTCACTTTAACGCATGGTCTTCAATGTCGGTAGCAGCAAATAGATCACTTTGAAATCTGTTTACTTATCTGTACTTATCATCTAAGTATGTATATGACAATTATTATATAAATCAAACCAACTGTGTTAATATTTGTAGCCCCGGGATACTCTGACCAGGTAAAGTTGGGCCCCAAGGTCAAAAAAGGCAAGATCATAGAACCTTTTTTATTGTTTACTTCTTGACTTAACTCATACGTATCTCTTTTCACGCCATCTGTTACCCATAGTTCCTCTCTCCAAGGGTCTCCTCCGCCCCTTCTCACAGCAAGGTTCGCTTTCTTCTCAACCGTGCTGGCATTTTTCTGCCTCTGCTCCCACCTTTAGTTTTTTTTTTTAACAGACTCACGTAGCGTCAAATCTACTGCATCAAGAGCACTTTATCACTGACTTCAAAAGGAACGAGTGTATATGATTACGGTCTCAAACATTCAACGTCATCGGTATAAGAGTACAGTTTAACTGACATGGAAATAAAAGACATTTCATCACAGTGGACGGTTTCAGAGGTGTTAGGTAATTGCATGAGACAGTCGGAACCATCTGAAGATAATTACAGTATGTCTAAGGTTGCATTGGAAGGGCCTTAAGACTGCTAGGAAAAAAATATTAAGTGTGTTTTATGGGAATCATTCCTTGTAAAAGAGGAAGCTTCCATTCATTGTAACTCGGTTGGCCGATACACGTACGTACCCTCCAGGATTTGGCAAATATTGTGATTGCGCCAATTATCACAAACAATGGATGACCTTGCAACATTGTCCAATCACCGCAACTTCCTCGCACATTTTGGACAATCGGAATTGCCAATTAAAATTTTCCAAGCCAACATGGCCGAATAAACAACCAAGGCTGGGAACATACTCATCTTTAATAATAGCACAAGATTCAATGTACCCAAATTATTGTTGACTTGGTGCTCGGATAGTTGAGATGTTGTCACTGTGCAAAAGTGGACCAAATACACATCGCGTCAATTTGAGAATTGGTTTTGGAAGCCGATATAAAAAGGCACAAAAAAGGCCAGTATTGTTAGTCCAGTGAACGGCATCTTGCCACGTCTATCACATAACAACATCCCCGGGCCGGATCGAGCTATAGTGATGTAATCAGGCAGTATGTGGAATCAAACTATGGAATGGATTGAGTAAGACCCTCAAACAATGCACAACGATGAGCCAATTCAAGAAACAGTACAAGCAGTTGATGTTTGCTAAAGGATGAAGAGTCTTGAACCAGTCATGATGTGCTATATATATCACTATATTGACACTTACTATGGTACCCATTATGTCATTGGATGGTCATATCACCTCGTACTTCAATATGTGACAAAAAAAATAAAAATAAAAATAAAAATAAAAATAAAAATAAAAATAAAAATAAAAATAAAAATAAAAATAAAAATAAAAATAAAAATAAAAATAAAAATAAAAATAAAAATCTTAAAATATACTAGGAAAGCAGGAAGTGAACAAATGTAACAGTTACTGATTGTAAAAGTACCAGATGGAGGGGTAGGATTTAAATAAGCTTTGCTTCTTCCTACTCCTTTTGGACATGTGGAACTGTGAACTGATTATGTGATGCATTCAATTGTAATCTGATGCACGTTCAAATGAAATAAAACCATTACCATTACTATATATACTAACTAATAGTCGACTATTAACTACACAGACAGACAAACAGAGAGAGGAAAACTCTCTATGGGAATGCTGCTTTAGAAATGCCGTTCCTGTAATCTGAGAACCTAACGTGAATCATCTGGAAACTCTGTTTACCATATTTTTTGGAGAATTTGAGTGACTGTGTTTGCTTCTGTGTGTGACACAGCTATTTTCAATGCGTATGGAGAATTGAAAATGTCTATTTAATTTTTTGTCACCGATCCTTCAGATAGTTCTGAATAAACATCGTACTTGTGTTCATATTAAATTGTGTAATGTGTTGTAGTATTATATATCCATCTTCTTCTGTTCCACTCTACTGGATTTCTCTGTCTAAGGCAGGGGTCTCAAACACACGGCCCGTGGGCCAAATGTGGCCCGCAGGACACTAGTTTGAGGCCCCCGCCTTGATATGAATACCCAGAAAAAATTATTACGTTTGATTAATGTTCATGTTAAAGGTTAAATAACTGTTAATAGTTATCCTCCCTATCCGTGTGGAAGTGGTAAGTTTTTGGGTATTTAAGTTTAAAGGAAATAACTTGAAGGCTACCGTTTAGGTCGCTAGCTCTCTCTCTTTATTCTTGATCTGTTTATTTATTTTTCATCTTATTTTGTGTAGAAAAATAAAAAGTAAGATATTTGAGAACAGTGGAATGTTTTATCAGAGCTTTTATTGTAGAAAATTGGAACCAAAGCGAAGTTTTTTAAATTTTTTTGTTTTTAATAAATGCGTTTTTTTTTGTTTTTTGGAAAACCTGATGTGGCCCAATCTCACCCAGACCCAAGCTCCAGTGGCCCCCAAGTAAATTGAGTTTGAGACCCCTGGTCTAAGGCTTTGTCTTTCTTTTTGTCATTCCTTCACTGGCCAATTTCCCCAGACACATGCACAGTAGTTGGCCTGACGCTGTGGCAAAAAGACTCTGGTATGTGTGATGTGAAACCAAAACGTCTTGTGTCTCAGAAAATAAACACAGCAGGATTGTCCCAGGATAACACACACACGTGCAGGCAGACAGACTCAAAATATTTCCCTCTTCTGGTGACAGCTGGGAGAGTTTTCCATCGTGATAACAGGAATGTTTTCACACCCCTTGGACGCATACAGTATTCTCATTGTGATAGCTTTCATTCTGATAATCTGTTTGGGGTTTGAGGTACGCACACAGTAGTTGAGTCTAGATAAAACAGTCGCACCTACTGAGATGAATGACAGACGACTGGTGAAAACACAAGCCAGATCGGGGTTAACGGCAAAAATGTGTACTCTGGTGAGTTCAGCTGAACTGTACCACTAATGGAAAAACTTTCTTAATCTTTTAGACGGTGTTCACACTAGATCATTTCCCTAATTAAATTATGGAAAGCAGGAAGTGAACAAATGTAACACTTACTGATTAAAAAATCTTAAAAAATTTAAAATTTTTTAACTATATTAGGAAAGCAGGAAGTGAACAAATGTAACAGTTACTGATTAAAAAATGTAAAAAAAAATTTTAAACTATATTAGGAAAGCAGGAAGTGAACAAATGTAACAAAAAAATTAAAATTTAAAATAAAAACAAAACAAAAAAATGGTATTATGGAAAGCAGGAAGTGAACAAATGTAACAGTTACTGATTAAAAAATGTATAAAAAATGTTTCAACTATATTAGGAAAGCAGGAAGTGAACAAATGTAACAAAAAAAATTAAAAATTTAAAATAAAAACAAAACAAAAAAACTGTATTATGGAAAGCAGGAAGTGAACAAATGTAACAGTTACTGATTGTAAAAGTACCAGATGGAGGGGTAGGATTTAATAAGCTTTGCTTCCTCCTACTCACATCTTTATGAATACCACAAGATTCAAGGTGATAGTAAAATCAAGTTTGGTACAAACAAAATTGTACATTAACCGGGACAGTGTACTAGAACCAAGGCAACATGATCGAAAACCGAGGTTGGCACTAATCTTCCACCTTGCAGTCCCACACACAAATGCCAGTAAACTGTGAGAAATGCGTGTCTTGGGTCTGCCCTGGTGCCTTTTCCCGGTTAGGTATGCCCGGAATACCTCACCAGGGAGGCGTCCGGGAAGCATCCGGACTAGATGCCCGAGCCACCTCAACTGACTCCTCTCGATGTGAAGGACTCTGAGCCCCTCCAGGATGACTGAGCTCCTCACCCTATCTCTATCTCTCGAGGGTGAGTCCAGTTACCCTACGGAGGAAACTCATTTCAGCCAAAAAAAAAAAACTGAATATGGTGTTCGGCAGTAGTCTGGAAGTTCTTGGGAACTCTTGGGAGTGTGACCAATCATAGCCCAGAGGCGGGTCGTGGGTGGAATAAATTAAAACTGACAGTTTTGGATATCCAAGAAAATACAGCTGGAATAGGTGCAGATTCTGGAAGATCTAGAAACCTTTCTGTGCGTGTTAGCTGCTCTATAAGAGACCCTGAGATACTTAAACTCCTCCACCTGGGGCAGGACTTTATTCCCAACCCAGAGGGACCACTCTACCCTTTAACGACTGAGAACCATGGCCTCTGATTTGGAGGTACTGAGTCTCATACCAGATGCTTCGCACTCAGATGCAAACCGTCCCAGTAAACACTTGTGAGATGCGGTAGTTAAAACAGCGGCACCTACTGATAACCCTTGAAATAACACACACTGACCTCTGTGGGCTTTTTTCCCGATCAGTCCACGGTTCTGATGTTCCACATAGACATCCGTAATACACTGACACCATTGAAGGCTACAGACGTATATTCCCCGTATATGTACATTCAGCATTGAGGTGAGACTTCACTGTTTTTCCTGTTGCCTCCATCTAGAAATACGCTATATATTCTCCACTTTCCCAGGGTTAGCACACACAACACGAGAAAATGCAGTAACTCCTTCACTTCCACACACAGGAGCTGTTTGGATCGTGGTCGACAAGCACAGGCAGTTGCTAATCCAACAAAGGGTTTTACTAACCAGAGGCAATTCAGGAAGACCCGAATACATAATGAGAAACCCTGTGGTTCAAACAGATGCCGGACTGTTGCACAAGCTCCTGTCCCAGCAGGTTCAGAGCAGAAATTAGTTTGGTGTAATTTCTCCTTTCCTAAGTAGAACACACAAGCCATTACTACACTTTTTCCTATGACGTGTTGATGTGTGGAGGAGTGAAAGTGCGGTGCACTCAGCACCAAGATGGCTACGCCGACACCTTGTTGACAGGGGATAATATGTTACTACCTCAAATCCATCCCTTTGTGCTTCATGAGTATGTGCAAGACAGCAGAAAGATTATTTATTTTCTCACACTTGGCCATTCAAAGACTTGATTCCTTCTCGCTCTACTGGCCCGTTAGCCTGTGCCACCACTTGGACACCCCTGTATTACAGCAATTTATGGTAATGGTTTAATTTCATTTGAACATGCATCAGATTACAATTGAATGCATCATAGTTCCACATGTCCAAAAGGAGTAGGAATTATTAAATCCTACCCCTCCATCTGGTACTTTTACAATCAGTAACTGTTACATTTGTTCACTTCCTGCTTTCCATAATACAGTTTAAGTTTTTTTTTGTTTTTTTTTTAATAATGCACCTCGTACCGAAGTATCATGTTGAGTTACTTCCAGGCAACCACTCGACATGAGCAAATCATATTTCCTACCAGATTCACTTTTATTTGTCTTCATTTTTATTTATTCATTTTTTGTCACAACACCATTTTATATCTAGTAATATTTAGTGTGTTAATTGGCCCCAAACGGGTTACAGTGATGATTATGAATATGCCTTCATTAAACCAAAACACACAATTCTTATTATTTCTGCCATTATCAGTCATCAAAATGTTGGTTTAAAGTCTGCGCAAGATCAGTGTGTGCAAGTAAAAGCCCAAACTGACTTAAAGGGGACCTATTGTGCCTTTTCCACATTTCTGACCATAAATGCGGTTAGGATGTTGTATTATCGTGTTAAATTATGCCAAAGTTTCAGAAATGAGGTTTGCGTATTTGGAAGTGAGCCTTGAAAGACGTTTGGGATGGCCCGATTTCAGAGAGTTTTTTTTTCCTAACACTTCCTTATAAAGGCGGGCCTGGATTCGAACTGTATGCATGTCCTGCGTCCCCGAAGATTTGGCCTATAAGAAATATTTAATTTCGAGGGAAAGCTAACTTGCTTGAAGATCAGACATCAGGAGTTGCAGATTCACGATCAGCAAACGAAAAATATGGGACTATTTTCTGCAGCTGGACTATCCGACAAACTGTTGCTGAAGTCCGACGCCTTTCCAATGTTACTTGGTCAAGTTGAAGAGTAGAAGCGCAAGCTGTAAGTCACAATGTATCTGTGTTTATTCTGTGTAAATAAGTGTTTGTCTGAGTAGCATTTTACTTTCACAATCGCTGGTTCTACTCAACTTTTTTTTTTTTAAACCCAGGTAGTCCAACATAAAACATGCAATGACCACATTTCCACTATTGATATTGTGCCAGGATTGTCTGCACTCAAACGCGGACCTACGTTACCACTCTGAGTTTGTACACGGTAAGTCAGGGGTCTTCAACTATTACCAGTTTTCAAGTAGCTCTCCAAAGGGTTTATTCATTTGCCAAAAAAAATTTTGGATATGGGGTTCGGCAGTAGTCTGGAAGTTCTTGGGAGCGCTTATACGGTGCGTGAGACCAATCACAGCAGAGTGGGCGTGCCCAAAGGCGGGTCGTGGGTGGAATAAATTAAAACAGAACCTCCAGGATGACTGAGCTCCTCACCCTATCTCTTAGGGTGAGTCCAGCTACCCTAAGGAGGAAGCTCATTTCAGCCAAAAAAAATTGAATATGGGGTTCGGCAGTAGTCTGGAAGTTCCTGGGAGCGCTTGGGAGTGTGACCAATCATAGCCCAGAGGCAGGTCATGGGTGGAATAAATTAAAACAGACCGTTTTGTATATCCAAGGAAATATAGCTGGAATAGGTGCAGATTCTGGAAGATCTAGAAACCTTTCAGTGCGTGCTAGCTGCTCTATAAGAGTCCACAAGTTAATACAAAGGACTAATAATGGCCATAATAGGTCCCCTTTAACAGTGAGCTTTTACATATAGAAAAATCGCAATGCTAACACAAAAATGTGATAATCACAACTTCATTTCGGATGTATTTTATAGTTGTTTACTGATTTTCTTGAAGAATATAGTACATTTTTAGAAAAAGCGTACTACACTTTCATTGACACGACCGTCACACCATTCACATCTTGGATAAATCTTACATTTCTGACTAAAACCTCCCTTTTCCCAGAACCATTCGACTTTGTCAGTTGTGTCAATTATCCCCCAGCCTTCCATATTAAATCTAGTTTGCTCCCAGCATGCTACATCCAAGCCAGTTTGCTCCTGTTCGATGCCAGTAGTAGCAAAGTCCAAGTCCCGGTCTCCGAAATTGAATCCAAGTCCTCAGTGGTGCACAAGCCTGCTTCCACATCTTTTGTCCAGCGGACATTGTCCAAGTCCGTAATCCACCTGCTTCTAATTCTTCCATCGGGGGACCAGCACTCCGACAGACGGGTGGACGCCCACATTAAAAGGGTGGAGGAACCCCCAGCCGGCCGGGTCGAAGGGACCCAAGGATGGTAACCCCTCAGCAGACCTGACACAGCCCCCAGTGTGGAGTACCCTCCATGAGGAAACAATGGAGTTAAAAGCTAAAGACTAAAAGCATAAAATAGGACTAAAAAGATAAAAACATAAGAAAAGTTAAAAAATATTAGTTAAAAGCCTGATTAAAAAGGTGTCTTTAATCTTTTTTTAAAAATATCAACAGTCTCTGCAGTCCTGAGGCTCTCCGGCAGGCTGTTTTTGCGCTTTGTTCAAGTTGAAATAGAAGACTTCTAGAGTTCCCAGCATGTGTCCTGCCTTCGTTTGAGTCCGTCCACATTGAAAGGCATTCCTCCAGAGGTAATTTTCATTCCGGACAAATGAGCAATAATGGAGAGCATATCGGACAAACTTAGGTCTTCATGCCCATTGCAAGTTAATATAATGTTATAATTAGACACTAATGTACTAATGTAAATATTGCAAAGCTTCCTGACATGATGAAACTGTTCAAAAATAACGAAACAAGGCAAGTGTAAGCAGCGTGCATGGTTGGAGGGGAGATGCACAAGATAATAAAATGAAAGAAATGTGACATCTGAGAACTTGAGAAGGGGCCTCTGTTCTCTCCCCAGAAGGCAAGATAAACTAAAGATAACCTTGAAATAAGTGCACACCTTGAGAAGTAAATCACAAAAAAAAATAAATAAATAAATGAAAACACCTTTTGTGTTCATGTTTATTTTTTGTGTAGCTGAATAACCATTGTGTTAGCATATCTTACACCTATTAGCATGTTCTCTATTCTTTTATTATTGTTAGAGCTTGCCTTCCAAGAGGACGTAATGTCTGTTTTGGTCAAGTAGTTTGTAAAATAAATTACCCACAAAAAAATGCAACTTATGTACGTTTTTTTCTAGCTAATTATGCATTTTTGGCCTTGTGCGACTTATACTTCATAGTGACTTATGTATGTTTTTTTCTACCTAATTATGCATTTTTGGCCTTGTGTGACTTATACTCCGTAGCGACTTATGTATGTTTTTTTCTACCCAATTATGCATTTTCGGCCTTGTGCGACTTATACTCTGTAGCGACTTATGTATGTTTTTTCTACCTAATTATGCATTTTCGGCCTTGTGCGACTTATAGTCCGTAGCGACTTATGTATGTTTTTTTTCTACCTAATTATGCATTTTTGGCCTTGTGTGACTTATACTTCGTAGTGACTTATGTATGTTTTTTTTTTACCTAACTATGCATTTTTGGCCTTGTGCGACTTATACTTTGTATTGACTTATGTATGGTTTTTTCTACCTAATGCATTTTCGGCCTTGTGCGATTTATACTCCGTAGTGACTTATGTATGTTTTTTTCTACCTAACTATGCATTTTTGGCCTTGTGCGACTTATACTTTGTAGTGACTTATGTATGGTTTTTTCTACCTAATGCTTTTTTGGTCTTGTGCGACTTATACTCCATAGCGACTTATGTATGTTTTTTTCTACCTAATTATGCATTTTTGGCCTTGTGCGACTTATACTCTGTAGCGACTTATGTATGTTTTTTTCTACCTAATTATGCATTTTCGGCCTTGTGCGACTTATAGTCCGTAGAGACTTATGTATGTTTTTTTTCTACCTAATTATGCATTTTTGGCCTTGTGCGACTTATACTTCATAGTGACTTATGTATGTTTTTTTCTACCTAATTATGCATTTTTGGCCTTGTGCGACTTATACTCCGTAGCGACTTATGTATGTTTTTTTCTACCTAATTATGCATTTTCGGCCTTGTGCGACTTATAGTCCGTAGCGACTTATGTATGTTTTTTTTCTACCTAATTATGCATTTTTGGCCTTGTGTGACTTATACTTCGTAGTGACTTATGTATGTTTTTTTTTTACCTAACTATGCATTTTTGGCCTTGTGCGACTTATACTTTGTAGTGACTTATGTATGGTTTTTTCTACCTGATGCATTTTCGGCCTTGTGCGATTTATACTCTGTAGTGACTTATGTATGTTTTTTTCTACCTAACTATGCATTTTTGGCCTTGTGCGACTTATACTCCGTAGCGACTTATGTATGTTTTTTTCTACCTAACTATGCATTTTTGGCCTTGTGCGACTTATACTTTGTAGTGACTTATGTATGGTTTTTTCTACCTAATGCATTTTTGGTCTTGTGCGACTTATACTCCATAGCGACTTATGTATGTTTTTTTCTACCTAATTATGCAGTTTTGGCCTTGTGCGACTTATAGTCCGTAGCGACTTATGTATGCTTTTTTTATACCTAATTATGCATTTTTGGCCTTGTGCGATTTATACTCCGTCGTGACTTATGTATGTTTTTTTTCTACCTAACTATGCATTTTTGGCCTTGTGCGACTTATACTTCGTAGTGACTTATGTATGTTTTTTTTATACCTAATTATGCATTTTTGGCCTTGTGCGATTTATACTCCGTCGTGACTTATGTATGTTTTTTTCTAGCTAATGCATTTTTGGCCTTGTGCAACTTATACTCTGAAACAAGAAAGAGAATAAAGTAAATCACTAGTGTGTGTATCGTAGTATTTATAGGAATATCACTATATCTGTTGTTGTGTAATAGTTTTCTCATACAGTCTGTCTGAATCAATGAATGGACATATGCAAGTGCAGTAATTAAGTCGGAAAAACTACATTGAGATGCAAGTAAATGATCGTGGCTGATGTCAGAGTACAGCAAGCAGACAAAGCAAGACCACACTCTTTGAATGTGACCACAATGATCTCAGTTATAGGAGATCTTCCAATGTCTAATCACTCATACTGGAGAGTGAGGAGCACAATGACACACCAGAGCAAAGATCTTCTTGTGCACGGTCTGAGGTGAAAGACACATTTCATTAATTTCACACTGAGCCGAACAGGTCTGATGAAGTCATACATTCTAAAGTCCACTTTGCCTTAATTTAAAAAAGGCTCACGATGCGTAAAGTGATCAATCATGTCCCCCGTCTCAGACAGCCCAGGGCCAAGATGCGGACAATCGTATCAGAAGAACCATGTGTTTACACTCAAAGAACACAAACACACTTGAACGCAGCCACAGCATGATAAATTCATTCTTAATTCCAACATTGTTCTCTTTTTTCTAGACACATATGTAATGTAACATGTACACGTCATGAAAGAATACATAAGAACACAATGGAACATCTTGAAGTCGATGCCCACTCACATTTACATGTGGCTTTTGCCAGACTCATGACAATAGGCAATAGTAAAGGACGTATAATGGTGTGAAATGGTGTTTGCCCCTTCCTGATTTCTTTCTTTTTTTTTGCATGTTTGTCACCCTTAAACGTATCAGGTCATTAATCAAATTGAAATATTAGTCAATGGCAAAACAACTGAACATTATTATTAATTTTATTCTTAAGGGAGAAAAAAATCCAAACCTATATGGCCCTCTGTGGAAAGTGATTAACCCCCGTAAAAACATAAATAAGATTAATTGAGATCTATCTGGAGTCTGGAAATTATTCCAAAGCTATTTCTAAAGCTTATGGACTCCAGCAAACCACAGTGAGAGCCATTATCCACAAATGACAAAAATATGGAACAATGGTGAACCTTCCCAGGAGAAGCCGGCCAATCAAATTAACCCGAAAAGAAAGCAGCAGCAACGACCCATACAAGAGGACAAAATGATAAAAAATATTTAACGTGCAGGCCTCACAGCTAGGAAACCCGAGTTCAATTCCACCCTCGGCCATCTGTGTGTGGAGTTTGCGTGGGTTTTCTCCGGGTACTCCGGTTTCCTCCCACATTCCAAAAACATGCTAGGTTAATTGGCGACTCTAAATTGTCCATAGGTATGAATGTGAGTGTGAATGGTTGTTTGTCTATATGTGCCCTGTGATTGGCTGACCACCAGTCCAGGGTGTACCCCGCCTCTCGCCCAAAGAAAGTCAGAGTCCAGCACCCCTGCAACCCTCGTGAGGATAAGCGGTAGAAAATGAACAAATTAATGAATGAATGTATATAGCTAGGCTGCACGGTGGTTGAGTGGTTGGTTAGTGTGCAGGCCTCATAGCTAGGAGACCCGAGTTCAATTCCACCCTTGGCCATCTCTGTGTGAATGAATGAATGAATGACTGAATGTCTCCAAATGACATTAATACAAAAAATAATAACAACATTAAAAATAACAGCATGGCTGCATGGTGCTTGAGTGGTTAGCACACAGGCCTCACAGCTCAGAGACTCAGGTTCAATTACCCGCTCAGGCATATCTGTGTGGAGTTTTCTCCGGGTACTCCGGTTTCCTCCCACATTCCAAAAACATGCTAGGTTAATTAGCAACTCCAAATTGTCCATAGGTATGAATGTGAGTGTGAATGGTTGTTTGTCTATATGTGCCCTGTGATTGGCTGGCCACCAGTCCAGGGTGTACCCCGCCTCTCGCTAAAAAAGACAGCTGGGATAGGCTCCAGCATCCCCACGACCCTCGTGACGATAAGCGGTAGAAAATGAATGAATGATTGTTTTGTAAGTTGGTACCATTTGTTGTGTTTACTTCATTTATAGTCCATATTGGATTTTTATTTTTTTATTTTTTTTTCGCTGTATGGATTTGCTGTGCTCTAACATTGGTACGATGCAAACCTGTGTATCCTAAAGACACCAGTACATTAAAGTACCGTATAGCGTGACTGACAATGGCAGCCTGTTGAGAAGATGTCAAATGGTAAATTAATGCTCACCAAAGCAGAGTTTAAATACAGCAGGGAGGAGAAACCTGTCAGGCCCCTTTTTCAAAGCCTGCACATCAGTCACTCTAAGAGTCTGTCTGGTGACAGGAAATACCTTCTTAGCCATGCATCTTCAGACCTTCATTGGGCTTGTCTATTAGGTTCACGTGAGTAACAAATATATCTAAGAAGGGACAACCATATGTATGCATTTCTTGGACTGAAAAATAATTGAATCAGTTTAAGTTTCACACCAGTTTCATCGTGCACGGTGCGATGAGATTCAAATTCCTAAACAGGGGTCTCAAACACGCGGCCCGCGGGCCAAATGTGGTCCACAGGACACTAGTTTGAGGCCCCCGCCTTGATATGAAAGTTTAATGTTAGTGCGGCCCACGCAAGTTTGATATGGATGCTGTATGGTATCATGTACCCAGAAAAAATTATTACATTTGATTAATGTTCATGTTAAAGGTTAAATAACTGTTAATAGTTATCCTCCCTATCCGTGTGGAAGTGGTAAGTTTTTGGCTATTTAAGTTTAAAGGAAATAACTTGAAGGCAAGCAGCTTACGTGTGCATTACCGCCCTCTGTGGAACAGAATGTAAACCAGGGGTCTCAAACACGCGGCCCGCGGGCCAAATGTGGCCCGCAGGACACCAGTTTGAGGCCCCCGCCTTGATATGAAAGTTTAATGTTAGTGCGTCCCCGCGCAAGTTTGATATGGATGCTGTATGGTATCATGTACCCAGAAAAAATTATTACGTTTGATTAATGTTCATGTTAAAGGTTAAATAACTGTTAATAGTTATCCTCCCTATCCGTGTGGAAGTGGTAAGTTTTTGGTTATTTAAGTTTAAAGGAAATAACTTGAAGGCTACCGTTTAGGTCGCTAGCTCTCTAGTTTGCGAGTTAGCATGTGTCTCAAGACCCTGCAGTTGCGCAATATGTTGTAAATAAAAAGAGTATAAATGTGACTATAGTCGTGTTTTGTCATGTCTACAGGGCTCTAATAATGCTTTGTTCATTTTAATCTGAAAAAAATAATTTGTCTACCCACCAACTATATGTGGTTTCTTAAGTTTTTATTATTTGCCGTTTTATTATTATTATTATATTTATTTATTTATTACTGATTGATTGATTTTCTTTATTCTTGATTTGTTTATTTATTTTTCATCTTATTTTGTGCAGAAAAATAAAAAGTAAGATATTTGAGAACAGTGGAATGTTTTATCAGAGATTTTATTGTAGAAAATCGGAACCAAAGCACTGAAAAAGTTTGTATATTTTTCTGTTTTTAATAAATGCGTTTTTTTTTTTTGGGGGGGGGGGTTGAGTTTGAGACCCCTGTTCTAAAAGCTTTAATGCTACAGCTTGTCAGCCAGAGTTGTCTGAAGGCCCAGAAACATAAATAGATATATTTCATTCATTACCGCTGGGGAAAAAAAACCAACACCGTATGACATGAGCCATGCGTTCGCTGTTTCAAAGAACTATTACTCCATCCTCGGGCTGAATTTATGGCAAATGTTCCGATAAAAGTTCAAAATCTGCTCTTCAAACAAGAAATCTGTATGACATCAAGTTCTGGCAAACATGGCAACACAAAGTCACTGATCTCAGCGCTGTTCTCTTCAAACTAGTCATCACTAACATTGTTTTTCAAATGTGTGGAGTACGGCGGTCACTGGCAGTGTGAAATTTGAATGCCAAAAAACCATGATCTTATTCCTCAACCATGGACCATAAAGATTTCGCTGGTGTTTTCATTTCCGAAAGTAAAATCAGCTTTAACCACACATTCCTCATCTTTGGCAGCGTATTATAAAACCTTTTGTCCATTAAAGATATGTAGTAGTATATTTTTACTGTGAAACAGATAACCAATTATTTTACACTGTGGCAATAATACACAGATCCGGTCAGGAATTTGTGGGCTGGAATATTTTATTAACGTCTTCATGATTTATGATGACAAAATTAACGCCAAGTGTGTGTCACAATTTTTTGCTTTATAGCCAACACATAGGAGTTATATTTGGGATGTAATCGCCCATTAAAAAAAATCCAAGTTGACTCAACTTAAAAAAAATTGTAACCTCGCTGCCTTAAAATTTGGATTAAATCTAGCAAAAATTTTTAGGTAATTTCAACTCACAACTAAATTTCTCCAACTTAAAAGATCAAGTTCACGTGACTTATTGCGTTTTTTTTGCGAACTTTCTTTATTAGGTCAAATAAACAAATATTTTTTTCAATTCCACACGTGGGTTTTCTCCGGGTACTCCGGTTTCCTCCCACATTCCAAAAACATGCTAGGTTAATTGGCGACTCCAAATCACTTTGTATTATCCCCGCACTGTTTTCTTTTTTTTTCTTTTCTATCCCCTCCTGCTCCGATTCATCTTTTATGCCGCTGATTACTCCAAATTGTCCATAGGTATGAATGTGAGTGTGAATGGTTGTTTGTCTATATGTGCCCTGTGATTGGCTGGCGACCGGTCCAGGGTGTACCCCGCCTCTCGCCTGAAAACAGCTGGGATAGGCTCCAGCACCCTTGCGACCATCGTGATTATAAGCAGTAGAAAATGAATGAATGAATGAATAAATATTTTTGTGGTATCAACAATACAACTCAAGTAATCTCAACTCACTTTTGATTTAGTCTAACTAATTAGCTCGAGTAAATTCAACTCACAATTAAATTGAAGTTAATTGAGTTGCGATTACTTGATTTACATTGTTGATACAACCAAAATATTTGGTTATTTGAAGTTCCCACAACAATTACCTGATAGATTTAATCCAAATTTTAAGGCAGCGAGGTTACAATTTTTTTTTTTATTGAGTCAACTCGGAATTTTTTACAGAATGTATCAGCTCCTTAAATGCAGTAGTCGAGGTTGAAATCTGACACAAATCATAACAATGAGAAACGTTTGAAAAGCCGACAGATTAATGATGCTTATGAACCTTCCACATGACTGAAACAGATGCAGATTTAGTCGGGAAGGACGGCTGAGGGATGATGGTCTTGGAAACCCTGCAGGAGCTTCATTTCTCAAGCTTTGGTGCTGGAAGGAAAGTAACTTTCACCTCTACCCCCTGAGATTCACTTCTCTTATCCTCAAAGACACCACAAAAAGGATCTGATGTCTTCCAGTTACTATCAGCACACACTATCAGTGCTTTATTAATATACCTACAATGATAAACAGATATTTTTCCAGTAGTTTGCACAGGAACCGCAACCTTTTCTAGCATTAAATCATACATTTATACCCTCACAAGGTTGTGGTTCCTGCTTGGTCTATTGCCCAAAGTTTGAGGTGCAGATTCATAAGTATATAAACGGATAGATACATATACGGGTGTTGAAAACATTCAGTAATGTAAGAAAAAAAAAAATCAAAGAATCAAAAACAAACAGGACCATTTGCGTTGATAAATGTGTGGATAGCAAAGCTTTGCCATTGGTCTCAAATAACTACCAGACGATTGCACGCAAAGCCAACCAGATACTTTCTCAACCAGTGAGTTATGTTTTTACCACACAGATGGCACGCTTTAATAGCATCACTTTTTGCTGAATCTGTAACTTTCCGCATATACTTCAAGCATCTCATCAGCCCAACAAAACGATGACGGAACATATTTGCTACTCCTCATTACTGCTTTTTTTTTTTTTATTCAGCAGACCATTTATCAAGAATGAATGTATTCACATTGTGGGCTAGGACTATGACTATGGGGAGCACATTAATACAAAGCAGAGCTATGTGCTTAGGCCGTTTTTGTTTTTATTAATAAAAACTAACTTTGACTAAACACCCAACCATGCACACGCGTTCAATTTGATTCAGGAAAATGAACTTAATGGTAATGGTTTTATTTCATTTGAACATGCATCAGATTACAATTGAATGCATCACATAATCAGTTCACAGTTCCACATGTCCAAAAGGAGTAGGAAGAAGCAAAGCTTATTAAATCCTACCCCTCCATCTGGTACTTTTACAATCAGTAACTGTTACATTTGTTCACTTCCTGCTTTCTTAATTTAATTTAATTTAATTTAATTTAATTTAATTTAATTTAATTTAATTTAATTTAATTTAATTTAATTTAATTTTATTTTATTTTATTTTATTTTATTCAATTTTATTTTATTTTATTCAATTTTATTTTATTTTATTTTATTTTGTGCGCGCTAACCACTAGACCGCTGGGCCGATTATTATCATTGTAATATTATTATTGTTATTATCATTAATATTATTGTTATAATCTTTATCATTATTACCATTGTTAGTTATTATAATCATCATTAATATTACAATTTTCATCATTATAGTTGTAACAATTTTTAGATTTTTTTTTAATTATTTAATTTTACAGACTTCATTGCTTCTTTTTATGCATTAAAATGTAAAACGGGTCAGTGCCGACCCGAACACAAGAGGAAGGTTAAGCAAATTGCAGCAAAGACATAAAACGATGAGTTCGAAGTAAACGGAAAGCAGAACTATATGGCTACTCCAAAGACAGGCGGCCTGACAGAGTCGGTGTTGTTGCTGTTCTTCTTTCTGGAGTTCTCACTCCAGCTCTCTGACTCATTCTCCATTACATCCCGGGTCTGACATCAGATGGAGAACTAAATAAAACTCTCCTAATCAAATAAGCCAATTAAATCCAGAACATGTTGTCTCTTTGTCTCGGTGGTCTCGAACCACATCTGCTGGCAACATATTTCGGTATTGTCAGCGGTGTATGGTATCAGAACTGCACTGACTCTGCCATACGACTTGAAGCAAAAAAAAAAAAAAAGCATCATGCTGTTCAAATATCTGAAGTATTCAGTATTTGTCCTGGCTTTGACCTGAGCCCCCGTTGCCTGCTGTCCTTTTTCATCACCATAAATGCAGTCACTAACCAAGAGCATCATTAAACGTTACCATCCTTACAAAATCGCTACTTTCTGCTTCCAACGCTCACTGCATCGCCTATTCATTTCGTGATGGCTTCGTGACAGATGCTCATCCATCACGCCGTGACAGCATGTGTCTTTTCATAACCTCCGTGGCCTCAAGTTGAATAAATGAATGAGCTAAAGAAAAAAAAAAAAAAAAAAAAAACGAAACACTTCCCAGCTCCTGTCATTCACCCCTGGGAAAAAGTTGTGTTGCGAAAAATCAAATCAACTTTATCTGCAAAGACATGCAACATAAAGTGCTTTACAGAATTAAAAACAATTACAACAATTAAAAGAAAAAACAATTACAAAGGGCGGCACGGTGGTCGAGTGGTTAGCGCACAGACCTCACACCTCGGAGACCAGGGTTCAATTCCACCCTCGGCCATCTCTGTGTGGAGTTTGCATGTTTTCCCCGCGCATGCATGGGTTTTCTCCGGGTACTCCGGTTTCCAAATTGTCCATAGGTATGAATGTGAGTGTGAATGGTTGTTTGTCTATATGTGCCCTGTGATTGGCTGGTGACCAAGACAGCTGGGATAGGCTCCAGCATCCCCCTGCGACCCTCGTGGGGAAAAGCGGTAGAAAATGAATGAATGAACAATTACGAAGAAAGCCCCTCCCTCCCACCCTCCGTACTAGACACACACACACACAATCACACACACTCGGGAGACATGGCATGGCACTGAGGATCAAGGAAACGCCACCTTTGGGGGCGTCCACACTGGTCGTGCCATTGGGGGACCAGCACTCCGACAGACGGGCGGGCCCCCACATTAAAAGGGAGGAACCCCTCAGCCGTCCGGGGTCGAAGGGACCCAAGGATAGCCCCCACTCAGTAGACCCGACACAGCCCCCACTGTGGACGACCCCCCCTGAGGAAACACTGGAGTTAAAAGCTAAAGACTAAGATCATATAATAGGACTAAAAAGACAAAACCGTAAGAAAGTTTTAAAATATTAGTTAAAAGCCTGATTAAAAAGGTGTGTCTTTAATCTTTTTTTAAAAAATATAAATATAACAGTCTCCGCAGTCCTGAGGCTCTCCGGCAGGCTGTTCCACAGCTGCCTCAATGTGGGTTTTTGTTCTGGGTTCTGGTATTGTTAAAAAAAAGGCCAGTGCCGGAGGACCGCAGGGTCTGCTGGGGTTCATATTGTAAAAGCAGATCAGATAAATAATTAAGACATTTAAAAACCAGTAAGAGAATCTTAAAACCAATGTAATGTGCTCCTAAAATATACAAAGGTAACACAATACGAGTACACGAAACAGAAACATTTCTATGTTTCTATGGAACATACACAGAGTCAGGACCTCCCTCCCTCTCTGATGAAGTGTCTGAAAAGGAAAGTAATGAGGAACTGCAGTTGTGACCAACTTCATGTCATATTTTTATGCCTTCTATAGAATCCATGCAGAGCTCAGTCTTAGCGTAATGAATGCCTTCAGGCGCTGTGGAACTATTCCTATCCCGCTTAATGAAATAAAGATGGCTCTCTGCAGTATCCAGCACCCTCTCTCTCCCAAGTCGTGAATAATCTCTCTTTACGTTACTCAAGTGAACCACAAGACCCCGACTATTATATTCAAATGATGCATGCAGTAAATGTCTGTGCGAGACTGTAAATTAGTTCATGTGTACCGCAGCGCTTGGCGTTGACTATGTGTGTGTGTGTACATGTTTAAACCTGTACCGTCGATGGTGTGTGTGTGGTTGTTTGAGTCGGTTCCTGTTGAAAACAGACAGCAGGCTTCACTGTGTGCCAAACAGACTCGCTCGGTGGGATAATGAGAGACTATACTATGGTTTGGATTGTTGATTAAGCATTATTGAGCAACACAAACAAACTACTGTTCCGCCATGAGGGTTCTATTTTAAGTCCTTTTCAGTTCAAAAAGACAACATTTCTTCTTTGCGTGCAAAAGATGTTGACGGGGGAAAATGTATTATGTAAATGTACAAGACTACACTGAATTACTGCAGTTAAGTCTATGTAATCATCGGGTTGGCAACTTTTGTTTTTCCCAGTGCAGTGGCAAGAAAAACATTTTTGTAGCTCCTTATAAAAAAAAAAAATGGGACATAATCTTTTTGTGCATGTTTTAAATGTACAATTTCTGTATTTGTTTTTAAAAAAAGAAAACTACTTAACAACATATTTCTCTGGTTATGACTTTTCACTCATACAGTACTCCTTCAGGGGCAATGTACGCTGATACTGACACTGAAACATAAAGCATACATAAGTTGGAATATGATGTCAACATCCCAGGGGACGTTTCTTCATGCAGCCACTGACATACTGCAACTCCTTTATCTTGAGTGGGTTCATGGAATCCTTGCTCTACACATCCATGCAGAATTAGAAGAATGCACTGAGAAATATTTGCACCAGACAAGCAAATCATGCCCAGAGACTGAAGAGGATAAGTGGTAGAAAATAATAATAAATGGAGCAAGCCAAACAATTATTAAAACATAACATGTCATGTTTGCTACTGAAGACGGGACAGTTTGCAAAACACAATAAGGAAACACTCTGGGAACAGCAATTTTAAATGATGCAACAAGCCCAAATTTGTCTCTGAGCAACTGACAGCACAATAGTTTATTTTGGTGATGTTAAAAGTTATTCATTTGTTCCAAACTGTCGCACAAAAATCGAAATTCAATAGTGTTTGTCAAGGAATAATACAATACATTCATTACAGGCAATACCGTACAAAAACCAAGACAGTGTTTGAAAACCAAGACAGTGTGTTTGAAAACCGAGGCAAATTTTTGACTGGCGACCCGCCTATCTGGGATAGGCTCCATTAACCCCGCAAGCCTCGTGAGGATAAGTCCAGAATGGATTTTATTTTGTGCACCGTCTGAAACAATTTGTCTCTGAGCAACTGACAGTACACTAGTTTATTTTGGTGATGTTAAAAACCAAAACCAAAACCAAAACGTACAAAAATCGAGGCATTTTTTCCCAATGGGAAATAATATAAATCCATTCCAGCCTGGCAAGATTGAATTCAATAGTGTTTGTCATGGAATAATACAATACATTAATTACAGGCAATACCGTCCAAAAACCAAGACAGTGTTTGAAAACCAAGACAATGTGTTTGAAAACCAAGACAATGTGTTTGAAACCCGAGGCAAATTTTTGACTGGCGACACGCCTCTCGCCCCGAAGACAGCTGGGATAGGCTCCAGCACCCCCGCAACTCTCGTGAGGATAAGTCCAGAATGGATTTTATTTTGTGCACCGTCTGAAATGAGCCCAATTTGTCTCTGAGCAACTGACAGTACACTAGTTTATTTTGGTGATGTTAAAAACCAAAACCAAAACCAAAACGTACAAAAATCGAGGCATTTTTTCCCAATGGGAAATAATATAAATCCATTCCAGCCTGGCAAGATTGAATTCAATAGTGTTTGTCATGGAATAATACAATACATTAATTACAGGCAATACCGTCCAAAAACCAAGACAGTGTTTGAAAACCAAGACAATGTGTTTGAAAACCAAGACAATGTGTTTGAAAACCAAGGCAAATTTTTGACTGGCGACCCGCCTCTCGCCCCGAAGACAGCTGGGATAGGCTCCAGCACCCCCGCAACTCTCGTGAGGATAAGTCCAGAATGGATTTTATTTTGTGTGCCGTCTGAAACGAGCCCAATTTGTCTCTGAGCAACTGACAGTACACTAGTTTATTTTGGTGATGTTAAAAACCAAAACCAAAAACCAAAATGTACAAAAACCGAGGCAATTTTTTCCCAATGGGAAATAATATAAATCCATTCAAGACACCCCAAAACATTGACAAAAGGGTTACTATATTACAGAGAAAATGTAGAAAATTTTGCAATAATTATCAATGACGAATGGAAGGGACTTATTGTTTATGCAGATTTCCCATACAGCCTGGCAAGATTGAATTCAATAGTGTTTGTCAATACATTACAATACATTAATTACAGGCAATACAGTCCAAAAACCAAGACAGTGTTTGAAAACCAAGACAATGTGTTTGAAAACCGAGGCAAATTTTTGACTGGCGACACGCCTCTCGCCCCGAAGACAGCTGGGATAGGCTCCAGCACCCCCGCAACTCTCGTGAGGATAAGTCCAGAATGGATTTTATTTTGTGCACCGTCTGAAACGAGCCCAATTTGTCTCTGAGCAACTGACAGTACACTAGTTTATTTTGGTGATGTTAAAAACCAAAACCAAAAACCAAAACGTACAAAAACCGAGGCAATTTTTTCCCAATGGGAAATAATATAAATCCATTCCAGCCTGGCAAGATTGAATTCAATAGTGTTTGTCATGGAATAATACAATACATTAATTACAGGCAATACCGTCCAAAAACCAAGACAGTGTTTGAAAACCAAGACAATATGTTTGAAAACCGAGGCAAATTTTTTGGCTGGCGACTAGTCCAGGGTGTACCCCGCCTCTCGCCCGAAGATGATGCAGACGATGCAGATGCAGATTTCCCATACAGCCTGGCAAGTGTTTGTCAAGGAATATATTAATTGCAAGCAATACCGTACAAAAACCAAGACAGTGTTTGAAAACCAAGACAGTGTTTGAAAACCAAGACAGTATGTTTGAAAACCGAGGCAAATTCATTCATTCATTCATTTTTTACTGCTTTATCCTCACAAGGGTCGCGGGGGTGCTGGAGCCTATCCCAGCTGTCTTTGGGCGAGAGGCAGGGTACACCCTGGACTGGTCATAACAAAACCGGGGCGTCCAAAAAACGAAGTTTGACTGTATAATGATAGTAACCAAATCGACCCTTTTGTTTTTAAACGTAGACACAGGCCCATCGGGGCGGTTATCTTTAGTCTCCTGACTTGTCACTCATTTTATTTTTGATATCATCGCCTTGTGTGGACAGACAGCATGTCTACATTTAAGAGTAGGTTTAAAACCTTCCTTTTTGATAAAGCTTATAATTAGGGTTGGCTCACACTTGTCTTGAATTATCCCGTAGTTAAACTGATAGGCATACACTTGTGAAGACGGTAATCCCATAAGTACTTACTGAGCTGAATGTGCTTATTGCAAATTGAAAATGATCCCGACATTTAGGAGAAAAATTATTAATAGCACCAAAATATTGCAGTTTGAAGGATATTTTTTCCTGTGAGAGGAACACAATCTTGAAAACAACAAATACTTAGAGTGAACCCCCCCCTCCCGTGATGCCTCTGCCGCACCGGTGCAACATTCCTAGTGGGAATATCCGAGCTATGCTGCCAGGCCGACAGGACAGTCGCATCATTATGAGTCCCCGGGATAAATAATGCAGCCTTAATGCAACACAGCACAGCCCGGGCCAGGACTTGTCAAATGGGCCTCAGATAGCATGGCCCACAACGCCCAACATCTCAACAAGTACACAGGAAATCCAGATAAATACATAAATAAATATGAGTGTTGTCGTTGGCAGGCCTGCGTTGTTTGAGAATACCTCTGTATATTTGGACTGCTACTTGAGGCTCACAGCCCTGCTGGACATTCGGTGTCTATGTGGGTCTTTCATTAGGTTTAGCCTAATAGCAAGCCTTCATGGAAAATGAATGGAGGGTCTGATCATCAGACAGGCAATTGAAATTAACCAAATTTGGGGTGTTTGCTATTAAAAGTGTTGATTCGTTGTGTCTTTCTATTCATAATAACACAAAATCTGAACCTGCGTTATATTTTGACAATTCATATTTCAGTGTTTATTTTGCAAATATGCATTTTGGGAATACGCCCTCTGCCAAAAAAAATAATAATAATAAGGGGGTGCAGTGATCCTTATGGACGACCACTTAGACCTGGGACAAATTTTACTATTCAGACACAAATTTAATGGAGTTGTCATATTTCTGGTTCTACCATATCTTACTTATTGTGTGGAAATATGAGGTAATAACTATATAAGCAATCTTCACTCGCTAAATGTACTGCAAAAAAAAGGTCAGTAAGGATAATTCATAATGCCGCCAATAAGAGAACATACTAACTCCTTATTTCTAAAATCACAAATACTTCAACTTGCTGATATAGTTCATCTTCAAACAGCTAAAATAATGCATAAGGCTAAAAATAACCAATTAGCTAAAAATGTCATCCAATACTTCTCTACAAGAAAGGAGAAAGGAGAAATGTGATCTCAGGGAAGAACTACATTTGAAGTCGACATTGTATGTCGACATTATATGGTCATGTCACCTCGTACTTCGGTATGTGACAATAAAAAATAAAAAATAAAAAATAAAAAATAAAAAATAAAAAATAAAAAATAAAAAATAAAAAATAAAAAATAAAAAATAAAAAATAAAAAATAAAAAATAAAAAATAAAAAATAAAAAGCAGGAAGTGAACAAATGTAACAGTTACTGATTGTAAAAGATGGAGGGGTAGGATTTAATAAGCTTTGCTTCTTCCTACTCCTTTTTGACATGTGGAACTGTGAACTGATTATGTGATGCATTCAATTGTAATCTGATGCATGTTCAAATGAAATAAAACCATTACCATATTTCATATGCACCGGCGTCCCTCATGAGGATAAGCGGTAGAAAATGAATGAATGAATGAATTACTTCAACTTGCTGATATAGTTCATCATCAAACAGGTAAAATAATGCATAAGGCTAAAAATAACAAATTAGCTAAACATGTCATCCAATACTTCTCTACAAGAGAGGAGGAATATGATCTCAGGGAAGAACTACATTTGAAGTCGACATTGTATGGTCATGTCACCTCGTACTTTGGTATGTGACAAAAAAATTAAAAATTAAAAATTAAAAATTAAAAATTAAAAATTAAAAATTAAAAATTAAAAATTAAAAATTAAAAATTAAAAATTAAAAATTAAAAATTAAAAATTAAAAATTAAAAATTAAAAATTAAAAATTAAAAATTAAAAATTAAAAATCTTCAACTATATTAGGAAAGCAGGAAGTGAACAAATGTAACAGTTACTGATTGTAAAAGTACCAGATGGAGGGGTAGGATTTAATAAGCTTTGCTTCTTCCTACTCCTTTTCGACATGTGGAACTGTGAACTGATTATGTGATGCATTCAATTGTAATCTGATGCATGTTCAAATGAAATAAAACCATTACCATTACCATATTTCATATGCACGTGCGTCCCTCTACACCCCCCCCCAATAGTGGGGGCATATAGTGCCTATATGTCAGTATACAAGCCAGATTTCCAAAATTTGACAAAACTATAGCTCCTTATATTACCCTTACTGTAGCTACAAATAATAATTCAGGTTTATGGCATCCATCTCAGGTTGGGATAATTTTTTTTTCCCCTTCATAACTGACCAGAGCATCACATTAAAAATGCATTTATCTACAGACCCGCTTTATGTCCTTAAATGTGATGTGAATAATAGCAAGGATTAAGGGGCAACTTCTTTACAGTCTCATCTTTCTCTCTGTTGAAAACAGGCCTTCTCTCACAATGGCTAGATTAATGATGAACACATGTTCAGTGGAGGACACTGTCTTCCAGTGGCTGCAATTTAGGATTAGTGGAAAAGAGTCGGATGGAAACAGCTCGGCTGCACTCTGCCTTTCACTTCAACTTCTTCATCTCCCAAAGCCACTGCTCAATTTTTGTCTCCTCATTCATTCCCCTCAAAATCACCAGTCAGATTTCTGGCCTCATGCTCCTTTTGACAAGGTCGGTAAGCTTTTTCCCAGTGGAGAAAGATAAACAAGACAGATGCACACAAGGTGAGGTGGAGGGGAGAAAAAAAAAAAGGCGAGATGAGCCGGAATGCTGGAGAACAAAGATCTGTGGCAGGGAAAAAAGGCACTGGCGGTCAAGCACTTTGCTACTCCAACAGTAACAGCGACAAGCTGTATCTCACACACATGTTCCTTTTCTGACCTTGAATCACACAACGTTGCAAAGACGCCGACGTGAACTGTCATAAGGGACACACACACACGCACACACACGTGCACACTATATCATGATAATCCCTCTCAATCCAGGCTACTGTCATGGAGGTATGAACGCCTGCCAAGGACATGTGAGAACTGACACCAAACCAGAACAAATAAACCACACCATAAGTTTTTCCCCCGACTGCAGGCACAGAAAAGGGAGAGTGAAGATGGAGGAAAGAAAAATGGAGAAAAAACTACAGAGGTTTTATAGAGGAGAGAAGCCCACAGCACGCGGCCCAAAGTGTGCCTTGCATGCAACTCCTTCCCACCCACAGACCAAGTCCTCAATGTGCTACGCTGGCTGGGGATGCGATGGAGAAAGCTGAGGCTGACACATAAAGCTTAGCACAAAAGGAGAGGGGAATAAATATGAAACAGATCATAACATCATATTAGAACAGATCATAACAGTGAGAGCCGGACTAGCGAAAAAAGGAATCAATCCAGGAAAAATGGCTATTACGACTAAACTGGCTGGAGCCTATCCCAGCTGTCTTTGGTACACCCTGGACTGGTCGCCAGCCAATCACAGGGCACATATAGACAATAATGTTTTTCTTTTGTCACGTACTGAAGTACGAGGTGATATAAATGTACAACATGGTGAAATAAAACGGACAACAATGTGTTCAATGCACAGCATCATCAGTGGCAGATTACTATCACTGTCCTGCTCCACTGAAAGACTGAGAAGAATATTCCATTCTTTTTTTTGTGGTTTTTGGGCTCTCCTTTCGCTGCAGTTACGAGTGTGAGTTCATCTTGAACAAGAAAATAACTTTTACAATCAGTAACATTTGTTCACTTCCTGCTTTCCTAATATAATTTAAGTTTTTTTTATGTTTTTCTTTTGTCACGTACTGAAGTATGAGGTGATAGAAATGTACAACATGGTGAAATAAAACGGACAACAATGTGTTCAATGCACAGCATCATCAGTGGCAGATTACTATCACTGTCCTGCTCCACTGAAAGACTGAGAAGAATATTCCATTCTTTTTTTTTGTGGTTTTTGGGCTCTCCTTTCGCTGCAGTTACGAGTGTGAGTTCATCTTGAACAAGAAAATAACTTTTACAATCAGTAACATTTGTTCACTTCCTGCTTTCCTAATATAATTTAAGGTTTTTTTATGTTTTTCTTTTGTCACGTACTGAAGTATGAGGTGATATAAATGTACAACATGATGAAATAAAATGGACAACAATGTGTTCAATGCACAGCATCATCAGTGGCAGATTACTATCACTGTCTTTTTACGTTTTTTGTTTTTTTTTATTATTAGGTACACCCTGGATTGGTCGCCAGCCAATCACAGGGCACATATAAACAAACAACCATTCACACTCACATTCATACCTATGGAAACCGGAGTACCCGGAGAAAACCCACGCATGCACGGGGAGAACATGCAAACTCCACACAGAGATGGCTGAGGGTGGAATTGAACCCTGGTCTCCTAGCTGTGATGTCTGCGCGCTAACCACTTGACTACCGTGCAGCCTGAAAAAAAAATCAATGGTTACCAAATTAGCCTATTCTTCACACCCAACTATTGTGGTCATTGAAGCTCCTTTTTGAGCATAGAGAAAGGATAGTCCACCTTCCCTTGCTGCAAATTGACTTGAACAACTTGCACGACCTCCGGATCACAAGAATTGGAAGTGCGAGTATTAGCCACAGATCCTGTAGCGATGAGTTTTGCATGACAATTCTTGTCAAATTCATGACAATTCATGACAAATCGTCTTAGCGTCTCCATCATCTTCGCACTCGAACAACAGACCTCCAAACTTCCTAACGTGCCGCTATAGCTGGGCACATTCCTGTAGGACAGTGGTTTCCGATTATTTTCTGTCAAAACTGCTGAATTTATGTATTTATCTGTACGGTACAGACTGAAGTCGAAAATAAAACCAAGAAAATACAACAAAACACATGTTGAGTATGACAAAAAGTACTCCTTGCCTATCGCGTGCCCCCCACCGACAGATCCCCGGGAACCCCCCTAGGGGGGACCCAGCCAACTATCATCTCATTAAGACCCTCAATTAAACATACAGTATTTACAATCCAACGGCAAAACTGCAAGTGAGCAGTTGAAAAAACTAGCTAACTCTACTAACTAACTCTAATAATAATAATAATAAAATGTAGTATGAAAGCTGGAAGGAGAAACAGTAACTGGCATACTATATTTTATTTCAAAAACTGAGGTACTTAAGTTTTTTTTTTTTAATACACCAATGACAGCCAATCAAATGTGGTAGGATACGCTGGATTTGTCTCTTTTAGCCTACATTTGATAACAGCGATTGGTTCACCAAGAGGTTTGATGCTGTTATGAGACTGGAAACTGCTGCAGGCACATGAGTCACTCCCTTCAAAAGAAATGACAGCGATGGAAACACACTACTCAGCTGCTCTCCGCATCTAAAGTGTTCAAAAGAGCCAAAACAATAACCGGCTCAGGACATTTTATTCCAAGTTTGAAAACAATTGAAGCATGGCATTCCTTTTTCCACAGGCAACAAAGCTAAATTACAAAACAAGATACATATTTGGGTCTGCGGGACCAGTCAAATGGGGATATGAGTAACAACAGCTTGTGTGTCGAAAGGAATCTGAACCCATATTGGATATTGGGCCGGTATCAGCATAAATTGAATCATGTCGGCCTACATTTAAAATCTCCACTATTGGCACTCTAAGCCTTCACTGACTACGCAAGAACTCACAAGCAGATGTTTGAAAGTTTTGCAAAGTGTGACAAACTTCTTCCATTAGCATACGCTATAAATCAACAAATGTAAGGAAGTATGTATCATGAATTGCCATTATCGAATATTGAAAAAATTGTATCGGGACAACCCTAGTATGGTATACACTTACTGATACTATAGTACCAAATCAGTACTTGAATAGTGCAATTATGCCAATATGAAATAAAATGGACAACAATGTGTTCAATGCACAACATCATCAGTGGCAGATTACTATCACTGCCCTGTTCAACTGAAAGACTGAGAAAACATTAAATTCCTTTGTTGTGGTTTTTGGGCTCTCCTTTTGCTGCAGTTATGGTAATGGTTTTATTTCATTTAAACATGCATCAGATTACAATTGAATGCATCACATAATCAGTTCCCAGTTCCACATGTCCAAAAGGAGTAGGAAGAAGCAAAGCTTATTAAATCCTACCCCTCCATCTGGTACTTTTACTCTTACTAGTAACTAGTACTAGGTACTAGGTACTAGTAACTCTTACATTTGTTCACTTCCTGGTTTCCTAATATAGTTTAAAATTTTTGGGGGGGCAGATTACTATCACTGTCCTGCTCCACTGAAAGACTGAGAAGAATATTTCATTCCTTTGTTGTGGTTTTTGGGCTCTCCTTTCGTTGCAGTTACGAGTGTGAGTTCATCTTGAACAAGAAAATAATTTTTACAATCAGTAACTGTTACATTTGTTCACTTCCTGCTTTCCTAATATAGTTTAAGGTTTTTTTTTATGTTTTTCTTTTGTCACATACGGAAGTACGAGGTGATATAAATGTACAACACAGTGAAATAAAATGGACAACAATGTGTTCAATGCACAGCATCATCAGTGGCAGATTACTATCACTGTCCTGCTCCACTGAAAGACTGAGAAGAATATTAAATTCCTTTGTTGTGGTTTTGGGGCTCTCCTTTAGCTGCAGTTACGAGTATGAGTTCATCTTGAACAAGAAAATAACGTTTGCACAGACTTGGACCCTATGTTTTGGCATGCGCCTCACGATATGGTGCGCCTTATGTATATGTGTTAAGTACAGAATTAAATTGCATGTTATAATCAGGTGCGGAAAATACCGTACATCATTCATACTTGCCTAAAATTTTCATTCTAGCACTTCAAGGTGTGCATTAACTTAGCACCCGAATGAGGCCCCGGTAGGGACTTTTTACAGTCTGGTTTCAACCATTAATGCCAGCACCGATGCCATTTTGGAGCAGAGTTCACATACGCGTCCCTACTTTTTGAAAATCAAAATATACTGACAGGGTACCTAGTGGTACAGGGGGGCAAGAGGAAAATAGTGGGTATAAAAAATTAATCTAGAAACGTGTGAATTCACAAATGGCTTGATTGCAGCTCTCCTACTGTTGACTGCTTTAGAGAGTTGTAACATTTTATACGGTGTGTTTAACTTTAATTTCATGGTTTTATGACTGCTCATCAGGGATTTCATTGCTTAAGGTGTATCACTGAAGAATTCACACGGCTGTTGCCAAAACCATTCATTCACACTAAACTGGAAAACCCGGTGAAACCCAATGAAAACGAACCACACCATATACGGTAGTTCATCAACCACATCGGATCGTTGATTCATAAACAAACCTAACAGGTTAATTTGTTGCTTTGTGGTACTTTTGTCATTTGTCTTACTTTGTAGAAAGAAGCAATGGACAAAGACATGTATCTATAAATACTCTTTATGCAAATAAACCCTAGCATATGGCATCCTTCACCACCAAACCAGGTCCTTCTGCGTGTGTCAGTCTTCATGCAAAGGGGGAGGTTGTCCAGGGGGGTAAATGGAAGTCCTCCCAAAATGCTGATTCTTACAAAAACACAAATCGGTCATTCATTTTCATTTTCCTCCTCCACTGATGCAACGGCCCTCTCACACTTAGCCAAGGAAATGATAAGTGACTGCTGTTTAAACGATGGCAGAAACAGGCTCACCGTTACCACACTCTATTATTGCGTCACTGTGGAAAATTCATATACATCAGAGCTTTAGACCTGCATAATAATATTTCAGACGCTGAATTGGCAATTAAGTTAATGTCCATGATGCAATAAAGGCAAGGCAAAGTTTATTGAGTCGCTATTTAAGTATTTTAACGACAAAAAGTTCATTTCATATCAATTAAAATCTCTTAAGGAGAAATTCACCCAAATTTGGGTCCCAGTAGCTTTGAGTTTGGTCAGCATGCATGTTGACAAATTCCATTTTTCATTCATTCATTCATTCATTCATTTTCTACCGCTTTTTCCTCAAGAGGGTCGTGGAGGGTGCTGGAGCCTATCCCAGCTGTCTCCAGGTAAGAGGCGGGGTACACCCTGGACTGGTCATGTTATGTTTTTACCCGACTAGTAAGAGGTCAATGAGTTCATTCATTTTCTACCGTTTATCATGACGAGTGGTGCTGGAGCCTATCCCACCCCCCGGACTGGTCACCAGCCAATCACAGGGCACATATAGACAAACAACCATTCACACTTACATTCATACCTATGGACAATTTGGAGTCGCTAATTAACCTAGCATGTTTTTGGAATGTGGGAGGAAACCGGAGTACCCGGAGAAAACCCACGCATGCACGGGGAGAACATGCAAACTCCACACAGAGATGCCCGAACGGGTAATCAAACCTCAGTCTCTGTGCTGTGTGGCCTGTGTGGCCTGCACGCTAACCACCAGAACACTGTGCAGCCATGCTTTAATGTTATTATTATAAATTTTTGTATTAATATCTTTGGAGACATTCATTCATTAATTTTCTACCGCTTATCCTCACAAGGGTCGTGGGGGTGCTGGAGCCTATCCCAGCTGTCTTCAGGCAAGAGGCGGGGTACACCCTGGACTGGTCACCAGCCAATCACAGGGCACATATAGACAAACTCTGGAAACCGGAGTACCCGGAGAAAACTCACGCATGCACAGGGAGAACATGCAAACTCCACACAAAGGGTGAGGCCGAGGGTGGAATTGAACCCTTGTCTCCTAGCTGTGAAGTCTGCGTACTAACCACTTGTTCCACCGTGCAGCCCAAATTCCATTTTGTTCTCCCCGTGCATGCATGGGTTTTCTCCGGGTACTCCGGTTTCCTCCCACATTCCAAAAACATGCTAGGTTAATTAGCGACTCCAAATTGTCCATAGGTATGAATGTGAGTGTGAATGGTTGTTTGTCTATATGTGCCCTGTGATTGGTTGTACCCCGCCTCTTGCCTGAAGACAGTTGGGATAGGCTCCAGCACCCCTGCAACCCTCGTGAGGATATGCGGTAGAAAATGAATAAATGAATTATATTATTATATCTGACGTGACCACCATTTTGCCTCTAATACTGTATCCAGAGCATCCTAAACATGCCCATGCGGTGACATATTGGGTGAGTATGCTAGCCATGCCATTACTGGGATGGTGTCAGCCGTGGGGCCGTGCATTATCATACTGTTTCATCAATATCGTGATATTCCTGTGAGGTGGATTGATTATGAATCATGGATGGTGAATGCTCACTAATACAGATTTCGACACACATTTATTTAGACCGATTTTGTGGACATAACAAATATTTCAGATCTTTAAAAAACGTGAGCAAAACTAAGCTGTGTTTAGTGTAGTAATAGTATAGTAATATACCCGATGTTGAGTAGATTAGAACAGGAGTGACTATTTGAAGGCCTGATGGCACATTGAGGGTCAGCATCTTCTGACTGAGTCACCCAACTGAAAAAACAATGTCGGATGCCAGATGTTCTCAATCAGACCGAGGTTTCACTAACATAGAGTAATGCAGTTCACAGGGTTTGCAATTAAAAGATGAGCCATCACTGAAGGACAACGTGTGTTTATAAACTCAACAAAAAGATAAACTCTTTCGTTTTTGCTCTCATTTTTTAACAGCTGAGCTCATAGACTTTTTCTTTGTACGCAAACGACCTATCAGTCTCTCTTATTAGAAACCATGATTATTGCACAGGTGTGCCTTAGGTTGGCCACAATAAAAGGCCACTCCAAAATGTGCAGGTTAATTGTATTGGAAAATATAAAAAAAAAAAAAAACATCAGTATCTGATGTCGCCAACATTTATCTCAAATACCGTAAACAGATCCAGAGTATCCTAAACGTGTTCAATGGCTGATGTGTCCACACAAGAACTGGGAGGTTGTTAGCTTCCAGGAACTGTGTAAATATTAAATGCTAGTTAGTCTCCGCAGATCGACTTATTGTCCTATTCCATGAAGTCATCATAAAACAGGCATGTTCTTTAAAATATAATAATTTTGTTAATTTTCAAATGGCAGTACACAGACAGTAACTCACACTACATATCAGGAGGTCCTCGGGAGCGCTTGGGAGTGTGACCAATCACAGCGGAGTGGTTGTAGGGACCGGGGGGTGGAGTAAATTATTACATTATACATTTGTGTCAGAAGCAGGAAGTCCATGGAAACACTACAGAAAAAAAAGGTGCAGAATCTGGAAGATCTAGAAAGCTTTCTTTGCGGGTTATTGTGTGTAACTGCTCTATAGGAGTCCACAACTCAATACAAAGCACACATTTTTTTCCCCAGAGAAAGGAAAGGCATAGAAGCATATTTTCATTGAGGTTCAAGGTTGATGTTTGCTAAATACAAGGATGAAAAGTCTTGAACCAGTCATGATGTGCTATATATATCACTATATTGACACTTACTATGGTACACATTATGTCATTGGATGCTCATATCACATCGTACTTCGGAACGTGACAAAAATTAAAAAAAAAAAAATAATACTATATTAGGAAAGCAGGAAGTGAACAAATATATCCACAACCATATCGTGAGGCGCATGCTAAAATAGGATCCAAGTCTGAGCAAACATTATTTTCTTGTTCAACACGAACGCACACTAGATGTTAGTTCATATATTGAGAGATAAATATCTTAAATCAATAAAAAAAAAAAAACATGTATTAAATTAGTAAATTAGCATTTATTACCATATAAACACACACCGTTGAGTACCGGTATTAGTTCAAATGTGTCCCCATCCCTGTTGTGAGTAAGGTGCATTGTAAATAGCAGGTATGAAATAGAAATAGAAGCAAAACTCTTCGGCATCTGCTTTTTAAAAAAAAAGGCAGCCATAAGGGAGTCTCCGCTTTCTCTTGGTTCCATAAACAACAAAGCTTTACGGTCCAAATGCCTTTAACAGTACAGCTACTGCCTGGCCACTATGACACAGTACTCCCATCCCTGCTTGCTTATTCCTATATAGGCTATGCTATCCAAAAAAAAAAAAAAAAAAAACTATTTTCAAAATAACTAAAATGTGTATAAATAGATGATGTGTTAGTGAAGGCATTATTTGTTGCAAAAAATAGGATGGTTATTTTTACATCAAGGTCGACTACAATACCCTTGCCACTGTTAAATCACAGGCTATAAAAAAAAAGAAAAGCGTAAATAAAAGATTTATGAGGTAAACTAAAATATAACAGCAATACAGGCGGTCATATTTCTTTAAATAAGCTCACCATTATAAAAGACCACATCTTGTTAAATGTATTTCAAAAAACATCCTTCGTGACTTAAAAGGTCTAAGATTTCGCTGAAAAGCAAATAAAATACATTTTTATTGCACCGATGGGTAAAGCAAGTGTGTGTGTGTGTGTACGTTGGTGTGTTTACACACGGCTTCAAAAAAAAAAAGAGCTGCTTCGGTTAAAAGGCAGACAGGGCTTTGTCTTTCTCCATAAAAGAAGAAGATTGATATAAAAGTATTCCCACATTAGGTTCTAAAACGTTGGCTAAATCCCAGCGAAACCCCTGCTGAAGTAAGTTCTGGGGGCAAATGGTTCCCTTTCTAAACTCCTGATGGCTAATTGCTCTGGCAGTGTTCTGGAGGAACTGCTGAGTGGCCTCTAGCCCAGTTTCCACTCCATTCAAATTTCCACTCAGACCCAGACTTGCTTCTAAACCTCATTTTCCGTCTCTCATTCTCATATCGTAACCCCCAATCTTCTCATCTCATCCTCCTCTTCTTCTGACCGGTAAACGATTCCCGGTTTTCCACATCAGTAGGTGTTTTAAGTATGTTTTCCTGCTTCTGTGTTGCTTTTTTTTTTCAACTTCTCGCCATCAACCTGTCCTTAAGCAGCCTCTTGAGTTTCCTGCTGGATGGGACTCACCGAAAGGGAGATATCAAGGAGCTAGAGCGGAGAGCAAACCAAATTCAACAACCCCTCTGGTCTTGATTTATACATCTGAATAGTAGCTCTCCTGAGTCGTGGTATGATTTACGGGACAGAGAGCCAAACAGCTCGCTCCAGCGTTTCTCCTGTGCGGCACCGCGAGCTGCCAAAAAGAGACTTCTAAAGCAAGGCTGTGATGAAGAACTCTGGGGATCAATGACCAGGCCTTCAGGGCTAATTCACGGTTCTAATTGATTCCACCTAACATGACTCACACATATAGTTAATGATATAGTTCATCTTCAAACAGCTAAAATAATGCATAAGGCTAAAAATAACCAATTAGCTAAAAATGTCATCCAATACTTCTCTACAAGAGAGGAGATATATGCTAGGACTACGTTAAAAAGCCATAGCATTTCAGTATGTGGAATCAAACCATGGAATGGTTTGAGTAAGACCTCCTACTCCTACACCTCCTACTTCGGTACATGACAAAATTAAAATTAAAATTAAAATTAAAATTAAAATTAAAATTAAAATTAAAATTAAAATTAAAATTAAAATTAAAATTAAAATTAAAATTAAAATTAATTTATTTTATTTTCTTGTTCAAGATGAACTCACACTCGTAACTGCAGCGAAAGGAGACCCCAAAAACCACAACAAAGAAATGGAATGTTCTTCTCAGTCTTTCAATGGCGCAGGACAGTGATAGTAATCTGCCACTGATGATGCTGTGCATTGAACACATTGTCTATTTTATTTCACCGTGTTGTACATTTATATCACCTCGTACTTCCGTACGTAACAAAAGAAAAACATAAAAAAAAACTTCAACTATATTTGGAAAGCAGGAAGTGAACAAATGTAACAGTTACTGATTGTAAAAGTACCAGATGGAGGGGTAGGATTTAATAAGCTTTGCTTCTTCCTACTCCTTTTGGACATGTGGAACTATTAGGAAAGCAGGAAGTGAACAAATGTAACAGTTACTGAGTTATCATTTTTTATTACTTATTAATTCATTTTCCGTTACATTGCCCAAGCGATATATAATAATTTATATAGTAATAATAATATATAATAATTGCGACAGTCTTTATTCTTCATGTGAAATATTCTCGTACTTCGGTACGGGAAAAAAAATAAAAAATATTAAAAATTTAAAAAAAAAATGTAAACCCTTAAACTATATTAGGAAAGCAGGAAGTGAACAAATGTAACAGTTACTGATTGTAAAAGTACCAGATGGAGGGGTAGGATTTAATAAGCTTTGCTTCTTCCTACTCCTTTCGGACATGTGGAACTGTGAACTGATTATGTGATGCATTCAATTGTAATCTGATGCACACTTCTCCATAAACTGTGCAAACAAGCACATATGAAAACATCTGTCCTGTTCATGAGAACGTTGCGTGGCCGCCTTTAACACCTAGTATGTTCCGGCCAGCAGTTGCTTCCACATACTTTTGTCACCGGGTTGCTGTCAACAGATGCTAAGTGGTGCAAACAGAGTCAATTGAAAGTGACGGCATCGCGGTGAACAGCAAAAAGAAACAGCGCAGTCCTGCAGGGCATGGTTTCATTAGCCTGCCGTCCAAAGCTTTTTCTCTTTGTTGTCCACGCTGAAAGCAGATGACTGATTTCTTATTGTGCAAAGTCGAGACCAATAAAACCATCCATTCAACAAGCTGCCAGAGTCTAAAATAACATCTTGTGTGTAATTAAAGCGAAGAAAAAGCAATTAAAATCACAGCATCCTATTCACACACTGTGGGAGGTGGAGAGAAGTGGAACTATGGATTCAAATTAAAACCGCACTCTAATGTCAAGCAGACGGACTGCGTGTGCGTGTGCAAGCGTGTAAGTCTGCGTCTGCTTCCTGTTAGGTGTGATTCAATATTTAATACCAAAGCACAAACAAGTTTCTTGAGAAGGGACTTAAAACATACCGCTGTAGCGTTTGGTCTTTGTGCAACTCAGCTGAGTCGAAGGTCAAAACTGGAACTGGAAGAAAGAAAAGGGAGAATATGTTATGCAGCTGTAGTCAGGCAAACCTTGCCAATACGGCGGGTCATCGTCAGGACATGCACGGATCTACAGTGCCCATTCTCCCAACTGTAAAATAAAAGCTTTACATGAAACTGTCAGAAGGCTGGAACAAAGCAGATATGAAACATGATATATCAACATGGTCATTTTGCATATGTAAGATCAGTTCTGTGTATGACTGGCGACTAGTCCAGGGTGTAGCCCGCCTCTCGCCCAAAGTCAGCTGGGATAGGCTCCAGCAGGGGGTAGAAAATCCCATCATTACCAAGCAAGGTATAGAACAAAATCAATATTTGACTTCAAAGATCAATGAAACTGAATGCTTCCGATGAAACCATGAATTCATTCATTTTCTACCGCTTATCCTCACGAGGGTCGCGGGGGTGCTGGAGCCTATCCCAGCTGTCTTTGTGCGAGACGCAGGGTAAATGGTAATGGTTTTATTTTATTTGAACATGCATCAGATTACAATTGAATGCATCACATAATCAGTTCCCAGTTCCACATGTCCAAAAGGAGTAGGAAGAAACAAAGCTTATTAAATCCTACCCCTCCATCTGGTACTTTTACAATCAGTAACTGTTACATTTGTTCACTTCCTGCTTTCCTAATATAATTTTTTTTTTTTTCATTTTTTCATTTTATTTTTGTCACGTACCGATGTACGAGGTGATATGACCATACAATGACATAATGGGTACCATAGTAACTGCCAATATAGTAATAATATAGTAATATAGTAATACTAATATAGTAATAAATTCAACTTTAATGGTAATGGTTTTATTTTATTTGAACATGCATCAGATTACAATTGAATGCATCACATAATCAGTTCCCAGTTCCACATGTCCAAAAGGAGTAGGAAGAAACAAAGCTTATTAAATCCTACCCCTCCATCTGGTACTTTTACAATCAGTAACTGTTACATTTGTTCACTTCCTGCTTTCATAATACAGTTTAAGTTTTTTTTTATGTTTTTCTTTTGTCACGTACTGAAGTACGAGGTGATATAAATGTACAACATGGTGAAATAAAACGGACAACAATGTGTTCAATGCACAGCATCATCAGTGGCAGATTACTATCACTGTCCTGCTCCACTGAAAGACTGAGAAGAATATTCCATTCCTTTGTTGTGGTTTTTGGGGTCTTACTTTCGTTGCAGTTACGAGTATGAGTTCATCTTGAACAAGAAAATAACTTTTACAATCAGTAACTGTTACATTTGTTCACTTCCTGCTTTCCTAATATAATTTAAGTTTTTTTATGTTTTTCTTTTGTCACGTACTGAAGTGTGAGGTGATATAAATGTACAACATGGTGAAATAAAATGGACAACAATGTGTCCAATGCACAGCATCATCAGTGGCAGATTACTATCACTGTCCTGCTCCATTGAAAGACTGAGAAGAATATTCCATTCCTTTGTTGTGGTTTTTGGGCTGCAGTTACGAGTGTGAGTTCATCTTGAACAAGAAAATAACTTTTACAATCAGTAACTGTTACATTTGTTCACTTCCTGCTTTCCTAATATAGTTTAAGTTTTTTTTTATTAGGTACACCCTGGATTGGTCACCAGCCAATTAATCTAGCATGTTTTTGGAATGTGGGAGGAAACCGGAGTACCCGGATAAAACCCACGCATGCACGGGCAGAACTCTGGCCTCCTAGCTGTGTGTCCTGCGTGCTAACCACTCGTCCGCCGTGCAGTCCGAGTAGATTCATTTGTACTAAAACTGTTCATGTGTTAATGCAAAAATTTGTCCGAAAACTGGCATCGCTGCTTTAAAAGGGAACTCAGCGGTGCGCTGTTCCATCTCAAAAGACATTGTGACACGCTTGAAGCACCCGCACACATTCCATTTCAAAACCTTTAGTGTCCACAGCGCAGTAGTGTGGCATGTGGCTGAACTCTGAGCTATACTGGTTTATTGTATAATATACAGTTGCATTAAAACATACAAACACGCAGCCAAGGCACCATATAGATCCTGCGCATTCTTGCTTTGACTTTTGGTTTGACATTCCAGTTGGGGATGAGAACGTGTGTGAAAGATAGCATCTGCTCCAAAACCACTGTGAATGGAGTCTTGGAAGGATGTACACATGAAATACGCAATTGAAAGAGTTCCAGTCTTTTACTGGATCAAGACACTTTTTTTCTGTTACAGAAATAAATTTACGAGATTGGCAAACGCATCCCTGCTTTCTTTTTGTTCTGCTCGCCAGCCGTTTAACTTCGTTACCCCCCATTTTTACTTTGTGCACATACACCTCCATGCATAGTGTCATGAACCTGTGATCCTCAGTGATCCACATATACAAAGTAGATCCAATAAAGGGTGCAACAAGACATGATTCCAGGAGTCAGAGAGACCTGGAGCTTAAAAAGGTCGCTTGGATGTCGAAGGTCTCTCCTTGCCAAGATGAACGAGTCCTCGGCTCCTGGTTTCAAAATTTTATTACAACCACACGTAGCCTAGTCTTTTTCTCTGCTTAGTTTCATAACTCCTATCCCGATATAACTATTGTTTCCATTTACTCCAACATAAACCAAAAGCAGGCATCTAGACTCTGATCACATGTTGTTGCATTTTGCATCAGCACATGAAATATTATACAAACAAAAATGAAATATTAGTACCCATGTGAACTACGGTGCAGGGTTTGGCATGCAAGGTTCTAAAGTATACGCATTACATAGCTGCAGAAAAATAAACCATATATGTCAACATCTTCTTTGCTTTCCATAAGCTCGCTGACAGCAAAGCGTCTCATTTTGCTTAAACTTTGAGTTATCAGCCAAATGAACAACATTCCATGCCCATAAGACAAAAAAGAGTGTACTAAAAGGCACCTTGTGATCCGTTGCTGAATTGCTCACGGTTTTTTTCCCTCGCAGATGAAATTCATTTAACCGGGGTGGCTAAGAGGTTGCTCTGGCCTGTGTATCCTGGCTTTGTAATGTGGAAAGTATGGAAATGAACATGCTACAGCAATTGACATCTGACAGGCTTTTGCCTCTCTGATGAAGGACAGAACCAGACAACTATGGGATTACTATAAACCGAAAGTGTCAAGTGAAACATTGTGTCGCAGAGTCTCGTGTCAAGTGGGGATGGGAGCTGAAACATTGTTGTTCCGGTGGGAATTTAACGGTTCCATCATGGGGTCAATAATTGGAGTCTATGCGTGTCACTCTGCAGGTTTTTGTCAGAGTAAACTTACTCATGTGTAAAGGCAAAATAATTAGTTTACTCATGTCTAAAGGATAATACACAAAAACTTGAGGTCCTCTTGCTAGGTGCTAGCATTGGAGCCGTTAGCATGTTAGCATTTAAGCTAATTTACTCATGTCTAAAGGATAATACACACATGGCATGATGCAGGGAGGTTATAGGACAGCCTTGGCAGTTTCTAAACTTGAGTCCCTCTTGCTAGGTGCTAGCATTGGAGCTGTTAGCATGTTAGCATTTTAGCATTTAAGCTAATTTACTCATGTCTAAAGGAAAATACACACATGGCATGATGCAGGGAGGTTATAGGACAACCTTGGCACTTTCTAAACTTTAGGCCCTCTTGCTAGGTGCTAGCATTGGAGCCGTTAGCATGTTAGCATTTAAGCTAATTTACTCATGTCTAAAGGATAATACACACATGGCATGATGCAGGGAGGTTATAGGACAACCTTGGCGGTTTCTAAACTTGTGGCCCTCTTGCTAGGTGCTAGCATTAGAGCCATTAGCATGTTAGCATTTAAGCTAATTTACTCATGTCTAAAGGATAATACACACATGGCATGATGTAGGGTGGTTATAGGACAACCTTGGCAGTTTATAAACTTGAGGCCCTCTTGCTAGGTGCTAGCATTGGAGCCATTAGCATGTTATTATGTTAGCATTTAAGCTAATTTACTCATGTCTAAAGGATAATACACACATGGCATGATGCAGGGAGGTTATAGGACAACCTTGGCAGTTTCTAAACTTGTGGCCCTCTTGCTAGGTGCTAGCATTAGAGCCGTTAGCATGTTAGCATTTAAGCTCATTTACTCATGTCTAAAGGATAATACACACATGGCATGATGTAGGGTGGTTATAGGACAACCTTGGCAGTTTATAAACTTGAGGCCCTCTTGCTAGGTGCTAGCATTGGAGCCGTTAGCATGTTAGCATTTAAGCTAATTTACTCATGTTTACACACATGGCATGATGTAGGGAGGTTATAGGACAACCTTGGCAGTTTCTAAACTTGTGGCCCTCTTGCTAGGTGCTAGCATTGGAGCCGTTAGCATGTTAGCATTTTAGCTAATTTACTCATGTCTAAAGCATAATACACACATGACATGGTGTAGGGAGGTTAAAGGACAACCTTGGCGGTTTCTAAACTTGAGGCCCTCTTGCTAGGTGCGAGCATCGGATCCGTTAGCATGTTAGCATTTAAGCTCATTTACTCATGTCTAAAGGATAATACACACATGGCATGATGCAGGGAGGTTATAGGACAACCTTGGCAGTTTCTAAACTTGAGGCCCTCTTGCTAGGTGCTAGCATTAGAGCCGTTAGCATGTTAGCATTTAAGCTAATTTACTCATGTCTAAAGGATATACACAAAAACTTGAGGCCCTCTTGCTAGGTGCTAGCATTGGAGCCGTTAGCACGTTAGCATTTAAGCTCATTTACTCATGTCTAAAGGATAATACACACATGGCATGATGTAGGGAGGTTATAGGACAACCTTGGCAGTTTCTAAACTTGAGGCCCTCTTGCTATGTGCTAGCATTGGAGCCGTTAGCATGTTAGCATTTAAGCTAATTTTCTCATTTATGAAACCAAATACACACATGGCATGATGTCGGGACACTATGGGACTGTCTTAACACTTTATGGACTTGGTGCTGTCTTGCTAGATGCTACCATGCTAATTCTTAGCATGTTAGCATTTTAGCTAATTTACTCATTTATGAAACCAAATACACACATGGCATGATGTCGGGACACTATGGGACTGTCTTAACACTTTATGGACTTGGTGCTTTCTTGCTCGATGCTACCATGCTAACTCTTAGCGTGTTAGCATTTTAGCTAATTTACTCATTTATAAAGCGGAATACACACATGACATGATGTCGGGACACTATGGGACCGCCGTAACACTTTTGGGACCTGGTACCTTCTTGCTAGATGCTACCAAGCTAGCTCTGAGCATGTTAGCATTTTAGCTAATTTGCCGCTCTCTAAAGGCAAATACGCACATGGCATGATGTGGGGACGCTATGGGACTGCCTCTTCACTTTTGAGACTCGGTACTTTCTTTTTAGCTGCTACCATGCTAACTGTTAGAATGTTGGCATTTTAGCATGTCAGCTTTGTTGCTAAATTCCTCATCTGATGTACGCACGGCAGACACCGGGCCCGAGGTTCACAGCACATGTGGCAAGCCCATCAAAATTTCCGCGGGAATTTTCTAGTTATTCTTATATCTTAATTTTACTAGTGGGAAGCCATTTTTATACATGTGGTAGTCTGCAGTGACCTACCATAACAGGAAATGATCCAACTTTTTCACCCATAGTATTAGATGTTTGGGAGTACTTAAAACCATTGTACCCAATCTGCTCCTAAATGTCAAACAATGGTAAAACTTGAGTCTGACGCTTGGCTTTCAAAGACATTCGCTCTTCACAAAACCGCAAAAATAGATTCCAATTTCTATCGACACTTCAGACCGCACTTGAGAACAATTACGAACAATGGAGGAGGCAGTAAAATGAAAAAACAAATTATTTGGGCTTTAAATCTTTGACACTTGGCTGTGGGGTGTCCTATAAACTATTGTAATGTTCCGTTTTAGTCACAGGTTTATCCAAAAAAGAAACATGACTACAGAGAACCTTCTTAAGGGCAACGAGAGGCTGCGTCTCAATGAGCTGGGTTGTTGATTAATTCCACATTTTTTTTTCTTCCACTGAAATGCTCATTGCTATTAAAACGCCACAAACTCAAGAAGACGCTCCCACATAATCAAGACGAGGAACGATTCAAAAGAAATCCGTATGCACAACCTGAAAGAGGAGCGTAGAAGACAAATGCCTGTGCCGTCATGTCGAGCCAACAATCAATTCCCCTTCAAATGATCCCAAAGATTTGACCAATAAGATGCAACTGGATGATTGGAGCGCTCTAATTACGCTGAAAGCATGACTAAAGTACCGTAGCATATTTGCAAAACTGCTTTAATTGGGTACAAGTCCAGACATCTTCTGAATGATTACCAAGATTACTGGTGACTAGTGTATCAAGTCATAGCCTTGCATAATCAATACAGGTTCCAAAAACCCAAAAAACTTCAACACTGCTTCAAAGCTAACAATCCTTCATTGATTCATTCATTCAAGGTTTACAAAGTTAAGAAAAGTAGATTGTGGTTTAGTTTCATATAGAGCCAAGTCATTCAGCCTAGAATTATCAAGAGATGCATCTATGATAAACTAAATATCTGATATGGAAAGTCTCAATAAGTTATGCAAAGGAACTCATTCATTCATTCATTTTCTACCGCTTATCCTCACGAGGGTCACGGGGGTTGCTGGAGCCTATCCCAGTTGTCTTCAGGCAAGAAGCGGGGTACACCCCAGACTGGTCGCCAGCCAATCACAGGGCACATATAGACAAACAACCATTCACACTCACATTCATACCTATGGACAATTTGGAGTCGCCAATTAACCTAGCATGTTTTTGGAATGTGGGAGGAAACCGGAGTACCCGGAGAAAAGCCACGCATGCACGGGGAGAACATGCAAACTCCACACAGAGATGGCAGAGGGTGGAATTGAACTCGGGTCTCCTAGCTGTGAGGTCTGCGCGCTAACCACTTGCTCGCCGTGCAGCCTAGCTCTATACATTCCTTCATTCATTCATTTTCTACTGCTTATCCTCACGAGGGTCGTGGGGGTGCTGGAGCCTATCCCAGCTGTCTTCGGACGAAAGGACTGGTCGCCAGCCAATCACAGGGCACATATAGACAAACAACCATTCACACTCACATTCATACCTATGGACAATTTGGAGTCGCCAATTAACCTAGCATGTTTTTGGAATGTGGGAGGAAACTGGAGTACCCGGAGAAAAGCCACGCATGCACAGGGAGAACATGCAAACTCCACACGGAGATGGCCGAGGGTGGAATTGAACTTGGGTCTCCTAGCTGTGAGGTCTGCGCGCTAACCACTCGAACGCTGTGCAGCCAATCTGACACATTTGTAGGTTAAATAAAAGGCAAATAAACTAAAGAAACAAAAAGTGTTTTTTCTAAAAGTACATATAATGCCATTCTGTTTGGAATGGCATTATAAAGAAACAAAGCAAAATGGCATTATATGTACTTTTACTTTATTTGCCTTTTATTTAACCTACAAATGTGTCAGGTCATTTTGCCTGACTATGTATATTTATTTGTCATCAATCTTTGAAACCTGAGTTGTCAACTGAGAAATGGTTCTGAGAAATTTAAGGCATCAGCCCTCAGGATGAGGACTTCACGGAAAAAAAACATTGGTAACACTCTTTACCATCGTGGTCAAGGTTTCACTATTCAAGAAGATACGTACATCTGACGTTTGCCACTGAACACCTGAATGATTGGTGGGAAGGCCTGCAAGAATGACGTGGTCAGATGACATCAAATTGGCTTCTTTGGCATCAACTACTCGCCATGTTTCAAGACGGACTTGCTGAATATGATCCCAAGAACACCCTACCTCGTGTTAAACATTTGGCTTTGGAGTTCTTTCTCTACTAAAAGGGTAAAGGAAGATTTCACTGCAGAGAAGCCAGTGAATGGTGTCATGTACCGTACAGTCTTGGATGAGAACCCCTTGGCTTTCTTGCAAAAAACGTGCATAATATTATCCAGCTCCAGCTGCCAGATCTGAGTTGTGCTTTACGAGTAAATCATCTGCTGAGCTGAATTCTGAACGGAGCAGACAATAAAATTAAAAAAAAAAAAAAGCAAAAAGAACAACCCGGAGAACTTCCATGGAACACAGGAAAAGCACAACACATAATGGATGGATGAGGGATAACACAGAAAGAAGTAAACAGACTCGATATTCATCCACTCAGCAATCCATATGTTGCACATGTGACTCATTTTGACTTTAAACTTGGAAATCCTTCTTCCTGTTTCGGTTCAATCTCATTATAATGGAAGACAACATTGAAATGTTTTAGTGACAATCTGGATAGTAAAACCAACCCGCAAACACTCGCTAACATATGGCTTTTGTCACAGATGGGTTTCCATTACATGTAACTGATCACGGCGCACCGTCACGGCAAAATAAAAGCTGCCACACCTTAAAACAATGTTAAGTAATACATTGTATGGATGGATGTATAATATGCATGTGTAGCTTATTATTTACATACATACTGACCACAGTACACTTTATTTTGATAATCATGCACTAGAATTGTCTGTCTGCCGTATTGGTACGTGTGCATGTGTGACCAGATTCAAGTACGCAACCCGAAAAATGCACACTCGTTCGACTTTCTGGCATCTTTGTTTACACATTTTGCCTGGCACTGGCACAGCAGATACCAAACTTGGTTTTGTTCCACATGCAAGCTATCACATTCATGGGGTACATGCTAACTTAGATGGGTGTCTAAGTTCATTCATTCTTTTACCGCTTTTCCTCACAAGGGTCGCGGGGGTGCTGGAGCCTATCCCAGCTAATCACAGGGCACATATAGACAAACAACCATTCACACTCACATTCATACCTATGGACAATTTGGAGTCGCTAATTAACCTAGCATGTTTTTGGAATGTGGGAGGAAACCGGAGTACCCGGAGAAAACCCACGCATGCACGGGGAGAATATGCAAACTCCACACAGAGATGGCCGAGGGTGGAATTGAACTCAGGTCTCCGAGCTGTGTGGCCTTTGCGCTAACCACTCGACAGCCGTGCAGCCTTAGCACTATTAATGGTATTAATTCAACAACAGCTGTCTTGTGGCGAGAAGCGGGGTACACCCTGGACTGGTGGCCAGCCAATCACAGGGCACATATAGACAAACAACCATTCACACTCACATTCATACCTATGGACAATTTGGAGTCGCTAATTAACCTAGCATGTTTTTGGAATGTGGGAGGAAACCGGAATGAGCATGTAAACTCCACACAGAGATGGCCGAGGGTGGAATTGAACTTGGGTATCATAGCTGTGAGGCCTGCACGCTAACCACTTGACCAACATGCAGCCCAAAGATACATTATTTGTTCTTCATCACATTGTTTTGTGTGTATTCATTCATTCTCTGCCGCTTATCGCAGGGGTGCTGGAGCCTATCCCAGCTGTCTTCGGGCCAATCACAGGGCACATATAGACAAACAACCATTCACACTCACATTCATACCTATGGGCAATTTGGAGTCAACAATTAACCTAGCATGTTTTTGGAATGTGGGAGGAAACCGGAGTACCCGGAGAAAACCCACGCATGCACGGGGAGAACATGCAAACTCCACACAGAGATGGCCGAGGGTGGAATCGAACTCAGGTCTCCGAGCTGTGTGGCCTTCGTGCTAACCACTCGACAGCCATGCAGCCTTAGCACTATTAATGGTATTAATTCAACAACAGCTGTCTTGTGGCGAGAAGCGGGGTACACCCTGGACTGGTGGCCAGCCAATCACAGGGCACATATAGACAAACAACCATTCACACTCACATTCATACCTATGGACAATTTGGAGTCGCTAATTAACCTAGCATGTTTTTGGGAATTTTTTTGGGAATGTGGGAGGAAACCCGAGTACCCGGAGAAAACCCACGCATGCACGGGGAGAACATGCAAACTCCACACAGAGATGGCCGAGGGTGGAATTGAACCCTAGTCTCCTAGCTGTGAGGTCTGCATGCAAACCACTCGTTCACCGTGCAGCCCTGTGCCTAAGTTGTTCCACATAAACACGTCGGGGTCTCCAACAGGTGGCTTGCAAGTTCACCAGCACATGTTGAGGAGTTCATTTGCTTCACCTCAAGTGTTCAATTCAAACGTGAGTGACAGCAGTCTGCCCTCCCATGCAGCCCACCACCACAGCTTCAAAAAATCCCAGTGGAAACACTAGGGTGTTTTTCCTGACCAATCACTAGTTAGTTACAGAAAACGCACAACACATATTGCAAATACTGTCTCCATACTATGGAGAGATACCTGCTGCGCCCCAATTTCACACATTCACACTATTTAAAATGTGGATTCACCGAAAAAAGTCCCAGCCTATCGGTAAAATGAGGTTTTGTCTAATGTACCTTCTTTTCCCGCAGGAGATGGTAGGAAAAATATGCAAACAGGCATCCAAGCTCATGTTGACTTTCCAGTGCAAACACCCAATAAACCTGTCTGGAAGTTAAAGGTGATCACTCGGCGGCTCTGCGTGCGCACGCATGTGAATACATACACACATTCACACCAGCAAACGGGAAAGGGGTTTTAGTAATAGAAGCAAGCAAAACATCATTTTCCAACTATGCTAATTGGCATACTTTCACATGGGCTGGAATGCTATGATAACATCCACCTCTATCCCCAAAGGAGACCTTGATCCTGCAGGCGTTTACTGGGTCAGGGGACCCTGGTGTGGATGAAAGCAAAGGAGAAGGCCTCCATTATGGACATAAAGTGGGGGCTGGTTTCGCGTTCTTGGGCACACGCGTGGTATTTCAATGTTTGGGGAGGCTTGGCCTCATACTTGGACACTGGACAGGTTTTGATACTTTGGAATAGGAGAAGAGGTTCTGTCATTTAGTAGCATACGCCGTTAAGAGTGCTAGCTGTGAGGGACCGGGTCTAGTGGGGACAAAGTGGAGCCCTGTCTCAGAGGGGGGATGGTCACGTAGGTATGGGATTGATGGGGTGGTGATGAGAGACTGAGATGTCAGGGAACAGACACCTATTGAAAGTGGAACTAGTACTAGGGGCCTACTGGGGAACTCTAGGACCCATCATCTTCTCTATTCTCTGGGACAAGAAAGAGACATTGGGGGAGGGTTAAAAAGACAAAAATATGAGGGCGGCTTATAGGATGCATCCAGTCATCATATTTCAGTTTATAATGATTTGGTATGGTAGCTACAAGGTTAGTAAAGCACATTCAAAAAAACAACTAGCTAGTGGGTTGTGGACTTAGTGGGTCTCCACATTGAAGGCCATGACATTTTGGATTCATGCTCTGTTTCTGGGCCTCTCAGACCTTACTGACAGCAGAGTCACCGAAACTTCAGACTGATAAATATCACTCAGGTATTTATGCAGGGTGACCAAATGTCCTGTTTTCCCAGGACAATGTCCTATCCTGGCTGCACGGTGTTCTAGTGGTTAGCGTGCATAATTTTAAAATAAATTTAATTTTATTTAATAATTTTAATTTATTTATTTCTTTATTTATTTAAATTCATTTCAATTCAATTCAATTCTATTTTTTTATTTTATTTTATTTTATTTAATAATTCATAATTATAATTAGGGCGGCACGGTGGTCTAATGGTTAGTGCTGAATGGTTAGGGTTCAATTCCACCCTCGGGCATCTCTGTGTGGAGTTTGCATGTTCTACCCGTGCATGCGTGGGTTTTTTCCGGGTACTCGGGTTTCCTCCCACATTCCCAAAAAAATTCCCAAAAACATGCTAGGTTAATTAGCGACTCCAAATTGTCCATAGGTATGAATGTGAGTGTGAATGGTTGTTTGTCTATATGTGCCCTGTGATTGGCTGGCCACCAGTCCAGGGTGTACCCCGCCTCTCACATGAAGACAGCTGGGATAGGCTCTAGGGAGGATAAGCAGTAGAAAATGAATGAATGAATGAATGAATGAATGTCCTATCCTGGCTGTCCTGGGTTTTAATTTAATTTAATGTAATAATTTTAATTTAATTTAATTTAATTTAATTTAATTTAATTTAATTTAATTTAATTTAATTTAATTTAATTTAATAATTTTTAATTATGATTAATTAATAATTAAATAAATTTAATTTAAAAATATTTGTTATTAAAATTAATATTATAACCAATGAATTGCTTTAAACACTATAGTACAGTAGTTTCAAAAGTGAAAAAGATCACATCATATCCCCAAGCATGCTGGCTTTCAGCGCAATGACAAAAATGACAAATGGTACAATTATGCTATAATTATGAACTGTTTGACTATTTAAAATATACTATAATAACCAATCTCGTGATCAGATTGGTTATTTGTTTATTTAAACTCCTCAATCAATGATCAGTGACCGGCTACCAAAATCCTGATCATGTAAAGTCTAGTACACATGTACAAAAAAAAAAAAAACAGAGACAGACCCTTTCCACATTCCCACCAGGTTCCCACCAGGGAGCGGAACCAAAGAAACTCTACTCACATTAAAATAAATTCTTTCCTGTCCAAATTGACACCCTTCCGTTGCCATGGTGTGGCTTTGGTTTAGTTTACAGTCATTTGGAGTCTGGGTGGCAGACGAATGCGGTGAGGGACAGAAGCTTATGATGGTGCACTGGAGATGACTTAGCTGCTTAAATTACGGGGTGGGTTTCAGACGCTTATCACTTTGCACCTTTAGTGGATGGGATGGAGTAAGTCGTTATTTTAAATGAGTTCTGCTCTGTTTAAAGTCAATCTTTTCCTCGGTAGGGTGCAACAATTGGTCTGTATTTAAATGCTATTACTTGATTATACCACATTGCTGGAAAAAAAAAAGTTGGAAGGCTTATCTGATAAGACGACAATGAGAAAACCTATCCTAGAACATACCCAAAAATCATACACAATATATGTTTAATACATATGCAGGTGGCCATTACTTTGCATGTGAATTGCACTGCAGGTTGATGATGATCTGTAAGTCAATATCATGAGCTAGTATTTAAAAAAAAAAACATTGTGCAGGTTTTGGTTGCAGTTTTTAGCTCAATGGTAGCACCTCACAGCTGCTGACAAAATAATGAGTTCTGTCCTCTCAGCATTGTGATGCAAATGTCACACAGACAGTTTTGTTTACATCCTGAGTGTTGTCATTTGGGATGGGTACCAAAAATGGTACTTTTATAATCACAGACAGAATTATGCTGGTACTACCGAGCACTGATGCACGTAAAAAAACGAAAAGGCACCATGATTCGGTTCCTAAATACCAATCTGTGGATTGTTGACATCGCTTCGAAGAATATTCAATTCACAAGTGAAGAAGACAAAAGTGGTTAAAGTCACAAAAGTCTTATTTTTAAGTCTATGATAAACTAAAAAAACGACCTGGGTCAAGAATGTAGTGTGAGAATCAGAGTCAAAAAATATTATTAAATATATAATATTATTTTTTTTATATTTTAATTATATTAAAAACAAGTAGGACAAACCTAAGTACAACCAAGAATAAAAACTAGAACAGAAACTAGGCAATACAGACTCCAAAATACAGACTCCAAGACTCCAAAAAACACTGCAGCTAACGGCTAGCAGGCGAAAAAAACAAACGATAAAGTACAACGCAAAACACCGCTGACAAAAGATCGAGCTAGCAAAACTAACAATTGAACAGAAAATCACCACAGAAAAAAATCAAACAGGCAGGTACACATTGCCGAGCAGAGCGGAGGGGCATGTAGCATGAGCAACAATCTGGCAACAAGTCACACAGGCTGCCACGGTTAAGAATCTCGAGAGGTTTAAGAAATGTTAGCATGTTCTCAAAGGAAACGCGACACCTGTACACGTCCCGGTGTGTACAAACGAATCAAATAACCACACTTTAACACAAAAAGGCTGCATGTACTTCATACACAAATGTTTTTGGTTTATTTAAAAAATCTGTGTAATTGCAAATATTCATTTAAAATTTAAAAATGTAAATAAATTTATATTTAAATAATTTGAATTAGAGAGAATTTAAATTTAAATATTTTTTTACAATAATGAGTCTGAATAAATTAAGTTAGTCCCATTCAAAAACACAAATACCAAAATCGGAGTATATTTGTGTATTCGGCTAATGTTTTGAACGACAAAAATGACTCGATATCAAGAATGTCTTTGAAAAGAATTACATGTTTGCACTTGGTTTGAGTTCCTGACATGTGTGTGTCATTTCGTATCTGGAGCCATTGTCTTGACTCGTTTGTGATGGTATGTATGGAGCCAAGGTCTGGCTCAAAATCTCCATGTAGGTTCGATTTACCAAGTCTTGATGTGGTCCAGATGAGCCTCCTCTCGCTTCATGGAACACCAATTTCAACGACCAAGTAGTGATAAACTGGGAAACCATTGATGGTCAACGTAAATGTGTCCTAACTACGAGTGGAGAGATGGATCATGGTGCATCATGGGAAGTAAAAAGTCCATCTCTGAGCTGATAAACAGTCCTGGTAATAATATAAGAATGGACCATTCATTCTCTCCTTCTATACCAGGGGTCTCAAACTCAATTTACTTGGGGGCCACTGGAGCTCGGGTCTGGGTGAGACTGGGCCGCATCAGGTTTTCCAAAAAAAAAAAAAAAAAAGCATTTATTAAAAACAAAAAAATTTAAAAACTTCGCTTTGGTTCCAATTTTCTACAAGAAAAGCTCTGATAAAACATTCCACTGTTCTCAAATATCTTACTTTTTATTTTTCTTCACAAAATAAGATGAAAAATAAATAAACTAATCAAAAATAAAGAAAATCAATCAATCAGTAATAAATAAATAAGTATAATAATAATAATAATAATAAAACGGCAAATAATACAAACTTAAGAAACCACATATAGTTAGTGGGTAGACAAATTATTTTTTTCGCGTTTTTTTTTTGCGCCTCGTGTTTGAGACCCCTGCTTTCGACAAATCCAGGAGAATGAGGGTTCATGTTGTCTAATCTCCAAATGACCAGTTATACTCTGGATTACCGTCAGCTGTGACATGTCGGTCCATTCACTGAAGCAACCCTGGCTAATCAGCAATCTTAAATTCAGCACCGATGCCCAGAATGCAGATAAGATTTTTTTTTTTTTTTTTTACATTGTTCCCATGCAACAGTTTGCGGAACGTTTCCAAAAACATGTTTCACAGATGTGAGTTTTGATTTTGAAGTATCAAGTATGTGCGTATGTGTATGTACAGTGTTGATATAAGCTCATACGATCGGGTGTTGGGTCTCTTGTGTCAATAGACAGTAACATTGACATCAGCTACAGTAACAGCCTGCAGCAAAATGTCGAAAAGTTATCAAAGTCAGGGTGTGTGTTCATTTGATTTGGATGATGTTCCGTTCATATCTGTCACAAAGGAAACACTGGCTTTATCTGTTAAACAGCGTTTACATTCATTCTGGATTTCATCATGAAGTCACATGACATGGACCTGTGATTATTTTTGACTTTTTCATAGTATGTGTATCTATAAAATAGACTTTTAATTGTATTTTGGCATTTCCGTACATCCATTTTTTGGGGCATCACAAGACATCTGAGATGTCAGCTTTTGAAGATTGTGACACACGATGAAATAACACTGATTTTTATGTTGTTATTACAGTTTTGTTTGGGGTGTTAAGGTTCTGCACATGGAAATGATTACTATGAGGCCTATGAGTGCTTTTCCATAGAGAGAACGGGGCCTGGAGACCATCTATGTATTACACCTGGGGGCTTATTTTTCCCTTAAGTTGCTGTTCTCCTCTCTGGGGAGGAAGAAATGGTATACCAAGTATTGTATAAAGCAGGGGTCTCAAACACGCGGCCCGCGGGCCAAATGTGGCCCGCAGGACACAAGTTTGAGGCCCCCGCCTTGATATGAAAGTTTAATGTTAGTGCGGCCCACGCAAGTTTGATATGGATGCTGTATGGTATCATGTACCCAGAAAAAATTATTACGTTTGATTAATGTTCATGTTAAAGGTTAAATAACTGTTAATAGTTATACTCCCTATCCGTGTGGAAGTGGTAAGTTTTTGGCTATTTAAGTTGAAAGGAAATAACTTGAAGGCTACCGTTTAGGTCGCTAGCTCTCTAGTTTGCGAGTTAGCATGTGTCTCAAGACCCTGCGGTTGCGCAATATGTTGTAAATAAAAAGAGTATAAATGTGACTATAGTCGTGTTTTGTCATGTCTACAGGGCTCTAATAATGCTTTGTTCATTTTAATCTGAAAAAAATAATTTGTCTACCCACCAACTATATGTGGTTTCTTAAGTTTTTATTATTTGCCATTTTATTATTATTATATATATTATTATATAGTATGTTATATTATTTATATATTATATATTTTATATTATAGCACTGAAAAAGTTTGTATATTTTTCTGTTTTTAATAAATGCGTTTTTTTTTTTTTTTTTGGAAAACCTGATGCAGCCCAGCCTTGCCCAGACCCTAGCTCCAGTGGCCCCCAGGTAAATTGAGTTTGAGACCCCTGGTCTAAAGCGTTCCTCCTCTATCACAGACACACCAATCCACAGTTCCAATCCAACTCTGATCATCCAAATCCCATCCGTGCCCCATTTCCTTTGGCGTGCCCCAGGGCTCAATCTCAGAGCCTCTGCTCTTCCTTATTTAAATTCTACCTTTTGGCAATATTTTCAGAAAGTTGCACATGCATTTTCACTGTTATGCAGCTGACACCCAGCTCTACCTTTCCACCAAACTCGACACCAGTGTTCCACCCCCCTCCCTCTCCGACTGCCTTGTTGAACTCAAGTAGTGGTTCTCATCAAGTTTCTTACAACTTAGCAGTGATAAAAAATGAAATCCGACTTGTAGGTGTAAGGTTTTTTTTCATAATACTAGATAATTCCTTTTTCCCCTGCAAATAGTCAAAAAGTTTGATCATCCTGTAAAGTGTTTGTCCATTAATTTTGAGTGTGATTCCAATAAAGCTAATACATTTGATTTCCATTGACATTTTTTGTGTGATTTTGTTGTCAGCACATTCAACTATGTACTATCACAGACTGCAAAATATTCCTATGACATACACACCAATCCACAGTTCCGATCAACTCTGATCATCCAAATCCCATCCGTGCCCCATTTCCTTTGGCGTGCCCCAGGGCTCAATCTCGGAGCCTCTGCTCTTCCTTATTTAAATTCTACCTCTTGGCAATATTTTCAGAAAGTTGCACATACATTTTCACTGTTATGCAGCTGACACCCAGCTCTACCTTTCCACCAATTTCCTTTTTATTTTGAGTGTGATTCCAATAACGCTAATACATTTGATTTCCATTTACATTTTTTGTGTGATTTTGTTGTCAGCATATTCAACCATATAAAGAACAAAGTAAGAATATTTAATTCATTCAGATCAAGGAATTTAGTGTCCCCTTTATTTTTTTTGAGTAGGGTGTAGTGTTCCACAATTAGTTAAATTCAAGTCAGAAAAGATTTCAAATTTCATCTGTTTTTGGTTCAACATTTTATCACGTTCCAACTTTCTGAAATTTTATTGCTTGTACATCAACCAACGGTTTGGAATTGGCAGCAGTTGATGATATGTAGCGCTTCATGTGGGAAATATCAGATTGTTTATTAACAAAAGAAACGCTTGTTGTCACATCAATGTTCATCTTTCTCAACAATGATGTCAGAATGCAAGAGCGTTCCCGGCCAAACCCACATCTGTGAAACAAAAATCTCCCGCCAGTCTCACCCTCACCAGTCATAAAGTCCTGTTGAGAGCTACGTGTTTGAGATTGGAACCATACAATAAATTAATATAAATTGTAATGGAATTGCTTATGTGTAATTGGCATTGTAATTGTGTAATAAAAGCAATTATGTGTAATATGCATCAGCATTTAAGCCAACAGAAAAACACCCAGCAGTGCTGAAAATTAAACTTTCCATGAAAGTAAATGGACAAAGCAGAAGCACATTCTTGAGTGACTGCTTAATGTGGATGTAAATGGGGAGTCGGTAGCCGAGTCTCTTAGGACGTGAGCCGTCTAACCAAATAATCATGGTTTAACTGCAAGGAATTGAAATAAGTTGTATAGGACTATTACTGCTACTGACAGGTACCCTTGAGCAAGCCTCATATTAATCCAGACCATCATGTGTGACATGTGCATGTTTGTGGTCTGGTTCTGTGTGTGGTGGAACGCATGTATCACAATATATACAACAGAGTGAACACTGCATTTCCTTTTTGGGTTTAGAATTACAGCGGAACCTTGGTTAGCATTATTAATCCATTCCAGAAGGTTGGACTCTAACCAAATAATTTTTTCCCATAAGAGATCATGTAAATCCAATTAAATTTGTGGTTTGAATGCAAGACTTTGGAATTCATATAAATACATATGAATGAACATTTACAGATACTTTTACCATCATTGACGATATGTTGACACTATGGGTTTTGCGATGAGTTTTTTTTTTTTTTGTTAATTCAAGTGTTTCTCACTTTGAATTAAAGTGCTGGTAGCTTTCATTGTCTCCATTGTAGTTTATTTTGCTGCCTTGTTTAAAAGAAAAACAGGGACTTGTATTGTAACTGTGTTAGTTAGCAAAGAACTACAGTCAACTGTTGATGGCATCATAGACGAGCGACGGAGCAGACTTCCTGTTTCTATGCATTAGCAAGCATTTAGCATGCTAACCGGTGTGTATGCTAATCATGCTAATTTATACTGTAGAAAATATAACACCATATAGGGGTAAAAATTGTGAATGTCTGTTGGAATATGTCCCACATTACTTCAAAAAAGGTCAGTAAGGATAATTCATAATGCCGCCTACAGAGAACATACTAACTCCTTATTTCTAAAATGACAAATACTTAAACTTGCTGATATTGTTAATCTTCAAACAGCTAAAATAATGCATAAGGCTAAAAATAACCAATTACCAAAAAATGTCATCCAATACTTCTCTACAAGAGAGGAGAAATATGATCTCAGGGATTAAGACCCATTATGTCATTGTATGGTCATATCACCTCGTACTTCGGTACGTGACAAATATAAAATGAAAAAAAAAACTTGAACTATATTAGGAAAGCAGGAAGTGAACAAATGTAATAGTTACTGATTGTAAAAGTACCAGATGGAGGGGTAGGATTTAATAAGCTTTGCTTCTTCCTACTCCTTTTGGAAATGTGGAACTGTGAACTGATTATGTGATGCATTCAATTGTAATCTGATGTTTTAAATTAAAAAAATGTAAAAATTTAAAAATTAAAAAAAAATTAAAAAACAAACCAAAAAAAAATCTTAAACTATAATAGGAAAGCAGGAAGTGAACAAATCTAAGAGTTACTGATTGTAAAAGTACCAGATGGAGGGGTGGGATTTAATAAGCTTTGCTTCTTCCTACTCCTTTTGGACATGTGGAACTGTGAACTGATTATGTGATGCATTCAATTGTAATCTGATGCATTTTCAAATGAAATAAAACCATTACCATTACCAAAATTGTGAATGTCTTTTTCTGAATATGTCCCACATTACTGACATTAACTACTTTTTCCTTGCTTACGTTCAGTGGAAAAGTTATATCTCTTACTTTAGAAACTAAACAAAAAAAAAAAAGAATAGCACTTAGCATTCATTATTATATTGTGAAGCTTACCGTTATCTTTTTTTTATGATTTATATTTTCCCAATGAGACTAACAATGGGCTGCAATCCCCACTGCGAGTCATAAATTCTATCTCTGGCTATGTTGTAATCATTTTTTAATCTGTCTTTCAGGACATCAGACAACTATGGAACCAAACACCAAACACTATCCAAATGACATCCTCCAGACCACATGTCTCTTTAAAACTCCAAAATAAAGAATAACTATGATTGAGCTACTGTCACTCATCAAATGAGTCCACAATGGTATCATTGTAGGGCGAATAATAATAAAAGTATCACTCATAAACAAACTATTTTTGACCTTAATCAGCAGGGCATTCTTTCTCTTTTGCAAAAAAAAGGTACTGTCCCTGTTTTTTGGACTCTTTTTCACTCCACCACCCCTACTCCTTAACTTCCTTTTTGCTCTCATATGTCAACAACAACGCTGAATAGTTTAACACACCCCAGTCGAGGTCAAGAAACACCCAGTTGCACACTGGTGACCTTCAAAGCAGCTGCAAATTTGAGTACTCTAACAAACGCAGCGAGAATCCAGGGCAGCGCTGACGTCGTCATTCAAGCCTGATCAGGTATAGGAAGGAAAGAAGGAAGGAAGGAAGGAGACATATTTGTATATGAGCACATTAGGTGAGCAGTGATGATATAGTGGAGCCTAGTGATGGAAAATTAATGTGACTGTTATCAAACATTTATACAGATAATAAGCTGTCCATCATCACCCGGATGTGAAAAAGACTCCTTTAGGACCCAAATGAGATCACATAATGAAAGAAGGTTAAAATGGAGACAATGAATGGAAAAGCATGAGCGAAAAAGAAAGGAGTGGCAATTACGCAGGTTTCCCCAAACGGTGAATCAGTGGAACAGGAGTTCAACAGGTTCAAGCAGAAATGAAGACAGATTAGGCGTATTAAAAACATACCATATAAGCATGTCTTTGGACTTGCAAATTGTAACATGTATAGCACTGACATGTAGCTTTTAACAGTGATTGACAGTTGCTGTACGGGGAACAAATGCATAGGAGTATATGCTCTGCTGAAACGTGAATATACACTTTGGATGAACCATTTCAAATTTAATGAAGTGGGTCAAACAGCAGAGGTCCCATCCATGTGCATCCGACCTGAACAAAATCTTAAAACTATGGTAACCACTCCTTTGCACTGGTAACCAAACTATATAAAATGCAAAAAAAGACTCCAAACTCCCATGTACCCTCCAATATTCTGGTCCAGTACTCCATGACTGGGATGAAAACCACATTGCACCTCCTGTAGCCAAAGTTTGTCTAAAGGTCGTACCCTGGAATAGACTTTTCCAGGGCCCCTTATCGCTGGAACACACACCCCAGTCACCCCGATCTACCAATCTAGAGGTAGTGTTCTTCACTTCCATGCAATGTTGAAGAGACGGCCAAAACGTCCAAGTCGTCCACCCCCAGAGGGAGTGTTTTGACTGTTTTGACTTTTGGCTCTTGTTAGAATAAAATGTAGATAGAATGAATATAATGTTAGTTATCACTCATATATCCATTTGCTTAGACAATAGAAAGTGTTTGAATGTGCTGAAGAGGGAAGGTACCCGTGACCCTGATTAGAGACCCCCCAGCGACCCTCAGGTCCTGGATGTTCACGTTAATACTGCAAGAATGTGTCAAAATAAGAACTCGTAAAACAATAAAAGTAATTACTCTCAAATACATGTACCCTCCAATGTCCTGGTCCAGTACACCATGACCGGGACGAAAACCACATTGCACCTACTGTAGCCGAGGTTTGTCTAAAGATCGTACCCTGGAATAGACTTTTCCAGGGCCCCTTATCGCTGGAACACACACCCCTGTCACACTTCTTGAAAAAGCGGGGGACCACCGCCCTGGTCTACCAATCCAGAGGTAGTGTTCTTCATTTCCATGCAATGTTGAAGAGACAGCCAAGACGTCCAAGTCGTCCACCTGGGGACTGGTGGGCTGTTGTTAGACTAAAATGTAGATAGAATGAATATAACGTTAGTTATCACTCTTCTATCCATTTGCTTAGACAATAGAAAGTGTTTGAATGTGCTGAAGAGGGAAGGTACCCGTGACCCTGATCAGAGACCCCCAGCGACCCCCAGGTCCTGGATGTTCATGTTAATCCTGCAAGAATGTGTCAAGATAAGAACTCATAAAACAATAAAAGTAATTACTCTCACATATACACACATACATAGACAAACAAATACAGCTCGTGCAACTGCTTCTCCCCCCCTTAGAGTTGCACGACCATGTAGTAGGGACCCCCGAAAGAGAGTAAAAAGAGAGCTGCATATTCAGAGTGGAGCGGCATGTTACTGGGTATGTGGTTTCACTCTCCTCGCTGCGAGTAACTTTGAATATTGTTGTCTGTCTCTTCTGTATTTCTGTATTAAAGTGTTTTTAAAAGTCTCGCAGGAGTTTGAAACTGACAGCTGTCAATACCAGTCAGCTGCTTCAAGAGTCCCAACAAGCCATCTATGATTGATAGGACTCCTGCTGGAGATGACGGCAGCTCTGACCTCTGGTGTCCACCATGGGGATTGCTGCCTCAGCAATGGCGGCACAAAATATGGCTAATTCAGACTCAATATCGTCGTCCTCCTGCAGTGCAGGTGAAGCCAGCTAAAATAAATACATTGCATCATTGATTCTCTTGGTGCACATCATTTATCTCGACTTGCAGCACCAAAATAAAACGTTTGTTTACCTCTTTAGCCAGTGATTTTAAGATATTAAATCGTCTACCTTAACACACTGCAAGGCATGTCCCCGGTTTGAACTCCTAGGCCTCTGTGCTGCCAAACACTCCTGCCAATACAAGCTTTAATCCTGCCAATACAAGCCCCAAAATTCCCTTGAGAGAGAAGCTGGAATGCTGGAACGTGCGACAGTAGACAAACAGTAGGACAATTAGACAATTGCGCTTCCAAAAACAATAGAACAAAAATATTAGTGGGTCAAACGCAAAGCATCACTACGTCTTGAATGTTCTGCTGGAGTATGCAAAAGAAGCATGGAGTTTATCCAAAAAATAAAAAATAAATAGCCCAGGTGTCGGCCTACAAATGAAGCACAGAGGGAACCCGATGACCTGTTGCTTTTAAAATGAGTGGAAGTTCATTCATTTTCTACTGTTTATCCTCACGAGTATCACAAGGGTGCTGGAGCCTATCCCAGCTGTCTTGGAGCGAGAGGTGGGGTACACCCTGGACTGGTCGCCAGCCAGCCAATTACAGGGCACATATAGACAAACAACCATTCACACTCACATTCATACCTATGGACAATTTGGAGTCGCTAATTAACCTAGCATGTTTTTGGAATGTGGGAGGAAACCGGAGTACCCACGGGGAGAACATGCAAACTCCACACAGAGATGCCCAAACGGGTAATCGAACCTCAGTCTCTGTGCTGTGAGGCCTGCACGCTAACCACTAGAACACCGTGCAGCCAAGCAGTTTTGTATTAATGTCATTTGGAGACATTCATTCATTCATTTTCTACCGCTTATCCTCAAGAGGGTTGCGGGGGTGCTGGAGCCTATCCCAGTTGTCTTTGTGCGAGAGGCAGACTGGACTGGACCATGGACTGGTCGCCAGCCAATCACAGGGCACATATAAACAAACAACCATTCACACTCACATTCATACCTATGGACAATTTGGAGTCGCTAATTAACCTAGCATGTTTTTGGAATGTGGGAGGAAACCGGAGTACCCGGAGAAAACCCACGGGGAGACCATGCGAACTTCACACAGAGATGCCCGAACGGGTAATTGAACCTCTGTCTCTGTGCTGTGAAGCCTGCACGCTAACCACTAGAACACCGTGCAGCCATGCAGTTATTTTTAATGTTATTATTGGGTTTTTTTTGTATTAATGTCATTTGGAGACATTAATTCATTCATTTTCTACCGCTTATTTTCACGAGGGTCGTGGGGGTGCTGGAGCCTATCCCAGCTGTCTTCGTGCGAGAGGCGGAGTACACAATGGACTGGTGGCCAGCCAATCACAGGGCACATATAGACAAACAACCATTCACACTCACATTCATACCTATGGACAATTTGGAGCCAATTGATTGTATACTTATACTGTTTTGTGTACCTTAATCTCCACCCTTGTAGAAACATACTAAACATAATGACCAATGCCATGCAATAATTCTCCCCTGGTGCCCCAGCTTCCACTCACGCTCCAAAAACATTGGGACTTTAAATTGCCCATTGTTTGCGAACACAAGAGTGACGGATCGTCTGTCTTAGCTCCGTGTCCGACAGGCGATCAGTCAAGAACGTCCCCCTTTGTCTTACACGAGTCCGCTGGGATTTGGCTGCAGTTTTCCTGTGACTTTTCAAAGTATGAGCAGATTGATGGAGTAGTAAACTGGAAAATCTCACAGCACAGTTTGGCTTAGGTCTAAGAGAGCTGGCTGAGATATGCTTTTTGTCCAGGGTTGATACCAATGCCGATTTTTCATTTGGTAATGTGAACACGTCGGATGAATGTCGGATTTTGACCAAAAAAAATAAAAAATCAGATTTGCAGTGTGAATGTAACCAAACACACTGTTAGCAATGGGGTTTTCTTTAGCCAGTCTTGAGTCTTGAACCAGTCATGATGTGCTATATATATCACTATATTGACACTTACTATGGTACCCATTATGTCATTGGATGGTCAAAAATAAAAATAAAAATAAAAATAAAAATAAAAATAAAAATAAAAATAAAAATAAAAATAAAAATAAAAATAAAAATAAAAATAAAAATAAAAATAAAAATAAAAATAAAAATAAAAAAAACCCTTAAACTATATTAGGAAAGCAGGAAGTGAACAAATGTTACAGTTACTGATTGTAAAAGTACCAGATGGAGGAGTAGGATTTAATAAGCTTTGCTTCTTCCTACTCCTTTTGGACATGTGGAACTGTGAACTGATTATGTGATGCATTCAATCGTAATCTGATGCATGTTCAAATGAAATAAAACCATTACCATTACCAAATAAATACAAGCAGAGGGTGCAGCAGTCCCACCAGCAGGTCTTAAAGGTGTAAAGACCCCCCAACAATGCAACCCAACCTCTGACACAGCTTGGAAACCCTCCTCCTTCGCCTGCCTGGCAGTACCTCACCTTCATAGTGAACACGCAAAACAGGGGGTCCAAAGTGTGGCACATGGGCCATCTGTGGGCCATTGCTCATCTCTCATAGGTCTGTTGTACATTGCAGAAATTAAATAAACAAAAAAAAAATTGCAACTTATACAGTAATGTGATCAGATATAAATATTTAGTTATATGGATGTAAAGTTGTTGCTGCATAATAGTAAAGTGTATTCTGTCTAAAAAAAAACCCCACTTTGTCTCTTTGGCAAGGCATCGACAGAGACATGAGATACTAGGTTTTTCCTCTCTTAGCAGAAAAACCTCAGTCAGACCTCAGTTTAACAGAGCGCACACTGATGTCTGGAAAAAAAGGACGCCAGCAACCATATTATCATATTAATTGCCACAGTGTATTTGTGCTCACCAGGAGGGAAAAACAGATCACAAAATAAAAAAAAGGGACACAAAAATGAGAGTGGTGTCTAACCAGAAGAATTTGTTTACACCGAAGACAAAAATTCTGTTTTGAATTGTAAAACAGCACCATATTTTGCAATACAAGCCACAATACTTTTTTTTTTTCTACATTTCTAATGATGAGTTATTCATGTTGATAAAAGCATAAATAACAGTACTTCTGCAGTACAAGGAGATGGGATCATAATAATAGGTCTGTAAATAAAGTAGCTGCAGTAGTGATATGAAACAATAAGTATATATCCCATCCACTCCTGACTGGAGCCAACGCTTTATCACTTAAAGGAAGTGGACCTGTTATTGTTAAGCTGTCAAAAGCTTTGGGTGGTCCACGTCAAGAAGTATACACGACTCACGTATGATGGGAGAGATTCAAAGAGACAAGATGCGACAAGAACATGCAAATGCTGAATGGATGCAGTTCATTTCCTATCCTTTTTTTTGCAGTGACCTTACGAACATGCAGCAAACACTAGTCCATAATTTTGTAAACATAGAAATCTCTCCGGAACGTGTTTTTCCGTTAAACGTTAGCTGATTGAATACACAGGAAAAAAAAATAAAAAATCCTTCTTATGACTCATATCCGACTTTGTGCCAGTGGTATGTCAATAAACCAACGTACACACGCAGGCGCATTGACCCCAGTCACAGCCTTACATCATTTCTGTAGTGGATTACAGATGACACAGGAACATATGCATCATTGCAAGGGTGCAATGCAGACCCGGTCCAAACCACTATTCGCATGAATTCAGAAATCTATAAAAAAAATGTCCAGGCAGTAAAGAAAAGAAAACAAAAAAACTGTACTATTTCGTTTTTAGAACAAAAATTAAAAAAAAGTTGAACCACCATTGTGACATCATCATCCTTGAATAGCTTGCCATGATAACCATAAAACCTCAACTTATTGCAAAATAACCATAGAAAAGTGAGTCCTGGACACTTGGTTGCACAGTAAAATATTAGCTAATATTTTTTAAATATCGATATTTCTTTTAAGCACAATATCTGAAACAAGCATATCATTCATAGCAATATAGATGTTATTACTTTCTTAGCAAGTTTTAGCTTTGAGCACCCCTTTGATATGGAGGAGGAGAGGCAAAAAGACGGTATAAAGGTTGCCGTATATAGACAGTATCAACATTAGCGTCTGTCGTCATGGAAACTGGCAGATGGAAGAGCTATACGGCATCTCTGTATGTCCGTGCTTAATAGTGCTTTACTTATTACTTTCTTAGCAAGTGTTAGCATGGAGCACCCCTTGATACGGAGGAGGAGAGGCAAAAAAGACGGTATAAAGGTTGCTGTATATAGACGGTATCAACATTAGCGTCTGTCGTCATGGGAACTGGGAGATGGAAGAGCTATACGGAAGCTCTGTATGTTTGTGCTTAATAGTGCTTTATTTATTACGTTCTTAGCAAGTGTTAGCGTAGAACACCCCTTGATATGGAGGAGGAGAGACAAAAAAAGACGGTATAAAGGTTGCTGTATATAGACATTAGCGTCTGTCGTCATGGGAACTGGGAGATGGAAGAGCTATACGGCAGCTCTGTATGTTTGTGTTTAATAGTGCTTTATTTATTACTTTCTTAGCAAGTTTTAGCTTTGAGCACCCCTTTGATATGGAGGAGGAGAGGCAAAAAAGACGGTATAAAGGTTGCTGTATATAGACGGTATCAACATTAGCGTCTGTCGTCATGGGAACTGGGAGATGGAAGAGCGATACGGCAGCTCTGTATGTTCGTGTTTAATAGTGCTTTGCGTATTACTTTCTTAGCAAGGAGGAGAGGCAAAAAAAGACGGTATAAAGGTTGCTGTATATAGACATTAGCGTCTGTCATCATGGGAACTGGGAGATGGAAGAGCTATACGGCAGCTCTGTATGTTTGTGCTTAATAGTGCTTTATTTATTACTTTCTTAGCAAGTTTTAGCTTTGAGCACCCCTTTGATATGGAGGAGGAGAGGCAAAAAAGACGGTATAAAGGTTGCTGTATATAGACGGTATCAACATTAGCGTCTGTCGTCATGGGAACTGGGAGATGGAAGAGCTATACGGCAGCTCTGTTTGTTCGTGTTTAATAGTGCTTTGCGTATTACTTTCTTAGCAAGTGTTAGCGTAGAGCACCTCTTGATATGGAGGAGGAGAGGCAAAAAAGACGGTATAAAGGTTGCTGTATATAGACATTAGCATCTGTCGTCATGGGAACTGGGAGATGGAAGAGCTATACGGCAGCTCTGTATGTTCGTGTTTAATAGTGCTTTGCGTATTACTTTCTTAGCAAGGAGGAGAGGCAAAAAAGACGGTATAAAGGTTGCTGTATATAGACGGTATCAACATTAGCGTCTGTCGTCATGGGAACTGGGAGATGGAAGAGCTATACGGCAGCTCTGTATGTTCGTGTTTAATAGTGCTTTGCGTATTACTTTCTTAGCAAGTGTTAGCGTAGAGCACCTCTTGATATGGAGGAGGAGAGGCAAAAAAGACGGTATAAAGGTTGCTGTATATAGACATTAGCATCTGTCGTCATGGGAACTGGGAGATGGAAGAGCTATACGGCAGCTCTGTATGTTTGTGTTTAATAGTGCTTTGCGTATTACTTTCTTAGCAAGGAGGAGAGGCAAAAAAAGACGGTATAAAGGTTGCTGTATATAGACGGTATCAACATTAGAGTATTATATTTAACTCTTTCCATATTTATTTAATGATATTATACTATTTTATTTCAGCGGCTATTGTTCTATAAGATCATTTACATTTTAATAAATCTTATTTGCACACATATTTGGCTTTGACTTTTGTCTAAACTCACTTTGCGGAGAAAATATGGGGATATGTATCATATTTCGACTGCAATTATAACACAACAAAGAAATGTTTATCATACAGTTGTTTACGACATCCATGTCCTGATTCAGCTGTCAATACACTACACACTCAATCCCGCCTTGGTGGAGCCTTGCTCTCTACTAAGTAACCTTCTAGCAGACTCCACCCTTGACTGGTCGCCAATCAATCACAGAGCACATGCACAAGGTTTAAATGCCAAGCTTTAGCCTGAAATAAAATATGGAAAATACATAAATATTGTGTCCTCAAGGACGCACCTCTAACACTTGCCGACAGCGAAAATGCCAAGTTGTTCTCACAGACTGAAAACCTTCTTGCAAATTAGTAGTGCCCACATAAGTACGTACGTGACGCACACAAAGCCAGCTTTCTGCAGGCAAATAGTGGCAATGAGTGAATGGGTGTCAGTCCCTTGACAGTAGCTGCTCCCAGCATTTGTAATACGGCTCGTGAATCATTGGGTCCTGGTGGGAACCCAAAGAGAGACAAAGTCTGCAATTTCAGTAAACAACAGGAATCGTTACTAAACATCAACACATGAAATGCTACGACCATATTGGCTGCATATTATATCCAATTCCTCAATTTAACCTCAATTTAATCTGTTTTATGATTCACACTTTATAGCAATAATTATAACCTATCACAAAATCTAAATAAGCCCTTAATATGGCTTTCTTTTTTACCTGATTTTTAAACATCTGCCTGTCATCATGACAACCCAGCTCATTATTACCATACCACTGCCCCCTAGTGGTAAAGCATGGCAAAGCACCCCTGTTTAATCAAACTTGGAAGCAAGTCTCTTGGCTCCTGCAATGAAGAGCTATTTGCATGAAGATATCTGCTGATGGTCCTCAACATAAGTGTCTTTGGCTATCCAGCAGGGTGAATAAAAATCTGTGATTAATTCTCGGCTTTCACTCGAAATAGTAGGCATCACAAACAAATACGTGTGTTTCACGTGTAGGTGTAGATGCAAATGAAGAGCAAATATGATGACATGCTTTATTATATGGGTTGTACTTACGCTCCTAGCTGTGGATGGAGATGTTCTTCACTGCGTGGTGTCACCCTCCTATCAGATAAGAAAAACATGTTTAGTAAAGCACACACACAAAGCAAACACAACTAACTCATTCTATACAACACAGACTCATTTCTGACCTGTTTTTATCTATTTATCTAGCTCTGTTTAAATGGTAAAATAAAAATAAAAATAAAAATAAAAATAAAAATAAAAATAAAAATAAAAATAAAAATAAAAATAAAAATAAAAATAAAAATAAAAATAAAAATAAAAATAAAAATAAAAATAAAAATAAAAATAAAAATAAAAATAAAAATAAAAATAAAAATAAAAATAAAAATAAAAATTGTACTAAGATAGCAGGAAGTGAACAAATGTAACAGTTACTGATTATAAAAGTACCAGATGGAGGGGTAGGATTTAATAAGCTTTGCTTCCTACTCCTTTTGGACATGTGGAACTGTGAACTGATTATGTGATGCATTCAATTGTAATCTCATGCATGTTCAAATGAAATAAAACCATTACATACAGTACACATTTGCAAAGCAACCACAATCCTAAAGATGTGTCCTTACCGTGCCTGCCAGCACCTCAAATAATCCACCCAAATAAAAAACTAATTAAAACAAAAAAAAAACCTTAAACTATATTAGGAAAGCAGGAAGTGAACAAATGTAACAGTTACTGATTGTAAAAGTACCAGATGGAGGGGTAGGATTTAATAAGCTTTGCTTCTTCCTACTCCTTTTGGACATGTTTAACTGTGAACTGATTATGTGATGCATTCAATTGTAATCTGATGCATGTTCAAATGAAATAAAACCATTACCATTACCATATCTATCTGTTTTTATAACTGCCAAAGATGTGTTACCTATGCAGTATGTTACATTGGGCGTGATAAATGATAAATGTATTCTTTATTTATAAATAACAACAGTTTTAGGCGATAATATGGTCGATCTTCGTTCCGACCCTTACCTACGGTCATGAACTTTGGGTAGTGACCGAAAGTACAATCACTGTCATAGAAGATACTCGGAGTAGAACCACAAAAAGTGCCTTTCAAAATATCACATTTACTTTTCAGTAGAGGATATCGTGACATTGTATACTGTACTGTACTGCGTATTACTGTAAATGCTGATAAATGAAGTAATGGTAATGGTTTTATTTCATTTGAACATGCATCAGATTACAATTGAATGCATCACATAATCAGTTCACAGTTCCACATGTCCAAAAGGAGTAGGAAGAAGCAAAGCTTATTAAATCCTACCCCTCCATCTGGTATTTTTACAATCAGTAACTGTTACATTTGTTCACTTCTTGCCTTTCTGATATAGTTTAAGTTTTTTTTTATTGTTTTTTTATTTTTTTTTTACATTTTTTAAAATTTGTAAAAAAAAAATTAATTTTTAAAATGTTTTAAAATTTAAATTTTTTAAAAAAAATTTGTCACGTACCGAAGTACAAGGTGATATGAGCATCCAATGCCATAATGGGTACCATAGTAAGTGTCAATATAGTGATATATATAGCACATCATGACTGGTTCAAGACTCTTCATCCTTGTATTTAGCAAACATCAACTGCTTGTATTGTTTCTTGAATTGGCTCATCGTTGTGCATTGTTTGAGGGTCTTACTCAATCCATTCCATAGTTTGATTCCACATACTGAAATGCTATGGCTTTTTAACGTAGTCCTAGCATATAAGTGTTTCAACTAGACAATGGACTGAGCAATCAAAACGAGTACAGCAATAATCAGCTCATTTATCTCTGATTGAGTTTGACAAGAACATCCGCAAGATGACCTTAAGTTTTATAATGAAAATCAGCTGCTTAGCATGCATCTAGTTTTACTTACTCGAGGCAAGTACTGGCATCAGAACAAAATGACCATCTCACCTTTTTTCAAAAAATATCACCTTCTTTCACTTTTCTTGAATGTTCAGATTTATTTGCTATCAGAGGAATTTACTCTGTGGCCAGAGTTTGGATTGAAAAAATACATTACCCCATCAAGATGACATGGTGCACAAAGCTGGTAGAATACAACAACTACATATGGAAAACATTGTGGGCAATTACTGTACAGTAGTTCAGACACTTAAGAAGGATCTGCAATATGTACACAGAAAAACCACAACATGCTTCTTGGGCTAAAAGACCTTCAAGCAGGAAGCCTGGTGAGAAAAAGCCCACAATATGGTTGACTAGATCATTCAATGATAGAAGAAACGTCCCACCTTGTGAGGTAAGAATGATTTCAAGAACGGGAAGGGATCAAATACTTTCTACCGCTTATCCTCACAAGGGTCGCTGGAGCCTATCCCAGCTGCCTTTGGGCAAGACACCCTGGACTGGTCGCCAGCCAGCCAATCACAGGGCACATATAGACAAACAACCATTCACACTCACATTCATACCTATGGACAATTTGGAGTCGCTAATTAACCTAGCATGTTTTTGGAATGTGGGAGGAAACCGGAGTACCCGGAGAAAACCCACGCATGCACAGGGAGAACATGTAAACTCCACACAGAGATGGCCGAGGGTGGGGTTGAACTCGGGTCTCCTAGCTGTGAGGTCTACGCGCTAACCACTCGACCGCCGTGCAGCCTGTATTAATTCATTCATTCATTTTCTACCGCTTGTCCTCATGAGGGTGCTGGAGCCTATCCCAGCTGTCTTCTACACCCTGGACTGGTCGCCGGCCAGCCAATCACAGGGCACATATAGACAAACAACCATTCACACTCACATTCATACCTATGGACAATTTGGAGTCGCTAATTAACCTAGCATGTTTTTGGAATGTGGGAGGAAACCGGAGTACCTGGAGAAAACCCACGCATGCACGGGGAGAACATGCAAACGAGGTTGGGATTGAACTCAGGTCTCCTAGCTGCGAAGTCTGCACGCTAACCACTTGACCACTGCGCAGCCTGTATTATAATTACAAAATTTAAAATGTGTTATTTTTTACATATATTAAAAAAAACAGCAATTTTTAAACAATATAATAGAACACGACATTACGAATCTACAGTTCACAACTTGTTGGATTGTTTGCATCTGCTGAGTTGTTATTAATTTGCTGAGTCACCACGTTTCACTTCTGTTTCCCAGTCATACGATTGTCATTAGCAGCTTTTGCTAAGTAGTTGTTGCTTGTTCTTCGGTGGAGAGTAAACAGTTCACTTATCCTTGGGTTCTGTCTCGTTCTGAACCGTATCGCCACATTTGGGGACTCTCGACGGAATATTTCGACCCACAACAATAACAGCCCTGCGGTACCAGCGGAACTAAATGTATTGTATGCCTTCTGCTACCTTTTGAAGGTAGTAAATCTTTCACGTTAGTACAATGTTTTCAATTAACTGTCATTGACTATATGTTTTAAGATTCTGCAACAGACATCTGCAACAAATTCTCATACCGTGGTGGACGTTGAAACTGTCAACGGTCCCATGTCTAGTCTGAAATTTACCAATGAAACCCTGGTCATATGAGACCATAATTGGTTATTCAGCACTAACTCGATTCCCTGTGTTTGGAGACAGAGAAATGCTATATATAACCACAAGAACACCACTCCCACTGTCAAACATGGAGGTGAAAACATTCCGCTTTACAGACAGACTCTACGAGTGGCCAATGAATGGCGGCTATGTACCATAAAATCTTGGGTGAGAACCTCCAAGTCTCAGAACACTTCAAGGCCGTGAATGGGTCTTGGGTTGTGGATCCATAGACAGCACATCCCTGAGTGACCTAGCCAGTCTGTGGATTTCAATCCCAGAGTAAAATTGGTGTAGACAAAAGAAACAGTCTCATCTTTAGAAAAAAGACGGTATAAAGGTTGCTGTATATAGACGGTATAAGTCCCAAAATCCCTCTTGAAATGTACACAACCCTGGTGACCAAACAAGAAACATATGGCTTCTGTTTCTCTTCACTGGATCAAATTTAATTTTTTGGTGTTTTTCCTTTCTCTTAAATCAAACCTACTATAAACATTACAACCAGGGTGAACTTACAAAACCATCAGGGGATCAAACCCTTTTTAGATTTCAAACTCTACCTTTGCCCGAGCAAACATGACACAAGAGGTTGTGTTCTATTTTCCACACAGAACACGTCAGTATACGTTTTTCATCATCATTGTCACCAAAAATCCCTCTGATTATAATGAAAAAGTGACACCAGAATGGTAAACAAACTGAGAAGTTAGTTTGGCCGTCAATGTTCATACAAAGTCAGTCGACTGCAGAACATTGCTATCTGTAAACCGAGCTATTTATTGAAAGTTATCCAAACGTATTTTCCAAATATCCAAAAAAAAATCCAAATATATTTTCGCCATCTGTGGAACAGAATCTAAACCAGGGGTCTCAAACATGCAGCCCGCAGGCCAAATGTGGCCCGCAGGACACCAGTTTGAGGCCCCTGCCTTGATATGAAACACTTAATGTTAGTGCGGCCCGCGCAAGTTGGATATAGATGCTGTATGGTGTCATGTACCCAGAAAAAAATTATTACGTTTGATTAATGTTCATGTTAAAGGTTAAATAACTGTTATAGTTATCCTCCCTATCCGTGTGGAAGTGGTAATTCTTTGGCTATTTAAGTTTAAAGGAAATAACTTGAAGGCAAGCAGCTTTCGTGTGCATTACTGCCATCTGTGGAACAGAATCTAAACCAGGGGTCTCAAACACGCAGCCCGCGGGCCAAATGCGGCCCGCAGGACACCAGTTTGAGGCCCCCGCCTTGATATGAAAGTTTAATGTTAGTGCAGGCCCGCACAAGTTTGATAAGGATGCTGTATGGTATCATGTACCCAGAAAAAAATTATTACGTTTGATTAATGTTCATGTTAAAGGTTAAATAACTGTTAATAGTTATCCTCCCTATCCGTGTGGAAGTGGTAAGTTTTTGGCTATTTAAGTTTAAAGGAAATAACTTGAAGGCAAGCAGTTTTCGTGTGCATTACCGCCATCTGTGGAACAGAATCTAAACCAGGGGTCTCAAACACACAGCCCGCGGGCCAAATGCGGCCCGCAGGACACCAGTTTGATTTTTCAAACTATTTTTCATCTTATTTTGTGTAGAAAAATAAAAAGTAAGATATTTGAGAACAGTGGAATGTTTTATCAGAGCTTTTATTGTAGAAAATCGAAACCAAAGCAAAGTTTATTCATTTTTCTGTTTTTAATAAATGCGTTTTTTTTTTTTTTTTTTTTTTTTGGAAACCTGATGCGACCCAGTCTCACCCAGACCCTAGCTCCAGTGGCCCCCAAGTAAATTGAGTTTGAGACCCCCGCTCTAAAGGGACACGAGCTTTTGGAAATAACCAGAATAAGGATGTCACAAATCAAAGCGTGTTGCTTTAAAGTTGATGTTCTTTGCAGCCTCCTTTCCTCTACTCTTACAACGTTTAAAGATCTGCTTCTTCACTGTCACTCCTGGATACCCATCACAAACAAAAACGGCTCGCCAGAAAGACGAGACCAATAAATTGCAAGAGGTTGTCTGCTATTTGATCATACTACAAGAACCTTCAGTGGAAAATTGTAGTAGTGCGACTGTTTATCCGTGAATGTTCACAGCTGTTTTCCTAATTCTTTTTTTTTTTTTTTTACACAGATCATGTGACAAAACGTGCACTCCACCTGGGATAGAAGCTATAATCGAATCTGTATTCAAACATATCCTACCTTAACAAGACTTCCAGAAATATCATTCCATCAAAACATCCCAAATCACTGAGTAATCCAGTAATTCCGAGAAGCTAAAGTCAAATATATACATCGTTATCCGCAGCGAATACGGTATAATTTGTTTAGTGTGCGTTGTGAGTAGATGTTTACAAATGGCTACCGCTCTACTTGGAAGCATGTGCGCCATTCATCCAACAGATTCAAACCTCTTTCATCATTGCCAAAGCAAGCCTGAGGATGCGTCTACCCAAAACTCCTTCTATACTTCATCCCATACGTTATCCCGTCACACCACAGATCTCTACCTTCATCAGAGACCTTCTGTGCCCCCCCCCCTTCATCCATTAATGCAGACTGGCTCTCCGTGACATTTGAAGGCTATTATGGGCTCCTGAATCCATCACGAGCACAGATACAATATAGCTTTGTGTGGCTGGTGAAGTCTGACATGTGGAAGCAATTGCGGGACAGAAAAATAAATGATCCGTTTAACGATCAAAAAGACGAATAAACACGGGTCATCATCGAACATCTAATCAAAATAAATTCATTCAACACAATTGGCTACCGGTGATAGCTTGTAAGTCTCACAGTGGAAAAACCCTGGCGTATAATGATAAGAGTTACTCAAACAATTAATGATAATTGATTTATTCATTTAAAGTGTAACGATGCCAGTTGGCGATGGATAACAGTTGACAGATCGAGGCTGTTAGTTCGATGCGTAGGACACTAGACTAGTCATTCCGTAGTCTGTGGTTCGATCCTGGGCAGAACGTGGGGTTTCTGAACATAACATTGGACATAACTAATCGCTGTTAGTTTCTAGTTTTTAGCTCGCATGAATGAAGTCCCATCTTGGAGTCGTAGCTCCAGTCCTTTATTTACCTCAAACGTCCACATCAACAAGCATCCCAAAACCCTTGTTTACATTAGCATGACACAGATGTCATTTATTCTTTGACTTCCCTAATTTTACACTGAGCCGAATACTGTTTTTTTTATGAAGGTAAGCTAAAACTTTTAGCGGTGCCTTCTTCATTGGTGCTCACTGGCTTATTTTTTGTTGGTGTTAATTGTTATTATTATTATTTTTACCTGGTCGACAAAATTAGCTCAATGACTCGATGCCCAACCCTAGTTTGTTGATCTGGTGTAGGTCCTTGCTTGCTTAGAATTAGCAAAATTCTAAAAGTTTTTATTTTCATTAAACAGCATCTCGGCTGCACGGTGATCGAGTGGTTAGCGCGCAGACCTCACAGCCTTAATATTTTGTCGTAGTATTAAATTGATACCCAGTAAATACACTTTCTGTATTTGCCATATTGATACTGCTACTTTTTTAGTTGAGATGTTCAAGGTCATTAAGTGATTTTGCCTTTTTTGATCACCATTATAATTGCAAGACAAACATTTTATCAGCACTATAGTTAGTTACGGGCCACAAGGTGGACACAGCTAGGAGACCGGAGTTCGATTCCACCCTCGGGCCATCTCTGTGCATGCGTGGGTTTTCTCCGGGTACTCCGGTTTCCTCCCACATTCCAAAAACATTCTACGTTAAATCTCTGTAACGGTAATGGATTACATTTTTAAGTCGCTTCATGCATCATTTTTGTGACTTTACAGATGTAATTTATATAAAAGGTTAAACAGTTGTGGTCCCGGTATTGACCCCTGGGGTACGCTGCACAATCTATTTAACTTCATATTTCTTCCTGTTTGCTATGAAGGAGGGCTGTACGGCGGTCGAGTGACCTCACAGCTAGGAGACTCGAGTTCAATCCCACCCTCGGCCATCTCTGTGTGGAGTTTGCATGTTCTCCCCGTGGGTTTTCCCCGGGTACTCCGGTTTCCTCGCACATTCCAAAAACATGCTAGGTTAATTAGCGACTCCAAATTGTCCATAGGTATGAATGTGAGTGTGAATGGTTGTTTGTCTATATGTGCCCTGTGATTGGCTGGCGACCAGTCCAGGGTGTACCCTGCCTCTCGTCCAAAGACAGCTGGGATAGGCTCCAGCACGCCTGCGACCTTCGTGAGGAAACATGAATGTCTCCAAATGACATTAATACATAATAACATTAAAAATAACAGCATGGCTGCGCGGTGTGCGAGTGGTTAGCGTGCTGGCCACACAGCTCAGAGACTCGGGTTCGATTACCCGTTCGGGCATCTCTGTGTGGAGTTTGCATGTTCTCCCCGTGGGTTTTCTCCGGGTACTCCGGTTTCCTCGCACATTCCAAAAACATGCTAGGTTAATTGGCGACTCCAAATTGTCCATAGGTATGAATGTGAGTGTGAATGGTTGTTTGTCTATATGTGCCCTGCGAGTGGCTGGAGACCAGTCGCCTGAAGACAGCTGGGATAGGCTCCAACATCCCTCATGAGGAAAAAATGGAAGAAAATGAATGAATACATATGCAAACACCTTAGTAGTACTCCTAAGAACATCTACAGAACTGTCCCCTATATCTCTATTTTGTAAAACCCTTGTACTGTCATGAAGATGTGCTACTTAGGCCACGGATACTTGATCTGTGAAGGCGGTTATTGTGGATGGGAGAATGGAACCTGAGGCTATTTGGTCACTGGCCGCATTCCCAGTCTCCTTTGCAAAAACACTTAAAAAAAATTCTAAGACAATAACAAAGTCTGTAGAGACCTGTAGCATTCTCAGGAATCCAATGTCACGTTTCTGTCAATGTAGCTCAGGTAGCACTCTTAGCATCCTGAACTAGGAATGTTTGAAAGCCAAAGAACAAAGACGGCAGCCTTCGGTCCGAAAACATTCACAGAGCTCTGTTTCGGTAATTAATTCACACAACGTCAAAACACTGCTTTGTGGCACATTTACTCTGAATTATAACAAATATATTATGATTGTATGAAATATCGCCCAAGTCCCTCTGTGTACAACACAATCATTTGACACTTTTAGTGTTCAGTCGCAGATCGAGATAACGGCTGATATAACAAATATAAAATACACCCTCAACTCTCTGGCCTTTGTCATATGGAGGAAAATAATGTATTATAATAATATTTTGTTACGTCAGATCACAGATTTATTCAGGGGAAGACTTATCAGTAGGTAAACACAGGCAACTGCCTGGGACACCAAGATTTCCAGCAGCCCCCAAACGTCTCATAAAAATTTTATTTACCTGATTTAAAAGTACATATTGGGCGGCAGGGCGGTCAAGTGGTTAGCGCGCAGACCTCACAGCTAGGAGACCAGGGTTCAATTCCACCCTGTGTGGAGTGTGCATGTTCTCCCCCCGTGGGATAGGCTCCAGCACCCCCGCGACCCTCGTGAGGATAAGCGGTAGAAAATGAATGAATGAATGTCTCCAAATGACATTAATACAAAAAAAACAATAATAACATTAAAAATAACAGCATGGCTGCACGGTGTCTAGTGGTTAGCGTGCAGGCCTCACAGCACAGAGACCGAGGTTCGATTACCCGGAGTTCGCATGTTCTCCCCGTGGGTTTTTCCTTGGGTACTCCGGTTTCCTCCCACATTCCAAAAACATGCTAGGTTAATTAGCGACTCCAAATTGTCCATAGGTATGAATGTGAGTGTGAATGGTTGTTTGTCTATATGTGCCCTGTGATTGGCTGGCCACCAGTCCAGGGTGTACCCCGCCTCTCGCCCGATGACAGCTGGGATAGGCTCCAGCACCCCCGCGACCCTCGTGAGGAGAAGCGGTAGAAAATGAATGAATGAATGAATACAGGCTGCACGGCGGTCGAGTGGTTAGCGCGCAGACCTCACAGATAGGAGACCCAAGTTCAATTCCACCCTGCGTGGGTTTTCTCCAGGTACTCCGGTTTCCTCCCACATTCCAAAAACATGCTAGGTTAATTAGCGACTCCAAATTGTCCATAGGTATGAATGTGAGTGTGAATGGTTGTTTGTCTATATGTGCCCTGTGATTGGCTGGCCACCAGTCCAGGGTGTACCCCGCCTCTCGCCCGAAGACAGCTGGGATAGGCTCCAGCACCCCTGCGACCCTCATGAGGGAAAGCGGTAGAAAATGAATGAATGAATAAAAGTACATATTGTATATTGTTTGGTAAGACTGCTCTTGGCTGCACGGTGGATGAGTGGTTATCATGCAGCTAGGAGACCCGAGTTCGATTCCACTTTCTGGTATTTCTGTGTGGAAATGTATTTTCTCCACATGTGTGGGTTTTCACCCAATAAAAAACAAAAAACATGGTTGTTTGTCTATATGTTGTCTATTGTTGTCTATATGTGCTCTGTGATTGCCTGGTGACCAGTCCAGCCTCTCAGGGCCTCTCGCCTGGGATAGGCTCCAGCACACCCGCGACCCTCATGAGGATAAACAGTAGAAAATGAATAAGAAGAAAAACACACAGAAAACAGAAACTCTTAAAAGTGTCTTTGGCATGTGTGTGTCTGAGTGGGGGGGTTAACTAAAGTCTTCTACCCACTGATGGTCATGTGACCAAGAAGAGCTAAACCAGATGGTGAAGAATAAGCCTCCAAGACTCGGACTATTCCTTCATAATTCACACCTTTAACAAACAACTCCAGTGTAGCATATTCACCAGAACAAACAACACGGCCCTAAATAAATCATAAAACCATCTGGCTGCAACAAACCGACGGCGTGAGTTCACTCGGTGCAAGCGAGGAGTTTTGTTATTATCCTTCATGTTTACATCTGATTTCTCCCAAGGCCTTCTCAGGACCACAGCCAGCCACACTCACTTCATCCCGTTACTCAGCAGTGACAACATCCACAGTGGGTGTCTCATGATCTTGTCTCATCATCCCCTGATTGTGCTAAGCCAATAGACAGCTGGGCACGACAACAATTAGCTCAATCAGACGGATTAAGCATAGCGGCGCTGAGTCATGCTTTGCAGCATGCAGCCAAGGGATACTTTTTTTCTGGTTCTGCTCGGCTCTACCCAATTCCCCGCCTTTCTTTCCTCATGTCAGAACAATGGCCAACCGGCCACAACATCATGGCCGCTTCCTCGATTGATAGCCAATATAAGAGCGAAACTGGGTCACCTTTATCATTATTATTATTATTATTATTATGCAATAATAAAAAAAATAATTATTAATTACTATTATTATACAATAAGAAAAACTGTATTATAATAATAATAACTATTATTATTTTATTTTATTATTTTATTATTATTGACCCATAACTGACCCACAACTGCCATAATAATAATAATTAGTATTATTATTATAAATAATAATATAATAATATATTAATAATAATGGTATAATTATATAATAATTATTATTATAAAATAATAATAATAATAATAAATATAAATAATTATTAGTAGTAGTAGTATTATGACAGTTATGGGTCAGTTATGGGTCAATAATTATCACACAAAATAATAATTATTAGTGTTATTATATAATTATGTTATATATAGTCATATATATTATTATAATAATAATTATAGTATTATTACTATTATATAACTATTTAATTAAGCTAATTATACAGCTTGCTGTGCATTGTTTGAAGGTCTTACTCAATCCATTCCATAGTTTGATTCCACATACTGAAATGCTATGGCTTTTTAACATAGTCCTAGCATATAAGTGTTTCAAATGTAGTTCTTCCCTGAGATCATATTTCTCCTCTCTTGTAGAGAAGTATTGGATGACATTTTTAGCTAATTGGTTATTTTTAGCCTTATGCATTATTTTAGCTGTTTGAAGATGAACTATATCAGCAAGTTGAAGTATTTGTGATTTTTAGAAATAAGGAGTTAGTATGTTCTCTGTAGGCGGCATTATGAATTATCCTTACTGGCCTTTTTTTTGCAGTACATTTAGCGAGTGAAGAATGCTTTTATAGTTATTAGCCCATATTTCCACACAATAAGTAAGATATGGTAGAACCAGAGAGTTTAGTAAACATTAGCAATTTCCAGAGTCATGATCCACTTGGACACAATTAATTCTGGGTTTTGTTGCATGTAAACATACTGGAAGTCATCAAGCTAGCCACTTCCATATCGATACCGCTTACATATTTGCTGATGCGCACCTCTGACTGTGAATAGTCCTGTGAAATAATCCTCCGCACATCTGAAATTCATCCAGTTTCTCAAGCCAGAGACTGAACAAGGCTTTTCTGTTTCCTGTTCTCCAGTGACTTTGGTGGCAGAATGTTCCTGCAGACTGGGCTTGGCCTCAGATGCTTGTGCTCATAACACAAGGAACACAACCCCACCATCAGACAAGGAGACTCTGCAGTGCGTTTCACGGGAGGCGAGGAGTTCACTCCGTGAAGTCCCATAAACTGTCCAAATCCCAATAAATCACACATGTATCTCCACTATGCACACACACAACAATATAAATCAACGTGAACTACTCCGCTTCACACATGCACACAGTGACACTGATAAATCCCGATTGCTTGAACATAAACCAAGATGGTGGGATCCAGCGTCAGGCTGCGGTGATTAAGAACCAGAAAATGAAGTCCGTGTTATCCGGAGTTTAACTCCTGATTCTGACCGGACCCAGACGACAACATGCTTTTAGGTGACCCGTTTATAGCTCCCAAACTTCATGCCACATCTGGCATAATCATATTTATAACTGGAACCAAAATAAGAGCATTTAACCCAAGAACAGACGTTTTTCCTGAGCCCTTCCACGTACTTCTGCTGAGTGAAAGTCAAAGTTTCCTTTCATCACGTAAATACTTGAGAGCTTTTTGGCGTTAACAAACAAGCCACCAGTCGTTCTCCCATGGAATTAAACTCGGACTCGGTCCAAAACTAGATGATCTCGCTCAGTCCCTAATGTCTCTGAAAACAAAAAAAAAGGCCATTCTAGTAAGCATGTTTAAACTCACACAGTGCGAAACAAAAGTTAGTCATTTCCCTCTGATGGGGAGTACACGGTACACAGGAAGAATATCTGATACTGCGCCTGACGTTATCCTTACCCTGATACATTGTGTATTTACACAGACGTTACAGATCTGGATTTTTCAGTGAGCTGCAAACCTGACATTTTCCAAAAGGAACATTCCTTGATAAGGAGGTAGAACCAGCTGAGGCTGAAGATGCAGTGCCAGGTACTGTGTGTCAAGTATTTAGAACCGGGTCAGCACATAAAAACCTGTTAATGCAGCCTGCGAGTCATTAGGATTCAACAAACACATCAAACCTCCACGTGAATGCGTAAGTAAGCACGGCATCACTTCATGACTCTTGATTATATCAGCCTCTAATAACTCTAATAACTCTAACAAATACATACATTATGAATATGATTCATTTTGGTCATGTTATGTTTTTACCCGACTAGTAAAAGGTCAATGAGTTCATTCATTTTTTACCATTTATCATGACGAGTGGTGCTGGAGCCTATCCCACCCCGCGGACTGGTCACCAGCCAATCACAGGGCACATATAAACAAACAACCATTCACACTCACATTCATACCTATGGACAATTTGGAGTCGCTAATTAACCTAGCATGTTTTTGGAATGTGGGAGGAAACCGGAGTACCCAGAGAAAACCCATGGGGAGAACATGCAAACTCCACACAGAGATGCCCAAACAGGTAATCGAACCTGAGTCTCTGAGCTGTGTGACCAGCGTGCTAACCACTCGCACACCGTGCAGCCAAGCTGTTATTCATTCATTTTCTACTTCTTATCCTCACAAGGGTTGCAGGTATGCTAGAGCCTATCACAACTGTCTACGGGCGAGAGGCAGGGTACGCCCTGGACTGGTTGCCAGCCAATCACAGGGCACATATAGACAAACAACCATTCACACTCACATTCATACCTATGGACAATTTGGAGTCGCTAATTAACCTAGAATGTTTTTGGAATGTGGGAGGAAACCGGAGAACATGCAAACTCCACACAGAGATGGCCGAGAGTGGAATTGAACTCGGGTCAAATAGCTGTGAGGCCCCCGCCTCTTGCCCAAAGACAGCTGGGATAGGCTCCAGCAACCGCCGCAACCCTAGTGAGGATAAGCGGTAGAAAATGAATGAATGAATGAAAAATAAAATAAAAAAAAACTTAAACTATATTATGAAAGCAGGAAGTGAACAAATAAAAAATATTTAAATTAATTAAATTAATGAATAAAAATAAAAATAAAAATAAAAATAAAAATAAAAATAAAAATAAAAATAAAAATAAAAATAAAAAAAATAAAAAAAAATTAAAAAAACTATAGCAGGAGGATTGTAAAAAGTACCAGATGGAGGGGTAGGATTTAATAAGCTTTGCTTCTTCCTACTCCTTTTGGACATGTGGAACTGTGAACCGATTATGTGATGCATTCAATTGTAATCTGATGCATGTTCAAATGAAATAAAACCATTACCATTACCATACATGCCGCTTCCCATGATGCCCATGACCCCTTTGACCCCTGGCTTAGACAGTCATCAGAGTGTCATCAGCAGCGATACAATTAAACTGAAGTCAAAGTTGCTAACTTTGTTGCTAAAGTTGTGCAAAAATTACTGAAACTCCAAACAGTCGGACATGTGTATTCAAAATAGAGAATAGAGAAGGTCAAATTAAGTTCACTTGTGTTCGTGCGTGCTTACTTATCTAGCTAGGCTTTTTTTTTTTTAAACGAATTGGACACCCTTACATTACCTGATAGCGTCAATAAAAATGAGCACTATTATCTTTATCAGGGTATTTTTTTAAAACTAGCTCTTATAATTAATCACAGTGAATCAATCATGCTAATTTCTATGAAGACAGTATCCATCCATCCATCTATTGGTGCTCCCAGGTGTGCCTGGTGCATTCCCACACGGTCCATTCATTCACTTGAGGCCACATTTGACATGAAATCAACACAGAAAGCACATTTCTATGAAGCATGTGTTGAGGAAAAAAGCCACTGCAACATAATACGGCCTTGGCAAGAAGTGAAAGTCTGTGAAGTGAAGCCAGAAGAAATAAGCTAAACATTGCTAGGAGGTAGGACAAGGCGCATCTGTAAAGTAATCGAACGCGTTACGCATTACGTCATCACGTTTCAAGTTCATCCCTAGCGTCATGCAAATGTCTTCTAACTCTGACAAAACAACAGCGACGGCTTTTTAATTTGACTTTTTTTTTTTTTTTACTTACACTAGTCGCTAAAATTGGAGATGTCCACTCGAAGCTCCAGGCTGCCAGCTTGAAAGGTTTGTTTTCTGCTTGGGTTTGTACCCCTCCTCTCTCTCACACATCTGCTCCCTAAAACGCAGGAGGACCTCCCCTCCCTCTTGTTCCCTCCACACTCCAAGATATTCCCTCCAGATGAAATTATCAGTCGTATTTCCAAAGTTTCACATAAACACCAACGAGGCGGGAAAGTGTTCCTTCCTGTCAGCTTGTCCCCAGGTGACATAATTAGGAGGGGGTGGGCGGGTCGATACAAACATCGATATTGTTGATACCAGTGGTAGTATCGGTTCGATACTCGTGTGATGAGTTTTATTATGCTTATTTTCTCAAAAATGTGTGTTTTTTGTGTTGTTCTAATATAATATATAATAATATATAATTATTATATATAATATGTATATAAAATATAATAATTATAATATAAAAAAATAAAATATAATTATATATAATAATAATATAAAAATTATAATAATTACAAGAATAATAATATAATTATTACAATATTATTATTATTATTATATCTAATATATAATATAATAATTATATAATAATTATATGATTATATAATATTGCAATAATATAATAATAGTTATTATATTATATATAATATATTATATTAGAACAACAAAAAAAACACATTATAATATAATAATAATTATTATTATATATTATTATTATTATATTATTCATTCATTCATATTCTACCGCTTTTTCCTGACGAGGGTGCTGGAGCTAGTGTGATGAGTTTTATTATGTTTATTTTCTCAAAAATGTGTTTTTTTGTGTTGTTCTAATATAATATATAATATAATAATTATAATTATATATAATAATAATAGAATTATTATGATTATGACAAAAATAATAATATAATTATTATAATAATTATATAATTACAATTATAACTATATAATTATTACAATATTATAATTATTATTACTACTATTATTATTATATCTAATATATAATATAATAATTATATAATTATTACAATAATATATAATATATTATTATATTATATATAATTATATTATATTAGAACAACACAAAAAACACATAATATAATAATAATTATTATATATTATTATTATATTATTCATTAATTCATTCATATTCTACCGCTTTTTACTCACAAGGGTCGCGGGGGTGCTGGAGCCTATCCCAGCTGTCTTTGGGCGAGAGGCGGGGTACACCCTGGACTGGTGGCCAGCCAATCACAGGGCACAAATAGACAAACAACCATTCACACTCACATTCATACCTATTATATAATATAAAGTTTATATTTATGTATTTTTATATAGTTTAGAAAGTTGAATGAGCTTTACTTGACTATATTGCTAAAAAAAATTGCATGTAACTAAATATATTCATTCATTCATTCATTTTCTACCGCTTATCCTCACGAGGGTCGTGAGGGGTTGCTGGAGCCTATCCCAGCTGTCTTCGGGTGAGAGGCGGGGTACACCCTGGACTGGTCACCAGCCAATCACAGGGCACATATAGACAAACAACCATTCACACTCACATTCATACCTATGGACAATTTAGAGTCGCTAATTAACCTAGCATGTTTTTGGAATGTGGGAGGAAACCGAAGTACCAGGACTAAAAAAGTAGCAGTATCAATATAGCAAATACAGAAAGTGTATTTACTGGGTATCAATTCAATACTACGACAGAAGATTAAGTCCACATTAAAAAAATTAATCTGAGATTTCATCAATAAAGGCGTAAAAATTACATTTACCCAAAGTCGAAAGTCACATAAGTCCTCCCTTTTCATACATGTCTCAGCAGGGTGGCCGTCGCCACCCTTGATCACTCTCCGGGTACCCCCACAGCTGAGGGGACAATTTTGACAAACGCAAATGTTCTGTGGTGCAGAACATTAGTTCAGCCTAACATCCATTTCCGCTTGGACGCATTTCACTGCAGCACACAACTTTCCGTGGGACAACAGAAGAGAGTTGACTGTGTTGTGCATGAACCAAAAATGGTAAGTACATTTTCTATGACTACTTTGGTAGGTTATTGTATTTTTTTATTATTATTTTTTTTTTTTTACATAATTTTTTTTTTTTTTTTTCCAGATTTTTTTTTTTTAGAGTACAGAATTTTATTGAATTCTGAAGCGTGATTCAGCACATAAATCTGAGCATGTAATACGACATCCAATTCGTTATTATGGCCTGCGTGGGTGGCCACAGCCACCCCACTGACCATCTGGACAATTCAGGTATCAACTTATAGCCACCCCTATATGAGTAATGGTCTCACCTTCCATTCCTGAATAGCTATGGTTTATTTCCCCCCTCTGACACATATGGCAAATAATATTACAACTTTTTTACGAGAATAAAGTCATTAGTCCTAAATGCTGTGTTTACTTGTGTGATAGGTTAAAAATGTGAATGTAAATTCAAATCCATGTACGACAATAATGGGAGTACAAAAAAACGATACATTATGTAGATCCTTAACATCTGTCCAATTGTATTTATGTGTGAAAAACATCCTGCAGAACACAAATGTGACATCCTGAGATACTGGTCCAAGAGTTACTACTGTTTAATAAAGACGGCAACACAAACACAATCTTCATCATTTGCAGGAACAAAGATGTCCCGGAAAGCAACGTGTGCACGTCTCGCTCGTAGTACTTTGAATTATAGGATGGGATGATGCGGTCCAACTGAAACATTGCAGCTCTGGTGTAATCGCTCTCTCTCCGGATATAAATCAGGTCTATTCTGGCTTTGTCAGCTGTTATGATTGTTGTGTGCAGTGATTTTTATACATCCCAGGATAATGCCTCCTTTACGGAGTCTGATGGCAGGTGAGTGGAGATGCTGCTTGTACGGATACTAAATCAGACCACAGCTGAGAAGTAGAACACTCTGTGGACATTATTAGAACACTGGCCATTACACTCGAAACTGGGAATGGAGGAAAACATGGAGTTGTTCGGACTTTTGACAACCGTAATGGCTTTCTACAGGATTCTGGAGTGAGCCTGTAGGGAGGTTTTTTATATGCGAGGTCAAAGGGCCATGCTCACAATCTGTGTTCTTGACTTTATCCTATGAACATATATGTAATAATATATGTAATCATGCATGTATGTATGCATGCATGTATGTATCTGTATGCATGTATGTATCTGTATGTATGTATATATGTATGTATGTATGTATATATGTATGCATGTAAGCATGTATGTATGTGTGCATGTAAGCATGTATGTATGTATGCATGTATATATGTATGTATGCATGTATATATGTATGTAAGTATGATGTTTGTATGTATGTTTGTATGCATGTAAGTATGTATGTATGTATGTGAGTATACATGCATCCATGTTTGTATGTATGTATGTATGTGAGTATACATGCATCCATGTTTGTATGTATGTATGCATGTATGTATGTTTGAATGTATATGAGTTTATATGTATGCATGCATGGATGTATGTATTCATGTATATATGAATGCATGTATGTATGTGAGTATATATGTATGCACGTATATATGTATGTATGCATGTTTTTGATAATGATGGATAAATGCATATGTATGTATGTATGTATGTTTGTATGTATGTAATCATGTATGTTTGAATATACGTATGTATGTATCCTATGAACATATATGTAATCATGCATGTATGTATGCATGTATGTGTGTATGCATGTATATATGTATGTTTGTATGATGTTTGTATGTATGTATATATGTATGCATGTAAGTATGTATGTATGTATGTTTGTATGTATATGAGTTTATATGTATGCATGCATGGATGTATGTATTCATGTATATATGAATGCATGTATGTATGTGAATATATATGTTTTTGATAATGATGGATAAATGCATATTTATGTATGTATGTATGTATGTAATCATGTATGTTTGTATATATGTGAGTATACATGTATGCATGTATGTATGTATGTATGTATGTGTGTATGTATGTTTGCATGTTTTTGATAACGATGGATGGATAAATGCATATTTATGTATGTATGTATGTATGTATGATATTAGATATTTTACCCATTTTCCTATGCATAGGTTTTTGATTTTTTCCCAAAAGTCCGGCTTCAGTGTTTGTGTTTGTAAAACACAGCCAATTGGTTTGTGTCCTAAGAAACATGGTCCATTAGCTCAACTTTTTAAAGCTAATTTAACAACTGAATATGAAGTGACGCCACCCATTTTAATACCATAGCGCGTTTTTGGAAAATATCCCAGTGACATGGAACCAAACAGGTTTGATGGTTTTTGAGAGCAAGGCATATGCTAGCCACAAGCATATAGTAGAATTGTTGAAAATGTAATTTGGTTTCTTCTGCACATCTGCACAATGCAACATGTCTGAAAAGGAGTAGTCATGGAAAAAATGATTAGTCCACCCTTGTTTCTTCAGTTTCTTGTTAACTTTAATGCCTACTACAACTTAAGGTTTGGACGACGACAACTCATAAGAGTTACATTTTTTGGCAATACAATACCATAATAGCCTTGTGAGGTTCTTCTTTGTTGTCGTCATTGTATTTGTCCAAATGTTCAGTTGTGTTCAGTTGTACCAGTCATTAAAATAAAAACAAGGGTGTTTGTTTCCACATTTAAAAAAAAAAAATCCCTTCCATATTAAGTATAAAATAAACGGCCATGAAGCATCGCCATAGCCGAGAATCATTTTCTTCCATTTGTGTCAAATTCAAAAAGGCATTCATGGAAGAACAGCTGAGAAAATGAAGAAAGGATCTTGGGTCCAATGCCAAAAGTTTGAAGGCCAGTGCAGTTCTTTTTTTCCTGTTGCAGACTTCCCCACTCTTTGCTTGTTTTTATTGATTTTGGCATAACCGCAAATCTGTTTTTACAAGCACACGCAAGTGACGTTAATACTACAACATAACATAAACGCTTACTTTTCATAAAAATTACCCTATTTGGTTGCAAATTCCTATGGACCATGTATGTCAACTTAGGCTTCTGAGAGGGGACCTTTTAGTCGTAAGAAAAACATCTGGTCGAGCAGGACTTTGCTGAGTTGGTCGACTTAAAGACAAGTTGTTGACATAAACTATCGACTTCAACTGGTTCTACTGGACTAGAAGAACTAATGGAGTGGCCAGTCAACAGCCTATACCTCAACCCAACTAAACACTTGTGGGATCAGCTTGGGCGTGCTCCTACCACTGATAAGACTTCAATCTTCCGGTCTACTAAAGAACACCAAACAAGAGCCAACAGCAATATGAGAATAAGCTCTTTGGCATAGAAAGGGAACATTTGGCATTTAACATGGGTGCAAAGCACTTAGATGTGCTTCTCATCCCAGAAATGCCGATTCCACATTCATCAAACTGACTTTTCAACATTGAATACTTTATGAGCGAGAAGGATTATAAAGTTCTGCAATGATTTTGTGTTTATTCAGCATAATTCCAACATAACCCTCCTAAACATGGTTAGCTTCAAATCAAAGCTTTGGTTGTTTTGTGCAGGTTATCTTAGAGACGGTGCGTTGCTTAGAGAACCACTCCAACACCTGGATGGAACCCAGGGTTGTAAAATTGAAGAGAAGAGCCTGCTCTAAATGTTAAATAGAAAGATCACTGGGAGGAGATATTTCAACTGAGCGATGTCAGTGATGGGTCTTCCAGTTTATCCCCCACAAACTTAGTCTAAGACTAAAAACGGTATGTAACACTCAGAGAAAGAAGTGTAAGAGTACGAGTTAAGTCGTGCAGCAGTTATATTGGAGATGGAATGAAGAGAATGGACAAAGATGAAGTGTCCGTGTAGAAAAAAGGTCAGAGGCAGCCACAGCAGACTGAGAAACAAGAGGAAGCAGTCAAGACTTAAATGTTGTTTTATCAAGTTCATGTTCTCGCCTACTTCTCTCATTCCAAAATACACCATTACATCACAGCGAGCATGGGAAAACTTCCTCAAAGCCATACACACAGCATCACAATATCTCTTATTCGGTTAAACATATTCATCTTTAGAGAATCACCGTTCAAACCCCGCAAACACATTCAGTGTCTTGACTTGACGGATCAAAGTGTTCAGAAATGCTGTCATGCTGTTTATCTACAGTATATAGAAGCCCTGCCATTATATTCAACAAATAAACCAATTGCATTTTCAATGACTGGAGGCAAAAGTCTGGAAACACTTTTGCTAACCTCAGTTTATGGAAACGAATGAAAAGGGAAAACAAACCAAAAGACAAAACACTTTTATGGCAACCACATACATGGTTTATTCACATGAATGGATATTTCCAAAGACAAAGTTGGGGGTTATTAACATATTCAGTTTGTTTGGTATTCTAAACCCAACTTGGACAACAACGGCACCACCTCTATTTCATGGTCTAGATCTTTCGGAATGAAAGCTTCCCCTAGATCTCCGATAAATCAAATAATAAACAAAAATGAAAAACGAGAGTGGGCGCATAGTCAGGAGATGGAAATATGGATTAAATTATGAACAAACTCATCACAAGAGTTAATTCCAAGTTCCACTCTAGTGACCGAAATTGTGATGAGAAAATGAACACAGCACTGCTTGAGCGAGGTGGGATTCGAACGTTTAAAACCTCTAACGGGGATCGAGCTACTTGTGTCTAAACGTTAGTATGTTTCATACTTGTAAACAAGTACGTGTGTCAGTGGTCTGCATTAGCAGCACCCGCCCTGCCTGGATAGACAATAATCCCACTGTGCAATCAGGGGTGGGATGGATCCTTCTTTTGGATGAAAAGACCAGAAAGAGAAGAGCTGATTTTGAAGACTCTTGGTCTACTTTGGGATGAAAAGACCAGAAAGAGAACAGCTGATTTTGAAGACTCTTGGTCTACTTTGGGATGAAAAGACCAGAAAGAGAACAGCTGATTTTGAAGACTCTTGGTCTACTTCTCTGTGAACATCTGCTTGGCTCTCTGGAACTACATTTTACCGAGGGACAGCAACCGGTGGTTCAATCATGGTTGACAGTTAGGATTCGTTAAAAGGGTTTCTGACTTCGATGTCTGTGCATGTACGGACCACAGACACACTGTGGCGACATGTATTGGATACAATTTTTGCCAGCCCCTGAATCAGGTTGCCTCGCTTCAGGTAGCTACAGATGTAACGATTTGGACCACCTCGCCATTCTCTCCCTGGATGGTCCCTTTCACCTCCATGTCTGATTGTAGGGTCGGAGCCAGCTCAGCCGCCTGGGAAACACAAAACCGCAACACGGTTACTTTCGGGAAGCGGACATATCACACATCAACAGTGCAAATTGCCAAAACTATTCTTAGCGGCCTGATTCCTTGGATTTTAAAATTCACAGTCAGGATATAAAATTCTGTTGTACTAACAATCTTTTCCAGTGACAACAGTTTTCAATCATGCTGGTTGTTGTGTGATATGTAAGAACTTTTACAAAATACTTCCACAGGTTTGATTATTTTTTTTATTTTATTTTATTAGGTGTGTCAACACAAACAAGATTGTGTCTACGAAAACAATACAATATTTTAACATTAATTTTAAGGAAAGCACAATGACTGTAGACTGTAAAAAAATCGAGTGGTGCTTATGTTGCTTAGATAACTGTGATAGATTGATAATAAATATACTGTATATAGATAATAAATTGTCCCGCCACAACTATAACCCTGTGGCAAGAAGTCGCAGTGGACGATGCCCCTCGCATCGAAGAATGCGATCAACAATCCAACAATGCTGGAATTTTGTGCTATAGAAATTAATTCAACACATGACAAATCTCGGTTGTACGGCAGTCGAGTGGTTAGCACGCATGCCTCACAGCTAGGAGACCGATGAATTCCACCCTCGGCTATCCCTGTTTGGCGTTTGTGTGTTCTCCCTGTCCATGCATGGGTTTTCTCCGGGTACTCCGGTTTCCTCCCACATTCCAAAAAACATGCTAGGTTAATTGGCGACTCCAAATTGTCCATAGGTATGAATGTGAGTGTGAATGGTTGTTTGTCTATATGTGCCCTGTTATTGGCTGGCAACCAGTCCAGGGTGTACCCCGCCTCTCGCATGAAGACAGCTGGGATAGGCTCCAGCAACCCCGGCGACCCTAGTGAGGATAAGCGGTAGAAAATGAATGAATGAATGTTGCAGTCTACTAATTTAATTTGGAAGAGTGCTGGCAACAAGGGCGGCACGGAGGTCGAGTGGTTAGCGCGCAGACCTCACAGCTAGGAGACCAGGGTTCAATTCCACCACTAAGGAGCCAGTTGTTGATCACTAGTAATGATTAATTGATTGAATGGATGATGTAAAGTATTTTTTTGTTTGTTTTGTGGTTTGAATTGTCTTGTTTTCATAAAATTGGTTTCGTTTTTGAACTCATTGACGGAGCTGCACGGTGGACGAGTGGTAACCGCACAGGCCTCAGAGCTAGGAGACCCGAGTTCAATTGTCCATAGGTATGAATGTGAGTGTGAATGGTTGTTTGTCTATATGTGCCTTGTGATTGGCTGGCCACCAGTCCAGGGTGTACCCCGCCTCTCGCCCAAAGACAGCTGGGATAGGCTCCAGCACCCCCTGCGACCCTCGTGAGAAAAAAGCGGTAGAAAATGAATGAATGAATGAATGATTATTATGCCGATGTTGGTATCTAGGAGATGTTCTCTTTGTACTTGAATGCCCCGCCTGACAGTGTTTAATATCAGACAGTGAAAGCTGATGTGTGAACAACAATCCTGGTGACCGTGAACATCGGGAGTGACTCAGCGCCAGAAGTTCCATCAAACACACCTGCAGTATTTGAAACCTCCCTTTTAGCCCCGGCACGCTGAACGCAGCTGCGTCACAGCAACTCACATAGTTCAAGTATTGCGATTAAGGAGGCCAAGTAAAACTCACATGGATACTTTTCATAGAAAAGCTAGGATACCGGCCATGTTAAAGTATCACAGCAAGGGCTTCGCTCTCCATTTGGAAGGATAACATTCCCCCCCTGCTTAGAATTGGACTTTTCAGAGACTGCTCTGACATGATTTAAAGAAGCCAGTTGCTAGTACTATGTGGTACACACACCAATACTTTCTCCACATTAACACCATCTTGAGGAAATTGTAGCGCATGGGAATTATCCAGAAGTTCAAATTAAAATGCAGAGATAAATAAATCCAAAACGTGAGAGTAATTTTTCAAGAACTTGTATAAATGCTACCATGTGTTTGGAAACAGATGAGAGTAATTCTCTCAATTCCACACTCTTCAGAGAAGAGATAAATACTCTCAGTAACCTCTGGCTGAACTTTGAACTGTAAATCAGCAATGTTTACAGTCTCGGACATCAAAACCAAGCTGTCATACCACACTCGGTACCACTTAGCTTGCATTGTAACCCGTCACCTTGATTCATGTTTGTGGCTACATAATACGCTGAAGATACATAAACCTCAAGATACAGGGGGGGGGGGGACTCTTTCCTGCAAACAAGGACATCTTAAACTGAAATAAAAAGGTTTTTTTCCACGTGGCTAACAAACCTGATCAAAAAGGACACTGCATTGTGAACAAGTGGTTTACTTGAAAAATCAAGGCCAGGAAAAGCTGGCAGTTAACTTATCAACCCTCTGAAAGCTTGATGAACGTCAGACGTCAGGATCGTATTATCTGCACGACCAAGAAATCCATCAATCAGCTGGGAAAACAAACCGACTGTTTGATTTCTTGTTTTGTTGAACAATACAAAGCCATTTTCTTTGCAATACCATACATGTGGTGACAATCACAGTGGGAAATGAACCATTGGAAATGTGTTTTTGTCTCTTCAGGCCACTTTTCAGGCTACAACAGCAATTGTCTGTTCCACATTTCACACTGCGGTGGCATTCAATAAGACTTTTAAATAGCAGACCATGTCCATGCATTTGTTCATCTATGGTGCAAATGCAAAGCTCTTAAATAAAATCAGATGTTACCTCTTGCGGTGTTTACATTGACTATGGAAAAAAAAAAAAAAAAAATCTCACCGGTAAAGCCAAGCCAAAGCCGCAAAATGTTAAATATTAGAAACAGCTCGGTATGATGCAGTTCAGATCTACACTACTGCAAACTACAACCACAATAATAAACACATTGTTGGATTAATACCTCTGACTGTGTCAATCAAATCTGATTACCATCTTTGTAAATACGGGAATAATTTGGGAATGTGTGGAACATGTGCTGAGTAATATACCCCTATAGACTACGCTGGAAAAAAGAATAAACATGTGGATAGAGGAATTTGTTGTTTTTTTTCCAATGTTTGAGTTAAAAATGGACTAGAATGAACTTTTATGGTCGTTCCACTAAAAAATAAAAGGTCATTCATTGCCATCTTACTGCCTCGTTCTGGTTAAAGCCTAAGCTGCTGATTGCAGAAACTGCCTAATACCACATGTGCGGCTCGACATGTGTTTTGGAACTCCTTGTTGTCTTTCCACTTTTGTTCACAGCTCATCCTCAGTTCTGTGATCTACTGAGTGCTGTTCTAGTTTATTCTGAAGTCTTTGAAAAAAAAAAAAAAGATGTAAATTGCCACTGATGTGGATGAGATTACTCAAGTACTTGGAATGTTAGCGTGTGTCGGTGTGTTAGTGTGTTGCTAAGCAACTGTTTACACTTGGTACTAAGAGCCCGGAGGAGTCGGTGTCTGGTGTTTTTTTTTTTTTTACAGCATTTACCTGTATTGCAGCTGCGTGATCGGTGACGGGGGCAAGTTGGACGTATTGCACTTGGATGTCAGGGGGGAGAGAGGTGCCTTCAACCGCTGTCGTGCCCCCTTCAGCTGATGCCACTGCTATGAGCTGAGCACCCCGAAGTACCTGCATAAGACAGGGACGGAAAAGGGAAAAACATTTTTGGTACTTTCAGTTTGCTTTAAACATGAATAATAAATCATCTGGCTTTGACTTAGACAGGAAAATTGAACCGATATCGTCAAAATCTAACAATACTCCATCATCAGCTTTATGCAGTAGAATGTACAAAGCAGTTATGATCGATGCTGCGCTTTGCACCGCTAGAAATAAGATCCCAACAATAGCAAACAGCTGAATGCCTCATTTATTTTATCACCGCTGTCAGTGTAGAGGGGCAGCGTGTCACAAAAACATCCAAATGACCTTCATGACAACAAAAAGAATCACAGTCCCGCTTGAATGCGACACTTTCTAACTTAGCCATTCTTACTCAACTAAAACCTTTGTTGACTCAGTTGTACAGGAACGTAACAATAACACATGACGGTTAGTCTGTATGTTTGCTTTTTACTTAAGTTAGCAAAGCAACATTCAAGTTCTTGTGTACAGTGGACTAATTACAGAGCAGTTTGGGATAGCTCTAGCATGGCCACATAAAGCACTGTTGCACAAAAGTGCATATGGTCACACATTAATTTAGTACATCTGCTTTGTTCATTTGGATAACTTCTTATATAGAAACAACTAAATTATTGTTTCCTCTGATTAAAAAAATAAATAAAATAATACAATAATTTAATATAATTAATAACAATATAATAATAAATAATTTGATTTAATTAAATAGTTTAATGAAAAAAATAAATTCTATACATTTAAAAAACTAAATTTGTATGCCTAATATTGTTTGGTGGATTGAACCCATCCATACTGATGTTGATTCATAATCAAACAGTCCATTTCATGAATGGCCAATAATGTGGGTAGGTATTCTGTTCAAGATCACAGGTGAGCTGGATCCGAGCTGATTTATTCCGGAGTTGGGATAAACCATGGACTCGTTGCCAGCAGTGATGGGAAGCTTGGACCCCAAAACAGCGTTTCCTTCCTGCATTTCCCTCACCTTTCCATCTGGCTTAGGTGTGTAATCTGTCCCTCCCTCTTCTGCTTGGGGTCGACACATAAAGCACCACACATTTTGACCAATCACGTGCAGCTTTAACAGAAAAAAAACGGTCTACTTAAAGGAACGGCTCCCATTGGTTCACGTCAGAGAAGTCGTTCACTCAGCGAATTTTGTTTTAACTTGCCCCGGGCCATCGGTACATCGTTATTGTCGAGCCCCTGGGTTAACCACACATGCTGCCAGGATGACATTATGATTCATCTTTTGTATTCATTCTATCACGCAAGATCTTGTGCTAAAACAGGAACATGTCACATGTACCCCAAAATCTTGTTTGTGTAATCATTCCGTAATAAATGATGGGAGGTCTCCATCAAAGTCGTCTTCCAGCTGCACTCATTGCTGAGGGTGGCGGGAACTTCTCCAATAGGCATTACAACTCCAGAAAAAAACCAAACCTCAGTTCCACACCGTCTACCCGGTCCGCTCTTGTTCTTTGAAGTTCTGAAAGATCTGGCTTGGTTATAATCCCCTCGATAACCACCAGCTAGCTATGTCTTCAGTGAAATCGCTAGTTTCACCACAATTTCTGCTGCGTCATCACCGCCGATGCAGCAAGTCCAGGCGTCCCGATGGAAGTTATTAAGAGTGGAAGTCTGCCTGACTAACCCAATCAAAAACAGAGGATTCGGGCTGAGAGAGCCACACTCTGAATATAAAACTGTTAGATCTGGGTCAAATGAATCATGCCCATAAATGATTCTTGATCAAAAGAAAAATAGGCTAGAAAAGTTGGTAAAGGAAAGTAGTAATCTGAAAAGTAATTTACATACTTAAGTTGCACGCTTCTTATAGTTTACTTCAAGCAGGTACCACAAACCCACAACGCAACCGTTTTAATACTTCCTTCTTCCCCAACTGATGTTGTTATACAGATCTCTGAACATAGATCTCGTTACAACATCGTGTCTTTCGCCACAAACAATCTGCATAGTCGGAGCAATGGACAAAAGCAATCACATCCTGCAGTTCAACGGATGCTAAACCTGGCACTAGTTGATTGTAAAACACTTGTTATACTCAATTCTCGACTTCCATCTGAGAGCAGTTTGCATTCTCAGCTGTGGGAAGATGCACACAGAGGCTCAGAAAAACAACTAAAAGTTGGAAGGCGACTTGAGATCCGTGCAGTAAGGATACAAAGGAACCTCTTCCGCTGCACATCCTATCCCATGACTCACTGTGCCTGAACACGTGGTCTCTGCTAATCAGGTACAGTCACACTGAAAAGAAAGCCAATTCTAAAACTGAAGATATGTTCATATGCCATGGAAGTTTGATGGCCGTACAATTCAGACTCCTGAAATCTCAGAAAAAATGCACCTACTGCATCGGTGCACACAAGACATCCGCGAAAAGTACCATGATTATGATTAGATCAACTCAACAATACCGAGAATGGAAAAGTGGGAAATTGAAAAGCGGGATCTCTCTTGGATGAGTTCCCTGAGTGGAAAAAAAAAAAAAACAGGATTGTTTAGATTATTGCATCTATTTTCATCTAGGAGACGAGATGTCTCACTTAAAATTCAGCCCAACAAAAGGGATTTGGCAGAGTAAGCTCTATTTGTCAGACACTAGAACGATCATCAGGTTTTAAGTGCATTAGTTACTGCTGACCTCACATTTTTAGACTGCGAGAGCCTCAAATAACCTGAGCTTGAAAGAAGGCCTCAGTGAAAGAGACTGTTGGCATATAATTACGAAAAACAACAAAATTATTATCGGCTTTGTGAGCTGCTGGCCTTGAAGAAAAATTAAAATAAAGAATACCGTCACAAAAATGCATTCATTTACAGGGCTTGACAATAACGATGTACCGATGTCCCGGGGCAAAAACAAAATTCGGGCAAGTAAATCCAATTAGTGTTGGGTGTTGGTAAAAGACAGACTGCATAATTCCGGTGGTAATTTGCAAACCAATCCTTGCAAATCTTGAAATGGACCAATCAGAATGGTTTATTTAGACCGCGATCCGCAGTCCACGTTTTACCTTGTTCGCGATCAACCAATCAGCAATGGTTTGACTAGCAAAACATCTATCATAGCGTCCCTGCCAACATCGTCTAATTCTTCAACAACTTCTGAAGGAAAACAGCAAAAAGTGATGAAACAGTGCCTCCGAAACAAGTATTTTATTAGCGGCAGCAAATCAAATGATGGCACAGGTGAGTGAATCACATTGCTGTGACAATTTGAAGCGGTCACAATGATGAACACCACCGATTAGATCCAATACCAAGTGCTGATTTTGCACAAGCCAAAAAAATCTAGCTGTTCCGTTTCTCTGTGTATTTTTCTCACTTTTGCTTCACAAATTGAGCATTTTTTCTGGATTAAAAACACTTCACTAGTACACAAATGTGTCGATTCAATAATGTTTCATTGTGGTGCACAACTTATAAATATCACTGCTTACTACGACTACGATATGTAAGGTAGATGTATGCCATGTTAACATACGTTTCAGACATTCCTCCAAATACAATGCATCAGTACTATTATCTGATGAATTATCAGCATATTCGGGCAAGTAGTTTTCACCTTAAGGATTCCCCATGGGTAAGTAATTTTTGTTTTTAATGTTTTTGGTGCAACCTGTTTACCCTCGCTAATAAACATGTAACTATGTCTCCACCACAACAAATGGATGGCATTTGTGCGGGAAAGACAGTCTTGCACAAGAAACACAAAAAGCAGATTACAAAAACAATAGGAAAAAAGTAGTGACACCTTCTTATTTGAAACCAGCCTTCTGTTTTAGCTTTAATGGATCAATGTTCAAAAATAAAATGCATCATCCTTGCAGTTTCTCAATAAATCCCAGCTAACCAGTCGAGTGGTGAATCAATTGGAAAAAAATACTGTTTTGGCAATAGCGACTATGGACATGGTGCTGACTGTAGTCCAAGCCCACAGAAGGTTAGAGTTAGAGAAGGCTGTGCATCAGATGGTACTATGAGTCATCAACTTGGTGTCTGGGTGAGTGTTTTGTATCCGAGTATGTTTTTGTTTGCTGAAATAAGATTACAAAAGGAGTCCCCCATTCCGCGAGACCTAACAGTCAGAACACATACATTCAGGATACATAATACTGTTTTGTGTTTGAAGGAAACTGGGCACATTCATTTTGGTTCCTTTAATTCCCAAAGGAAGACCTCCTCGTCTTGAAAAAAAAAAAAACAAGGAAATGAAAAAAAACAACATTTGGACTTTGGAGTGGTTGGAACTTCCTTTCAGCTTCACAGCTGTCAACATCTGTATCTGCCAACTCTGGACAGATGTCCCGGCAGTAACACTATCTCCGGTTAGATAGGTGGGGCGGACGGCTTTTGGACTTTGTTTTGGCTGCAACTCTGCTGACAAGATGCCCGAACATAGCAAAGATGGGTGCTTGTTTAGTGCCAACCTGCAGGCCTAAAAATGTAAAATTTGTTTTATTTAAGAGTGGCGAACTTAACTTCACATCATGACTACTGCTCAAAAAAATAGGACTGATCTCTCCTGTTTGCAACAGTCTAAGATTTCGATAAGCACTTCATAATACGCACTGAACCGACTATCATATTTCAACTAATTTATCACGCCTATAAATGTATGTATTGGCCTGACATTGACCTCGTAACCTGAACCCCAGCTTCCCATCTCCTCCCTTAACACCTGTGTCTAATTAAACTCCCCCCCCCCCCCCCCATATTCCCACCATCAAGCTCAGAGTCGTATCAAGACACGGCTCAGAGAGGCTTTATGACGAACCCAGCATGAACTAAGTCCTGACCCTGATCCAGAACCTGAAAATCAAAAGGGGACTCATGACAAAAATAACAGCTGTAATTAAGTCAGGCCCCTAAAACCAAAAAAAGGACGGAAATTCCTCTGAGGCGTTCTCTCTCTCTATCCGCTTGAGCAAATTCAAACTTGGCCCATCTAACATTTTTATAGTTACGGTAAATTTCATAATTTAAGATGATGGCTGTTTGATGAGTTGAACAGTATCATTTGAAGTCACTGGTGATGGATTATGTCATACTACTTAATGTAAAAAAAAAAAATCCAGAAAACCCAACACTGAGCCAGTTGTGCCATGCTTAAGTCCACATCACACCTAAAGCATAATTTGTGTGCATCTTATATACTGTATGTGTCATTTAATTCATGCTATTGCTACACTAGCAAGTAATTATTGACAGCCACCACCTTGCACAATAGAAATAATCAAATGACCTAAAAAAGGACAAAGTGGGGAAAACTGCAGTGACATCAGATTGTCGGGCCTTTGCTGACATTGGTTGGAAGCAGGGAATCAGGCCCAAAATCAGATTGAATATCTTTATGTGTGTACTGGATGGACGTTAAATCAAATCAGTGGGGGATAATTATGGTAATGGTATTATTTCATTTGAACATGCATCAGATTACAATTGAATGCATCACATAATCAGTTCACAGTTCCACATGTCCCAAAGGAGTAGGAAGAAGCAAGGCTTATTAAATCCTACCACTCCATCTGGTATTTTTACAATCAGGAACTGTTACATTTGTTCACTTCCTGCTTTCTTAATATAGTTTACGTTTTTTTTTTTTTATTATTTTTAATTTTTTATCATTTTTATTTTTTATTATATTTTTTATTTTTTATTATTTTTATGATTGTTTTATTGTTGTTTATTGTTGTTTTTATTTTTATTATTTTATTTTTATGATTTTGTTTTTATTTTTATTATTTTATTTTTATTATTTAATTTTTATTTTTATTTTTTTATTTGTTCACTTCCTGCTTTCCTAATATAGTTTAAGGTTTTTTTTGGTTTTTGTTTTTTTTTATCACGTACCAAAGTATGAGGTGATATGACCATTCAATGACATAATGGGTACCATAGTAACCGGGAATTATAACTTTGCAGATTACAGAAAATCCAAAACACATTCAAACTTGTACACCCAATTATTGTTTTTGAAAAAACAAGTCAAAGGCCCTTTCCTGGCTTATGTGAGACAACTTTGAATAAATGCAAAATCAATGCTGTGGGTTTTATATGGGTCTATTTCTGCAGATTCTCTGTGTGAAAGAGACCAATAACATTTTTGCAAAGTGCCACATTTTCTAATGGATGCATTTTTTTTTTTAAAGATCAAACATTTTGGCAACCAACCTGTGCTGATGTTGAGTCACACTGAAATGAGTCGGAAACATCTGGTCCTTCTTACTCACACAGCCTGTGACCCCTAAGTTTCTTCCCAAACAGACAAAAGCAAACAGGCAGAATTGTACCGGCCGATGTATGATACACATGCAAACAGAACATAGGACTCCTTGAGCCGTAACTCTGTATCTCCATGCTGAGATGCCACAAGGACACAAAACAGACATCTACTCCTTTGAAACAGGATCCATCCTTAGGCCTCCCTGCTTATGTGCATCCCCTTTACGCTAAAATGGGCCATAAAGCATGCTCTTTGTAGCTTTGCATCTTATTTCATTTTTGCCGCATGTGTGAGTGACATGAATCTCAACAGCTACCGACACACTAGCAGGATCTCGACAAAGAAAAAATGAAAAACATGAGCCAGCGGTTTCATTCCAGCACAAATGAAACCCTAAATCTGTAAGGTCATTCGGACTTTTCAGCAAGTATAGTAATGGAGTGGAAATCACCACCACACCAATGTGCAGGTCCCGGTAGGCTCCAGCCAGGACCAAACTCTTTTCTGTTTAATCTCTGACCTACTTCCCACACTGACCCAAACAGTGATGCTTGGGAGGATCCAGCAGATGCACGACAACATGTGCTGTGAAATGATGGAAGAGGTTCAACAAGGAGGAGGTGAGGGCTCGGGCTTGTGTGTCCTCCTGATATTCACTTCGTAAAACTCCCTTTTCGAGGGGGCCGTACAGGTCAATTGCTGACAAGAATACAGGCAAATTTACAAGCTCTGTGAATTTAGTCAACTTTTACAAGCAGTCCAGTGACATTTCGTAGCCCCGCAGCGGAACTTCCGAGTCCAAATGTGCAAAAGCTGTACAATTTGGTCTACTGGATCCATTGGGAAATGTGTTTAAAAAAATATGAAAATATGGTTCAAAAGTCAAACTAAATGTGGAGTTAAACCACCTTGCATGAGATCACTTGCAGTTGATGTTTGCTAAATACAAGGATGAAGAGTCTTGAACCAGTCATGATATGCTATACAGATCACTATATTGACAGTTACTATGGTAACCATTATGTCAAATAAATAAAAAAAATAAAATTAAAATTAAAAATGAAAAAAATAGAAAAATAAAAACATTAAAAAAAACAAAAATACAAAAAAATAAAAAAATAAATTAAAAAACAAACCAAAAAAAAATCCTAAACTATATTAAGAAAGCAGGAAGTGAACAAATGTAACAGTTACTGATTGTAGAAGTACCAGATGGAGGGGTAGGATTTAATAAGCTTTGCTTCTTCCTACTCCTTTTGGACATGTGGAACTGTGAACTGATTATGCGATGCATTCAATTGTAATCTGATGTTGTAAATTAAAAAAATGTAAAAATAAAAAAATACATTAAAAATTAAAAAACAAACCAAAAAAAAATCTTACACTATATTAGGAAAGCAGGAAGTGAACAAATGTAACAGTTACTGATTGTAAAAGTACCAGATGGAGGGGTAGGATTTACTAAGCTTTGCTTCTTCCTACTCCTTTTGGACATGTGGAACTGTGAACTGATTATGTGATGCATTCAATTGTAATCTAATGCATGTTCAAATGAAATAAAACCATTACCATTACATACAGTACACATTTGCAAAGCAACCACAATCCTAAAGATGTGTCCTTATCGTGCCTGCCAGCACCTCCAAACAAAACTAATTTTGTTTCACTCCGGAGATTCTCCTGTAGGTGATTTGACGAGGACAATCTTGTATTAATTGCATCTTATTACATTGCATTCATATCCTTGCTTTATTTTTTGTTATTTAGCCCTTTATTTCCTGCTTTGACAGATTTGAGGAGGACCGTGCATGCCAGAAAAAATGGAAACATGAGAACGAGTCCTTCAAGGTCAATGTGGACACTTCCTAAGCCATTTGAGCTTGGAGAAAACGACTTTTTCAATTTTAGGTGGCATCTGGTACAGTGATGTTCTCCCCCCCCTCCCCTGCTTTTCACAGCTCAACTGGTCTCAGTATTTAATTATGAATGGCACAATGCATCTCTTCCAGACAGTTTCTCCTTTTGGCTTTCCTCTCCACGTCTTTCCCCCTCCTCTACTCCTGGCTCCCCTTTCATGTTCCAATTCCCCATTTGGTCTGCATCAATGCAGCACAGTCAAAAAAGGGAGACGAACACTCGATAAGAAGCTACAACAGACAGGAAGTGCAGTAAAAGACTATATTATAGTTTCATTGGTCTGCTTTTCTTTTCCCATATCTTTGGTTTTAAGGGGAGAACTCTTTGGATCCAATTTTGCGGCTCCAACAAAAGCTTCAATAGCATTAAATGACAAAGACTTTGATGTAAATCTCCCTAGATTGCGGAGTAAAGGCTATTTGAGCGGCTAGAAACGGAACAGTAGCTACAGTAAATCGCAGCTTCCGCCACAAAACAACACTGTTCAGTTCGGTACTCCTTTCTGTTGGTGTGTCAAACTCAATCTGACAGGGGGGGGCGAAAATCAAAGCAGACTTTAGATTGCCGGCTGAACAGGAGCCCCCCCCTAATTCTCTATCTTTCGTGTTATTACTATAGAATTGTGATATTTTCTACACTTTGAAGTTATGAAAGGAAAACTGCACTTTTGGGGGAATTTTCATCAACCACAATTGTTATGTGAGACTAGAACACACAGAAGTCACCCATTTCTCTGGAAAAAAGGTCAATTTACTTGCAGAGACCATATTATTGTAGGAGCTAACGCAGAGGAACTAATTTATTGTCATGGAGATACCTATCAGTCTGAAAAAGGTGGTAAAACCATTTCTAAAGCTTGGGCTGTGGAATAGACGGATTAAGTGTTTTCAAGCATCCTTTGCTGTAGTTAAGATGATCACTTTTCACAGTTATGCTTCATTAAGGTGATATTTTGTGGTTATTTTGTAGTTTTTAGAAGAAAAAGAATAGTTGTGCAATTTGTGCCTGCTACGAAATCCTCAACAAACAATGATGGCCGTGCTTGTGGTTGAAGGTTGCAGATGCAATTGTAATACATTTACTAATCATGATGTGCTTTATATATCATTATATTGACAGTTACTATGGTACCCATTATGTCATTGGATGGTCATATCACCTCCTACTTCGGTATGAGGTACATTATTAAAAAAAAAAACCTTAAACTTAAAAAAAATGTAATAAAAATAAAAATAAAAATAAAAATAAAAATAAAAATAAAAATAAAAATAAAAATAAAAATAAAAATAAAAATATTAAGAAAGCAGGAAGTGAACAAATGTAACAGTTACTGATTGTAAAAGTACCAGATGGAGGGGTAGGATTTAATAAGCTTTGCTTCTTCCTACTCCTTTTCTACATGTGGAACTGTGAACTGATTATGTGATGCATTCAATTGTAATCTGATGCATGTTCAAATGAAATTAAACCATTACCTAATGTAAGGTATTATGACGCCATTATTTTATTACCACTACTTGAAGGCTTCCAGTTTAATATGCTAACCCAGCTAGCTTTCATTGGCTATTACTGTTCACAAGCTCAAGTTCGGTGACAAAAGTTTTTTCGCCAACTTAGCTGATGTTTCCAGTTGTCACCTTGACATGTTTAGTTCGGGGGGGTGCTGGTTTGTTGTTTGTAAGGACATTTCCGTCTGATCTTTCCCCGATCATGAAAACCATATATCATGTTACACATATCGGTAACGGAAATTGAGACAATATCGGCAAATCGGTTTTCTGCAAAAATGCCAATATCGGACATCCCTATTACACAGGATAAAGAGTCACTGAAACCATGCACACAACTGAGGACTCTAATAAATCCTTCAAGTCCCACTACAAATCAACTGTGGTGATGGTGTGGCTATTTTACCAAATTAACCCAGAATCAGAATCTCCGATGACGATTTCTAAACACCTGACAAAGCTTGGTGGTGGACGGCGTAATTCAGAACAGGTGTAACCATGGATACAGTACAACAGATGAGCAGAAGATACACGGAAATGAGGGGGAGAAGAACACCACCCCAGGGAAAGCAACAGTGGAAAACGAACTCACTGTGATGAATTGTGTGGGCTATCTTATAAAACATAGCCCCCACACTCTTTTTGTTAGAATACAAAAACAGTGACATCATACATGTGATTCTCGATGAAGGCCTCTGTGTAAACAAAGAAAGGGGACATTTCCGAGAGTCCAAGGGATTTAGTTTTATTACCACTGTTTTTGCTGAAGGTTTTTTTCAAATCTGGTCCAAAAACACACTCGCACAAACCATGATAAGGATAGGACTATATGGAAAAATATCTTCTGTGTGTAATTTATTTACTTGTAAAGGTGATTTCCCTTACTGCTCTTCATAGACTTTCTGGGATTCTGATTTAAGAGATAACCTGGGATCAGTGAATTACCATAATATTTGTGTTTAAAGCCGAATGTGCAACAAGATACTGAAGAAAAAAAAAATCCCCATCAGTTTGTTTTGGAACTGCTTATCATTTTACAAACACAAACAACAGATTTTTTTTTTTTACTCCCTAACTTTCCCAAGAGAGTGATAGTCTTTTGCAGTTTCTAGTTCTCACATCCCAGGATCCACTGCAAGAACCAAAACTTTCACACAATGCATATACAGAAAACCTGAAAATGTGCATGGACTAATGCTAAATGATGAGCAAAGTGATGGAAAAATCACGATTGCAGATTGAAAGAGACGGAGAGGAATCTAACACTTCAACTCGACATGCAGATCAATTGAGGACATGAGTATGTTTGCTTTCGAGACACAGACGAAAGGAAGGACGCTTGTTGAGAACCTCAATCACTTCAAAACAAAGGCAGCCAATGAAAAAACACCCAAAAAATCTCTCAAAACAAATAACGTCCACAGAGATGGAATTGTATGGATGATTGAGATCTTAATCAACTGAATAAAGAACCGAGCAGCTGAAAGGAGTGAGGTTCCAGATGCAGATCCAGGATGCCGCTTGCGATCCCAATGCATGACATCATACGATGCCAATGTAAGGGGTGATTATTTGCTTTCACGTATAAAGTCAGGTGTTCTTTCTTCATCACAAAGTTTTACAATCGCAATAGCTGCTGCACTGACCAAAAACAAGTCTAATTAATAGGCTGTTGCTTGCATTACAGCTTCCACTGGCAAAGTAGTGGTGAAATAATCTTAATTCTAATCTTAATAATAAAACCAAAGTCTGAATTATCAGTAGCAAAAACATGACAAAGTATCAAATGCCTTTAAGAGACAAAGTCTACATTTTTTGTGTAAAAAACATCACAATTGCAGTTTTCCTTTGTTAAGAAATCAATAAATTAAAACTAAAAGTGTAAACTGGGGTGCATTAAGTACATTAAATGCATGTGAACTAATTTTGCTTTGAAACTACCGGAGAAAAAAAAAGTTTGCAAAGGCTAAATGCATGAAAGCATCTGTCAGTACACGGACAGAATAAACACATTAATAACAACAAGACAATCAGTGTGAGAGTTTTCTTCCCAAAATCCTTGCCTCGAGATAAAAACGGGTAGAAATCATATTGCGGGAGGGAGGGGGGGATCCTTATGCAGGTTGTAATAGTTACGCACAGTCCAACTCCACTTTGATCAAGACCTGCTTGACTCTCAAATCAAACTCAACAGGTGATTATCATCTCACTAGGATTTACTGTACATTAGGGTGCATCAAATTTGAATGGGAAATTTTAAATTCATTATATCAATTTGGCTGGCATTCCATTTTTTTTTCTAATGAACATAAAAATGTCTTTTGCAAAGTTTGGAGGAAATCCATTGAGATTTAGGGGTGCCACCCGACACATAAACATTTCAGAAAATGTGCAATTTCTAGTCTAATTGCCAAAAAGTTGACCTGGAAATGTTGAGTGCAATGAACTACAGCATCATTTTCTATAGTTTTATCAAAGGGGGCCCAGACCAAAACCAAGAGGGACTGCTCTCTGAAAGGAACTAGTTGATGAGGGAGGCATCTTAGGAGAGCTGGTGGGTTGTGCTGCACGGTGCCTAAAATAATAAATTGACAAGTGTATATCAGATTATGTAGGACTACAGTACCACTCTCAATCAATATGAGGCATCAGTAATACTGTCTACTCTATATTACAGTTGTTGAGGTTATGCCTGCTCAGCATTAGCAAACTGTAGCTAGCTAATGTTCGCTACGGTAGAGGCAATGAGCACTAAATACCTATAAATATGACTACAAATCATTCAAATTATAAAGGCAAAACCGCAAATTTGCTAGTAATATGTAATAGGAGTAGAAATACCAACAAAAACATAAAGATCACCTCAGTTCTTGAGCTGCAGTCTGTGCTGCTCCATGGCGACCATTGAACCGTTCACCAGCCAATCACAGGGCACATATAGACAAACAACCATTCACACTCACATTCATACCTATGGACAATTTGAAGTTGCCAATTAGCCTAGCATGTTGGCATGTGGGAGGAAACCGGAGTACCCGGAGAAAACCCACACATGCATGCAAACTCCACACAGAGATGGCCGAGGGTGGAATTGAACCCTGGTCCCCTAGCTCTGAGGTCTGCGCGCTAACCACTAGACCGCCTGTTCACCAATTTATTCCACAAAAACAGATGTATGGTGGCACCCCTAAATAATCATGTATTGGAAAAATATTTTGTATGTGTTGTTTCTACATATATTGGAACACTTTTAGTACCCAGCCATATCAAAATTCAATAATTGTGTTTTTTGATACACCCTACTATATAGTATAAGACAAGGTTTGGACCAATCAGCACCTATTAAGACAGGGATACGTGGGATGTGGTACATAATGCCTCATTACAGTACGATCAAACCTAAAATTCAACACTTCTATGACGTATGCCGGTGCCTGATCTACTGAGCACAGTCCAGATTATCTATCAAGATAGACCACTGCAGAATTTTGACCATGAGAGCCGTGCAAGAGGCCATTAAATCTTGGTGCACTTCCAGGTATTTCCTACTACATGAATAATAGCCCACTCCAGAGTCACAACGTCACCGTCTGTCCATGCGTAAACTATTATATCATCCTCTATGAAACAGGAAGCAGCCCATTTCAACACAAATGCGCATCTAAACAATTTTCAGTTCGGCCTTGATGGCGGTCTACACTATGCAGTGTTATTAAGATGACTAACCCTACACTTCCTGTTTTTGTATGTACAATTACCAACTCTTAAACTTCCTCTGATCCCCATTTACCATTTTTCCAGACTATAAGTCGCACTTTTTTCATCAGTTGGCTGTTCCAACACTATATTCCAGAGCGACTTATGAATGAAAAAACTGTTTGTTCCATAAACACTGGACACCTTTTCTGTTCATGTTTATTTTTTGTGTATCTGAATAACCATTGTGTTAGCGTATCTTACACCTATTCAGCATGTTTTCTTTTCTTTTATTGTTAGAACTTGCCTTCCAAGAGGACGTAATGTCTGTTTTGGTCAAGTAGTTTGGAAAATAAATTACCCGCAAAAAATGCGACTTATGTATGTTGTTTTTTTTCTACCTAATTATGCATTTCTGGCCTTGTGCGACTTATACTCCGGAGCGACTTATAGTCCAGAAAATATAGTAGTTCTCTTAAAAAGGTTCTTACCTGTCCATCTTGACCGACATGCACCTGGTGGATCTGGAGGTTCCCCTGGAAAAAAAAAAGAAAAAAGGCGTGTTAAGCGTATGAGCCCTCAAGACCTCCACTAAGGGAACAAAATGTGATAAAACCCATGTGAAGAACTTTGAAAGAGACATAAACAGCTGAGCCTGTTTAATGGGGTTTCTCAGCTGAATCTCAAGTGCTGCTGATGAATCATTTAAACCAGGGGTCTCAAACGCAATTTACTTAGGGGCCACTGGAGCTAGGGTCTGGGCAAGACTGGGCCGCATCAGGTTTTCCAAAAAAAAAAAAAAACGCATTTATTAAAAACAGAAAAATGAATAAACTTTGCTTTGGTTTCGATTTTCTACAAGAAAAGCTCTGATAAAACATTCCACTGTTCTCAAAGATCTTACTTTTTATTTTTCTACACAAAATAAGATGAAAAATAAATAAACAACATAAACAACCACATATAGTTAGTGGGTAGACAAATATTTTTTTTCAGATTAAAATGAACAAAGCATTATTAGAGCCCTGTAGACATGACAAAACACGACTATAGTCACATTTATACTCTTTTTATTTACAACATATTGCGCAACTGCAGGGTCTTGAGACACAAGCTAACTCGCAAACTAGAGAGCTAGCGACCTAAACAGTAGCCTTCAAGTTATTTCCTTTCAACTTAAATAGCCAAAAACTTACCACTTCCACACGGATAGGGAGGATAACTATTAACAGTTATTTAACCTTTAACATGAACATTAATCAAATGTAATATTTTTTTCTGGGTACATGATACCATACAGCATCCATATCAAACTTGCGCGGGCCGCGCTAACATTAAACTTTCATATCAAGGCGGGGGCCTCAAACTAGTGTCCTGCGGGCCAGATTTGGCCCACGGGCCGCGTGTTTGAAACCCCTGATTTAAACAATAAAAGGCTTCAGATTCTAAAATAATAATAAAAAATAAATAAATAGTCATTTTGTACAGTCATGATTCTAAAATATCTTGTTTCATTTTCCTGAACCCACATAGTGTATCTCTGGTCTAGTGAGTGTATCGTGACACCCCTAATGGATATGGATTGCATGCAGTTGCCGAGGCACTATATTACAAAGACATTGGTGTGTATATATACTGTATATACAGTACCGATGTCTTTGTATATACATGAATTATTCTGTCATGGCTGGATAGAACACAGCAAAACAAAGACAGAAAGCCCTTTGCAATACATCAATCTAGCTGCAAATGCAATGGCCATCATAAAAGCACACCACACCAACAAAGACATAAACAGGACAGGAGATCATATGTGCCGTATTTAAACATGTCCCAAATTGCAGTTTTGGCTGGCTAATTACATTTCATGTGTTTGTAGCAGTCTGACATGTCATATCACCGGAGAAGAGTATAATCTCTCAATCAGATCCTTTCCTTTCCAAGCAAGCTCAGATGCATTGTCTTGGTGGGAAGGAGTCTGTTCTGGATGAAAACATATTCTCGGTGAGTGGCAGTTGGGAGAAGTGGGATTTTGTTGCTAAGCTTTGAACTCTCAAAAACAAACATCGTCATGACATAAGAAGGAGGCGAGGAAAGAAGAAAATCTGACTTCAGACAGGAAAGACTTTAAAGCTTTTTTGCCTTCAACTACCCCCGGTCTCTCAAACTCAGCTTCTTCCCCCTCAGTGAAAAAGTTGGAGATTCGGAGTCGGAAATGTAAAAAACACGTGGTCAAAGTGTCAATGGCTCTTGCATGAATGCATGTGCTGGACATATCATACAGCATGCGATTACATTTTTGTGTTTACATAGACTGGCGCCTTGAAATAAATCTCCCCACCAAATACCTGACAAAGTCATCTACAGTGATGCTAATGTAGAAATGACTCCTCAGCTGTCAGTGGGCCTTGAATTTTAATTTCATCTGGCAGGTCGGCGCTGTGAGCGCATGCGGTGCCCCCCTAGTGGGAGACACGAGACATCTGGGATTTACATGAAAACAAAAGTCATAACTCCATGACTAAGTAGGCGGGTATACAAACATGAAGGCATTGAAAGAGCAACATCTGCTTTTGTTCAAACTGACTAATGACTTTAATAGTCAGCTATTATTTAAGTGCTTGACTCAGATGTCATATCCTAACAGAAGGCACTTAATTACAGTAGATGCAATTTTATAACTCGCTAAACTATCACTTGTCACACACAAAATAAAAGCTACAGCTAAAATGACACGCTAGCAACAAGGGTAGTAATGGTGCATGTTTTATATTTACACTTTTCCTGTTTCTATCGGCTGATTACGGAGTCGCCACAGCGGCTCTTTTTGATCCGCATACTGGAAAAACAAAAAAAATGTGGCTGGATGGACAGTTGGAATATTACAACTGAGAGCAATAAGTGAATCTTCGCAAAGTGGGATTTAATTTTAATAAATTGAATATTTTTGTAGTTGCATCCCTGTAGATTATTCTTTGTTTACACCGCATTGCGCAGGCTATGGGATAGAAACATAGCATGCTACCGAGATAACTAGTTAGGGATGAAGAGTCTTGAACCAGTCATGATGTGCTATATATTGACACTTACTATGGTACCCATTATGTCATTGTATGGTCATATCAACTCGTACTTCGGTACAAGGTACATTATTAAAAAAAATAATTAAAAAAATGAAATTAAAATAAAAAAAAACCTTAAACTGTATTATGGAAAGCAGGAAGTGAACAAATGTAACAGTTCATTCATTCATTCATTTTCTACCGCTTTTTCCGCACGAGGGTCACGGGGGTGCTGGAGCCTATCCCAGTCAGTACACCCTGGACTGGTCGCTAGCCAATCCCAGGGCCATATGTAACAGTTACTGATTGTAAAAGTACCATACGGAGAGGTAAGATTTAATAAGCTTTGCTTCTTCCTACTCCTTTTGGACATGTGGAACTGTGAACTGATTATGGGATGCATTCAATTGTAATCTGATGCATGTTCAAATAAAATAAAACCATTACCAATGTATTAATTCAAAACCTAAAACAGGAGTAGGGATGCGGGACAAAATAAGAAACCAAAATAAGAATCCACAGTGAATGGGAGGAGAACTTTTGTTTTTCTCCACTATGTCAAGTCAAACATGCCATGACTCCATGCAGTGTGAAGGTATTTTAATCTAATGTCATATCTCGTCTCATCAAATTAAACTTCTGTTGCAGTCAAGGATTCAAGGATTAATGTAACACCCATCTATGCTGCTTATCCTCACTATCCTCCCATCCCCACCCATCCATAAACATGCAGACTTGCCTCACTGTCCTGTGTGATCTGCACTTCCTCTCCTTGAGGCACCTGGGCAATGTGTAACTGGCCCTGTGGAATCTGCGAAAGGCACAAGTCAGAAATAAACAAAAGGCCCACGGTCATTAAATTAGACAATATTCAAATCTGTATTATATTGGAAATTTAAAAATTACACTGATGAAAAAGGTGGTAAATGGTCTTAATCTTAGCAAAAAGTGGCACAGAATGAGGGGCTATATCTTGTTTGAAATTGAATACACATATATTAAGTTTGAGACCAGACATGATTGGCAGGCAACCACAGAAAAGTGTCATGTCCTTTAGTCACTGAATTGTTGTGAAACATTCATTCAACATCTAAGTAAGAGCTATGCAACTACAATTGGACAGCCAGTACAAATGATTAAATATCCCGTGTGTAGTGCCAAGGACAAGTAAGGATGTGAGAAAAAAGACACCGATGACAGAGAGACGTTTTGTAAAATAAAAAATAAGGGGTGCCCTGATCCGATATTTATATTGGGCCGATATCTGCAAAAAAACATGTATAATATTAAATAGACCGGAATGAAAACTCTCCGATATTAGCACTCTGACGCAAGTATCGATTTAAGACTCCACCTGAACACGTCTATCCGTGCAGTGATCACAACAGCGTGGAGTCAAAGTGATGTTGACTGTGTGTATTTGTCATTAAAATCGGAAAAAAGACATTGCGGCTGAGTACAACACCGTGATGGCACAGAACTGGGGAAGTTTAATATGACCAACAGAGTAAACTCCCATGGGGACGACACGAAGATGAAACTACACCCCAGGGGCTTCAAGAAGCAAACAAGTCAGCTGCCTACGGATTTCCCACATAGAAAGAACGGGAAGTCTACATAAGGCGTTGTGATGCACCCGAACACTGCAACAAAAATCAGTTGAGAAAAAAAAAAAGAAAAAAAAGGCCAGCGATCGATTTGGCAGATCAATCAATCGATTGATCGATCGAGTTGTCATTGAGTAATATTTACATTGATTTGATGATCTGAAACCTTTGGTTTATTGAAAGAGGAATCGGATTCGGGTTTCTTTGCGGTCTTCACCTTGCGCGGTAGATAGATCGATTGATCAATTGATCGATCGATTGATCGATAGACTTTCTTTGTCATTGCACAATAACACAGCAGTGAAATTGCCAACGAAATGTCGTTGCCTGGCTACCGTATAATACTAAATAATAATGTGGGGAATAAATAGATGACATCAAATATGAACAATGTACAGCATAATCAGTAATTTGTACAAATAATTTAAATAATTTACAATAAATAATAAAAAGTTTTATGTAAGGGAGGACATCTCGGTAGGTGAAGACAATGCAGCCGAGCCTTTACATGTTTTGCATTTTGTTTCCCTACTGTACTGAAAACTAACTGAAACACATCCTTAAAAAATAGTACATACATACGTGTGTGCATACATTTGAACAATACTTAATTGTCACTTAATACTTATTGTGTGATTTTGAATATCAAGAGCTACTCGAGGTGTACAAAAAAAAGCACAGAACACTTCCTGTTTGTTTCTGCCCACCCATAATGTGTCATAATGGTCTGATTACAGCTTTTAACCCTAAAAGCTGCACAAGTCATCCACTTCCAACCCATTCAATTTAACATTAGTTACAGCTTAATTGTGTTAGGCAGCCTAATCTCTTTCTGCACACTGGAAAACCTGCACGGTACCGACATAAAAGCAAAGCGTCCACCATAATCAGAGCCATCCTCTCTCGGGGGAAACCACCAATTCAGAGAAATATCAAGGGATGAACACGCTTGAACACTCACCACTTGAACTTGTCCATCCTCACCGATGTGATGGAACTGGACCTGCTGATTGGCCAACGCGTAGTGCAGTGTCTGCTGGGTGGCTGTTTCGATGTGGGTGGCTTCTTCTGCAAGGCCTCCATCTGATCCAGAGCAGAAACACTTATGTTACAGGGGTGTTTGTGTGCTCAGTGGGGGTCGGTGAAGAATTATGTGCAAGTGATTCAAGCACACGAGGGTGTGACTCCTTTCACACTCGGATGCTGCAAAGAAGGTTCATGTCTGTAACTAAATCAGATACTACAGTATGTACAGTAACTATAATATAAGGTGTCTTGTTATAGTAAATTACTATAATAGTAAACTTGAGGAACAAGCATGCAAAATATTAACACAGACAATTCAAACCTTTGTAAAACGCCTGGCCATCTGCAGACAAGGCTGTGTTTATACTGTTCATGTACATCAGACATAGACAAACACAACAGGGATTCTTGATCTAGTCACCCAAACTCCAGGCCTCAGTCTAAACACTCCACCAAAAAGGTCTGACACCCTGCCTGGATCTGTCACATGACCCACTACAATGCTGCACGAGCCCAAATATCAAAAAACATCAGAATGGGCAGCAAATCTTTTTGAGGGCGTACCCCACCTATCAACTTCAGATGTCATTTGGGATAGGCTCCAGCATCTCCGTGACCCTGAACAGTGCAAGCAGTATAGAAAATGGATGAATGAATAAAAGATAAAATTACCTGCAGTGCATATTGTTTATTTCAACAGCTGGGTTCTGTTCTGTGTTTCATGCTGTCAGAGGGCTGCTCCCATCTTTCATTATTATGGTCATGCACTGATTGAAGTAAATAATCTGTACTATTCAAGTTTGCCAGAAGACGAAGCCTTGCCAGAGATAGTGTGGAAACTTTCTGTTACGCTTAAATAAATCGTTTTACAAGCAGAATTACCTCTTTTCAGCTCGTCAATAATTGGATTAGTGGGTGAATAATAATCAGCATATTTTGTGCATGCGTCATCATGAAGTACAATACTTTTATTTTGACATAGAGGCATGGCCTCACTATCTACGCCTAGTGTGTGCTCACAGGATATTTTGGTTTCCTCTGCAGTCTTACTTGCCCTCAGTAGAGGTGAGAGGTGACGTTTCACAGGGATTGGAGGACAACATGCATTGTGTGCAGATTGCAACCATCTGCAGCACCAGGCGCTGTATGTGAATTTCCTAAAATAACCTTGTGTGTTACTTAAAAGTAAGTATGTAATACATAATGCATGAAAAGGTACTTATTTGGAAATACAAAGACTAAGACAAATAATGTGTTTTAATCTTTTGGTGCAATGTAGGCAACAATTACACACATTTGGTTATATTGCAGAACTAAATTTGAAACACTTATGTTAGGACTATGTTAAAAAGCCATAATTTCAGTATGTGGAATCAAACTATGGAATGGATTGAGTAAGACCCTCAAACTGTGAACTGATTATGTGATGCATTCAATTGTAATCTGATGCATGTTCAAATGAAATAAAACTATTACCATTACCATATTAATTTAATGGCATCTAACAGTGGCATCTGATGGTCGTGTTACTCCTTGGCATTGTAAGTTACAAGTGCAATTCCAAGTGACATTTATCTACCGGGAATATTTGCTGGAGATGTGTTAGTGCCCGTTGCAAAAACAGTTGAGGCAGTTGGGACAATCCAAAAACATAAACGTCATTTTTAAGGCAAAAGGGTTGTTGCATCCAAAAGAAATTCTACGCGTCTGCTCATGTAGAGTTAAGAGACGCAAGGTTGCCAACAAAATGACATGTCTCGTACTGAGCTCGCCACAGGCTACGCCGATTGATGCCGGCGTGTTTGATCGCTCCCTTATCAAACCTGTTTGCCTTCTCTTGCATCTTTGTTTACAAGCTTTGCCTAGCTGTCACTGTCGGCAGCAAGCTCGATCGCTAGCTAGCTAGCTAGAGGTATCCTTCGAGCCTCTCGTATTTAGACTCCAAATGTGACTTTGTATCATGGTGACATTTTGTTTTTAAAAATAAGAAGAAATGCAGTTAGTTTGGAGCTTGTTTTGGTCCCACGGGGAAGTGGATATCACATTCACGGGGTACATACAAGCATTTTCCAATAATACTCATCTTAAATAAATAAATAAATAAATGTACAGTTAATCCAAGTGACCTGTATCGACCGATCTCACACATGCTTGATCGGTATCAGGATTCGGCAATATAAAATTCCTGATCAGAGCATCCACTGCTACACTGAAGATCCCATAATAATTGGGTCCACTTTTACCCATTGACATGACATCTATAATATACACTAGATTAAGACAGCGATCATTTTCAACAGCGCATGGTGTCCAAACCAGGAAACCACATAATCTTTGCATTTACCTGAACCTGAAATACGAGGTGTGCGTTTGGAGAAGCTCTTGACCGCCAGACTCTGCCCGCGCTGCTTGCGTCTCCAGGCAGTGCGACACTTTGAGTCGATGCTTTGCTTGATGCGATACCAGTCTGACTCTGAGATGTCAAATTTGTGGAACAAGTGGCCTGCAGAGAGATCACGTCACATTAGAATATCGTCCATGAGAGCAGAAATTAACTCCCTGCAAAAATCCTACAACAAAAAACACCCAAAAGAGGGGGAGGAGTAGGAGGGCGTAGCCGTTGCTTGAAGGCACACGGCAGCCGGTTGATGGTTGTCTAATGAACTGATCACACGATTTACGCTGAGATTCTACACATTTTATCACTCCGCTAAAGCCTGGGGTTAAAAAAATGACAGGGGGAAAGTGAGAGTTATGTGCTGAAATGTCATATGGGATATAGCTGCTCTTTCACGCCCAATGGGACAAGTACAAACAGGAGGGACAGGTGCTTTTTCATTCCTTCAAATCAAGTCAGTCATTCAATTGACTATGCTCCAATTCCAACAGTGTTGTACCCTCTCGCTAATCTGATATAGACTCTATATGCATGTGCAAAATACAGTGTAGCTACAGGAATCAAAGAGCTCGGCGAATTAAGAATGACTCTTTTTGAATCATTCTTCCAGACATGTGCTTGTCATTTAGAGTCTGGTATGTTATAAAAATGTGTTGCACATTAACGCTTGTGCGCAATGATGAATGCATGTTGTTATATCCCGCCTTGGGAATACAGACTGCAGCCTATTTCTGTGTTCTATTCAATGCCGCTTTGTAATGGCAGGAGATGAAATATGGGGAAGTTCTCACAGAGTTCATTTATGGATTCAATAGGGCAAGAGTTAATCCCAGTGTGACTTAAGACTTACGCATATTACTTTGATATAGCGAATCATGCGACGGTCATGTGGAAAAAATGGTCTGCCCTTGGGCCACTGTAAAGTCAGCAAATAGTAGCACCGGCATGTTTTCCAAATACAATTAAATGAGGGGCATCAAGACTCACAGCGAATGCCATAAATCATGAGTGGATCCAGCTGCTTCTTGCCATGTTTGCCCTGTCCGGACAGATTAGACATGGCCTGGACCTCCCGATGGAAAAGGTAGTCCAGAAGTGTTAGAGCCATTTTTTCTGCTGTGCGGCAGTTTGAGGAAATATGCAGCATGTCAGCTGGCGAGACTGGGCAGCGAACCCGCATCTCTGCGTTAGTCTCATCGCCTAACCATGTGCCTCCGGGGTAATCCTCTGAAATCACATAAAGAAACAGTCATTCAAATTAAAGATTTACTGTGTGAACGACTTCAGTCACGCTGGAAAATTGAAATCCATCCACTGCGTTAATAACTAACACCTTACCTGAGCCTGTGGCCTAATTCATGTGATACAACAGCACCCTCATGTGGCAAAACTGAGAACTAGTCAAATAAAACCTATATGTGATTTCTAACTAAATACTGAAGACCACACATCATAAGTAAGCAACTTATATGCCGCTTATTCTCATTAGAGAATAATATGCTGGAGCCTATCCCAGCTGTCTTTGGGCAAGAATGTTACTCAAAGAGAGACATTCATCAATCTACTGTTTTATAACATTAAATGAATCCAGACAAGTTCCAGAGTGTCATGGCCCAATCTTAAAGGTGAACATCTGCAATCTCCAATCCCTCAAAATGGCGCCACATCCAAAAACCATTATTCACATGGAGCTGATGTAGCCACATGGGCTCCAGATTATTTTTGGCAAAATGTCGACTAGAACAAGAATAAGTAGTTATAGCCACAAATGCCAGGTAAAACATGGCTGAGTCCAGATATCTTGTCGACTACTTCCCAGCTTCTAGGACATAGAGTCACCTCACAGTGGAAACTTGTTTTGTTGTCAAACAAATCAATATTTCACGATTTTTTTTGGAAGTGCTGCAAGTAATGTGGTCTAAAAAAAAAAAAATGAAAAGGACCATCAAGACCAGAAGCAAGGACTATCATGGGATTTAAAAGAAAATGTGATCCCCAAAGTACAGCTATCATTAAAACATTATGAGTAGAGGCATGCTTAGGGCCCTTGAAAGCTAATTATGGTACATATTTGCATTTCAGTGGGTTTATCAGAAGTATAAAGTCTTACCCTCGGAGTTAAGTGTGATGAGTGTGACGTTCTGTCCATTTTGTGAGTTGTTGGGATTGCCTCCATTGGACACAGAGTCGCTGGCCTCGGAGCCGCTCTCCTGTTCCTCCTGACTCTCCTCGGGGGCTGGCACCTTCACCAGGATTGTGTTTTGGCGCCTCTTAGCCACTGTGCTGCAAAGAAACACACACTTGTAGTGTACTGTTGGTTTTAGGTGGTGTACACCTCAACAAGGAACTCTCTCAATGCAAATGTTAAGTCGACTATTAGGTTAATACAAGTATAATGGTGACTATAGGGATGTTATTTAATGTCTACAGGGCTCTAATAATAATGTCTATGCTCTGACTAAAAAATTAAAATTCATCTAACGTGGTCCGGTGTAACTCGTTTTTCAGCAGCAGACTTAAATGCAGCATTAGACCAAAAGCTACTCACTTGCTGAGCAGGTTTTCCAGCGTGGGGTCTTCCTGCTTCATGGGTTCACTGCCCACAATCACATTTGTTTGGGGGACGACACTGAATGGCGAAGCGGAGAGACAAGTGTTAAATTGGTATGTTGGATTTCTATGGACGTTGAGGTGAAATGCCAAAAGTGATGAGTGAGTCCGCCCTTGACCAAATATGGTCAAGGACACCAGGACAGTAATACAGAAGCAAAACAACCTACAATATTTTTGTCTGGCACGTAGCTTAATAAATCCAAATGGAAGGTTTTAGCAACACTAAAGTAACACGATGCTTACCACCGCACTTTGTTCCAAGTCTGAGTGGCCCCCTGAGGTGATCCTGCAACCATAGGAACCTGGATAGGATTCTTCGCATAATGCACTATGTTATCCAGCTTTTGTGTAAGAGCCTTGCAAGTGGTGTCCAGCGCCTGCAGCTTGGACTCAATGCCTTCCAAACGCTGATTGACCGATGTAGTGAATGAGACCATCAGGTTCTGGCAAGAGGGTTGTTCAAATACAAATGTGTGAGCAGCTTGCAAAATGTAACAATGTCAAAAGACAAATGAATTGTGGCCATAATAAAAAAAAAAAAAAGTTATGGACACCTTAATATAAGACACATCCTGGTTGTTGGCAAAGCTCTCCTGACTTGTGCTGAATTTTCTCTTTTTCTTCTGACGATTCTCTTCGTTTTGTCCATGATTGTCCAGCATGTCTGCTATGACCCAAGTAGAAACACACTTCGGGTAAGAACAATGTTTTTATGGCTTCATTTACTATAAAATGACACAATGCTTTCATCAAGCTTACCTGTACGGCCCTCTGGGCTTAGGTCTTCCACTGTTATTTGCACAATTTCCTCCAGTTCCTCCTCTGACATAGCTCAGATCTAGAATAAATGAAACAGCTCCCATTACTACTTCTACGGGTCCACAATAAATACTAATTATGTCATGATAACGAAAATCCGGAAGTGAGGCAAGATTACCTACACTGTGCTGTAGGTGAGTAAATCACGCAATCTTTTCTTTAACGTGTGACGTGCTGTAAACTTGTGTTGCTAACATACCTGTTGTTGACCATGTGGGACCCTCCCACTGCCTCAACCACCTTGCGCGTTACCTACCTAACACTTCGTAAACAATTCATGACGAGGTAATTTGGTGTGAATTTGGGGTTATACCCATATTACCCAATTCAATAGCTATAATCAAGAGAAAACAAGGCATTTAAGATGTAAATAAAACTAAAAAAAAATGTAAAAAAAAAAAAAAAACTACAAAATTAAAATGCTTGTGTGTTGCAATAAATATGGACATGTGGAGGACAGGAAGTGAAAAAAGTTCAAGGATGAGTTTTACCTTGGCCTGTATTACAGTCACAACACATTTACGATTAAGTTATTATTATTGTGGCTGTTGTGAAATAATTCAAACCTGCAATAAAAGCCTATTGTTCCCAAAATTAAATAACATTACTGGCACATAGTGACCAGTATACAATACCACACCATATCACAAAACATACTGTATTTAGACCACAGCGAATTTAAAACATGTATATGTCATCATGTTAAGACTCATAACGGACTACCTTTGACAGCACAGTCTAACCTGAACAGCATGTTTTATTTCTCTATCCAGAAGTGTTATATATTCATTTTATCAAAGTTTATGGTACATAAAGATCAATTACCTTTCCAAACTATGAGGCGGACAACCAGCGTTTGCAACAAAGTGTTTTGCTTCATTGCGTGGCAGACCTTTTCTTGTTGGCAAATCTAAGACTGAAATAAGTGTTTCTTTTTTAAACTCGAAGCGTATCATATGTTTATGGAAGCAAATAATTAAACTTGGCTGTCTTTGGCAAAACTGTTCCAAAAATATATTGTCCTGCATAGTTGACATGCGAAGGCTAATGCTATGGTGTACCTTAGCGTTAAAAATGAAATTCTCAGGGTATTACTAGCTAACTAGGAATTTCATAGCCCTGAAAAAAGTTAGTGTGGACCAAAAAATACTTATTTTGGTTTTAGGAAATCTTATATAAAAAAAATGCTAGCTAATGTTATCTACCGCTGGCAGACTGATATTATAGCTTGTATGCTAATGTTACAACTGATGCAAAGAGTCGCAGTTAAAGCTAGCCTGGTGGTTAGCATGCTAGTTAGGCCTAAAGGCCACAAAAACATAGCACCTCCGTTTGTAAACCTATAGGAAAAAAATAACGATATAATTTGGTTTACATCAGATTGTTCCCTCCTCTAAGAGCAAAGCAGTCTTTCACGGGCTAAGATCGGCTTATATTACCGTGTGAATGTTGAGTTCTCGTGTTGTTTGTCGAGGTTCCGATAACGACGTCGTTCCTCGCGAGAGATGAGGCACTAATGCCGTTAGTGCGCATGCTCTCTGATGCGTTCAGGGACTCCGGGCAAAGGGATCGAGTACACGATAACCTGCTCCAAAATATCAAGTGTCACGCAAAATTCAATAGATTATAAAGGAGGGATTTTTAAGGGATTTGTAACAAATGCGTAATGCACTGGAAGCGATGAAATTGCCTTTTAAAAAGAGCAGTACGTCCAAGATAATTGTAAGATTTTCCCAAAACTATTTACCTTGAAGGTTTCCACAAACCACAAATGTCTTAAATGTATTTTTACAAACATGTGTATAATCATAGCGTAATCATAATTACGCTTTATGTAGTATCATGTGTCATTTTTTGTGCAAAAATGCACTATAACCTTGACAGGTGAACTTAATTAAACCTTTAAACCTCTGAATGTACACAATTTTTTTTAATGTTTCAGTACTTTTTGCACAACTTCCTGTTCTCTAACAAGAAACTGAGTGTGATCCATGAATGGAGAAATACATTTTCACATAAAGTCATACAGTATGCTTTTCTGTGACTCTTCCAGTCTCGCTGTATCTCTGCGGCAACAACAGTGACATAATTCACAACATGAATAATGTTGAATTATATAACAAAATAGTTCAAATTAAATCATGCAATTCAGTGGGTTTGTTTTTTTGTTTACAAAAATAAAAAAATCCCACCGATAACATCAAGTGTATTGCTTAAAAGGACAATAACAATGTGTGTTTTAGGTGTAATCTAATGTTTTCACATCAAATTGTGCTCTAAATTGCTTTAGGTCTGTGGGAACGGAGCAGCTCTGGAACCTCCCTTTTTGCTGCAAGAAAAAAAAAAAGTTGTAAACAAACAAATAATCCAAATATCCACTTTAAAACTGACTTTCTACAAATTACCTTGCATCTTGTTTCTTGACAGGAATAACCAGTTTAAACTCTGGCGGGAGTTCGTCCTCTGTGTACTGTTTATCTGTGAAATACACCCTCCTGATACGACAATTTGCATGAATCTGGGGGGGAAAAAATCAATAAAGAAATAAAATAGAGATGGTACGAACCCACCTCCCACATACAGTTTCCTGGATGCAATGGTAGTACAACTATACCTACAGTATATCTATATACTATATACCCCGTCTCTCGCCAAATAGCAGCTCCAGCATCGTGTTTCTCAACCTTACATTTCATTGATACCTTTCATTTGTCATTTATATGGATTTGGAAATGTTTTATACATTTTTGAGAGTCAACCGCTAACGATGGCCTGAATTCTGCTTCCTGTTTCCATATAGAGCAGGGGTCTCAAACATGCGGCCCGCGGGCCAAATGTGGCCCGCAGGACACTAGTTTGAGGCCCCCGCCTTGATATGAAAGTTTAATGTTAGTGCGGCCTGCGCAAGTTTGATATGGATGCTGTATGGTATCATGTACCCAGAAAAAATTATTACGTTTGATTAATGTTCATGTTAAAGGTTAAATAACTGTTAATAGTTATCCTCCCTATCCGTGTGGAAGTGGTAAGTTTTTGGTTATTTAAGTTTAAAGGAAATAACTTGAAGGCTACCGTTTAGGTCGCTAGCTCTCTAGTTTGCGAGTTAGCATGTGTCTCAAGACCCTGCGGTTGTGCAATATGTTGTAAATTTAAAAAAAGTATAAATGTGACTATAGTTGTGTTTTGTCATGTCTACAGGGCTCTAATAATGCTTTGTTCATTTTAATCTGAAAAAAATTAATTAGTCTACCCACCAACTATATGTGGTTTCTTAAGTTTTTATTATTTGCCGTTTTATTATTATTAATATTATATTTATTTATTTATTACTGATTGATTGATTTTCTTTATTCTTGATTTGTTTATTTATTTTTCATCTTATTTTGTGTAGAAAAATAAAAAGTAAGATATTTGAGAACAGTGGAATGTTTTATCAGAGCTTTTCTTGTAGAAAATTGGAACCAAAGGAAGTTTTTAAATTTTTTTAGTTTTTAATAAATGCGTTTTTTGGGTTTTTTTTTTTTTGGGAAAACCTGATGCGGCCCAGTCTCACCCACACCCAAGCTCCAGTGGCCCCCAAGTAAATTGAGTTTGAGACCCCTTGATATAGAGGCAAGGCTGCTACCAAGTACGTTTCAACACGTACCTGCACACGCTGCGTCTCCACATAACTGGTTCCATAAGCCCTCCTGGTAATATCGGCCAAGTTGAACTGAAACTGGTTCCAGCGGTCATCAACATTAATCGGCATGGTGCACATGAATGAATTCACTTGCGTCTTGCTGTGGTGATTACTTGCCCGAAACCGTCTGCGTAAATTCTGATCATCTAAGACCTGGATGTAGAAAGGTGAGGAGACACAGTATCGGTCATGAGTCAGTAACAATATCCATAACACATGTAAGGTGCCTGTTTCTGTGCCTGGACTTCAAAGCTGAAATATTTCCTGGTTTTCTTGACAATCATCACAAGAAATGGCATCTTGATGCCCAGTGTCTGCCTGGGGTCTGCTGGACACGTGATGTAGTTTGTACTGTCGGAGCACACACACGTGATGAAGGGATGTCAGCGGCGTTATAATGTGCACTGTGCTGAAGATTTGAACGGAGGATATCAAACTCACCTGACATTTGCACCCTCCACTTCCAGCACAAGCGAGTTGATGTCATTGTCTGTGACTCGCTTTATGTGGCCATTCTTCACCTAGGAAACACAAATGAATATAAGACGGTCATGTTGTGTTCAGATAGCTTAGCATATATTGAACTATTCTGGATTGGATGTGCATCTTTAATGCATAAAATGTATGCAAGTGACAATAGACTACTATTAGGAGTGTTTTTGAAAAAAACTGAATATTATAAACCACAAACATGAACGGGTCAAGTGGTTAGCACGCAGGCCACACAGATAGGAGACCCAAGTTCGATTCCTCCAGGTACTTTTTCTCCGGGGACTCCGGTTTCCTCCCACATTCTAAAAACATGCTAGGTTAATTAGCGACTCCAAATTGTCCATAGGTATGAATGTGAGTGTGAATGGTTGTTTGTCTATATGTGCCCTGTGATTGGCTAGCGACCAGTCCAGGGTGTACCCCCGCCTCTCGCTCGAAGACAGCTGGGATAGGCTCCAGCAACCCCGCAACCCTTGTGAGGATAACTGGAAGAAAATTAATGAATGAATATAAACCACAAACATGAAGGCTTCAATTATGCTAATTAGTACTAATTGGGAATTTTTAGGAATTGCTGTGTTTATTCAGCAACATTTGCAACTTGCATTTTGTTTATTTTAGGAGTGGGCATTTGAACAGTGGAATTTGCATTTGATGCATATTCATATTTAAAACAAACAAACAATGCAGTTAGTTAGGAGCTTGTTTTTGTCCCACAGGAAATCTTAATTGCCGTAATTGTCACATTTTTAAAGTCTTGTTAATAATTGTTATGTTTTCAAAACACTAGTTGTGTGTCTAAGTTGTTTCACATAAAATAAACACGCATTGTGTCCTTGCCTTTAATTTAAAAGGAAAACTGCACTTTTGGGGGAACATTGCCCATTATCCACAATCCTTACGACATGAGCTAAAAAGAGGCAGGCAATTAATGCATGTGGTGGGACTTCGGGCGAGAGGCGGGGTACACCCTGGACTGGTGGCCAGCCAATCACAGGGCACATATAGACAAACAACCATTCACACTCACATTCATACCTATGGACAATTTGGAGTCGCCAATTAACCTAGCATGTTTTTGGAATGTGGGAGGAAACCGGAGTACCAGGAGAAAACCCACACATGCACGGGGAGAACATGCAAACTCCACACAGAGATGGCCGAGGGTGGAATCGAACCCTGGTCTCCTAGCTGTGAGGTCTGTGCGCTAACCACTTGTCCGCCGTGCAGCCCACCGAAACAGAATATTTCTGAATAAAGAGGCGAAAATTTAAAATCATTAATCAAAAAATTAATCACCTGATTAATCAATTATTACACAACTGCAATTTTCCTTTAACATAAGCCTAGCTCATAAGAAAAACAATTTGTGTATTATATATGATATTGTTTATTACAATACAGGCTGAATTGTTGCTTGTTTTTGTTGAAAAACAAAAATAATCACATATTAAATCACAATCAAAATATTTTTCTATCCCAATTACATTATTTTCCTAAATCAATCCTACAAAATGTTTGCCTGTGACTTGATGAAAGCTAGCATACCAACACACATTTGATCCACAATGATAATGTTAAGTCATGCTGTACGACAACAAATAAACACAAACGTCATAAAAAAGACCTGAAATCCAAGTTTTTTTTCTCTCCACTGAACATTAGCACCTACCCTGGTATCCCATATCTGAAGAGGTTTGCTCCCGATGCTGTATAATATCGACAGAAAGCCGCCTTGGAAGGTACTTCTGAACATTGTTCTCTGTGTGAAGTTCACGGAACTTGTGTAAAAAACCCTTCCATACGGTGGACATCTGCACACAACAACACACGATGAACATGCTTTTCAATCAAAGCCAATCACGCACACGTAAAAAACAAGAAAAAAGCACACCTCATACCTTTAGCAACACGCAGCGACAGTTTTAATGGCGTCGTCGTCATTTTTGTTCGTATTATAAAATCTACCGTTTTCTTCCAAATCCAGTGAATCTGACGTATTACGTCAGATTCAGTACATTGTGAAATTGGACTTTTCAAAAGCTTCAATTTACATAGACTACGAATGGGTGTCGTTTAACTAGATTAATTTAATATAAATTATCAGTGGATAAATTCTTTATGTCTTTACATGTCACTGCTCGTTTAAGTGTAGCGTGAGGCTATCACAGGTGGGCGCTGGATCGATCCGGATGTCTATATTATCGATACCGGGGCGGTATTGGTATCGGTACTACCGTAATACATTCTAAAATTGAATAAAAATAATCAACAAAAGGCAATTGAAGGCTAAACCAATTGTTTAATTCAATTGTGCTAACAACTTTGAGAGGTGCTGGCTGAGATTAAATGTAAAAGTTATTATATTTTTTATGAAGTTATGGACAATTTTGAATGAACTAACCAATAATTAAGTTTATTTGTACTTCTTAACGTAATTAATTTGTTTTTTTTTGTAGATGTGACGCAGGCTAACTAGCTACTTTTCCTACTGAAAAGTTGGCAATAGTGATTCCCTCACAGAGCACCGAAACACTTCCGGCTCTTCAAAATAAAAGATTTCTTCATTTCCTAAACCTGCATTTACTTGAGTATAATACAAGACTTTGTTTAAATTAACGTGTACGTGAGATTACGTTTATATCACGTGAGTAGGAAAATCCCAGAATGCATTGCACCAGCTGTCTCTATTTCTAAACTGCCAATATGAGAGCAAACAAACCTTCGGAATTAATCTGTGATCTAATCGGTTACATAACTCACCTACCTTTGGATTATAATAAATCAAGTTTAATATTTAACTTGTGTTTTTCATAAAATATGAACATTCTTGGGTTTTTTTTGTTTGTTTGTTTGTTTGTTTGTTTTTTGCACTTTTATATGTATTATTCCACAAAGCGGATGCACTTTCATTTCAGTTGATGTTTTGGTATTTTAAGCAACTTTAAAGGGTGGAAGTGGGCTGGTCTTACTTGCAGCTGCGATGTTGCTAAAGTAGGCCAGCAACTGCCAACCCCCTTCTTCACACAAAGTGCTCCTGCATCACTATCAGAACCGAAGAGAGCATTCGAGGTGAACTTGGCGTGGGCAATCATGAAGTTGCGTGGAAAGGAACTCTTTTGCTTACTGTGGACGGTGCTGTTTGCATGCGTTGCTGCAGAAAGGGACGGTGAGTGGAAGTATTTGATTGCCCCCCCCCCCCCCAGCATTGTTGTTGCTTTGTTGCATTTACAGTAAATTATGTTAAAACACTTGTTAATTTAAAATATTGATGCATAAATTTCCTGTATTCAAAGTGTGTGTTAGTAGCCACATGTGTATTTATGTATTATTTATTACTAATTCAATTTATTTCTATTTTTAATATACATTTGTCTATTTATTAATTTTAACGTATTTTGTATTTATTTATTCTATTCATTCTTATTTTATTAATTTTATTCTTATTTTATTTTATTTATAATATTTAACTTATTTTATTACTTATTAATGTGTTACTTGTGTTTTATAAATTTTATTTTTTTATTACTTATTAATTCCTTTGCGACAGTCGCACTGTCGCTACACTTCCTGTATCCAAAGTGTGTGTTTGTAATTCAATTTATTTGTATTTTTAATATCCTTTTGTCTATTTATTAATTCAAACTTATTTTGTATTTATTTATTTTTTTCATTCTTATTTTATTATTTTCTTTTTTTAATTCTTATTTTATTTATATTTACCTAATTTTATTACTTATTAATGTGTTACTTTCATTCATTCATTCATTTTCTACCGCTTTTTTAAATAATTTTTTTTATTACTTATTAATTCCTTTTTCGTTTCATTGCCCAAGCGATATTACTCATGTTCCATCCTTTCCTTTCATTACTGAATAAGCAATCTACCCATTGCGACAGTCTTTATTCTTCACGTGAAATTGTTGTTGCTTTAATGCGTTTAATGCGTTTACAGTAAATTATGTTAAACACTTGCAAGTTTGTTGTTAATCTAAAATCCTGATGCACAGTCGCTACACTTCCTGTATCCAAAGTGTGTGTTAGTAGCCACTTGTGTATTTATGTATTATTTATTACTAATTCAATTTATTTGTATTTTTAATATCAATTTGTCTATTTATTAATTCAAACATATTTTGTATTTATTTATTCTCTTCATTCTTATTTTATTATTTTATTTATTTTATTCTTATTTTATTTATTTTATTCTTATTTTATTTTATTTATAATATTTACCTTATTTTATTACTTATTAATGTGTTACTTATTTTTTATAAATTTTATTTTTTTCATTACTTATTAATTCCTTTTCCTTTACATTGCCCAAACGATATTACTCATGTTCATCCCTTTCCTTTCCCTTCATCACTGAATAAGCAATCTAGCCATTGCGACAGTCTTTATTCTTCACGTGAAGTATTCTCATATCACCTCGCACCTCGGTACGGCACAAAAAAAAAAAAAAAAAAAAACTATATTAGGAAAGCAGGAAGTGAACAAATGTACGAGGTACATTATTTAAAAAAAAAAACCTTAAACTGTATTATGGAAAGCAGGAAGTGAACAAATGTAACAGTTACTGATTGTAAAAGTACCAGATGGAGGGGTAGGATTTAATAAGCTTTGCTTCTTCCTACTCCTTTTGGACATGTGGAACTGTGAACTGATTATGTGATGCATTCAATTGTAATCTGATGCATGTTCAAATGAAATTAAACCATTACCATTACATATAGTGTGACTAAACTGTCAATAAAGAGAAACGCTCGGATTAAATATAATCTCGGGTTCTTCCAACTCCTTATCAGACATGCCTAAAACAGCTAACTGTGGCCATTATAGTTGTGTTCTTAGGCCTTTTGTGTGACGATACACACATGACCTTTGCTTCGGGATTGTTGGCCTTTCACCTGCTAAGACACTCCTTAACGTCACCTCCAGCAGAATAGCGTTACCTAACAATGTGCTTTTTGGAACCGTGCTATTCAATCATTGCTGTTAAAACAAGATACGACTCAGTAACTTCACCTAGGTAGGCGTGGAGGCGTGGAATTTGCCATTCCGTGACATCAGTCCACATCACTCATGTACTGTTTTGCAGTGTTGCATATTGATAAAATAGTTCCTATCATAGATAGATGATCAAAGATACATGTATTAAATAAATCATCATTTTAGTAACACTTACCTGAAATGTGTGTTGATTTCGTGTTACCGCTTTATAGTACATGAGGATTGTGACTCTGTACTCTTATCTTAACAGCACCCATAGTCCACACAGCGCTTGGGAGCCTCAAAGGTGAATATGTGAGTGTAAAGGGCAAGGAAACCGGCGTCTATGCCTACCTGGGTATCCCCTTTGCCAAGCCGCCTCTTGGCCCTGCTTTGAGACTGGCTCCACCCCAGGATGCGGAGCGGTGGGAAGGTGTCAGAGACGCAACCAAGCAGCCTCCCATGTAAGTGTTTTCTGTGTTTTATGCTATTGTTTTTTGTTTTTTTTTTATAAATATTTATAATATTTTTTCAATTTCAGGTGCATTCAACATAAAGACTTTACTACAGATCTGCTTGAAATGCTCGGCAACCTGAAGGCGGAGATCCCGGATGTCTCGGAAGACTGCCTTTACCTCAACGTTTATACTCCTGCAAGCAGACCTCATGATGTGAAACTCCCAGTAAGAACTAGTTTGGACTGGACTGGACTGGACTGGTCGCCAGCCAATCACAGGGCACATATAGACAAACAACCATTCACACTCACATTCATACCTATGGATAATTTGGAGTCGCTAATTAACCTAGCATGTTTTTGGAATGCACGGGGAGAACATGCAAACTCCACACAGAGATGGCCGAGGGTGGGATTGAACTTCGTTTCCTAGCTGTGAAGCATGCATGCTAACCACTCGACCACCGTGCAGCCTGCAAAAGTGAGCTTGAATTACATTTTTAGTCATTATAGCAAGCCTAAAAGACAAGTTAATGAGACTGTTTAATAGTGTAGTGGTTATTTGTCCAACAAAATAATAATTATAATAATATCCAAAATAAAATAAAAATAATTATAAAATTATAATTATAAAAATAAAATAAATTTACCTTAAACTATAATTAAAAGGCCACCACGGGTTGTGTTTTACGCAGGCAAATTGAGTCATTATCCATACAACCTTATTCCGTTTCTTCTTATTTCTTTAATAATCAAGCAAGCAAACAAAAAAGGAACAAAGGCAACAATTGTTCTAGTTCCAAAACCATAGGCCCACCACATGAATAGATTTCAGGTTCCCATGGTGTTACCCAATGAAATAAACCCACAAATACTACTAATTAACTACCAATTAACCCCAACAAAATGTGATAAATAAATAAACAAATAAATAACAAGAAAATATTTTCAAGTAATCCAAACAAAACAACAACAACAAAAAATAAATCAACATATATTAGAAACCTAGGAACACACTACTTTTTATTGACATTAAAAAAGCAAAATCTAATTATTTTTGTGTGTTTTTTTTAATCTTACTAGGTGATGGTGTGGATCCACGGTGGAGGTTTTAGTTTGGGGTCAGCTTCAATGTCTGATGGATCTGCCCTGGCTGCTTATCAGGACGTGGTTGTGGTTCTGATCCAGTATCGTTTGGGACTTTTGGGCTTTCTCAGGTAAATATCACAAAATCAATCAGTGGACATTTAAATGACAGATTTAAAAAGTTCAACATATTCGGCCATTTTTAACCATTGATCATTTTGAGCGTCATTTGGAAGGCGAGGCCAAGACTAGGCTGGACTAGTTAGACTTAGGACATTCTGGTGGGACCGTGCCTGGGAACACCTCAGTGTTCTACTGGAGCGGGCGAGGGGGGGAGGCCCGCATATGATCAAGCGGAGGGGGCGCCGACACCCGCCGGGCAGCTCACCCCCGGAAAGGAAGTGCCACAGATCCAAGCCACCGGGAGGCCAATTCTCAAGACCAGCGCTAGTCCACCAACGGACCTCACCATCCACCGGGAGGCCCGACACATTCCTAATCGGGGTGGCTGCACGGTGGTTGAGTGGTTAGTGCCCAGACCTCACAGACCAGGGTTCAATTCCACCCTCGGCAGGTATGCTGGGTAGCTTGTGGTATTCTCTCTCCCAATAGTTTTGCTTGGTTGCACGGCGGTCGAGTGGTTAGCGCACAGACCTCACAGCTCGGAGACACGAGTTCAATCCCACCCTCGGCTATCTCTGTGTGGAGTTTGCGTGTTCTCCCTGTGCATGTGTGGGTTTCCGCCCACATTCCAAAAACATGCTAGGTTAATTAGCGACTCCAAATTGTCCATAGGTATGAATGTGAGTGTGAATGGTTGTTTGTCTATATGTGCCCTGTGATTGGCTGGCGACCAGTCCAGTGTGTAGAAGACAGCTGGGATAGGCTCCAGCACCCTCCGCGACCCTCGTGAGGATAAACGGTAAAAAATGAATGAATTCCTAATTGGTGGCTTATGTGTGTCTTATTCAGCACAGGAGATGAGCACATGACCGGTAACTTTGGCTTGCTGGACCAGGTCCAATCCCTCCGTTGGGTCCAGGGTCATATTCACAACTTCGGAGGAGACCCGTCCTCTGTGACTATATTTGGCGAGTCTGCCGGTGGAGTCAGCGTTTCCCTTCTGGTGAGCATCGACGTCTTTGTTTATGTCTCATGTTGACAGACTCCTTTAAACAACGACTTCGGCTTCATCAACAGCTTCTGTCGCCATTGACTGACGGTCTGATCCACCGCGCCATTGCTGAAAGTGGCACTGCCGCCATCGAGCAGATGGTGTCAAACGATCCTCTACCTGTGTACGAGGTTGGAGTCAGAACCGTTTTTGATTTTCACTACTACAATTCTAACTAACTCATTCGTCTTCAGACTGTTGCTAATCGATCGGGATGTAGCATTGAGAGTACGCAACAGATCGCCGACTGCATGAGAAACATGGATCTTGACACTTTTTTGACTCTTGCAAAGGTATCCGATTTATAAAATGTCTCGTACAATACCATTTTAAAATTCATAAAAAAATGCACATTTTCTTGTAACTGCTGTGTCTTATCTTCCCAAGGACGTAACGATAAGAATTCTTGTCAATGTTGATGGAATCTTCCTACCGAAACCCGTGAATGAGCTTTTTCAAAAACACGAAATTCATGATGTACCTTTCATGACTGGCGTCACCAATCACGAAGGCGGCTGGTTGCTTCCTGCTGTGAGTGACATATTTTAGTTTGGACTAAAATATGAAGTTGCACTCGTGAAAAACTCAAAACTGTTCCTTTTTCTAGTTCATGGGTCCTCCAAACTGGACTGAAGGAATGGACCGGGAACAGGTTGTGGGCTCGTTGTCTGCATTTAATGCCGATGTAAGTTAAATGATGTTTCCGCCATTGTATAAAATTCACTCGTGTTTAAGCCGTATCCACAAAAATGCTAAATTCATCACACGGCAACCTAACACTAACATCTAACACAAGGTGGATAAGCAATACGCACGTATAAATTTTAAAGTTTGCAATTTTTCGACTCGCCGGTCAAGTGGTTAGCGCGTAGACCTCACAGCTAGGAGACCAGGGTTCAATTCCACCCTCGGCCATCTCTGTGTGGAGTTTGCATGTTCTCCCCGTGCATGCGTGGGTTTTTTCCGGGTACTCCGGTTTTCTCCCACATTCCAAAAACATGCTAGGTTAATTAGCGAGTCCAAATTGTCCATAGGTATGAATGTGAGTGTGAATGGTTGTTTGTCTATATGTGCCCTGTGATTGGCTGGCCACCAGTCCAGGGTGTAGAAGACAGCTGGGATAGGCTCCAGCACCCCCGGCGACCCTCGTGAGGATAAGCGGTAGAAAATGAATGAATGAATGAATACAGGCTGAACGGCGGTCGAGTGGTTAGCACGCAGACCACACAGACAGAAGACCCGAGTTCAATCCCACCCTCGGCCATCTCTGTGTGGAGTTTGCATGTTCTCCCCATGCATGCGTGGGTTTTCTCCGGGTACTCCGGTTTCCTCCCACATTCCAAAAACATGCTAGGTTAATTGGCTCCAGCACCCCCCACGCGACCCTCGTGAGGATAAGCGGTACAAAATATATGAATGAATGAATTTTAAAAGAAAACTAAATTTTAACGTTACTGCATAATACATTTTGTCCCAGCAAAGCATTTCATTGGTTATGGCTGCAGAGGACCCTGGAATCCTGCATCTGTCACTAAAGGAGCCCAGAGCCAAGAGGGAGGCTGACATCATTTCAGCACCCGGCAGCCATAGCCAATTAAATGCATTGCTGGGACCAAATGCATTATGGCAAAACATTTAAATATTATTGATTGATGTTTGTATATTTCTTAGCTATCTTTGTTAGTGTTAACTTGCTGTGTAATGAATTTAGCGTTCCTTGTAAGATTTCCAGTGGGTTGACGAGCTTGTTGTGCAAGAGCTACCGTTTCCTCACTGACTCACGAGCGGCACAGTATTTTAATAATCAGTAGTCACTCTGAAGTAAAAAAAAAATATATCACAAGATCATAACATAGCCATAAACTAACATGGTTCCAAATTTAAGAATAAAGTAGTTGATTTTTGTCTCTGTTCCTTTTGACGTTTTTCTCCAATCTGTTGTTTATTTTGTCCAGCCTAAACTGTCCATCATCACAGATCTAATGGTAGATGAATATATTGGAAACGGCGAAGATCGTATGAAAAATCGAGATGCTTTTACCGAGTTACTCGGAGATCTGCTGTTTGTCATTCCGGCCATAAAGACTGTAAACGCTCACAGAGGTACGGAACATTTTGCTTTTGGAACAGTTGTTTGTGAAGTGGCAACACATCGTATTTACGGTCTTACTTTCTGTCTCCAGATGCAGGTATCCAACATGTGTACTTGTATGAGTACCAGCACGCACCTCATTTTTTGCAAGTAAAAAGGCCCAGTTTTGTTAAGTGCGACCATGGAGACGACATTTTCACCGTATTTGGAATTTGCTTTACAACAACTCATGTCCAAATAACTGGTGAGACCTTTAATGCTATGTTAAGTGATCATCTGCTTTACTTTAATATAGAGTTTTAATTATATATTTTTGTTTTAGACACATGCCCAGAAGATGAAGAACAATTTAGCCGGACCGTGATGAGTTACTGGGGAAACTTTGCTCGGACAGGGTAATAAACCAAACCTGCACAATGTGAAAAAAAATCAGTAATACATATTTTTTATGCATTTATATAGATCTCCTAATGGGGATGGCCTTGCCTACTGGCCAAAATATGGATCAGAAGAACACTTCCTGGCATTGAGCGCAAAGAAGCAGGCAACGGGTCAGCACTTGAAGGCGGGTCGTTATGCCTTCATGACTAAGATCCTGCCAGAGAAGATACGACAGCATCAAGAGAAGACGGAGCACAGTGAACTGTAGTACTCGCATACTACTGCTGCTACTACTAGTGATGAAGTAATGATGAAGAAAATGTCCAGTGCCCAATAAAGGACTTTAAATTTCATTGCACTGTATGAAAATTCCAGATAGGAACCATTTTTATGTCATTGCCTGTAGGAGTACACTCCTTAATACTTTAATACTTTCCAAGATCCTATTAATAAAAATGAAGAAATGATAACAGTAAACAAAATTTCATGAAATGCAGCGTGGTATGTTTTATTGGTTGTTTTATATTATTGAATAATCTCATGTAAAAGGAAATAAATGTGTATCCAAATGGCAATGAAAGAAAAGCTACACTGCAAAATATGAAATATAGCAAAGTTTAAAATATTAACTTTACAATTTGACAACATACTTAAATATATTTGACAAACTGCTGCACCGAACTGTAATCCCTCATTAATCATGATTAATTCCAAACCCAAACATGATCAGCGAAGTTCCTCAAAGTAGGATTCCTTTTTAAAAAGGGACTGAAAAAAAAAACGTCCATATAGTCACCTTTACGCTGCTTGATAATATAAGCTTTTAAGGCTTGTGTGGCAATAAATGTGTGTGGAGGACAGGAAGTGACATCAGGGGTTCAAAATTGAGTTTTAGCCTAGCTTGGGTTAGGTCTGCAACAGTAGCCCGTGTTGTTTTTGTGCCTGTTATGGAGATAATTCAAACCTGCAATAAAAGCCTGTTGTTCTGGCGATCAAGTCCGGCTTGATGAAATATGTGACATTTACTTATATTTTGTACTCTTATTTTTATTCATATTATTTATATATTTAGTAATATTATTTGTATTTTTTATTTTATTAATAGTATTTAATTTTTTTAATTGCTTTTATTAAATTAGGGGGACACTATTTTTTAATTAATATTTTATTAATATCGATTGCATTGTTTTTATTACATCTTTTATTTTGTTAATATTATCCATTAATGTTTTAAATTGATTTTATTCAAATAAGTAAATAGAAAAATAATATAGAATAAATAAAAACTAAAGTCATAAATTTAAAAGTCCTAATATTATGGGAATAAAGTCAATTTATGAGATAAAAAGTAATATGGCGTGTCATAGGGGGAACATTATTAATAGTATTTAATATTTTTTAAATTAGTTTTATTAAATTAGGGTGACACTATTTTTATTAATATTTTATTGATATCGATTGTATTGTTTTTATTACATATTTTATTGTGTTAATATTATCTATAAATGTTTTAAATTGATTTTATTCAAATAAGGCAATAGAAAAAAATATTTCAAGAATAAAGTCGTAAATTTAAAAGTCCTAATATTATGAGAATAGAGTCAATTTACGAGATAAAAAGTAATACGGCGTGTCATTGGGAAAATGGAGCATGAAGCCCTTCAGGAAGGAAGGAAGGAAGCTTTCCTTTTGCTTCAGGCAAGCTTTTATTTATAACGTAGCAACAAAACAGCGCAGATTCCCATGTCTAGCTCTTCGCACTTCCGCCCTCCTTAACCTGGCCCCGCCCCATACCAAAGTTCACATCACTTCCCCCTTTTCATAGCTGTCTCAGGCAATGCCTGTAAGAAAGTCCGAAAAGTTTTTGTCTTGTAAACGTACAAATTTACTCTCATAATATTACAAGTTTTTGTTCATGAATTTACGACTTTATTATCGAAATCTCTGATTATTTGAACACTTCGTCCAAACAGGCATTATCTGAGACAGCTATAAAAATGGGGACTTTTTACTGCTTTATTTTCGTTAATTTACAACTTCACTTTAAAATTCTAATTGTTTTCTTCAATGTGGCTCTAAAACTGTCATAATTCCGAAACAGTATGACTTAATGTAGTTTTTAAAAACCGAAATTCAACACTGCTGACAATTTAAACTTTCTTATTCTGTTGAAAGCTTATTTTTAACACGATATCGATATACGATAACGATTAGCTTAAATGTTCCTTACATTTCACTTCTTGCAGTGTAGCTTGAACCAGACATGGATTTTTAGAAGTAAAGACGGTTATTTTGGATGGAAGATGTGCGGTTTTACTCCATGGCACTTGAGGTAAAAGATCAGTCAAGGAGGAATTGCAATGTAATGAAAAATGACAGAATTACAGGGAGGGAAAAAACAGACTGAAAAGTACATTAGCTTGCTTATTAACTACTACATTAGCCCTAATACATAATACAAAGCAACAGTAAGGTGAATTATTCAAATAGCACAGATAACGTGAAGATAGGAAAATGTATTGAACAATATATTTTGGTTCAGATAAACAGGGCAAAATTAGTTTAAAGATGCTCAAGCATTTATTTATTTTTTTTTTGCAAATGTTAATATAGCTGCAGTCTACTGCAAATATGCTGCCCAGTGTGTGCAGTGTATTTAGATATCAGTTACTATACTGCCCAGAAAAGTGCACTTGTTGTAGGAAAGCTACTGGGCGACGTCATTAAGCCATGACAAGACACACAAACATACAGTACATGTACAGTATTTGGTATAATTCAAGATTCATTTGTGGGTTTTCTCTAATATTAAATATAGCTTAACACCTGTGGATGCACAAAAAAAAAAAAATAGAGGAAGTTTTCCAGTAAATGCCCAAGCAAACATTGCAATAAACAGCAAAAGTAGTACATTTCAAATAATAGGCTGCAATTTAGCATTTTTACAGAAACCCACGAATTTCATACATTGAATAAATCCAGTGTATGTATAGCTTATGTTATACTTTGCTAATATTTTCCATTATACAAAAGGTGTGGGGAAATAACGTTTTGGAGCATTTCACTGAAAATCTAATCACGAAAGCTCAAAGAGCAAAAAAAAACCAGATTGTTTGATAAGAGCCAACAGTTGAAAGGTAGCCCTGTTAGAAATCTTGTTTTATTTCTGCTGGTTAATTATTAAAATTTATTTACTTAACCAATGTCACAATTATTCCTAATTTTGTGGCAAAAAAATGTACCTGAGAAGCTGTCTTTTTTTTTTTTAAACAATGACGTATTTAACCAACTAAAGTGAAAGCCAAACATTTTTTTTAACTAAAAAGCAACATTAGCTGAATAAAATGTGTATTGAATTGAAATGAATTGCACGCCATTACCTTCTCAAACGCTACCAAGTACGGGCGTGGTTTTAAAATCAGAGGCACATTGAGTTTGCGCATATGTTTTTTCTCCTGGTGGGAGGGAATAAATAAATAAATAGACAAAATATTCCTGCGGCACGCTGTCATGCCGCACTGGAATGACCTCACGATGCCTTCCAATGGGCAAAGTGGGAAAACTAAATGTTAAAAAACAGAAATAGATGGAACTAATATGTACCGCTGCGGAAGAAGGGGGATGCCGAGGTTACTTGGGTATAATGTATATTATTATTATTATTATTATTATTATGTATTGTATTCCCTGAAGGGACTTAAAGCTTGGATCATCAGGATGTCCAAGACTGCATGTTGCGGAGCATGGCCTCGAATCGCTCCATGTTTGGGGCATGTGCGTGGGCTAGGCGGTCCGTCAGTCGACTGTAGAGACTAAATGACTTCAACTCCAGCCAGATGAACCCGAAACGATCCTCATCGAACAGCACAAAAAGACCAGGGGTGCGCTCTGGACTTGTGAAGCCATGCCCCGCGATCAAGCCTGTCCCGTAGAAGCTGGAAACGAATACAAACAGATTATTTAAGTCAATATTTTGTGCTTTAACATAATGAATTGATGATTGCGGTTCATTACTTCCCATTGGATATTAGTACCACAATAACATTGCAAACGTCCTTACCATTTCCTGCAAGTGCGAGGGTACACCTCATTCCGAGCCATGACTCCTAAAGGCAAAATAAAGGGCTGGATCTCAGGAGGACCGGTGCCTCCACTCGGACCCGCCTGGCAACCGTCTGAATCGACGCCATTATTGGCTTCCACCCCGTCTGCTTCACTACAAGCTCCCTTGGCGGGGACTCTCACTGGGGCGGCGGCATCTCCCCTCGCCTCTCTTTGTACTTGTTCGTGTACCCCCAATACGAGTCGTGACAGCTCCTCTATATTGCGCTGATGCTCCAAGTCTGGGAGGATTAGAGGCTGGCTCAAGTCGATATCCAATGTCAGTTGCCCGGCAGGAACGTTGGGGTCTCCCTGCCAATATCGTACAAAATACGGTTAGCATGAACGTGTCAGCATAAACTGTGCTGGCTCTGATTTTGTGGTTTGTTGAAACAAACATAAACACATCAAGTGCACCAAATATGCAACGCAGTCATTGTCGGTTGCAAACACAACTGGTAACAAATACCACTGAATTTTCTATGCCGCTTATCCTCACTAGGGGGTATGCTGGAGCCTATCCCAGCGGGGCACACACCTGGACTGGTCGCCAGGCCAATCACTAGGCCACAATACAAACAATACAAAAATAATTGCTTTACAAACCAAATGAACTATTTACAATTGGCACATTTGGTATTGTATATACGTGCACACATGCGTCAACATGCGTCGACTTCAAACTGCACCAAATATGTCGTCACATATAAATAGGCGAATGAGTTCATGTTTCCCGAAATCCATGTGTGTGTGCGCACTGATTTAATACTGTGCTTCTAATACAGTAATACCTTGTCCATGACCTGACCGTGATAAGTGAATTTGGTAATGGTAATGGTTTTATCAGATTACAATTGAATGCATCACATAATCAGTTCACAGTTCCACATGTCCAAAAGTAGTACGAAGAAGCAAAGCTTATTAAATCCTACCCGTCCATCTGGTACTTTTACAATCAGTAACTGTTACATTTGTTCACTTCCTGCTTTCCATAATACAGTTTAAGTTTTTTGGGATTTTTTTTTTTAATAATGCACCTTGTACCGAAGTAGGAGGTGATATGACCATCCAATGACATAATGGGTACCATAGTAAGTGTCAATATAGTGATATATATAGCACATCATGACTGGTTCAAGACTCTTTCCCGGAAAGTAGGATTCATTCTGTATCAATGGAATTTCTGTTTCATTCTCATAGCACAACATTATGATATCCATAGTAGTTTGCACCACTTATTACTTTAGATGTAAATATGTAAATATGGGACTCACAGTGAGTTTGGTGGCTCTTGCAGAGTTCCTATGGAAGCTGAGCATGATTATCTCCAAACCGTGACTGCCGTAGGTGCCTTTAAAGAGGCCTGGCTGAGTCAAGTCGGACGGCATTGCAGGAGGCAAGTAGATGCGCCGGTATGTCAGGCAATTGCTGCAGGGACAAAAAAAAAAAAAACAGGGACATTTTCAATAAGTGTCAAACCGCAACCCATGAATTCAAATAAATAATACAACTGATGATGGCAAATTGACTTATTTGATATCTATGTTCCATAACTATGACATACATTATACTTGGTAGGCTATAAGTAGGCTTATAGTTAACACTTTTAACACATTTTACATAACTGTCCAGTATTATTTACTATGATTTATATCTGCTATTACTCAGTGGGTGATTAACAGCAGCTCAGCAGCAAACATAACATGTAACAAACTGTTATTCCCAAGTGCCGCAAAGCATGCTGGGTAGTCCAGTGACAACAAAATGAGCTATGAACAATAAAACATTGTGCTTTGCTTGTTTCCCTGCCACACACCTCCGTATGTTTTGCATTCATTCATTTTCTACCGCTTATCCTCACAAGGGTCGTGGGGGTGCTGGAGCCTATCCCAGCTGTCTTCGGGCGAGAGGCGGGGTACACACCGGACTGTTATCACAGGGGTTCAAAGTTGAGTTTTAGCCTAGCATGGGTTAGGTCTTCAACAGTAGCCTGTGTTGTTATTGTGCCTGTTATGAGATAATTCAAACCTGCAATAAAAGCCTGTTGTTCTGGCGATCAATTCCGGCTTGATGAAATATGTGACATTTACTTATATTTTGTATTCTTATTTATTTTTTTATTAATATATATTTAGTAATATTTTATTTTATTAAGTGTTTAATATTTTTAATTAGTTTTATTAAATTATTTATTATTTATTTATTTATTATTATTTATTATTTTTATTTAAACTATTTTTTATTAATATTTTTATTAATAACTATTGTTTTTATTACATCTTTTATTTTGTTAATATTATCTATAAATGCTTTAAATTTATAAAATAAGGCAATAGAAAAACAGAGATTTCAGGAATAAAGTCGTAAATTTAAAAGTCCTAATATTATGGGAATAAAGTCAATTTATGAGATAAAAAGTAATATGGCGTGTCATCGGGAAAATGGAGCATGAAGCTCTTCAGGAAAATTGTCAAACAACCATTCACACTCACATTCATACCTACGGAGAACATGCAAACTCTACACAACTCGAGTCTCCTAGCTGTGAGGTCTGCGCGCTAACCACTCGACCGCCGTGCAACCAAGCAAAAATGTGACAAACGTGTTGGGAGAGAGAAAACCACAAGCTACCCAGCATACCTTGCGGTGGGGAGTAATTTTCATTTGAAATCAAGTCACCTTGCTGGATAAAGTTTCGAGTTGTAAAAGTGCAAGCATGAGTTAGCATACGTTTTGGTTTGAATGTCACCTTCTGGAGCAGATTAATGACGCTAACCAAGGTTCTCACTGTAGCACTTTTGATATGCAACGCATGCAATCTAGCAGCAATATTGTCATAAATCGCATACTCATATTGACTGGTGTATATGAACTTCATCAGGATGAGCTCCTGCATGTGCTCGTGGAAGATTTCTTCTAGCGTCCGGCCCCATTCTTCCTCCAACCATGTCCTGAACTCCTACACACATTACACACGGTAAATAAAACCTAATCAAGCACGGCCATCACAAGGTCATCAGAGGTCATATTGACAATACGGAAAGCGACGTACCTCCTGTCTGCCTCCTGGCATGCGGTGATGATCTGTTTGATTACATTTTGTGGAGAATTCGTCCTTTTTTACGGTCTAAAAAATAATTAGAACATAAACAACATTTTACATGTAAACTTGCTTTAATAATCCAATACAGTGATCAGTAAGTGGTTCCAAATCCTATCATGATTGGTGAATTCAAACCACAAAATGGCTGTATGTGTGTATGTGTGACGGACACTGACCTGGATGTCTCCTTTGTGGGGACCCTTGTGTCCATACATGCACTCCACAGTGGCCTTTTTGCTGTCCCACATGTGGATACGAAAGAGCGGTCGCCTTCTCATGGGATCCTCCACACGCGGGTCATGTGGTGGCAAATACATCCATCCAATGATGAACAGCCCGTCGACCTTGAAATAATTCACCAGCCGGAAAATCAATCAGCAGCTAAAAACTGCATGCTATACACACACTTATATATATGCCGCTAATATATGTTACGCGCTAACGATGGATCTGCGCGATTGATCGATAACGCTGCGCCCGAGATGGATTCATCGTTTGCGCACAAATCGATCGATTTACATTTACGCATGGAGGCCTTTTTTTGTCGACCCTAACACAAGAGGAGGGTTTAAGGCATCATTTGTTTGTTAAAAGCGGAGATTTCGTATTGGATCTGGCCAGATTGTTGCGTGTCCTGGTTACCTTCTTAGGCTTCCTCAGCCATTGAAAATGTTGGTGTTACGCGCCAACAATGGATCTGCACGATTGATCGATAGCGCTGCGCAGTAATATACCATCGATCGTAAATTTGTGCGCTAACGATGGATCCATCTCGGGCGCAGCGCTATCCATCGATCGCGCAGATCCATCGATCGCGCAGATCCATCGATCGCGCAGATCCATCGATCGCGCAGATCCATCGATCGCGCAGATCCATCGATCGCGCAGATCCATCGATCGCGCAGATCCATCGATCGCGCAGATCCATCGATCGCGCAGATCCATCGATCGCGCAGATCCATCGATCGCGCAGATCCATCGATCGCGCAGATCCATCGATCGCGCAGATCCATCGTTAGCGCGTAATATTTGTTTTAATACTTTTGGCGTGGGCATGGAGGCCTTTTTTGTCGACCTTAACACAAGACGAGGGTTTAAGGCATCATTTGTTTGTTAAAAGCGGAGATTTCGTATTGGATCTGGCCAGATTGTTGCGTGTCCTGGTTATCTTCTTAGGCTTCCTCATCCATGAAAATGTTGGTGTTATGCGCTAACGATGGATCCGCGCGATCGATCGATAGCGCTGCGCCCGAGATGGATCCATCGTTAGCGGATCAACGACTGTCATTATATCGTCAGCGCAGTATCAAAGCATCGGTCTCCAGCGCAAGGCAGTTATATCCATCATGAACGCAGAAATCGATCGATTTGTGTGCTAACAATGGATCTATCGATCGCGCAGATCCATCGTTAGCACGTAATATTTATTTTAATACTTTTGGTGTGGGCATGGAGGCCTTTTTTTTTGTTGACCCTAACACAAGACGAGGGTTTAAGGATCTGGCCAGATTGTTGCGTGTCCTGGTTGCCTTCTTAGGCTTCCTCAACCATTGAAAATGTTGGTGTTACTCGCTAATGATGGATCTGCGCGATCGATAGATAACGATGGATCCATCTCGGGTGCAGTGTTATCGATCAATCGCGCAGATCCATCGTTAGCGCGTAATATTTGTTTTAATACTTTTGGTGTGGGCATGGAGGCCTTTTTTTGTCGACCCTAAAAGGCATCATTTGTTTGTTAAAAGCGGAGATTTCGTATTGGATCTGGCCAGATTGTTGCGTGTCCTGGTTACCTTCTTAGGCTTCCTCATCCATGAAAATGTTGGTGTTACGCGCTAACGATGCGCGCCATCGTTAATGCGTAATATATATATTGTAGTGGGTGGCAACGTAAGTTGTAAGTAACAACGCTCAGCGCTGCCATCTGTTGGCATCTAAACAAACTACACACATCCATCCTGGACGCAGTAATATACCATCCATCGTAAGCGCAGAAATCGATTGATTTGTGCGCTAACGAGGGATCCATCTCGGACGCAGCGCTATCGATCGATCGTGCAGATCCATCGTTAGAGCGTAATAAAAACATTGCAGTGGGTGGTACTTTTTATATGTAACATCTATTTTTATATACTTACCACAACATTGAGTAATCCTCCATAAGGGCCGATGTCAGGCTGCCACAGGCCCAAAATGTGTCTGTATGGATGAAGCACTGCGACACAAGAACACGATCAATCATTATTCCTTATCGTGCTGCACAAAGCCACGCTGTGTACACGTTTTCTTGGTTCTTAACCTCCATTAGTAAAGCTTAATTAGTTAGAAGCCTCAACGGAAGAAAGCGTAATCTAATGATCTAGTTGTGTCTTCGTACATTGTGTCATGTGACAGGAAACAATGCTTCATTTTATTCAGAATTCAACACACAAACACACACACACACGTAGCCCCTCATGCTGCAACCATCGGGGTCCATATGTACAGTACATACAGTGCGTGTACACGTCTTTATAGTCCATATGCTCGTAGTCCGGGAGGAGCTTCATAAAGCGCCCAGACTTCACTCGTGGGTTAACACCTGGACAAGCACAACACAGGAATGTGTAGAGAATCCAAAAATAGCCTCCATGTATCCTCATTCCATGTACACAAATACTCTTTAAAAATCACTCCAGGGGGTAAAAAAAAACGTGCTGCAGTACGTCAAAGAAAAGGAAAGTGACAATGAAGTGAAATCATCCAGTGGAAAACGGTTACAAAGTTCAGAACTCAACATCAGCTACATGGAACATAGGATCTGCTCCTAGGAAATGGATAGTAATAACTAACCAGCATAGTGGTCTGATTATTGACACGTCCTCTCTCCCTCCTTTGCAACGTCCCTTCCAGTATGCAAGACAACCACTAGGGTAAAGTCATTTGTAATGTTCGTTCATTCAATCATTTTCATGGGGTGCTGGAGCCTATCCCAGCTGTCTTCCGGTAAGAGGCGGGGTACACCCTGGACTGGTCGCCAGCCAGCCAATCACAAGGCACATATAGACAAACAACCATTCACACTCACATTCATACCTATGGACAATTTGGAGTCGCTAATTAACCTAGCATGTTTTTGGAATGTGGGAGGAAACCGGAGTACCCCGAGAAAACCCATACATGCTAACCACTCGACTGCTGTGCAACCAAGCAAAAATGCGACTAGCACGGTGGTTAGCATGCAGGACTCACAGCTAGGAGACCCGAGTTCAATTCCACCCTGAGCCATCTCTGTGTGTTTGCATGTTCTCCGGGTACTCCGGCTTCCTCCCACATTCCAAAAACATGCTAGGATAATGGACAATTTGGAGTTGCCAATTAACCTAGCATGTTTTCGGAATGTGGGAGAAAACCGGAATACCCGTAGAAAACCCACGCATGCACGGGGAGAACATGCAAACTCCACACAGAGATGGCCGAGGGTGGGATTGAACTCAGGTCTCCTAGCTGTGAGGCCTGTGCGCTAACCACTCGCCCACCGTGCAGCCCATTTGCAATGTTATTGATGACTATTAAGCTAATTGTAGCACGCGATATCAGTTGATATTGGTAGCGGATTTTTCTTGATTCTTTATTGTGTTTTTTGCCCCAAAAAAAAAAAAGCCAATATCGGACATTCATAGTTATTTGTTTACAATTGAAGTTATTTTGACATCACTACTGATGAGCATCATTCTAGATCAGCTGCTGACACTCTGGTATCGTACGTTATTAACAATTATTCCCTATGAATAAAAATATCTCTTATCCCGTTATCTCTACATGGTCGAGATTTTGCTGTAAAATCACGTGACTCACGTTTCACATATAGGTCACGGCAAGACACTCCTCCGACTTCCATCTTCCTCACATCCTCCTTCATGTGAAACTCTGCAGAAACAACAAGCAGAAAGGGCTGTGCATGAACAATATTATCGCCGCAACGGACAAACTATTAAAACAAGTTAAATCCACTACACAACAATGTTATTAAAACTTGCATTTGCAAAGGCTTAATCAACTCTTATGATTTCCCTGCACCGCTATGAGGAGACATGACCCAAATAGAAAGTGTTTAGTGTTGACACACTGGAGGAATGTACTGTAGCAGCTTCTGAGTCCCTGTAATGTTATTAATGTTATTAAGTATTCACTCATCAAACTGGATAGTCTTACATTATTAATAGGGATATGCTGGAATCAATTCATAATATTGTATATATACATTTTCCAATGTTTCCATGACTGTGCCCAAGGCAAAGTCAGAAGAACTAAATCAGAAACACTTATATGCTAGGACTACGTTAAAAAGCCATAGCATTTCAGTATGTGGAATCAAACTATGGAATGGATTGAGTAAGACCCTCAAACAATGCACAACGATGAGCCAATTCAAGAAACAATACAAGCAGTTGATGTTTGCTAAATACAAGGATGAAGAGTCTTGAACCAGTCATGATGTGCTATATATATCACTATATTGACACTTACTATGGTACACATTATGTCATTGGATGGTCATATAAAAATAAATAAATAAATAAATAAAAATAACAAACTGTATTATGGAAAGCAGGAAGTGAACAAATGTAACAGTTACTGATTGTAAAAGTACCAGATGGAGGGGTAGGATTTAATAAGCTTTGCTTCTTCCTACTCCAGTCATGATGTGCTATATATATCACTATATTGACACTTACTATGGTACCCATTATGTCATTGTATGGTCATATCACCTCCTACTTCAGTACATGATAAAAATAAAAATAATAAATGAAATTAAAAATTAAAAAAACAAAATTAAAACTAAAAAAAATAAAATTAAAAATAAAATTAAATCAAATTAAAAAATTTAAACCATTATGTCATTGTATGGTCATATCACCTCCTACTCCGGTACGTGAAAAAAATACAAATTAAAAAAAATAATGAAATTAAAAATTAAAAAAACAAAATTAAAAAAATAAATGAAATTAAAAATGTTAAAAATTAAAAAACATTTAATTAAATAAAATTAAAAACTTAAGCTATATTAGGAAAGCAGGAAGTGAACAAATGTAACAGTTACTGATTGTAAAACTACCAGATGGAGGGGTAGGATTTATTAAGCTTTGCTTCTTCCTACTCCTTTTGGACATGTGGAACTGTGAACTGATTATGTGATGCATTCAATTGTAATCTGATGCATGTTCATTACCAATAAAGTTGAATTTTGACCAATGTTTTTTTCTGAATGTACAAAAATGACCTCGAGACACCTTCAAAACTTGACTGTTCGAGCCCCACCTTCATATTTCATTTCTTCAAGTGTATTTTGTCACTGCAGGGGAGTATTTTTTCCATACATTCTTAAATTTGATTTTTTTTTTTTTGTTTTTTGTGTGCACATTTCAGTTAACTTTATTGCACACCTTTTAAACTAATATGGCGACAGTTGTGAGGATAACATTGAATTAATAAGACCAATAATGTTATTTAAACTAAAACTACCATAGGCTTGCGTTTAGGCAGCAGAGCCGGGGCCTGACAACAACGTCAGCCGGCCTCGGTTTGCTTTAACAGCGTCTCCTTCCCGATCGATAAAGCGGCTTTTAGCGGGCCGTGTAAGAGCAACTACGGTTAAAATGACCTCTCCGTCCGCGGTCTTATACCTTCCATGCACCGCCTTCTCCAAATGGTTTCTGTATTGAGGATTTGTCTAAACGTCTTGCAGACGAGGGCGACATTCGGCAGTGCAGTTCCGGGAAGCAAGGAGAATATCTCCACCAAAAGCTCCGGTGGTAATTCCGACAAAGCCTGCGGGTGCGGTAGTCCCACGCCGTGTAGTCTGCTGTCAGCCCCGCTGCAGTGCACCCGACTCGGCCCTGCGGTTTCGACGACGCCGCCGCCGCTCTCCGGGGCCTCACCACCACAACCGGCGTCGCCTCTCCTCTGTCCCACGATCCGCTCCTCTTCTTCCTCATCCATGTCCGAATCGCTGCCCCGGTCTTGTTGGTTCTGTCGCGGTCGCCTCCGGCACCTCCGCGACTGACCCACTCCGCACAGCCTGGCACAAACAGCCATCCGTGGTCAGCAAGCGGGCGACATTACATCACTCGCACTCTTCTTGGCGCTGCGGCGTGCTGCTTATCTCCTCTCTGCTGGTTTAGCGAGTGAAGCGGAAGCAGTCCACGTCATGTGAGACTACAGGGTGTCCAAACGTGCGGCCCGGGGGCCATTTTCGGTACCCTATTTTTTTTCACAAAAATAAAATAAATTAATTATTATATGACAATATTGTGACTAGAATTTGGCTTATTGATCCAAATATTGGTGTTATTCAGAGTAGTATTGTGTTTACACTGATTTAGTAGCATTAGCATTAGCATTTAGAGGTGAAAACAGCATGCAAACTAAAAAAACAAGCGGTATTCACTATTAATAAATTGAACATTTTCATAGTTAGCACATAGAAAAGCTGTTTATGACTTTCTAAATACAATCTTAACCATTATTAGAGACCCATACACATTAATTAGTCACCTTTACACTCCTGTTTTTTCCTTCATTTATGCCACGTTGCTCAACTGTAATGTCCAATTTATTATTTAATGTATTCTAAACTGAAGAAATGTTTTAAAACGGATTGGGGAAAAAGGACAATGAAGCCAAAAACCTACCACTTCCACACCGAAGGGGAGGAAAAGTTGCCATGGCTTTAGAGGCATTTGCATTCAATTGTATACATATGATCAGTATTGAAAAATACAGGATAAGAAAAACAATAACCTCCTGTTACGGTCTACTATCCCTACTTCAATATTTTCCTGTTTGTTTTGAAACATGTTTCTATTCGCAAGTCACAGAACTGAATTATAACTGTCACACAGAAAAAAAGTGCTATAAAATAATTAAAATAACAATAGATTTAGTCTGAAAACCTTAACATTGCATTATAACATCATTCAATTGCATCTTATCTTGTTTTAAGTTTTTATATTTGTAATATCTGATTAAAAAACATTTACTTATCAAATAAGACGGATAAGATGTTTTGTCATACTTACTCGCCAGGTTTGATTTAAAAAAAAAACATTTACTCATCAAATAAGACCGACAAGGAGATATTTTGTCAGACTTATTCGCCAGGTTTGAAAATTACGTCAGTGATTTGTGTGGCATTGGTATACATGGATATAAAAATATCTTTCGTAGGATAAAGTAAGTTCAACATGGCAACCCGAAAAGCAAAACAGGAAGTGTTTTCTGCTGGCGGGAAATACACTCTTCCTCGAACGTTGCCGAGCTGTGTTTTTGTCTGCACTGTCGTTCTGGTGTATTTGTGAATTTATACACATTAGTTCTATCATGAAGGCTGAAATTGATAGAATAATTTACCTGTCAGATGGCGACAGTTCTGTGGAGCTTCAAAAATACTTATCCTCCGTGACTGAAGACAAGGTAAGTGGTGTTGACACAACTGTATTCGTTTTTTAGCGCTGCCACTTTTTGTTTCTAAATGACGTAAAACGCTAACTTCTTTGTTTTGTAGTTGACCACGCTACTTACCAACAGTGCATTGAAGGGCAAGAACGTTGGCCTCATTATTAAAGCCATATTCAAAGGTAAGGAATTCTAGTCATGATAAACTATGGACTTCTGTTTATTTGGGAGTTTATTAGGTAGATTATCGGCATCTATATTTGACATCATTGACCAGCATAGTGGTCTGATTATTGATACATCCTCTCTCCCTTTTTTGCAACGCCCCTTTCAGTGTGCAAGACAACCACTAGGGTAAAAGTCAATTGTAATGTTCAGTCATTCATTCAATTTCTACCGTTTATCCTCACGAGGGTTGCGGAGGGTGCTGGAGCCTATCCCAGCTGTCTGGTTGCCAGCCAATCACAGGACACACATAGACAAACAACCATTCACACTCACATTCATACCTATGGACAATTTGGAGTCGCCAATTAACCTAGCATGTTTTTGGAATGTGGGAGGAAACCGGAGAAAACCCACACATGCACAGGGAGAACATGCAAACTCCACACAGAGATGGCCGAGGGTGGAATTGAACCCCGGTCTCTTAGCTGTGAGGTCTGCTAACGCTAACCACCCCACACGCCGTGCCGGCCGGTAAAAGTCAATTGTAATTTTCATTCATTCATTTTCTACCGTTTATCCTCACAAGGTTCGCGGAGGGTGCTGGAGCCTATCCCAGCTGTCTTCGGGCGAGAGGCGGGGTACACCCTGGACAGGTCGCCAGCCAATCACAGGGCACATATAGACAAACAACCATTCACACTCACATTCATACCTATGGACAATTTGGAGTCGGCAATTAGCCTAGCATGTTTTTGGAATGTGGGAGGAAACCGGAGTACCCGAAGAAAACCCACACACGGGGAGAACATGGAATTGAACCTCGCAGCTGTGAGGCCTGCGTGCTAACCACTCGTCCGCCGTGCAGCCCATTTGTAATATTATTGATGGCTATTAAGCTATTTGTAGTACCCGATATCGGTTGATATCGGTAGCGAATTTTTCTCAATGCATTTGAGACAATATCATTTACAGCACCCTCAATCATATAGTATATTATTTTCAGGCTCTCCACCCAATTCCACTGAAGGGTCAAATCGCAGACTGCTGCTTTATCAACATTGTATCCCACTCTGTGAGTCCGGTGACCTCCAAAGTGAAGTGGCAGCTGACATCATTGGACTGCTCATGCTAGAGGTAAGATGTGTTGCGTAATTGGTTTTCATCAGTGTTTCTCTCCATTTTACAATTCTTTTGAATATTTGACGACTGACAATGAATTTCTTCCAATTCCCATTTGAATTATTTTGTCTCATCACACAGACACACACTCTGAATGGATCCTCTCTGGCAAAACTGGCAGATTTTTTTGTTAAAGAAGTAAAAGTGGGAAAAATATTCCATGGGAAGTCTTTGGAATTATTTCCTACGGTGCTCACTGCCCTGGCAGCCTGTGAAAAGTTGTCATATGGTAAAGGTTAGTACTAACAGTTGTATGTATACACGGATCAGCTACAATATGACAATCTAGTCGTAGCTGTATTAAAAATATGTCTTTTTAACACTGGTTAAGAGTAAAATCAATCAATCAGTAATCAATAAATATAATAATAATAATAAAACGGCAAATAATAAAAACTTAAGAAACCACATATAGTTGGTGGGTAGACAAATTATTTTTTTCAGATTAAAATGAACAAAGCATTATTAGAGCCCTGTAGACATGACAAAACACGACTATAGTCACATTTATACTCTTTTTATTTACAACATATTGCGCAACTGCAGGGTCTTGAGACACATGCTAACTCGCAAACTAGAGAGCTAGCGACCTAAACGGTAGCTTCCAAGTTATTTCCTTTAAACTTAAATAGCCAAAAACTTACCACTTCCACACGGATAGGGAGGATAACTATTAAGTTATTTAACCTTTAACATGAACATTAATCATTAATATTTTTTTTCTGGGTACATGATACCATACAGCATCCATATCAAACATTAAACTTTCATATCAAGGCGGGGGCCTCAAACTAGTGTCGGGCCGCATGTTTGAGACCCCTGGTTTACAGTGTCATATTAAGCGAAGTAATGTGCACTTGTGTGTTTTTTTTTTCTGCCGTTGTAGGTGATCTCAGTGGTGAGGAATACAAGAAACAGCTGATCAATAGCCTCTGCTCAAGCAGGTGATATGAAACATATCATATTCTTGAATTTTTTTGGTTGATAACTGTGTGGGGTTTGCATGTTATCCTCGTGCATGTGTGGGTTTTCTCCGGGTACTCCGGTTTCCTCCCACATTCCAAAAACATGCTAGGTTAATTAGCGACTCCAAATTGTCCATAGGTATGAATGTGAGTGTGAATGGTTGTTTGTCTATATGTGCCCTGTGATTGGCTGGCCACCAGTCGTGTAACCCGCCTCTCGCTCAAAGATAGCTGGGATAGGCTCCAGCACCCCTGCGACCCTCGTGAGGATAAGCAGTAGAAAATGAATGAATGATTGATATCATTCAAATTAACTAACCCTTTTATTCATTAAAGCCCATAGTCGTTTACACCTAAATACTCTTATTCACGATGCAGATGGGACTCACAGTGCGTTATCCACCTGACCACGATGTTCAGGTAACTTGTCATCACCAACGCCGTTTCATTGTCGTATCGACATCTGCATTATTGCCAAGGCTGCAACTGTGTCTCATTTCAGGGATGTGCCCTTGTCATCAGATGAGCTGAAATTCCTAGCGGAGAAAGTGCTGCGGATGTTCAGCAAACTTGACCTGCAGGTGATCCCGCCGCTTGTTTATCAGCTGCTGTTGTTATCTGCAAAGGTAAAGGGTGTGTGACAGCATGCGTCTTTCTCTCTCTGGCTATCTGACGATAAAAATTGGTCATGCTGCATGCACCTTGTAGGGTTGCAAGAGACAGATCCTGGATGGAATCATCGCTTATTTTAAGCAGCAAGACATAAGCCAACATGAAGAGCAGAGACACGGAGAGTGGGTGACACAAGCGTTTTGATGTTAACAACTATTGTTTTTAATTGTCAACCCCTACCTCCACCGTCGTGTTTCTCAGGAGCTTGGATATGGAGGTTCAGTCCATACCACAGGATCAGTTACGACATGTTGAAGGAACGGTTATCCTCCATATTGTCTTTGCTGCAAGGCTGGACCATGAACTTGGCAGAGAATTCCTTAAAAGCATCAAAGTAAGCTACATAGGTCTCATTTCTCACTCTACTGAAACTTGTAGAATCGGATTTTATGCACCTCATGGATTCTACTCGTGATTTACTTTGCACCAGACATCATACGGGGACCTCTGCCCTTTCAGCGTTGCTCTACTGCTCTCTGTTGCACGCATCCAACGCTACGAGGAACAGGTTGGGACGTCTGCTGCTTTCTTTATTATTACCTGGCTCCATTCTGCATATTAATTATATCTCCCATTCTTTATATTTGATAGGTGTTTGAACTTTTGAAGGGGGTGATCATGAAGAGCTTCAAAGATGAACAGTTGCTGCAGGGATCCAAGTTCTTGCAGGACCTCCTGCCTGAGCATTGTAGTGTTTCTCAGATGATTTTGGACACGGTGAAAAACAGGTATAAGCCAAGGTTAAAAAAAAAAAAAAGTACTACCGGACCCTCAAAGGTTAAACCATAATCTATTCCAGTATATGGTTATTTCTTTAAATTTAAAAACAAAATATATTGTTCCACCCTCGGCCATCTCTGTGTGGAGTTTGCATGCCCGTACATGCGTGGGTTTCCTCCCACATTCCAAAAACATGCTAGGTTAATTGGCGACTCCAAACTGTCCATTATCCTAGCATGTCTTTGGAATGTGGGAGGAAGCCGGAGTACCCAGAGAACATGCAAACACACACAGATGGCTAAGGGTGGAATTGAACTCGGGTCTCCTAGCTGCGAGTCCCGCATGCTAACCACCGTTCTAGTTGCATTTTTGCTTGGTTGCATGGCGGTCCAGTGGTTAGCGCGCAGACCTCACAGCGACTCCAAATTGTCCATAGGTATGAATGTGAGTGTGAATGGTTGTTTGTCTATATTTGCCCTGTGATTGGCTGGCGACCAGTCCGGGGTGTACCCCGCCTCTCGCTTGAAGACAGCTGGATGAATGAAAATATATTGTATATTAGATATAGATTTTATGAATATGTTTCATATGGAATGAATGTGGGCATTTCTGCTTCCAAATTATGTTCACTGTTATTATCTTGTGCAGTGTGTTTGGATGGGATCATGTGACCCAGGGGCTGGTGCAGCTGGGCTTCTTCCTAATGGACACATTTGGACCAAAACCTGGACCATTTGGCAAGACCACAGAAGGGTCTGCGACTGTGGCCAGAACCCCCACTCAGCTGGCATGCAAACTTGGAGGTCAGGTTCTCCTGCAGGGCTTTAAGGTAACATATTCATAATTATTGTAACATCCAACCAAGACTCATATGTATTACATATGTATTACATTGTTTTGCTGTGATGTACATTTGCTCTGTTAGATGCACGAAGCAATCAGAGGAGATATACTGGAGCAAGTTCTGAATAGGCTGGTCACAAAGACCGCCTCACCTGTCAATCATTTCTTAGGTAATACAACCGATATATACTCCCTTCTCACATTTACAATCTGAGGTGATCCAATGCAAGTGTACAGGGAGTTTCACTGTGTCTCCTCAGTGTGCTTATTAATTATGACATTATGACATTTATCTCTGTGTCATCAGACCTGTTTTGTGACATTGTGACCTCGGCTCCTATGATACTACTGGAGTCATCCTCCAAGGTGACAGAGACTTTTGATCACCTGTCATACCTGCCTTTGGCCACAGTGCAGGGCTTGCTGAAAGCTGTCCAGGTACCTAAAAGCCACAAACATGCACAGAAGTACTTGCAGTAAAACATCAGTAAAATATATTCTGTTTAATGTACAGCCTCTGCTGAAAGTCAGCATGTCCATGAAAGATGCTTTGATTCTGGTTCTCCGAAAGGCCATGTTTTCCAGGTATGTGGATTGATGAAGCATTTCTGTTTTTGTATTGTTCCATCACGTTGGATGGGATTTATTTTACTGGTCTATGTACTTTGTATGTACGTATGTACTATGTACGACATTTCGTTGGCAATTTCACTGCTGTGTTATTGTGCAATGACAATAAAGGACAATAAAGTCTATCTATCTATCTATCTATCTATCTCCTTTCTTTCTTTTTCTCTTTTCTTCTCTTCTCTTCTTCTCTTTCTCTTCTTCTCTTTCTCCTTTTCTTTTTCTCTTTTTTTTTCTTTTTTATTTCTTTATTTCTTTTCTTTTTATTTCTTTATTTCTTTTGTTTTTTTCTTCCTTTTTCTTTTTTCTTTCTTTTTCTTTATTTTTTTGTCTCTTTTTTCTATTTTTTCTCTTCTTCTCTTTTTTTCTTTTTTATTTCTTTATTTCTTTTATTTTTTCTTTCTTTTTCTCTTTCTTTTTTCTTTTCTTTTTCTTTTTTCTTTTTCTCTTTTTCTTTTTTCTTTCTTTTTTCTTTTTTCTTTTTTCTTTTTCTCTTTTTCTTTTTTCTTTCTCTTTTCTTTTTCTTTTTTTTTCTTTTTTTCTCTTTTTTCTCTTTTTTCTTTTTATTTCTTTTCTTTATATTTCTTTTTCTTTTATTTTTTTCTTTCTTTTATTTTTCTTTTTTCTTTTTTTCTCTTTCTTTCTTTTTTCTTTCTTTCTTTCTTTTTTCTTTTTCTTCTTTTCTTCTTTTCTTCCTTTTCTTTTCTTTTCTTTTCTTTTTTCTTCTTTCTTTCTTTAACGCCCTGATACAGTATGGTCAGTTGAACTTGTATTTTTGATTCCCAGCCAACTGGATGGACGAAAGTCAGCTGTGACTGGCTTCTTGTTGTTGTTGAAGAACTTCAAAGTGTTGGGCAGCTTGTCCTCCAGCCAGTGCAGCCAGACAATCTCCTCAAGCCAGGTATAGATTTAAGGCTACACATCATTTTTTTAAATAAAAAAAACAAAACACAATTTGTACTTGAATCTCTGACTAGATCCAAGTGGACGTTCATTCTCGCTATAATGCTGCTGCCAACGAAGCGTTCTGTCTGGAGATCCTGAGCAGCCTCCGTCGCTGCCTCGGCCAGCAGGCGGATGTGCGCATCATGCTCTATGAGGTGTGTGCTCCGTTTCATAATCAGTTATGCTTATTGACGTGACAATATTTAGTCTGTATTGGAGGACAAGTGGTATAGAAAGTGTCTGATTTACTTCCATTATTTAAATATCTCAAAATGATGATGCTGCCTTCCAGTTTAAAATGAATTAATTGGATAAAGATGGGCCTTTACTTTATGTGTTGTTGGTTGATTGACGTGTCATGCAGGGCTTCTATGGCGTTCTCAGTCGGAACTCTCAGCTCGCAAGCGCCATCATGCAGACACTTTTATCACAGGTATGAATGTCTTCCCCACGAATCATCTTATTTGTCATGCTCAAAGCATCCATCCATATTTTCTCCTCACATCTTTTTATTCATAGCTGAGGCGCTACTACGAACCTGAACAAGATCTCCTGCCCCCCGTGAAATTGCAGCCATGCATCACTGCTCATGGAGAACAAGTCCACATTCAGGAGCCTTTGGTATTTTTTTCTTCTTCTTCATGAAAACATACATTCAAAGCACAACAAACCAACCAAAATCAATACAAATAAAAAATACCTATGTATGTATATATAAACGTACACGTTTGAAAGGGAGTGGGAAGAAGTCAAGACTCCAACCTCATCTCAACAAAACATATATTATTTCTTGTAAAGATTGACCGATACATTGGCCGGCCGATATTTGCGTTCTTTACTTGAATTGGTATCGTCCGATACGCGCGTGGAATTGCCGATGTATTTTTCTGCCGCATTATTTTCACATAGGCATCCGCCGGGCAGCTTTGTGTTGCCGGAGGACCCTGCAACACACACAGTTAAACTTAGTTGAAATATTGACACCTGCTTTGAAATAGGAAACATGAACGCCAAGTGTATGCAAGATACGTGCTTGAAAATAATAGTTTAGTTTGTGGGTTTGAAAACCAGGAATGCTGCTGAATGTTTCATAGGGTTAGGGTTTAATGTCAATGTACTAAATTGTGTCAGTGTGATGTGTTTGTGTGTGTGGAGGTGGAGGTGGGGAGGGGGAGAAGTCATCACATTGCTAGATAAACGACAGAAATATTTTGCACATGGTTGAATATTTATTCCTTGATATTAAGTTGATAATGCTGTTTAAATGTATATTTAAGAAAGCTGAATCCTACTGTGTTCAGTGTTTACATTTCAATAAATATTAGTTTAAACTTGAGACCTGTAATATTTGTTATCATTGTCATTTTTTCATGTAAATTAAGGGAGCAAAAGCAGTTTATTGGCCCAAGGAAAATCGGCCATCGGCTAAGGTGATGGAAAAAAATCGGTATCGGTCGATCCCTAATTCCTTGTCTACACAGAATAAAAAAGTGTACTGATGCTGCTTAGCGCACGTCTCAATCAATACGTCAACAATTGGACCCATTTTTGCCCAATGAAATTGGCTTAGTGGTTAGTCAAACAATAAATACGAGTTGGGTTTAGTAGCCCAACATGGCATCGAAAGTTACAGTCAGACACACACTCAATGAAAGAATTCTAAAAATAGTACTTAGAGGAGTTTTACATTTTAATCACTTCAATTCCATGTAAGACAAAACGGCATGTTTTTGCAACCACACGACCATATGCTGGACATGGTTCAATTTTCAGCGATACTCTAATAGTGGGCACTATACTACATACTACTCTATGTACTATACGATACTTACATTTCTTAAAGGTCGCCATGTCTGTTAGTGTTTTTATTTGTGCTTCGGTGATGCTGGTGGCAGCAACTCATACAATTGTTTGTGCAGATAAATCAATACAAGCTGCCTATAAATATTTCTTTCTACCTCAGGCCCACCTGGTGAGCTGCACTGTGCATTGCCTGTTGTGGCTTAAAAATATGCCACGTTCAACCAGAACCAACGACAGTGACGAGGACGAGGATGAGGATGAGGAGGGATACCAGTCAGAGCTCCAGACAATTCTAGAGAGCGTGACAAAACGCATGATTAAATGTGAAATGGAGGACTTTGAACTGGTACGCATGCATGACATATATAATATAATATATATATATATATATATAAAGCATGTCTTGGTCATGCAATACTCTTATTTGTCAGGACAAGTCAGCCGAATTCTCAAATGGATCCAGTGTTGGGATGAAGAATAATATATTTGCTGTGCTCGTGCTGGGATTGTATGAGGTCCTCATGGAGTATAACTTTGCCAAGGCTAATTACAGGTAACAGTTTGCTCCTGTTTTTTGTCTGACGCAACATGTGAAGAATTTCATCATTTTTTTTTTCTTCTTTGAAACCTTCAGTAAAATCTACTTCGAGGAGCTGATGGAGCTTTTTAACCGCTACCACAAGCTGTGTGAGATCCTGAGGGAGAAATCTGGAAAGGCTCGGATGCCCTCAAACAAGATTCCTCGAAGTTTACTTTCCATGAACTTTATATCGACTCTTCTCACCGTGCTCTTCAGGTTAGTGTGCTCGACTTAAGACATGCTTGTCGCTGGCAGGAAGTACTAAGGCTGATGTTGTTGTTGTTTTCTTCCAGGGACAGTTCTCAGAGCAGAGAAGAGGCGGTCTCTGTGCTGCGCTCCAGTGATGAATTTGTGCGTTATTCGCTTTGCGTGGCGGTGCAGAAGATCCAGCAGCTGGAGGAAACGGGAGTGGCAGACGGCCCAGATGGACAAAGCTCAGACTTGACTTTCCGCTTCCTGTGTGATATGACAAGGTGGGGGATCCTTTTGACTTGATTCGCTGCATTTAATGGTAATGGTTTAATTTCATTTGAACATGCATCAGATTACAATTGAATGCATCACATAATCAGTTCACAGTTCCACATGTCCAAAAGGAGTAGGAAGAAGCAAAGCTTATTAAATCCTACCCCTCCATCTGGTACTTTTACAATCAGTAACTGTTACATTTGTTCACTTCCTGCTTTCCTGATTGTTTTTGATACTTCTTACAGTGTGCTGATGTGGCGGTACACCTACGTCCCGAGCACAGTGGAGGATGCTGGGAAGAAGGATAAACGGTCCAGTCTGTCACATTTGTGCCTGGAAGGTCTTCTCAGGATATTCACAACCTGTCATCAGCGCTACCCTGATAAGATGCCCAAACTTCTCTCTTCCATCGGTAGAGTTACACTTTAAAATACATATAAAAAAAAAAAACATACAGAAGACTTCCCAATTCTTTTTTTCCAGGAAACTCTCAGGATGTTGCTGAGCAAGAATATGGTGACGGGATTAATTACGTTTACATCCGTCAATTTCAGGTATATATGCGCAGTCACGTCATGAGTTGTGTTTATTGTTTATTGTTTATTACAGATCCCCATTAGTCCTCACTCCAGTGAAGACTATTCTTCATGAGGTCCAAAAAAAATACATTTCAAACTTCAAACATAATACAATAAAAACAGTCATTACAATTAAATATAACTAAATCTAAACAAAAATTATCTGAGATGGAATGGAATAAAATTCAAATGATTTAATTTCAGAATTAATCAACCAACTACAAACTGACTTCCCTACTAAATACTGCTTTTCAATTTATTTTTCATTCATTCATTCATTTTCTACCGCTTTTTCCTCACGAGGGTTGCGGGGGTGCTGGAGCCTATCCTAGCTTGCACGGAGAGAACATGCAAACTCCACACAGAGATGGCCGAGGGTGGAATTGAACCCTGGTCTCCGAGCTGTGAGGTCTACGCACTAACCACTCTTTTAAAATTGTAAACTTTAAAATTGATACGTGCGGATTGCTTATCCATTGCTTTTGAGTGTTAGGTTGCCGTGTGATGAATTTAGCATTTTTGTGTATGCGGTTTAGTGCGGTTCAGTGAATTTTATACAATGGCGGAAACATCATGTAACTTACATCGGTATTAAAATATGTGCTTTTTCTCAATTGAAGAACAACTTTAAAGGAGATGATAATACAGTTCATCCATCTTGTGGTCAAATGGATGACTTAAATGGATGAATTAAAAATTAAAATAATTTTCTACCGCTTTTCCTCACGAGGGTCGCGGGGGGTGCTGGAGCCTATCCCAGCTGTCTTCGGGCGAGAGGCGGGGTACACCCTGGACTGGTTGCCAGCCAATCACAGGGCACACATAGACAAACAACCATTCACACTCACATTCATACCTATGGACAATTTGGAGTCGCTAATTAACCTAGCATGTTTTCGGAATGTGGGAGGAAACCGGAGTACCCGGAGAAAACCCACGCATGCACGGGGAGAACATGCAAACTCCACACATAGATGGCAGAGTGTGGAATTGAACCCTGGTCTCCTAGCTGTGAGGTCTGTGCGCTAACCACTTGACCGCCGTGCTGCAAACTTCAAACATAATACAATAAAAACAGTCATTACAATTAAATAGAACTAAATCTAAACAAAAATTATCTGAGATGTTATGGAATAAAATTAAAATGATTGAAGCCAACCAGAACCAGAACAACAAAAATTATTCCAAATTACACACTCAGAATTTCAGAATAAATCAACCAACTAGAAACTTCCCTGCTAGATACTGCTTCTTTTAATTTATTTTTGAATCTTGCTTTGTTATTTATCATGGTTAAATGTAGTGGAAGTTTATTCCAATATGTTACTGCTCTGTACATTGTAGTCCTCTTTAATGCATTAGTTCTTGGAAGAGGCAGAGTAAAGTGAACACCTTCATCGTCATGCCGAGTGTCACTTTCCACTGATGATCTGTTATACATCTTCGTTGTCAACAGAGAGCGTTATTTGCCCAGTTAAGTCGAGGAGAAGACGACTTCAACAGCAAAGAAGCTCAGCTCTTGGTCAGCATTTTGAGTGTGCTTTCCCTCCAGTTGAAGCCCTCATCTCAGCAGGTATGCACACTATGCTGAATTGCTGATGCTAGGTGTGCTAACACATGTGCGTCAAATCAACAGTTTGTCCAGATGATCACATGGACGGTGAAAATCTGCAAGGAGACCCACTTTGGTGAGTCAGCACCAGCTAATGTTGTCGTTTTTTTGGTTTTCAATTCAATTCAAACATCTCCTTGTTTGTAGAGGACGCAGCTTTGTCCAAGGGGTTGCTCTCGCTTCTCTTCAGCCTGCACGTTCTCTTTAAGAGCCCTGCCAGCTTGGTGCTCGAACTCTGCCAGGACATCCACAGCCACCTGGGTGATATTGATCAGGTATGTACAAGGTCCAAACCTGGTAACCATTCAAGCCAAGTCGACTGTCTGGAAGGCTAACGCCACCCACACAGCTGTTCACGTTGCATTGCTGCAGTCTGCTTGTATTCTGATTAGATCAGGGGTCTCAAACACGCGGCCCGCGGGCCAAGTGTGGCCCGCAGGACACTAGTTTGAGGCCCCCGCCTTGATATGAAAGTTTAATGTTTGATATGGATGCTGTATGGTATCATGTACCCAGAAAAAATATTATTACATTTGATTAATGTTCATGTTAAAGGTTAAATAACTGTTAATAGTTATCCTCCCTATCCGTGTGGAAGTGGTAAGTTTTTGGCTATTTAAGTTTAAAGGAAATAACTTGAAGGCTACCGTTTAGGTCGCTAGCTCTCTAGTTTGCGAGTTAGCATGTGTCTCAAGACCCTGCAGTTGCGCAATATGTTGTAAATAAAAAGAGTATAAATGTGACTATAGTCGTGTTTTGTCATGTCTACAGGGCTCTAATAATGCTTTGTTCATTTTAATCTGAAAAAAATAATTTGTCTACCCACCAACTATATGTGGTTTCTTAAGTTTTTATTATTTGCCGTTTTATTATTATTATTATATTTATTTATTACTGATTGATTTTCTTTATTCTTGATTTTATTTATTTTTCATCTTATTTTGTGCAGAAAAATAAAAAGTAAGATATTTGAGAACAGTGGAATGTTTTATCAGAGCTTTTCTTGTAGAAAATCGGAACCAAAGCAAAATTTAATTTTTCTGTTTTTAATAAATGCGTTTTTTCGCCCAGACCCTAACTCCAGTGGCCCCCAGGTAAATTGAGTTTGAGACCCCTGCTTTAAACTTAAAAACTTACCACTTCCACACGGATATGGAGGATAACTATTAACAGTTATTTAACCTTTAACATGAACATTAATCAATCCAAAGCAAAGTTTATTCAGTTTTCTTTTTTTAATAAATGTGTTTTGTTTTTTTTTGAAAACCTGATGCGGTCCAGTCTCGCCCAGACCCTAGCTCCAGTGGCCCCCCAAGTAAATTGAGTTTGAGACCTCTGGATTAGATCCTGCAGTAAAAAGAGTGCATTGCAGTTGACACCCATTTAATACTGTATGCGCTACTGCCACCTCCAGGACTGTAATGGAATAGCACAATGAGTTTTCAGCATGGGTTGAGGTCTCACCTGCAGTGTTTTCTGTTCCAACCAGACTAGCTTTTATGTTTGTATGATGACTAGGATGTGGAGGTAGAAGAACAGTCCCACTTTGCTATTGTCAACAAGAAGACCGCAACAGCTGCAGCAGTAAGTACTTTTTTTTTTTCCAAAATACTTTGTTGAATTCTTAATATACATGTACCCCGTCTACTGTTTTGCTGCAGCTTCTGGTCTTATCCCAAGTGGACAAGGTGCTAGATGAAGTGGACTGGCTGATCAGTAGAAGGAAAAACCACACAGCCTCTGACAGATCAGGCCCTGGTAGGGACTCTTTTACGCCGATGCTGTTATTTGTGCCCGTCAGGGTATCGTACGGTGCAAAGACTTATTATAGTTTTGTTATGTTATAACAAGCCGAGGAGACCACACAGGCTGCAGGTCGGCAGGATCCTGTGGAAAAAGCAGTGACGCTGCAGCTCGGCACCCTTTTGACAGCACTGAATGAGTTGGTCCAGACCACACTCCAGCTTGGGACTTGTACCCTCACATTGCTGAGAGAACTGAGCCGCACGTACACCATCCTCACCACGCTGGTTAAATATGTACGTATTTCTGTACTTTATTATTCCTAGTGTTTAGATTTGAATCGAACCCCACTGTGATATATATACATGTATTTATCTACTTGACAGTACATCCAAATGTGTGCCACTCAAAGTGGTAAACTACCTTCACGCTTTGAGAAGCTGGTGAGAGCCTTTTTTTTGGGGGGGGGGGGGGGGGGGGGTCTGAGTCTTCTAATACGGCTTGATGTCATGCTAACCGAGTATTTTGTATGTGTTACTATGCAGGTAAAACTGTCTGGTTCCCACCTGACTCCACAATGCTACTCTTTCATCACATATGTCCAGGTTCACTTTTATGCATATTTCAGACTCCATGAACATATTACACTTTGGTTATTCACAAAGTATTACTGCTGGTGACGGTTATAATCCAACTCCAGGGTGGAGATTCGAGTACTTCGGGTGTAGATAAGAAGAAAAAGAAAAGGACTGAAGTGAACACTGTTGCTTCTGTAAGGACCCAGAACCATTTCATAATGAAACATACATTAAATACAGTATTTATTCTATAAATAAGTATATACATTACACAATTTTTTTTTCTTTCTGGGTAGGCAAAACTCCTCCGTGAAACAAAGGCTATTCCCAATTTAATCTTCAGCATTGAACAGTATGAGAAATTCCTCATCACTCTCTCCAAGAAGTCAAAAGTAGGTGTTCGGTGCAGTGCAAAAGAACTCTGTAAAAAATAAATGTTTAAATACAATAAATGTCATCCAGGTGAACCTGATGCAATACATGAAACTGAGCACATCGCGAGATTTCCGAATCAACGCTGCTACCCTGGACGCGGCCCTGCAGGAGCAGGACCAGGACGACAGTCAGGAGGTAAGCGTCAAAGTGGATGAATCTGTGTTGCTGCCCTCTTTCCGTGTTTACATTTGTCTCTATTCTCTTTAAGGCTGTGTCCCAAGATTTGGAAGAGACTCAAGAACCCAAACAGAAGAAAAAGAGAAAACAATGAGCCTGGATGCTCCTGTTGGTTCGATGCCGATGAGCCTCCAGGCAACTTGTGTTCACTTGTTCTGTGTATCCTTTCCCTGGGTTCCTTTATTGAGGGAGCCTTTGGTGATGTCAATTATTTGGTAGATGTCCAAGGCTTCACCTAAAAATCACATTATGTTTGTTAATGTTTTCTCGAATATTAGTTTATTTTTAACTAGGACTACATTTTATATGTATTAACACAAATGGTCACCGGTAGTTGCTGTCTTTTTGGCTGACATTAAAACTTCTACCATGGCTGTGGTTTGAGGAGTATAACTGCATTGTATCACACTGACTGAAGCTGGAAACCTCATATTACAAATATAGAACATAAAGTGGGCAGAAATATTTCAATATTGAACAAAGCAAAATTTGTTCTCAATCAGAAATCACTCCACACTCTTTATTGCTCTCTGGTTCTACCATATCTTACTTATTGTGTGGAAATATGGGCTAATAACTATAAAAGCAATCTTCACTCGCTAAATGTACTGCAAAAAAAGGTCAGTAAGGATAATTCATAATGCCGCCTACAGAGAACATACTAACTCCTTATTTCTAAAATCACAAATACTTCAACTTGCTGATATAGTTCATCTTCAAACAGCTAAAATAATGCATAAGGCTAAAAATAACCAATTACCTAAAAAATGTCATCCAATACTACAAGAACATTTGAAACACTTCTATGCTAGGACTACGTTAAAAAGCCATAGCATTTCAGTATGTGGAATCAAACTATGGAATGGATTGAGTAAGACCCTCAAACAATGCACAACGATGAGCCAATTCAAGAAACAATACAAGCAGTTGATGTTTGCTAAATACAAGGATGAAGAGTCTTGAACCAGTCATGATGTGCTATATATATCACTATATTGACACTTACTATGGTACCCATTATGTCATTGGATGCTCATATCACCTTGTACTTCGATATGTGAAAAAAAAATACTTAAACTATATTAGAAAGCAGGAAGTGAACAAATGTAACAGTTACTGATTGTAAAAGTACCAGATGGAGGGGTAGGATTTAATAAGCTTTGCTTCTTCCTACTCCTTTTGGACATGTGGAACTGTGAACTGATTATGTGATGCATTCAATTGTAATCTGATGCATGTTGAAATGAAATAAAACCAATACCATTTAGTTTGATAAATAACTACATTGCCTGCAAAGTGTATTTGTTTCTGTGCTCACCAGGTGGAAGTCCATATCTCCGTTCCACACCCGTTGGATTAGAGGGAGTCACGCAATCCATGGTGACTTCTTTCCTCAGACACGTGTCAATGTCAACTGCACTGAAGAAAGCTACTGACTGCGGAAGGTCTTGCATGCCTAATGCGTGTGCAAACATACTCCTGCAAGGGAGGGATGGGGGGATGGGGGGGGGCACATATACACACACAACCATGTCTATTGTTCTATTGTGTTTTCAGCCCAGAAAGCTATCTCGTCAGATGTAAACAAACCGTGTAAGAAGGTTGGTGATCTGAAGTGCCAGTGCCGCTCGGTATCGGTCTTCACTGCGGACAAGGTACCGTACCTCGTCGTGGATGCTGATGCAGAAGCGTCCGTCGATGTTGTGTTCCTCAAAGAGCCACTTCATTGCCACCAGCATCAGGTGAAGGTAATCCACTGCAGAGCTCTGGACCACCCAGTTCACCCTGCTGGTGATGAACTAACACAAGGGGAATCCATTAACGTAAATACAAAAGGTTGCACCAACACATTATATACTCATGACGTTCAGTTTGGACCTACAGAAATTAGCGCAGATACAAAAGCTGCGTAGATATTGTTATAGTTGTTTGCATGGATTTAGGATTAGGATTTCGACTTCTGATACGTTTATTTTTCTTGGGTTGAGGTTCAATTCCATGAACCAATTCGTGGCTCACCTCATCCTTTACCGCTTTGGGTTCCAGAGCTCTGCTAATCCTGCAGCCCAACACCGGCGTAGCAGGCTGCGGCGAATGAGCAATGTTCTCCAGTTTGTTGAACATGTCCGACTCTGTGCCTCCAAACCACAAACGTTTGCCCACCAAATCCCACTTTCTCCGACGGGATCTTATGGATATTCATAAGACAGCGTTAAATGTAACAAAGAAGATTCATTCATTCATTTTCTACTGATTTTCCTCACGAGGGTCACGGGGGTGGTGCTGGAGCCTATCCCAGCTGTTTTTGGGCGAAAGGCGGGGTACACCCTGGACTGGTCGCCAGCCAATCACAGGGCACATATAGACAAACAACCATTCACACTCACATTCATACCTATGGACAATTTGGAGTCGCTAAATTAACCTAGCATGTTTTTGGAATGTGGGAGGAAACCGGAGTACCCGGAGAAAACCCACCCATGCACAGTGAGGACATACAAACTCCATATACAGATGGAATTGAACTCGGGTCTCCTAGCTGTGAGGCCTGTGCGCTAACCACTTGGTCGCCGTGCAGCCAGAGCTCATTGTTCTCATTCGTTCATTCATTTTCTTCCGCTTATCCTCACAAGGGTCGCAGGGGGTGCTGGAGCCTATCCCAGCTGTTTTCAGGCGAGAGGCTGGGTATACCCTGGACTGGTGGCCAGCCAATTACAGGGCACATATAGACAAACAACCATTCACACTCACATTCATACCTATGGACAATTTGGAGTCGCTAATTAACCTAGCATGTTTTTGGAATGTGGGAGGAAAAACCGGAGTACCCGGAGAAAACCCACGCATGCACGGGGGAGAACATGCAAACTCCACACAGAGATGGCCGAGGGTGGGATTGAACTCGGGTGTCCTCGCTGTGAGGTCTGCGCGCTAACCACTCGACCGCCGTGCAACCAAGCAAAAATGCAACTAGAACGGTGGTTAGCATGCAGGACTCACAGCTAGGAAACCCGAGTTCAATTCCACCCTCAGTTATGTTCTCCGGGTACTCCGGCTTCCTCGCACATTCCAAAAACATGCTAGGATAATGGACAATTTGGCCAAGGGTGGGGACAAAGAAGATGATCTACATTTATTTTTCCTCACCGCTGTGAAGCCAGTCTATTGATCTTCCGCAACTCCTGCAGGGATATGCTTCCGTCTTCCTCTTGTTCCAGCTCAATTTCCAATTCATTGACCAGCCATTCGCCTTCCTCAGACAGTTGGTATCTAACCACAGAACAAAAGATTGCTAAGGTTACACAAACGACTCCTTAATGAATAAAAGCGTGTCGTGTACCTGCGTAGACCCTTTGTTAAAGCGTACATCTGTCTGGCCTTACTGGCAGCTTCTGTCTGAGTAAGGCGATGGTTGAATTGCATCAGTAGCCTTTCAGCAAAGGGCTGTCCTGCACCGTAGATGCGGCCGTAGTTAAACACCTTAGCGTGCTCTCGGCTGATCCCCACGGCATCAGCGGTGCGGCTGTGCAGGTCCGTGCCTTGGCTTTTCTTTCCCTGAAGGGTCATCCAGCCAAACGCTGTACACCCTGAATGCAACACGTATGACACAGACGTTGAGTAGATAGAACGAGTATTTCATGTATTTAAATTGTTTATATGTGCCCTATCCGCAGTGTACCCACCGTGCATGCCAGCAAAGTGAGCCTCCCCAAGCACAGCTGCAATCCACAACTCTTGGGAATCCACGTCTGCTCCGACAAGGTGGTAGCCAGGCGGTACTTGCACCATTGCCTTCAGTTCGCTGCCCACTCTGTCCCGCTGTAAACACCAAACATAGTCAACTGTTATGATTTTAACGTGTGTTTTTTTTTTCCATCGGTTGTGACGTCGGTGTGTCTTACACGTGCATTACTAGCAGTCAGCCACGTCGGCTCCACAGCACGCCGTGTTACCGTCCCAGCCGTGACGACCTGAGGTAATATCGAACCGTACTGACCCTCTTCGTCAAAATCTTTGTGTCTTGGGAAAAACATACAAATGATTTTCTTTCTGTCAAACAAGATGAAATGCACATAGACTCTGGGGTGGGCAAACTACGGCCCGGGGGCCACATCCGGCCCGCCAAGTGTTTGAATACGGCCCGCCCAATCTTTCCAAAGTATTTCATTTAAACTCAACATACAACCTGGCATCATGGCCTGAGCCAACCTTTTGATGGTTTTATCAATTTCGTTTTTTGACATGGTCTGTTGTTTACAAAGTGCTCCTGAAAAAAGGGACACAAGCACATAATAATAATAATAATTATTATTATTATTAGATTATTATAATTATTAGAAATATTATGATTATAATAATTATTATTAATTGTAATAATATTAATATTAATTAATATTAATATATTATTATATTAATTTTATTGTAATTATTATAATATTTTATTATTTTTAAAATATTTAAATATAAATATAAAATAATAAATAATAATAGCAGATTGCATGACAATTTTACAGATACAATAATACCAGGTGGACTGTTACGTGTAAAATATATAGTCTGCCCCCCCCCCCCCCCGTAAATTTTGTCATATCAATGCGGCCCACTAGTCAAAAAGTTTGCCCACCCCTGACATAGAGCATACAAACCTGCTCACAAAATGTGGAAGATCCCCCTTCCGCAACCACACCACCATCTGGGAGCTAAAGACAGGAATTACACTCAATTATTGCATTTTCAAAGTCTATTTTTAAAGCTTTTACAGCACTATACTGTCAAGGTCAATAATATACAGAATATAGTAAATACAGAATAAAATAATATACACTAATCCCTTGCCACGGCACGGCGGTCAAGTGGTTAGCGCTCAGACCTCACAGCTAGGAGACCAGGGTTCAATTCCACCCTCGGCCATCTCTGTGTGGAGTGTACATGTTCTAACATGCTAGGTTAATTGGCGACTCCAAATTGTCCATAGGTATGAATGTGAGTGTGAATGGTTGTTTGTATATATGTATATCCAAAAAATCATGCTATTCCGTGTGGAATACGGCCTATATTGAACTCTCACTGTGATATTCAGTGAGACACACAAGCACCAGACTTGATGCCACTTTGACTCACTTCCTCTAGCACTGGAATATATTTACAGCAACGCACTTATTTATGCCTTAAGTTGCTTTTTTCTGTTATGATGTTGACTATATTGCATAATACAAGTGTAACGGTGACCATAGGGGTGTTATTTCATGTCTAGAGGGCTCTAATGATGTGTAAAAAAACAGGTTTTCAGGTGCTGTAACTATAAAAATATTCAATTTAATAATGGAATCCTATTTCGTGGAATTCATTTATCGCAGTCCTGCATGGAAGCAAATAAACGCCGATAAACAAGGGGGTACTGTACTAAGAATACGATACAAGAATGAAACAAATGATCGAATATGCAACTATATCCATACAGTTATTATATTACTCGATCATCTGTTTAGAAATGATTGAAACCTTATACGCTTATGAGCATTCCTCCAGAAAGACATCATTTTGTTGATTTCCAAGGCACGCGTGGCGTTGGTTCCACCCCTCCCTGCCCTCAGCGTACCGTCCTCCATCTTAGACAGGAAGTCTTTAGAAAAGGGACTGCCGACGTTATTTTGAGTGCCGTCCTGAAAAACACGCACATGTCTTACACAATGCTGGTCAGTGAAGGTACTCTCACCGAGACCTACCTTATGTGGTAGTTTGAAAAACCAACACCCGGGTATATCGACATCGTTGTGGGGGCCAATTCCTTGGTGATAGGGGCAGTTACTCTCCTCTGGGGTATATTGGGAATTACGGTTGCGTTGTTGTTGTTTCTGCAATAAGAAATTAGATATTATTGTTCCATTAGGGTACACAAATGCAAGACGACAAAACAATTTTGAACATATAGAGAGCTAATATTACTGTATTTTCCGGACTATAAGTTACACTTTTTTTCATAGCTTGGCTGTTCCTGCGACTTATACATGTTACATAAACTGGACACAAAAAAACGCATTTATTAAAAACAGAAAAATGAATAAACATTGCTTTGGTTCCGATTTTCTACAAGAAAAGCTCTGATAAAACATTCCACTGTTCTCAAATATCTTACTTTTTATTTTTCTACCAATAGAAAATAGCGAGCGACCTAAACGGTAGCCTCCAAGTTATTTCCTTTAAACTTAAAAAGCCAAAAACTTACCACTTCCACACGGATAGGGAGGATAACTATTAACAGTTATTTAACCTTTAACATGAACATTAATCAAATGTAATATTTTTTTCTGGGTACATGATACCATACAGCATCCATATCAAACTTGCGCGGGCCGCACTAACATTAAACTTTCATATCAAGCCGGGGGCCTCAAACTAGTGTCCTGCGGGCCACATTTGGCCCGCGGGCCGCGTGTTTGAGACCCCTGTTGTAAAATAAATTAAATGCAACTTATACTCCAGTGCAACTTATGTATGTTTTTTTCTACCGAATTATGCATTTTTGGCCTTGTGCGACTTATAGTCCAGTAAATACGGTAATAGTAATAATATTGTGTAATAGACGTGTATGACAAAAGACACCAACATAGCGCATACCTCATTTGCTATTGCATTAGCTCCAATTTCATCTGTCAGATTCTCCAAAGATCCAAACTCCTCCACCTGATCATGAAGTAAAAAATATCTTTCATGCACACATTTCTTCTTGAGGGTTTGTTTATATTTGTATGGTGTCCAACGCTCTTAAGAGTATCTGGTAGTATCTGGTCCTATTACATTAAATGCTACCTTTGCCCAAACGGTGCTGTCTGTCCACATGAGATCGTCCGATGTCGTGCACTCCTCATATTCAGGCTGCTCCTTGCTGTTCTGCTCACAGTACTCTCTGTAAACGCGCTCGATCTCTCTGTAACGGTAATGGATTACATTTTTAAGTAGCTTCATGCATAATTTTTGTGACTTCACAGATGTAATTTATATAAAAGTTAAAACAGTTTTGGTCCCGGTATTGACCCCTGGGGTACGCCGCACAATCTATTTAACGCCATATTTCTTCCTGTTTGCTGTGAAGGAGGGCTGTACGGCGGTCGAGTGACCTCAAAGCTCGGAGACCCGAGTTCAATTCCACCTGTGTGGAGTTTGCATGTCCCCCCCCCCGTGGGTTTTCTACGGGAACTCCGGTTTCCTCCCACATTCCAAAAACATGCTAGGTTAATTGTCGACTCCAAATTGTCCATAGGTATGAATGTGAGTGTGAATGGTTGTTTGTCTATATGTGCCCTGTGATTGGCTGGCGACCAGTCCAGGGTGTACCCCGCCTCTTGCCTGAAGACAGCTGGGATAGGCTCCAGCACCTCCGCGACCCTTGTGAGGATAAACAATAGAAAATGAATGAATGAACATTACAATTTACTTTTACCCTAGTGGTTGTCTTGCATACGGGAAGGGACGTTGCAAAGGAGGGAGAGTGGATGTGTCAATAATCAGACCACTATGCTGGTTAGTTATTACTGTGCATTTTATAGGAGCAGATCCTATGTTCCATGTAGCTGATGTTGAGTTCTGAACTTTGTAACCGCTGGCGACCAGTCCAGGGTGTACCCTGCCTCTCGCCTGAAGACAGCTGGGATAGGCTCCAGCACCCCCCACGACCCTCGTGAGGATAAGCGGTAGAAAATGAATGAATGAAGCTTTTGAAGAACTGAAAGCTGGATTCATCAGACATTAAGACTATACCTGTGAGGGCAAACTGGACCTAGACTTCCCTCCTGGGAATTCAGGTTATCCCTGCGTCCAGGAACCAGATATCCCCATCCATGTTTCTCTGTGTAATGCAAGGGAAAACCATCCCACGTCAGACCCATCAGCTTTGGAGTCACTCTCATCTGAAGACTAATGAGACTAGCTCCAGGGGACCAGCCATCCTCGGACATCTTCTCACACAGCTTACGGTACCACCTAAAGAGGGGATGCAATGAGGAACAGTGGAAAGGACACAGGTAGGCTCTAACGTGTTTTGTGGAAATCAAACCCAGGATGTCCAGGCAGGTGTTGTTTTCTCTTGGGAAGTCGATTGACTGTTTCCTTCAGTTTATCAATCGCCAACCTATTGGGGCAACCTGCTGTCATGTCCTCCTCAGATGGTGGACCTTCATCTTGGAGCCCAGAGTTTGGTTTAATCATTTTTAAATTGATTTTTTTTTTTTTTTTTTATGTACCTTCCATCCAATCTGGAAGAGGAGGAACGATTTGGGATTCAGATGCTTTCTTGTTCTGTTTCCTCTTGCTGACTGGCAGTTTTTTCAGCTTGAACTCCTGGACGTCCCACTCAAGGTCCCAAAGCCAAGGATCATTTTTAAATCTAAGGTCAAATACATAAAATATGAAGTTGCTATGTTATGATATTGTGTTTTCCACAATGTTATACTAAATAGGCTCACCTCTCATCCTCCAGAAGCTGACATGCATCATCAGCAAGAGTCATGAGTGACTTCTTCATCTCTCGCTGCAGCTCTTCGTAAATGTCTTGGGAATCCTCCAGATATCTCCCCCAGTTTTGATTGACAGGAAGGTAGCTCACGCCCATCTCCAGCATCCCCGCAAACGTGACTGGGTGGGGACATCTTGGAAAAAGGTAAATCACTAAGTCAGTATGATGCTCTAGAGCAGGGGTCTCAAACTCAATTTACTTGGGGGGCCACTGGAGCTCGGGTCTGGGTGAGACTGGGCCGCATCAGGTTTTCCCAAAAAACTTTGGTTCCAATTTTCTATAAGAAAAGCTCTGATAAAACATTCCACTGTTCTCAAATATCTTAATTTTTATTTTTCTACACAAAATAAGATGAAAAATAAATAAACAAATCAAGAATAAAAAAAATCAATCAATCAGTAATAAATAAATAAATATAATAATAATAATAAAATGGCAAATAATAAAAACTTAAGAAACCACATATAGTTGGTGGGTAGACAAATTATTTTTTCCAGATTAAAATGAACAAAGCATTATTAGAGCCCTGTAGACATGACAAAACACGACTATAGTCACCTTAATCCTTTTTTTATTTACAACATATTGCGCAACTGCAGGGTATTGAGACACATGCTAACTCAAACTAGAGAGCTAGCGGCCTAAACGGTAGCCTTCAAGTTATTTCCTTTAAAATTAAATCGCCAAAAACTTACCACTTCCACACGGATAGGGAGGATAACTATTAACAGTTATTTAACCTTTAACATGAACATTAATCAAACGTAATAATTTTTTCTGGGTACATGATACCATACAGCATCCATATCAAACTTGCGCGGGCCGCACTAACATTAAACTTTCATATCAAGGCGGGGGCCTCAAACTAGTGTCCTGCGGGCCACATTTGGCCCGCGGGCCGCGTGTTTGAGACCACTGATCTAGAGACAGCAACACACAAGTGATAGGGTGTTCTTACCTTTCCATGAAGAGCGGTAACTCTTCTGTGAAGACTTGGTGGGTGGCTTCTACATCCATGGCGCAGTACCTCATTAGCTCCTGCAGGGGGCAGCAGACACAAAGTTAAAGGTTGAATTGGTTGCATTTAGATGGCTAGTTAGGATAAGATAAAATGTGCCTATTTGTCCCTCAGTGGGGAAATTTCCATTGCACAGCAGCAAGAGTACACAATATATGTGTATAAGAATACACGATTCCACATATAGTTGGAGGGTAGACATTATTTTTTTTCAGATTAAAATGAACAAAGCATTATTAGAGCCCTGTAGACATGACAAAACACGACTATAGTCACATTTATACTCTTTTTATTTGCAACATATTGCGCAACTGCAAGGTCTTGAGACACATGCTAACTCGCAAACTAGAGAGCTAGCGACCTAAACGGTAGCCTTCAAGTTATTTCCTTTAAACTTAAATAGCCAAGAACGTACCACTTCCACACGGATAGGGAGGATAACTATTAACAGTTATTTAACCTTTAACATGAACATGAATCAAACGTAATAATTTTTTTCTGGGTACATGATACCTTACAGCATCCATATCAAACTTGCGCGGGGGCCTCAAACTAGTGTCCTGCGGGCCACATTTGGCCCGCGGGCTGCATGTTTGAGACCCCTGAACTATACTGAATATAAAAAACAAAGTATTGCACAGATGTACATAGCGGTGTAGTTATCACTGTGAAACATTTTAATAAAAGGTATTAATTTTTGCAAACAAATTGGTAGATAACTAGTTTAAAAAACATGCATCAAAGTTACTGTGAAGTAGATACTCAAATATAGTTAAACAGATTTTAGTATTGATTGACTCCATTGTGCGTTTGACCTCATTTTTACTGTAATATTGTCATGCTGTGGTGCAACCATCATACCTGGAAGTGGTCCCTGACGTCCATCATGGTCCCCTTTACAAAGGTCTCTCGTGCCTCTTTCTGCAGCGGCGGCCCTCCCACGTACAGAGCATGGACATCGGCTAAATTATTAATACTGCTAATATTCACCCAGTCCCAATAACCAATCTGCACACACGTTTCACACAATGGTTAAAATATACATCTCAAGCTAAAAATGACATAAATACACAAACCTTGGGGCCGTCTCGTTTCTGTCCGACTTTCTTCATGTGTTGGGTGACCTCCTGGAGGCCCCTTCTCTTGCCTAGCTTGTTAGTCATCCATAGTGTACGCTGGAAGCCGGTTAGACCTGAGATAGCCATGTGTAGACTCATCGTGTCCATGAAGCGGACCTTAGAACCCTTAAAAAAAACAAAAAAACACATAAGTTAAATTCGTGTCTGCTTACGGAACCTAAAGTGAAAGCGATAGCAAACGCTGACCTTCAGTAAGTATTGCTCCTTAATATAAGATCGGTCAAAACTGACGTTATGCCCCACAATGAGACGCTCCTTCCACTGACCCCCTGGAGGACGGACTGAGTTCACCTGCGTCTCCAATGGGATGAGGTCAGCTAGGGTCAGCTGATTCGACCAGGAGTATCGCTCCTCAATTAGACGTTTGCTGCACCACGAGTACCTTGAAATAAACATATAATTTAGTTAACTTATTGTGACCCCGTATATACCTTATTTCTCACCAGTTCGTAGGAGACAAAGCAACTGCCACTGTAGGACACTGTCCCTCAGTTACGCACACCTCCACATCAAACACAAGCGCGGTCTCGTCTGGGAAATCGACCCTGTGACATTCCCCGTTGGGCCCGTAACGTGTCCAACCGGCCTCCCGTGCCCACTCCTGAGGCATAGTCGGAGGTTCTGCTTGCAGAAGCTTGGTGGCAGCTTCCAAGTAGGGAAGACTTTGCTTCTGCGCCAAAGTACGAAAATGCTCGTCGATATTGCGGCCGTACATTTTGGACAGCTTTAGCTCCACGTCGGGTAACAGTGAAGTTTCTCGTCCCCACAGCTGATGCCTTTGCAAGTGCTTCACACTGCGGTCCACAGATTCCTCGCGGTAGTCTGGTTGTAGACCACGAAATATCTGCTCGTGTAGGCTTCTGGACAGCATCTGGATGTTAAGGGGGTTCAGGCGGGTCTCTGTGGTGTCCTCGTTGTGAACCGAGTGGGGCTTTGTGGAGCAGAAAGTGCGGATCCATATCTTTATGTTGGAGATGATACATCTCTGCAGGGGGCGGCTTATGGCATGAAGCATCACCTCATCTGGGATTCAAACTGCAGCCACTAAATGAAAACAACCATATTACTTGGTGTCAAAAACACTTATATCTTACATCTACTGTTGCTTTACAGTAGCATAAACGTGATACATAATCACCTCAAACTTAGTTAAATTAGTGAAATAACGTACCAAAAGTGGGTTGTTTATACCAACTTGAACTTACCTGAGTCAAATCATGATTGCTTTGGGTCCATGTGATGCTAAGTCGGTTGTGTTTTTTTTCCGCGATAGGAAGAAAAGTAAGTAATACCGGTGACTATTATTACCGCGTTATTTCACGACTAAACTACAAAATAAAGACATTAAAATGTATTTATGCTTCCAAACATACAGACGACCACTGAACTAACTACTTATAGCAAAGCTCCAGCCGCTTCAGCGTGGCTGTCAAGAGATCAACGTAAAAGTTTTAGCGACATCTAGCGGTCTGGATGACAGCGTCCTTCAAAAAAAACAAGAAGCGCTGCAGATGAGAGCCTCTTAAAATGTATTTTAGTTGTATAGAGAATAAGGAGGAACGTACACATTCACCAACAACACATTGAACTAAATGTATTTATTACATTGAGCACCTGCCCCTCGGTGAGATTTTTATCTATGCTGTTGAACAACTGTAAGGATCCATCGGCCGTGTGGCCTAATGGATAAGGCATCTGACTTCGGATCAGGGGATTGCAGGTTCGAGTCCTGCCACGGTCGTTCTTTTTAACGTCATTTGTTAGTTTACACAGACAAGAAAACATATCAAAAACTACAATAATACTTAATTCGGATTTGGACCAGTTAAAATAAACTGAATCTCATTCATCAAGTCTACTGTATAGCTAAATAAGAGAGTGGCTGCTCAAGGGCACTTAGGTGATATATACCCACCGTCTTCTGTGGTAGTACTAATTAAAGCAAACATTATACAATAATTAATTCTGGACAAATGATATTAAACATTGTGGCATTTATGAAGAAATAATTGAATAATTACATCTGGATAAATGATATCAGACACCGTGGTATTTATTAAATAATAATAAAAATATATATTCTGGATGAATGATATCGGACATTGTGGTATTTATGAAATAATAATTACAAAAATATTCTGGATAAATGATATCAGACATTGTGGTATTCATGAAATAATAATAAAAGAATACATTCTGGATAAATGATATCAGACACCGTGGTATTCACAAAATAATAATAAAATAATACATTCTAGATAAATGATATCAGACACCTTGGTATTCATTAAATAATAAAAAAAATCCACTCTGGATAAATGATATAAGACACTGGTCTATTCATTAAATAATAATAAAATAATTCATTCTGAATACACGATATCAGACACAGTGGTATTCATTGAATAATAATAAAATCATACATTCTGGATAAATGATATCAGACATTGTAGTATTCATGAAATAATAATATAAGAATGCATTCTGGATAAATGATACCAGACACGTGATATTCATGGAATAATCATAAAATAATACATTTTGGATGACTTATATCAGACACTGGATAAATAATATCAGATATTGTAGTATTCATTAAATAATAATAAAAGAATACATTTCTGGATAAATGATATCAGGCATTGTTGTCTTCATGAAATAATAATAATAATAAAAGAATACATTCTGGATAAATGATATCAGATATTGTGGTATTCATTAAATAATGATACAATAATTAATTCTGAATAAATAATATAATACAATGTGGCATTAATTAAATAATAATAAAATAATTGATTCTGGATAAATGATATCAGACATTGTAGATTCATTAAATAATAATGAAAGAATACATTATGGATAAATGATATCAGACATTGTGGTATTCATTAAATAATAATAAGAAAAGAATACTTTCTGGATAAATTATATCAGATATTGTGGTATTCATGAAATAATAATGAAAGAATACATTATGGATAAATGATATCAGACATTGTTGTATTCATGAAATAATAATAATAAAAGAATACATTCTGGATAAATGACATCAGATATTGTGGTATTCATTAAATAATTATACCATAATTAATTCTGAATGAATGACATAAGACAATGTGGTATTAATTAAATAATAATAAAATAATCGATTGTGGATAAATGATATCAGACAACGAGTATACTTTGTAAATATTAAATGCTTGTGTGGTTTCTTACATTGTCTCGTGCTGTCACATTGTTTGACTATTTTGCGGAAGAAGTTCCATCGTTTTAAAAGGACTTTTAAGTTGCTTTGTTCTGTAATTGTTGAAAATATTGTTTAATAATTCCAGCTGTATCAGATTATTAAAAAACAAATGTTAATAAATTGTGAATGATCCTCGTCTGTGTGCTAAAAGAAAGAAAAGGAAATCTTAATTAAAGGAGGGACCCATCCTTCCCAAATTCAACCCGGAGCTCTGTGATTGGTCGAGCCGGTAATATATTCTGACGTCATCAACAGAGCAGCATGACTGACAGAAAAGAGGAAGCGCGCCGTGGCTGGAGGAGAGGCAGAAGGTGGAGGAACGAGGATGGAAGTGGACTCCTGTGGGAGCAATGCCACCGAATCTACCAGGGCCCACAATGACACCCTACCAGGGCCCCCCCCCGTTCCTTCTGGAGGATACCACACGTCTGTTGTTGGAGGACTCTACTACTCGGCATTTTTTAATGGGTAAGAAAAGCAGCATTTCCACTTCCGTGACGTTTTCCTTCGCTTCGCACCATGTGGCTCACTGCCGTGGTGCATTCAGGAAACACCTGAGACATTTAGAGATCTTTACATATAAAAAAAAAATACACAAATGTGACATTAATAATTCATATTAAAACCTAATTGACATTATATGATACATATATTTTAATATATGAATGCCGTATAGTGGAGTAGAAGTAGGCCGGTGACATAACTGTTATTAAAAGTGTCAGTAAACGCGTCGAATGAAAAGCATGTAACATGTTGGAAATGACATGTGTTTTAAGAAAAAGAAATCACGGTCACGGCCGTGGTCATGTGACGTTGCGTGGGTTCTATCCCTGATCAGCGGTTATGTTAACCGATTACATTATTATTATCCTTCATATTGTAGCCATCAGTTTTTCGTTTTAAGATTTATATTTACTACATATTTTTATTTTCCTTGCACAAAAATACATAGATAATGTTTCTTTATATTTTTGTTTATTTTAATAGCTTTTTATTGTTTAATTTTTTTGTGTGTAATATTTCCTAGCCTGTTTTTTTCTCTACTTTTATACTGTAATGTGAAATATAAAGGATTAATACTGACCTAATTATTATTTGAGTGTTTTGTCCCTCCTTTGGATCATATTTTGTACTATATTTCATCAATATGGCTTCTTGTGAACTAAATCATGTTTTCATATTTTTTTTAAAATTTTAGATATAAAGTGTGATGCCAAGGGTCTCCAGCCACCACATGGATTGGGGGTCTGTTTCTGTCTTTGGTTATCTAGCTGTATGAGTATCAAAAACCTGTCATAAAGCTAGATAACCGAATGTAGGAACGACTTCCAGAACATCCAGCAGGGAAATAAATCCACTTTGGAATAAAAGGTAAGGGATTTGAACAGTTAAGTACTTTGCATTGCTTGCAGTTTTGAATATATACAGCAAAATATTTAATGCAAAAATGTACAAAATCTGTTTTTTTTTATTAATATTCCGGAATTTCACTCAAGGCCCAACCATGTAAAAAAAAAAAAAAAAACAAATAAAACTTCAGTGTCACAGGAAATAAATTCAGCACCTCAAGGATGAGCAACACTAAAATTAGAAGTATTTAATTTAAAAAGTATTTAAAAAGTATTTAATGTTAAATTATATAAAGCTGTAAAGGAGTGGTAATGAATAGACCAAGGGTGTCCAAAGTGCAGCCCGGAGACCATTTACAGCCCGCGGCCTCTTTTGTTTTGTTTTTATCTAAAATGCAATTAAACAAGAATATTTAAAAAAAAACAGCAGTACGGATAAAAGAGCGGTCATTTTTACGAGAAGAAAGACAAACAAGTCAGAGACTAAAGCATAATATTAGGCGGAAAAATATCATAAAGTTGAAAACATTAACGGCTCAAATATGTAAAAAGTCATATTATCAGATTATGAGAAACAAACAAAAGAAAGATGCAATTTCAGACATTTTCAAAAAGACCTAATATTACCAAAAACGTAAATAAATAATAAATAATATGAAAAAATATCTACATGCTTTTTTTTTGTTTTTTGTATGCAGCTCTCGATAGGAAATTATGGTATTCATGAAAATAATATAAAATAATACATTCTGGATAAATGATATCAGACACTGTGGTATTCATGACATAATAATAAAATAATACATTCTAGATAAATGATATCAGGCACCGTGGTATTCATGAAATAATAATAATAACAGTATAAATTATGGACAAATGATATCAGGTACCATGGTATTCATGAAATAATAATAAAAGAATACATTCTGGATAAATGATATCAGACACTGCGGTATTCATGAAATAATAATAACAATATACATTCTGGATAAATGATATCAGACACCATGGTATTCATGAAATAATAATAATAACAGTATACATTCTGGACAAATGATATCAGACACCAATAATACATTCTGGATAATTGATATCAGACATTGTGGTATTCATGAAATAATAATAATAAAATAATACATTCTGGATAAATGATATCAGACACCAAGAATACATTCTGGATAAATAATAGCAGACACCATGTTATTCAAGAAATAATAATACAAGAATACATTTTGGATAAATGATATCAGACACCATGGTATTCATGAAATAATAATTAAATAATACATTCTGGATAAATGATATCAGACACCATGGTATTCATGAAATAATAATAAAGGAATACATTATGGATAAATGATATCAGACACCGTGGTATTCATGAAATAATAATAAAATAATACATTTTGGATAAATGATAGACACAGTAGTATTTATGAAATAATAATAACAATATACATTCTGGATAAATGATATTAGACACCAAGAATACATTTTGGATAAATTATATCAGACACCGTGGTATTTATGAGATAATAATAAAAAATTATTCTGGATAAATGATATCAGACACTGGTATTTATGAAATAATAATAGAATAATTAATTCTGGATAAATGATATCAGACATAAAGTTGAAAACATTAACGACTAAAATATGTAAAAAGTCATGACATTATAAGAAAATAACAAAACAAAGTTGCAATTTCAGAAATGTTCAAAAATATATCATATTACAAAAAAGTAAATAAATAAAAAATATGAAAAAATATCGACATATTTTTTGTTCTTTTTTCTCAGTATTCAGCCCTTGATGGAAAAACTTAGGACATTTGGAATAGACCATTTTAAGAAGGTCCGGGCCTTGACGTGCACGTTGGGTTCCTGTGCCAAAACCCACCATCTTAAGTGTAATATCTTTATGAATTATTACATTCAATCCCTTGTCGCCACCTGCAACACAGGTGAATTAAGACTGCATCTTTTACATTCATTTCAATGCAAAGCAGCTTTATTTACCGTATAAAGAAAAAGGGGAAACAGCGGCTTTGTGCCGCCACTAAATGTCTCCAGGACGACATAATACGGTGGAGTGCTGTCGGACCCTCGGCACAACGGGCTTTAAAAAAACACTTAGCATCCGTGTTTAAAAAGCTGTAACAAATCTTAAGAGTCTATGGGATACATTGTAGCAGGCCTCAATGAGAGGGGGGGGGGGGCATCCTGTAGACGGGAGTTGAACTTTTCAACTTGGTACTTCAATGTGATGCAGTCCATATCAGCCCCGAAAGCCTAAGGAGCACCAGAGTGAGATGAGGTTTTCATTCAGTGCCCTGAACGCCTCATTTGGTGGAGTTGGCTGTTTAATTGCTTCGTTTCATTGGAGGATATTGGACATGTGAATCCTTCCTGTTATACGTTAGCGTGCGAACATGACAATGAATGGACATAAAGACGCTAGAGCAGGGGTCTCAAACACGCGGCCCGCTGGCCAAATGTGGCCCGCAGGACACTAGTTTAATATGGATGCTGTATGGTATCATGTACCCAGAAAAAAATATTACGTTTGATTAATGTTCATGTTAAAGGTTAAATAACTGTTAATAGTTATCCTCCCTATTCATGTGGAAGTGGTAAGTTTTTGGTTTTTCAAGTTTAAAGCAGGGGTCTCAAACTCAATTTACCTGGGGGCCACTGGAGCTAGGGTCTGGGCGAGGCTGGGCCGCATCAGCTTTTCCAAAAAAAAACAACAAAAAAAAACGCATTTATGAAAAACAGAAAAATTAATAAACTTTGCTTTGGTTCCGATTTTCTACAAGAAAAGCTCTGATAAAACATTCCACGCTTCTCAAATATTTTCATTTTTATTTTTCTACACAAAATAAGATCAAGAATAAAGAAAATCGATCAATCAGTAATAAATAAATAAATAAATATAATAATAATAATAAAACTGCAAATAATAAAAACTTAAGAAACCACATATAGTTGGTGGGTAGACAAATTATTTTTTTCAGATTAAAATGAACAAAGCATTATTAGAGCCCTGTAGACATGACAAAACACGACTATAGTCACATTTATACTCTTTTTATTTACAACATATTGCGCAACTGCAGGGTCTTGAGACACATGCTAACTCGCAAACTAGAGAGCTAGCGACCTAAACGGTAGCCTCCAAGTTATTTCCTTTAAACTTAAATAGCCAAAAACTTACCACTTCCACACGGATAGGGAGGATAACTATTAACAGTTATTTAACCTTTAACATGAACATTAATCAAATGTAATAATTTTTTCTGGGTACATGATACCATACAGCATCCATATCAAACTTGCATTAAACTTTCATATCAAGGCGGGGGCCTCAAACTAGTGGCCTGCGGGCCACATTTGGCCCGCGGGCCACGTGTTTGAGACCCGTGGTTTAAAGGAAATAACTGAGACCCCTGCGCTAGAGTCTTTATTTATGGGATGCTCCAAGGCACCGTTGTTGTAATCCTTTATACTACATGAAAGATTCCGAGATTCCGAATTACAACGCAGGTTTAATAAAGAAACATTTGATGAAGCATCCCGGCGCTCGATCAGCGTACAAACACGCATTGATTGTCGTTTTCTTTGTCGTTACAGATTTTCAATTAGCGCCGTTGGAGCTGAAAAGATGCTCCAAGCGACAATTCGAGAGGAAAACCAGGATGGGGTCGCAACAGCAATGGGATGCCATCTGCCCCGCCAGGGAGGGACGGCGTGCCCAATGCCAGGAGGCACACAAAGACCTTGGCCCATCCTCCGATTCTGGAGGAGCCATCTTGGGAGATGATGCCATGAGATCTAAAATGGCTGGGCCTGACATACAAGGTGGGTTACATCATTCGTTTTTTTTTTTTTTTAGTAGCGTACCAGCGTTTAACGTGGTGCCGGTTATGTGGGAGGGGGTTTCACGTTGGGGGGGGACTACGCTTGTGTGTGTGTGTGTTCAAGATGGCCGAAGGACAGATGAGTTTCCCATTTCCTCCCTAGTCTCCCTTTTTTCATCTGGCCTCTCCTCCTGCTAATTAGCAGTTAGTGGGTGATGTGAACGGGGGAAGGTGGGGAGGGTGATGGTGGTGGTGGTGGTAGAGTGGGGGTGGGTAGCAAACAAAATTAATGAGCTGGCACCGGTTGAAGGAAAGCTGCCACCCTCTCTTGTCACGGTGCGCCATTGTCGGCGTGCACCTGGCAAATCAGATCCATGCACAATTTAAAAAGTAACGTTTGTTTTTAGTCTTGTTGTCAATAACCGTTTCATAACAAAGACTCATAGATATTAAACGATAACTGCACTTGTTTGGGATTTTTTTTTCTGTGCGTTTTAAACAAAAAAAAACAGATAGAAAGAGGCGTCTCATTAATGCACGGAATGGGACACACCTATTCCTATGCTTACAAAGACCGCTATTAAGAAAAACTCACATTGATCAAAAATAAAAATAAAAATAAAAATAAAAATAAAAATAAAAATAAAAATAAAAATAAAAATAAAAATAAAAATAAAAATAAAAATAAAAATAAAAATAAAAATAAAAATAAAAATAAAAATAAAAATCTTCGGAAAGCAGGAAGTGAACAAATGTAACAGTTACTGATTGTAAAAATACCAGATGGAGGGGTAGGATTTAATAACCTTTGCTTCTTCCTACTCCTTTTGGACATGTAGAACTGTGAACTGATTATGGGATGCATTCAATTGTAATCTGATGCATGTTCAAATGAAATTAAACCATTACCATTACCAAAGTGCTGGCATTGGCAACTTTCCTTGGCCCCATGACAGGTTATTTAGCAGTCACACTCAATGAAAAGTATTTTTTTGGGTATTCCAGTTCACAGAACGATACAGTCCACGACTCGACTTGGACAACCAATATTGTACGGAAATTTTGGTGACATTTTGCCACAAAAACCCAATCAGACTAAAACTGGGGCATACAAAACCCCAAGTTTTACTTTATTTCACTTCACTGAAGCATATTCACATACCAGGAAACCCAAGTGTTGTTTTGCTTTGATAAAAAAAGCAACATTTTTTATAGGTCACTAAAAATATTTCTTAACCCATTCGCTACCAAAGACATACTATATCTACATTTTTTTTAACCTAAACACTTGTTCCCAAAGACATATTTATACATCTTTTACGTTTTTTTTCCCGCAAGAGGCACAAAGAAGTGATGATGCGACTCCACAATAGAACAGAACATGTTTGGTGTAGTTTTAAAACGAAAAAACGTGCATTTCCTAAAAGGTCAGCGTGCATTTTTCCCATAGAAATACATGCTCCGCACAAACCAGGAAGTGAAAAGGCATCTGGCCGTGTAGCGCAAAAGAGGTTACACCAAATAATTGTACATTTTAATTCAATTGCGAATGTGAACATTGTACTAAATAGTGGCAAATATATATTTTCATGTAAAAAAAAGCATTTTTTTGTGTTTGTGTATGGCTTTTCCCTCATTTTTTGTTGAGAACTGATATTTTGCTGAAACTTACCTATGTTCTACTGCTGATTACATCTAAAAGATGAGATTCTAATCTTTTTTATGTATATACCATGTCTATGTAGCCCAACAACATAATAGTCTGTGTGGCTTCAAATGCCTTCAAATGTCCAAAATGACCGATACCGATGTTACATTGAAGTACATCTCATGGTTACATGTAAACAAAACGAGTCGTAACATGATTTAGTAGTAACAGATGCATTATTCGGCAATAAATAATAAGTCCAGAATGACTTCATGATAAAAGAATGATGAGTAAAAAAGTAGGGCTGTCAAAAAGAGCGTGTTAGCGGTGGGAACGGATTTATTTCATGAATTACGGGAATTGTTTCATGAACGCATACGCATCATCAACGATCAACTCACAATAACATCTCTAGTCTATTCGGCATCAGAACGACACCTCCTCATGAGATGCATTCAGGGACAACACTCCGAACATAATTGTATGGTCATATCACCTCCTACTTGGCAAAATAAATAAATAAATAAATAAATAAACAAATAAATAAATAAAAATTAAATAAAAATTGAGTAAAAATTAAACAACAATTAAATAAAAATTTAATAAAAATTTATAAAATAAAATAAAGTTAAAAAAAATAAATAACTTAAATTATATTAGGAAAGCAGGAAGTGAACAAATGTAACAGTTAGTGATTGTAAAAGTACCAGATGGAGGGGTAGGATTTAATAAGCTTTGCTTCTTCCTACTCCTTTTGGACATGTGGAACTGTGAACTGATTATGTGATGCATTCAATTGTAATCTGATGCATGTTCAAATGAAATTAAACCATTACCATTACCATAAACAACATCTTTATTATGTGTGTATACGTGGTCTAAATAAACAGAAAGACAAAGAGAAAATGTTATGAAGTACAATTTACTGCATTAATTATGCCAAAAAATTAACTCGAAACTTAACCCTTCATTGCTCAGATGTTTTGCTACTGCTACAATTTCAAACATTATTATTAATTTGGAGTAAAAATTGCCATATTTTAGACAGTTCCAAATGCTGATTAATCATGATTAATGAGTTAATTTGCAAAACATGATTAATCTGATTAAAAATTGTAACCATTTGAGAGGCCTAGTGTTATTAGTCAAGTCCCCATATTGGCTTTTAGTATATACCCACCATGCGTCTAATAAGATGTACTGATATTTATCAATAATTTTGACTTTATAAAGATGAAAATTATAATTTATAATTTTCATATCATTATCATTTTGTGAGTGTGTGTCAGTTCCATGAAATAAACACATAATAGCACGGTTAGCTTTGCATTTTGATGCAGCTCCCGTACCGTATCGAATGAAGCGTACCTCAGGTTGGTTCCCGTGTCGCCGGGAGCGCACAAACATGTGAGCATGTGTCTTCCCCGCCAACATGTGCAGCTGCCGTGCTTGCGTGTTAATGAAGAGCGTTGTGCATTTTCACATTATCATTCAAGTCCGCTCTCTTCTTGCTTGCTCCCCTCTCTCAATAGCTGTTTAGCCCCCCTCCATACCCGTCACCCTCTGACACCCCCCCTAAAAAAGACAGCTTTCCCACAATTGTGGGAGCTGGTGCTGTGGCGGGCCTTGGCTTGGGGGGCAGGGTGGGAAAAGGCCCTCCAGACTAGACATGAGCAGATGCCTGAGACATTAGACTGTCGTGCGGAGCACCGAGGTCGGCTGAGGCGCTGAGTTTTAATGTGTTTGCAAGTGTATGTGTGTTTGATATGTGTGCGTCGGGGAGGGGTGCTGGAGTGCCACCTGACTGTTCATTAGTCTATTCAGGGCCCCCCCCACTTTGCATGTCTGAAAGGCATGGAGATGTGATGCTGTTTTTCTCTGCCAATTGAGAAGGATTCAGTGGCATTAGTGGTGCATTCAAACACCGCATGCACACACGAGCGCTGACCTACACCTTATAATCCACCTCCGATGCAATTATACATCCCCGTCATCCGTATTGGAAATCTGATTCCATGTTCCACCCGAAACCTTTTGACGTATCTTAGCTCAGGTTGGCATCAGGATGCAGTTTGTTTTTACCAAGACGGGCGTCGTGCAACATTGTCAAATGGCATCGCCCAAAAGCACACGTTTATCAGTGACCCAGCTGACAAGCTGAATGATGTCACTCGCCGATAATGAGCCTCACACCGGCACCGCACGCATCTCGGGAGATTTTTCTTACATCTTGTCATTCATATATCATACGGGCAAAGGCCAAAATATGTCTTCCAGATTGTGTGGTTGCAGATAGAAGAGGAAGTGCAATGTGAAGGTCAAATATGAATCATCAAAATATAACGCAGCTTGATATAGAGTCGGCTATACTTTGATTCTGTGGTATCGATATACCCGATCATTAATACTTGATTACTGGAGGTATTGATAGTTCCTTTAGGGTATCCTACTACACATACATATATAGACTTTTCATGTCACGTGAGTCACAAAACCTTACAAAAAAATTACAAACCCTATACTATGAAATCTGTTTTCATTTCCCCCCCCCCCAAAAATTTGGTTTTATATCTTTTACACTTATTTTATCAGCATAGGGTGTGAGACAGTAAATAAAAATCCTTACATTTATTCATGCAATACATAATTGGCCAAATTTTCCCTAACTTTAGAAATCAGTAGTAGAACATGGGAAAGTTTCAGGAAAATATCAGTTCCCGACTATAAAAGTCTTTATGAAAAAAACGTTCACTTTGACAAAAATATTTTACTATACCGACATAAATATCACAAAAAATGGGTTGTGTTACATGAACATAATTTATTTATAAATATAACACCATGAACTAAGTTTCAGGAAAATATCAGTTCCCAACTATAAAAGTCTTTAGGAAAAAAACTTTCGTTTTGACACAAATATTTTTTGCTTTTTACTATACCAACATAAATAACACAAACTTTAGAAATCAGTAGTAGAACATGGGTAAGTTTCAGGGAAATATCAGTTCCCAACTATAAAAGTCTTTAGGAAAAAAACTTTCATTTTGACACAAATATTTTTTGCTTCTTTACTATACCAACATAAATAACACAAAGTTTAGAAATCAGTAGTAGAACATGGGTAAGTTTCAGGGAAATATCAGTTCCCAACTATAAAATTCTTTAGGAAAAAAACTTTCATTTTAACACAAATATTTTTTGCTTTTTACTATACCAACATAAATAACACAAAGTTTAGAAATCAGTAGTAGAACATGGGTAAGTTTCAGGAAAATATCAGTTCCCAACTATAAAATTCTTTAGGAAAAAAACTTTCATTTTAACACAAATATTTTTTGCTTTTTACTATACCAACATAAATAACACAAACTTTAGAAATCAGTAGTAGAACATGGGTAGGTTTCAGGGAAATATCAGTTCCCAACTATAAAAGTCTTTAGGAAAAAAACTTTCATTTTGACACAAATATTTTTTGCTTTTTACTATACCAACATAAATAACACAAACTTTAGAAATCAGTAGTAGAACATGGGTAAGTTTCAGGGAAATATCAGTTCCCAACTATAAAAGTCTTTAGGAAAAAAACTTTCATTTTGACACGAAAATTTTTTGCTTTTTACTATACCAACATAAATAACACAAACTTTAGAAATCAGTAGTAGAACATGGGTAAGTTTCAGGGAAATATCAGTTCCCAACTATAAAAGTCTTTAGGAAAAAAACTTTCATTTTGACACGAAAATTTTTTGCTTTTTACTATACCAACATAAATAACACAAAGTTTAGAAACCAGTAGTAGAACATGGGTAAGTTTCAGGGAAATATCAGTTCCCAACTATAAAAGTGTTTATAAAAAAACCTTCACTTTGACACAAATATTTGTCAGATCCACTTCTGCCACCTGGTGGCCGCTTTTATGGCTTAAAAGTGCTCTGAAATGTTAAATGTAGAGTTTCGTTGCGACTTCGGCATTATTATCCATACATTTTCTATGCTCATTAGATTGTATGCTGGAGCCTATTCCAGCTGACTTTGGGCTACTGGTCGCCAGCCAATCACAGGGCACATATAGGCAAACAACCATTCACACTCACATTCATACCTATGGACAATTTGGAGTCGCCAAAACGGGCCCAGATCTTCCCAATCTCCTGACTGTGTAGCCAACATGCTAACCACTCTTAGAATTATTAAAACATCTAAATATTTTGTATTGAAAGCCGCAATTCAATACAACTGATGTGTGTTGAGAGCTCGGTGCAAGAATAAAATATACCTCTTGTCTTTTTTCACTAAGGATCTACACAACGTTAATGTACAAATGCATGCTTATATCAAAGCACTAAAACACAACACGATGTAAACACTCATCCGGTCTGAGTCGCATACACACACACACACACACACACACAGCTTCCATTCATGCTCCATAAGCCCGGTGTTCCCAAGTTTCAGGCTGTCGCCCCTAGGTGCAGGTCTAGGGGTGTCCAAACTTTCCCCACCGAAGGCGGCGTTTCTCCTTCCATTTCTAGAATGTTCTGTAAGCCAATAATAAAATAGCACATCCTCTATGGGAACAATAATCTAGTGTCTAATAGTCTAGGTGAGCATAAGCTGCAGGTCTTTGTGGTGGAACCATGCTGGTATACAAAAGCAAGAGTCCTTTGACTAACTTTCGAGGAACATTATTAATTTTTTTTTATTTTCATTTTTTGGAGGGTGACATTTTGTGAGCCTTACGCACGTACTGAATAATTCAGAATCTGATGAATAAATGCCTTGCCTTTGTCTAATCTCTGAAACAAAGGATGTACTCAATTAAGATGTTCATTCATTCATTGGCTGGGGAGGAGGAGGAGGAGGATTTAGGGCATTGATGGAACCCGTTCATAAAAAAAAAAAACTCTCTTGTATTGTATTATTTAAATCAGAGGAATGCTGTGTGTGCAGAAAAAATATATTATAATATAATATAATATATAATAATTATATATAATAATATAATATATTTTATATATAATATATATAATACCTTCTATCAATATTATATTACATTTATTTACATATATTATATGTAAATAAATATAATATAATATATTTATAGAATTATAATATAATTCTATCAATCTATCAATATTATATTACATTTATTTACATATATTATATTATATTATTTTATATATAATATATATAATATATTCTATCAATATTATATTACATTTATTTACATATATTATATGTAAATAAATATGTAAATAATTATAATATAATATAATAATAGAATTATAATATAATTCTATCAATCTATCAATATTATATTATATTATATTATATTATATTATATTATATTATATTATATTATATTATATTATATTATATTATATTATATTATATTATATTATATTATATTATATTATATTATATTATATTGCAGAAAAATATATTTAAATAAAATATAAAAGTGTGTGTGTGTGTGTGTGTGTGAGAGAGAGAGAGATATACTGAATGCATACTTATTTGGATTTGCTTAATTATTGTGGAAATATTCTTGTCATTACTTAAAAATAGTGAGTGCAAAGACAGCTGGGATAGGCTCCAGCACGCCCCCCGACCCTTGTGAGGATAAGCAGCACAAAATGAATGAATGAGTGAATCTTCTTGATAATCTATTGTATTATATTAGTATTATATTTCAATTTATATATAACAAAGCATGAACACATCATTTAAAAGAAATAATGTATGTTTGCATTTTTTCTTACATGTTTTAAGATCCTTTGCTGTAATCTCTGATACAGACCGAACCCCCCCCCCCCCCCCCCCCCGCCCCCCACCCATGTGGGTCAATCAAAGCTCATCTGGACTCTCTTAATGCAACTTTGACCCAGACTAATCTCTCACAAAGCCTGATCTTAAGTATCTTAAATAAAGATATAAAGATAAGTTATGAGTGGAGGTTCTTTTTTTTTTGGCTAAAATTCCTCATCTGTTTAGGCATCCATGTCAAGTTCAAGTTCACGACTTGTACAGAGAAGTCGGAGGTGGTCTTGCACGATGGAGGGATGGGGGTTACATAACCTTTGACCTCTCTGGGGGGGTTGCTATGGGGAAGAGGCCAGCAGGCGCAATAATGTACCGTTGAAAAGGCCAAACTGTCACACACACACACACACACACACAACTTCCATTCACACTAGTTTCGGAATGTTTGTTATAATTCATTTTCAATCCATGTCAGCTTTTTAAGATATATGAAATATAATATATAATATATCAAATAGCATATATTCATGTTTTAAAAAGGCTACCCATCAAATCTTAATTGTTCTTTGTATCAATTTCTATGTCCGACAGCCAATTGCGTGTCTGCATGCCGCTTCTGTAAATATGTGCAAAGTGTGGCCTCATTTAAGGTCGCAGGGGAGGGAGGGGGGTTGGGGTTTGGGGGGGGGCGACGAATAAAGCAGTGTGTATTTGCATACGCTGCATGCCGTCTGCAGAAAAAAAAGGAGCGGGTAAAAAAAGATATCAGGGGTGGACAAAGAGAACAAGGACAAATCCTTCATCGTGGGCTCGGTTGGGGAGAAAAAGGCGCGTCTGAATTGGGGAGTGGGTGAAAATTGACAGAGAAAGAGTTGGGGCCGGTTCCCCGTGGGGATAAAAGCCTCGAGATCCTTCCATGCATACAGACTGAAAATAGACAAACAACACGTAGCGAGAACACCGGCTTATTTGTATAGGACATAAAAGGACGTTTGTCTTTTTCTACAGCGGGGCCGCAATTCATGATTTTACTTTCTTTATAGCCTCTCCGTGAATTACGCAATTTCATTTCAATTTCAATATCCGTTATTCAGGAAATATAATTGCAGTTAAAATATATAAAAATATATTTACAGCACTATAGCAGTTCATTATATTGACTTTTTTTCACGTATTAATACTTTTCTTTATTTTTTTTGTCCACAGGATGGAAACTTCAAGCTGCACCAAAGTCATCCAAAAGTCATCATAAAAAATATTGTTGTAAAGTCTTTATTTTGTCGAAATTGTTCAAGTGTTATTGAGTTATTTTCTTATGTAAAACGTAAAATTTATTATGACATCTGCAAATAAAAAGCTTCCTGATGTCAAATTTGGTTTTTTTTCATAGTTTTGTTTAAGAAAATATATACATTTGCATTAATAAATGTTTTTATTGCAGATAAAGCATTGCTTTCAACATTATTTATATATATTATATATATTATTTGATCATTTTAATATTATATATTATATATTATTATTTTTTATTATATATTATTATATATCATTATTTATTATTATGTATTATTTGGTTATATTGAAGCTGACTTTGTAAATATTGTATATGTTATAAGACAAATGACCAGAAAAGGAAAGGCCAGTTAAAAGCCTTTTTTGTTTTTAGTGATTTGAGTTAGAATTAGACAATTTACTGAATGAATAAATGAACGTCTGTTCTATTAATAAAAACATAATTCATGTTTTAAAGCACCCATAATTGAGAAATACTGCAAGGCCCGAATTTAGTATCACAAGCAATTGTAATGAAGGAGCAGAACCGGCAGTAAAACACTTTGTTTACTTTTACATTTAAAATTAATATAAGCTCAACTACACCATGCTGCTATTGTTATATATAACGCTAAAATCCCATTCTTATGAAAATGTTTATTATAGTACAATGTATCTGCATGGTGGATGAGTGGTTAGCGCGCAGGCCTCACAGCTAGGAGACCCAATTTCAATTCCACCTTCGGCCATCTTTGTGTGGAGTTTGCATGTTCTCCCCGTGGGTTTTCTCCGGGTACTCCGGTTTCCTCCCACATTCCAAAAACATGCTAGGTTAATTGGCGACTCCAAATTGTCCATAGGTATGAATGTGAGTGTGAATGGTTGTTTGTCTATATGTGCCCTGTGATTAGCTGGCTGGCAACCAGTCCAGCTGGGATAGGCTCCAGCACCCCTGCGGATAAGCGGTAGAAAATGAATGAATGAATTTTGCAATGTAAAATGTTTATCTTGCATACACTATTTAAAATATATCTGTATTAATAAAGTGTCTATTGCATTAAAAAATACATATTAATATTCAAATAAATATGATATCCCTTACCAATTTAATATATGTTGTTTATTTAAAAAACGAATCTATAAACAAGACATAAATAAACCGCATATGTTGTAAATGTAACTATACATGATTTCAAATACAAAATATACAATATCTTTTCATCTTATACCACCTCATGTATGATGACGAGGTGGTATGGCAGCATGCTTGATATGATGCATCTAAATATAGCAGCAAATTATATAGAAGCGCCTCTCTGGTTGGATGCAAATCAATTAGTGGAATCAGCCTCTGTTGGTGTGTTGGAATGAATAAAGCTGCTCCACTGGAGTGATGCTTAATAGAAGAATCATTAAAATAAATTTGAAAAATCATTTGAATCATTAAAAGATCTTTTTTAAGTCTGCCTTTTGTCTTTTTTTATTTTGTGAACTTGTTTAAATGTCAGGTTGGTGTAATATTTAGTATTTGTAGTGTTTTTTTTACACATTTTTGGCCATTTTTTCTCAATTTTTGCTGAACTTTTTTTTGTTTAATTGTATTTTTAGAATGGCCCCCCTCCAAAAAAAAAACACCCCGAAACAAAACGAGTGCCGCAAATGGACCTCAAGCAGCATTTTCAACCAATCAACACCCTGATTTAGGCTAAAAATATTACCTTTTTGGCTGCAGGACTCCAAAAGGTCAGAAGTCATGGTCAGGATGTTCCCCCCTAGAGAACAATAAGCAGACCGTAGAGATGCTGGGGTCAGGAGCTCGAGTCAAAGGTGAAGGGCTGCTAATTAAGAGGCTATTTCCAGCCATTCCCCGGTGACCACTGCACTCCGAGATGGCTTACACACCAAACACCAACACTGTAAAACAGGATGCACGCTGATTGTTACAGGAGAAATCCCTCATTATTAAGATTTACAAACAAGACATGCAGAACATGACAGGAAGAGTTCAATAATCTCCTTTTCAACAAACACAGCGAACGCGTCTCAGACGTGGCGTCTCAACATTTTGGAGGGGAATGTGTTAACGCTTTGTGAGTCAGTCTGGAAGCCAATCTTTAGCATAAGAATGGAGATGGGGGCCTGAGTGAAGACCACCTTTTCAATAGCGGGCCATTCAGGCTTAGCCTGGGCCTAAACTCCCAATCAGGCTGATTTAACGTAGCCATCACACTCCTTCAGAAGGGAAGCCACACATACATTCGTAGTTTGTTTTTAATAACAGGCAGCCTTTCTTCGATAATTACATTTCTCCTCCAAATGATACTGCTTCACAAAAACAACAATGCTCACTTAATTAATAATGTAATTTATCAATATGTTTCAATATTATGGTTATAGTCCCCGTATTTATAAGATTTTAGGGCTTTTTTTTATTAAAGCGTATGAATGAATGAATGCTGTTCAAGGCCGAGTCTGGCCCTTTAAAAAGAATTGCATTGTGGGAAGTTGAGTGTCAATCAATCTTCTTGGCGCCATACTACGGTGTCCCCGAATGTGTCATCGCTAGCTTGTTAGCTAGCTTGTAAATGACATTTCTCCTTCAAATTATACTGCTTTTTCCCCACAATATCACAAAAACAACAATGCTCACTTAATTAATAATGTCATTTATCAATATGTTTCAATATTATGGTTATAGTCGCCTTATCTCATTTTTCAAGAGATTTTTTTAAATTAAAGCCTATGAATGCTGTTCAAGGCCAAGTCTGGCCCTTTAAAAAGAATTGCATTGTGGGAAGTTGAGTGTCAATCAATTTCCTTGGCGCCATCCTACGGTGTCCCCGAATGTGTCATCGCTAGCTTGCTAGCTAGCTTGTAAATTACATTTCTCCTCCAAATGATACTGGTTTTTCCACTACAATATCACAAAAACAACAATGCTCACTTAATTAAGAATGTAATTTATCAATATGTTTCAATATTATGGTTGTAGTCGCCTTATTTAGCGACATGAAAAGGGTAAAATATGAGAAAGAGCTCAATTACAAGCTATATTAATAAATACAACAACAACAAACCGTTTCACTGTGTCCCAAACTTGTGTATCTCCAGTTACACAAAAAACGTTGCCATCATGTAATCTTGTTGAATACACAGTCACAATGACGCCAAGAATGCAAAATAAACTCAGATATGACTTAAAACAGTCAGTACATTGAAGGCTTTACAGTGTGTTCCCTCGCTCTATCGCGGATATTTTAGGGCTTATTTTTTCATTAAAGCATATGAACACTGCTCAAGGCCGAGTCTGGCCCTTTAAAAATAATTGCATTGTGGGAAGTGAGTGTCAATAAATCTCCTTGGCGCCATCCTACGGCGTCCCCGGATGTGTCATCGCTAGCTTGTTAGCAAGCTTGTAAATGAAGCGTCCGTTCAAACACAGTAGCCAGGATGAAAAAGCGTGAGTGACTTAATAATTTCTTGTGTTGGACCTGGAGGGAGAAGATTAAAATTAAAACGAAAATGTGAACTTTTTTGACAGACACAAGACAGAATGTGAGTAATGATACTTATTGTCTGTATGAGAAAAGTGTATGAAGTGTATCATGGCGGGATTTACAGCCTTAAAGCATATATAATAATGACTTCGGCTACTTAGCCACTTACTGCGGTCTATTTTAGGAACCCGCGACAAACGAGGGAACACTGTGTTGATTGAGATCATTTCCATTCTGCTTGGTGTGTTAATTCTGGGCTCATCTTCACCTTTCTCACAGTTATCATTGCCACCCAAGACTAGATCTTGCATGGAGCTCCAACGCCAGGACATGATCTCACGGTATATTGCTTCCATTTTCCAATGATTACTCCAACAATGCTTTTACCATCAAATGGACTGATTTGTGTGTGTAATACTTCATCATTCTTGCAATGAAATACTTATTTCACTCAATCGAGTACAAAACTTTAGTCAATGTGTCTGGAGTTTAACAAAAAAAACCAAAACTGCTCATATAAATACTTATTTTCCCCAACTTAGATGTGGTCAAACGGGGTTGCACCAGGGGGTGCAGGTCGATCCAACGATCGATAGTCATGACACCGAAAGTAGCTTTTGATACTTGATAATATTGATTTTATTTTGATTACAGTCCTTACCTGACTGCCAAGAATGCTTCAATATTAATTAATGATATAGTTTATATATTTTTTTACCATCATTAGAGCCCTGCAGACATGCAATAACACCCCTATATTTATTCTTTGTTAACACCCCATTGGCTCGGGATCACTGCACCTTAACTATAACATGCTAGTGAGTTAACTCCAATTTATTTATTCGAAACCTAGGAAATTATTTCAAGGAAAGAGGACAAAATAAGTAGCCCAAAAACAGACCACTTCCACACAGAATGGGAGGATAAAATGTTTTCACTCAATCACGCCGGATATGTCATGGCTGACTACATGGAGTGTTAAGGTAAAGTAATGTAAGGTAATGTCTCATCAATGTTTTGCGTCATTAGTGGCCAGATTACTATGTATAACGTTCAATCTTTCAATATTTTTTGACTAATAATAGGTCATAGTCAATCACAAAAGTAGTGAGTGACAACTGTATAGTCATGATGAACAAATTAAAAGCAAAATAATGAAATCATTCAATGATTTTGAGTAAGCAAAATGCATCGGTATTTGGTATCAGATTGATACCAAAATTTGCATTGTACAGTGTATAAGTTCCATTTATTGTGCAAAAAGTATCCTACATTAAATAGCCTAAAACAATATGGGACCTCAAAATGATATCTGTTATGCTGTGGATAAAAAGTACAAATATGAACATGTATTTATCATGAAATGAACCCGACTGAGAAGACTATGCTAGCTCAAACGGCTTCAGCATCACTGCACACAAATTGCTGTCAGTGCTAATATAACACGGTGCACCGTGTTAACATTTTAGCTGATTCCCTGAATATGCAATATTATATGCAATTTTGACCCTTTTTGCCATCATTTTGATGCCTCCACAGGAATTCCAAAGCACATTCCAACACGTTGCTTTTGGGTGATTTATCATTCAGTATTTATATGGACACAGGGGACTCGAACCGTGTCTGATGTGTGACTGCTGTGTTAGCCTTTGACCCCAGACTGTCTGGAGGGGCCACGGTAACAGAGAGTCAAGGTCAAGGGGAAGGGGGTGAGGGGATGGTGATGGGCGGCATGTGATGAGTGGAAGGCTTCTCTGTCTGGGAGTGCAGAAGCCAGACAGTCCCAGGCATCTATGTGAGGCCAGGCGGGGTCCTTACGTGGACCCCTTTACATCCAAACCCTACATTATGTCTGCTGCGGAGGCCTGGAGGGGGAGCTGGTGTCTGGAGACAACACAAAGACTCGCTAATCCTTGACATGCAAGTAAACACAATACGCTCTGATTTAACATTGCCTTTGTGTCTCTCAGTCGGACATTTAACACCCCTTCCTGATCATATGACATATATAGGCTTTTATATGTAATATATTACATATTACAAAGATGTTTTGTTAGTGATATCGAATAACTTCATGCTACATTTTGTACAGCATTATCAATATGAATGCATTCAATATTTGACCAAGATCAGAAATTCACGTTCAATACTGAGGCTTAATTATCAACGTTTCAATTCAGTCAACAATTATGGCCTATATAAGTTCATGTGTTGGAATTACATGACATATTTTTATATTTTTAATTCCCGGGGAGGCACAAAATAAATAATTCAGCTGCAATAGTATGACCAAAGCTTCCATAAAGAACATAGAAAAGATGTATCAAAAAGTTGGATAATAGCACCTTTAACAATTTTTGTATTGAAACTCTCCACCACTCACATATCATTTTCCTCAAACAAATAATCTCACAAAACATAATTGTTTAATAATAATTGGACAATAATCTAAATATTGACAACTTACAAAAAATAGTAGTAGTTTACAGAACTAGGACTTTGCTCCATATACAGTACTGTAGTGCAGTCAGGCTATAGCTTATACTTGACTTCCAAACACTCTTTTACAGAGACATACATATACAAACACACACAAAACCCTCTTTTACACACACTTTGTCAAACTTTTATTGCCTTCTCATTGAGCGCTGTGTATACGTTTGCTCATTTCCGCCTTTGTCACATTAACACAAGCCCCCAAATAGCCGTCTTCTGCCATGCGAGCCGGTGGTTTGTAACCCAAATTTTAGCTTGCAGTTCAAAGCAAAATAAACAGCAGAGAGACGGCTCGTATCTGCAAAAGTTGGGACACTCTTATTCCAAGGTACTGGATAAATGACAATAAAAATAATACCTCCAGTACTTCCTCTCTGGTATTGGAGATTCGATGTACTCAAATCACACAGATGGATATAAATTTAGATGGTCATGTCGAGAGCAATCTGTCAGGGATTTCAAGCTAAACCTACCATTCAAAATACTTTTTTATTTGTCCATTTCGGCCTAATATTTGTTTCTGCTTGTCTGCATTGTCTCAAACTATGGTGTGGGCAGAGAAATAAATTATATAAAATTATATATTTCTATATATACTACTGTGTTTAGTATCTATATTTTACTAAACGTGAAATATTTAGAAAAGAAAATCTAAAATATTTCACATAACAATATGTATCCATTTATTCCATAGAAATTATTAAAAAAAAACTTTTCTCTGCAATTATAAATGCTTTCTAATTTAACAGTAAACATCTGCTTATACAAAAAGTCCATAGTGAATTGCACACTGCTACTTTTATATTTACATACATAACTCCATCATATATACCGCCTGCTCACACGGCATAACTCACCGGAACTACACACACACACACACACACACTCTCAGATATAATGTCACCCCCCTCAGACCTCCCGGGTGATCTGCAGCGGAGCGTGTAGCCACCTGTCAATCACTTCTTCACGGCCGCCTTAAGAGAGACATTTGGTCTGGGACAACAGCAGCCCGTCCCTCCCCATACATTCTGGCACCCCTAGCAACCACGGCTGGATGACTGAGAGGCTTTGTCCCTTCACAACAGGAGTGCACCATTGAACCCAGACGGCCGTAGCAACCAGAATTAGAGGGTGCCAAAAAGGGGTGTTTTCTAAGAAACAGGGGGGGTGAAAGCCCTGTTCTTGTCCGTACGTCTGGGATTCATATGATAGGTCTGAATGGAACCCCCCTCCACCCTCTTCCTTTTAAACGCTGGTGTAACGGAGCGTATGAAGAGGCTAGCGGCGACGGAATAGGATCATGCTTAATCTGCAGTTCCTCTCCGCTGTGGTCTGATAGGGACACTTAAACAGTCTGTGTGTGTCGGTACTGACAAGGGGAGATACCTGGGGCAAACACAGGTGGGAGGTACATTGATGGCAAACATAAGCTGCACATTATGTGTGCTGATCCCCCGTGGAGAAAGCAAAAGGCCTTAAATAGTTTATGAACACTTTTATGGACTTGCAGACGCTTTCAGTCAGGCCTTTTACTGCGCTCTTTATTAGAGTTAGAACATGGATCCCTGACTGCATTGCTGCTGTTACACAGTGTTACTGTAACATCTATTCAAGGATGTTTCTCAAATGAAATTGGGGCCCGGTGGTTGGGGGCACCTGCCCTACAGCATGCTGTTCTATACGTTTGAAAATACTTAAACAATGTCACTTTAATAGAATTGTCTTCTTTATTTTATAATGTAAGATTGTCTACAGCAGGGGTCTCAAACACGCGGCCCGCGGGCCAAATGTGGCCCGCAGGACACTAGTTTGAGGCCCCCGCCTTGATATGAAAGTTTAATGTTAGTGCGGCCCGCGCAAGTTTGATATGGATGCTGTATGGTATCATGTACCCAGAAAAAATTATTACGTTTGATTAATGTTCATGTTAAAGGTTAAATAACTGTTAATAGTTATCCTCCCTATCCGTGTGGAAGTGGTAAGTTTTTGGCTATTTAAGTTTAAAGGAAATAACTTGAAGGCTACCGTTTAGGTCGCTAGCTCTCTAGTTTGTGAGTTGGCATGTATCTCAAGACCCTGCAGTTGCACAATATGTTGTAAATAAAAAGAGTACCAGCTGAGCATGCGCTGAAAGAACGCACCCTGACAACTTTCCGGTACAAGATACCTCAATCGGATTGGGGAAAGGAATATTCCACCCCTGTGAATCCGATTATATATTCATTCAGATTGGCACTTTTCTTTCGGAATGAGGTGTATACAAAGGTTAGATTCTTTCCAAATAACTCGAATGGAATTGGAATATTTGGGTCCATGTAAACGTGGCTAATGTTACTAGCATGACAAGGAGATCCCACCTGAGATGTTTTCCACATGGCATAGTGGAGGGGACGCCATCATGATCTTGGGTGCTGTTTCCTTCAATGGAACAGTGGAGCTTCATGTTGTGCAGGGGTGTCAAACGGTAGTTGGCTATGTGGAGATGTTGCAAGGGGCATCCTTTATGACCGAAGTCCCTCGTCTGTGTGGTAATGACTGGATTTTTCAACAAAACAATGTTGCAGTTCACAATGTCTGACATAGGACTTCTTCCAGAGGAATCACATCACAGTGTGTTCTCCTGATCTAAATCTAATTGATAATAAATCAGTTTTCTGGGACATACTGGTGTAAAATTTTAAACAGTACAACCAGGTCCGATCCCACGACCCCCCAGGTTGTATTTCAGCCTTTCTGTACATTTCATAGCCATGTGCAAAGGATTACAAACTAATGTGAACCTGCAGACACCATCACTGGCACGCAGCGTAAACACACTTTCCCCCAGCATGTTCTTTATCATTAATGAGCTCTGTGGCCCCCTGTTTAGAAGTATGTTTTGTGTACTTCCCATTATGGGGTCCTTGTTCTGCTCCCTTTTTTCCACTATACCCCCCACATGTCAATCAAACATCATGACTGAGCCTGGATGATAGGCAGTCTGCAATGAAAGCCAACTAGTTCTCAGTGGCCCCTCAGTGTTCTCATTCTCACCTTAAGTTCTTAGCTGCCCAAAGCTCCCAAACCCTGCTTACGTCTATCTGAATTTGTCAGTTAAATGTGTAAGACAGATCCAGTTTGCAACTCTGCCTTGCAAACTGAGGACTGATACCATGTAAACGTTGCCCTGATTTAGTTCTGCAGATGTCCTTCAAGCAAGTGGGGAATAAACATCAAGTCAAGTTAGATTGGGAAGTTGCTGTCCAATAAGAAAGGGCTTGTGTGTGTGTGTGTGTGTGTTGAGGTGGTGGGTGGTATCCAGAGCAATGTGGGAGCCGTTCCTCCCAGCAGGGCTGCGTCGCTTTTAATTGAAGTGCTTGTGGCATCATTACCTCCTTTACTCAAACATGTCCCTGAAGACAAAAGAGCGACCATCAAGCTGCAAGCCTACTTTTGTTTAGCAGGCAACTGGATGTGGAGATAAACTCCTTTCTGCTTCTCATCTGTGGGAAACTGTTGTCCTACCAGGAGTTGTTAGCATCACCCAAAGAAATACCCACAATATAACCCTTTTCAAAATAAACCTCTAAAAACACAACAAAACCTAAACATTTGGCATGTACATCAGTGTATTTTTGGTACATCATTGCAGGCCCTTAAGGTAAATTGAATAGATTTCAGTGCAGTGCAATGCATTCAACTCACACGTGGTGGAGCATGAACCTTGACCTTGATCACTTCCACTGACCACTGATCTTTTGACCTGAGGACACAATGATGAGACCAGTGTGTGCTTGGGTCATGACTGTCTCCTGGGATCAATAATGGCGGAACTATTCTCCGTCTGACCGCTGCAGGAAAACCTTGGTGGAGGTCTTTTCAATGAGGGAACTATGCTTATTTTTGTATATAATCACCCAGTTTAATAAGGGCATTTACTTCAATACCATTTCCATTAACTGGACACTTCCTTAGATACACATCTATAAAGATAATAATGTTCACTATTGATTAAATCTGAATGTGGCCAATAAGTAAGTGCCTTTTGCGTATTATGCAATTATACCTTTACAATTCTGTTAATTACTTTTATGGACAGAATATCTCTGCAAAGCCAGGGCATTGAGGGGTTCTGGTTTGGTGGCCCCAGGATTGGGTGTCTGCTTTTTGCAGATGATGTGGTGCTGTTGGCTTCATCGAACCAGGAAGCAGCTGGGATGAAAATCAGCACCTCCAAGCCCGAGTCCGTAGTTCTTGCCCGGGTGGTGACTGGGTTCTCCCTTTAGCGATGAGAAGCACTGTCATCCAGGAGAAACTTGGAGTAGAACAGCTGCCTCCCTGGGGAAGTGTTCAGGGCATGTCCGATCCGTAGGAGGCTTCAGGGACGACCCACGACAAGTTGGAGAGACTATGTCCATGATAGACTGTTTTCTATAATATATGGATACCTTACAAATATTTTATTTACAATTTACATACTCTTCAAATACAATCTTTCCACATGTGAATATTTTTATAAATGATTCCTTTTCAAATGGAAAGAAATGTCCCCATGACAGCACACAAAACATTTTTAGTTTTGATATCATACATCCAACAGTATGAGGTAAAAAGAACGATTTTGATTAATTCTATTTTGCTTTCGTTTTAGCTTTCCTTTGTCAACACAAACACACACACAATGCACCAAAACAGGATGAAAATCATCAAATCACAAGAAAATGAAAAATGACTGAGCAAATAATTTACATTAGCCACAGCAGTTCTGGCTTATCAAACTAGAAAGAGAACAAAAAGATACCAGCACAGGAAAGGAACCCTCCACGATCCGAAGGCCGGGTCAGTTCTGCTCCAATGTGAAATTTGACTCTGTTCTGTAATCCAAAAAATTCATAATAAAATGATACTGAATAAACAAGCAACATAACATAATATTTACATATCTGAGTATGTTGTCATCTTCAGTGACAAAAACACACATGTTAACATGTGTTAACAGCAGATGTGTGTGGGCAAAAAAACAAACATCAAGCAGTAACTATTTATAGCCTCAACATGTGATCAGCTTGGATTTTTAAATATTAAAATGCATGCTTTTTATTGAACCAGTGCTGCCACCAAGAGGATCATAAATAAAACAGTAACACTGTTTTTGCTTTGATACACTATAGTAGTTTTCAAATAAAATAGTAATATTTTTATTTATTAATAGTAATATTTAGTAATATTTTTATATTTATAAAAAAAGTAATATTAAAATTGAACCTATTAAAACAGGAAGTCGCTGGAAAAGAAGGGCGGATGACGGTGTTCACACTTCGCCAAACAAACAGTACGAGTGAAGCAAGGGCAACAGAGGGTTGAACTGATGCAAACATCTGATATCAGATATTGGAATGGCATTTGGCAAGTTTAATATGATGTTTTAGTGGATCTCAATGACTCGGCAATGGCTTTTTAATGGCAGTAAACACAAAATAAACACTTACACGTCTTTGTTCAACATGTGGTTGTTGTACTGCAGTACGGGTGGTATACTTTCCTCATCTTCAGGCACCTACAAACAATAAAAAAAAATATTATTTAAGGATATGATGATCAAATACTATTTGTGCTCGCAAAGTAAGAAAACAGACAATTTTTTTTGTGAAGTTGAGTAGTGATGGACTATCATGGAATTCGGTCATGAACACAGCACATTAGCTTGAACGATACAAAGTTTCCATTGTTTTGACAACAATACATAACCACAACTGATTACATAACTCCAATCTGATTACACCTCAGCTGCAGGTACAATTGCCGTGATTGACTCCCTGCTGCAGACACGTACAAATCATTCTAAAAGAGGATTTTCACCGACGATGGACAAGATGTCCTGAGAACTTGGATCGTAAGACATGTCATGACTTGTGTAGCCACTAACCTCCCAGTAGACTTCATCGTCAAAGCAGTTGTCATCAGCCGGATCCCCCCAGATTGGTAACCGTAAAATAAAACCTGCAACGCATGCAAAGACATTCTAAATGTGCACAAAAACCAAGCACTGCGCCACGTGTCCACGTACCAACCATGATGCCTCCACCTACGCCAAAGCAGACGGCCACACAGACTCCCGCAGCCTGGTGACCTCCCTGCCTTGTGGGTATCATGTTTTTAAAATCACCTTCAAAGTCGAAGGTGTTACTGAGTCTACAATGGAAAAAGTGAACTCACATTACTACTTAAATTTAAAACCCCATGATCAAATTTCCTGTTTTTACTCTTCACTTACCCTTCTTTACCATAAACGGACTCGGATGCAGCGGCGGCAGTAATGGCTCCCACAATTCCCCCAATCAGACCTGGCATGGCGTGGAGGTTGTGGATTCCACACGTGTCCTGGATCTTCAAGTGCTTCTCCATAAATGGCTGCGACAGAAGCGTTACTTCAGGACTGCACTACCAAATACTACAGTGGTATGAAAAAGTATCTGAACCTTTTGGAATTTCTCACATTTCTGCATAAAATCACCATCAAATGTGATCTGATCTTTGTCAAAATCACACAGATGAAAAAAACAGTGTCTGCTTTAACTAAAACCACCCAAACATTTATAGGATTTCATATTTTAATATTTAGGTTTGATGGTGATTTTATGCAGAAATGTGTGAGACTTTTTCATACCACTGTAAATACAATCAGGGGTCAAATAAGTACAAATGATGATAAATGTATTGACTGGGCTGAGTGGAGATGAAAAATTTATAAATGGCTGTGACAGAAGCGTTACTTCAGGACTGGACTACCAAATACTACAGTGGTATGAAAAAGTATCTGGACCTTTTGGAATTTCTCATATTTCTGCATAAAATCACCATCAAATGTGATCTGATCTTTGTCAAAATCACACAGATGAAAAAAACAGTGTCTGCTTTAACTAAAACCACCCAAACATTTATAGGGTTTCATATTTTAATATTTAGGTTTGATGGTGATTTTATGCAGAAATGTGTGAGACTTTTTCATACCACTGTAAATACAATCAGGGGTAAAATAAGTACAAATGATAAATGTATTGACTGGGCTGAGTGGAGATGAAACATTTTATAATAACTTGTTTGACACCAGGAACATCCCCAAATTTACAACCCAACAAATAATCCCACAATCCATAATTTTACTGTGCATCCTAAGACTTTTAATATGAATAATACCGTGATGAAGATATAACCCATTGTGGAGATGACACCACAGCAGAACCCAACGATGAGAGACCCATAAGGCATCAGCATGAACTCTGCTGCAGTGCCGACTGCAACACCTCCGGCAAGAGTGGAGTTTTGAATATGAACCTGTGAAGCACAAGAAGACACTTCAACACACATTTAAAAATTAATTTCCTTTCTTTCTCAGTGGCTGTTACCATGTCAAGTTTTCCATGCTTCTGGAAGAGGCTTGAGATGGCTATAGTAGTGAGCACTGTTGACGCTAAAGCCAGGTAGGTGTTGATGGCGGCTCGGTGCTGCCCATCTCCATGATCGGTGATCGCTGAATTGAAACTGGGCCAGAACATCCAAAGAAAAAGTGTGCCTACCCATAAAAGCAGCAGACAGAGAATCTAAATATAAATATAGAGAATCTAAACAGTGCAGCTTTATCTCATACCTACCAATCATAGCAAAAACATCCGAGTGGTAGACCGAGCCCTGCAGACGACTGCTCTGGTCCAGGTTCGGTCGATAGAGCATCCATGAAATGGCAAGGCCGTAATAAGCACCAAATATGTGAATCACCATAGAGCCTCCTGCATCTCGAGCCTATTGACGAGTGATATTTAAATTAGCAATTGTACTTATATGCATACATTATATATGAGTACAACTTACATGTATGACACTGAGAATGATATATTCATCCACGGCAAACAACGTGATGCCAAACAGAGTCAAAACCATTAGCTGAACTGGGCTGACTTTACCCAGCACAGCTCCATAAGCGATCAAGCAGCCCGCCACACAGAAATCTGCATTAATTAAGCTTTAAGAAAAAAAAAAGTTGTATATTTGAGTAAATCATATTTTTTTGAAAGAATACAGTTAATACATGCTGGCAGAAACATATCCCATGAAACAGGTTTCATTGTGATAACAAAGTAAATACTGGTAGGGGTCACATGTAAAAAAAAACTGTGTATTTACAAATACACTGAAGAGGAAGTCTGATTCATACTTACTTTTCAACCCCTATTTTGATCTTTCCATCAGTCCAGTCCAGGGAATGGAACCAGCCTTGCATGAGCAGTGCCCACTGGATGCCAAAAGCTGCGATGAGGAAGTTGAACCCCACGGCACCAAAGCTGTAGCGCTTGAGAAAAGTCATCAGAAAGCCAAAACCTACAAAGATCATCACATGGACATCCTGGAAACCTTAACCGAAGGTGATGCACGTCGTTGTTGGGACAGAGAGAGTGGTAGAAAGAGCTCAATTAGTGTGGTTAGTTTAAAAAGAACAAAAAACATATTAACCGTTAACAGTTGTTTGATAACTCTTCTTCAATGTCAGGCCCAACATTATTGTAAAATTTGCATCCATGTGAGAGTGTAAAGTTGGTCCACAGTTCCGTGACCATGACAAATCCGAGTTTAAACAACCCTCTCCAGAACTCCTGAATAGACTTCACCAGAAAAGCCAAGGATTGTGATCCCATGATAGATGGAACACACCCTTCCCTTCGATCGCTAAATAGCCACAGACCGCTTGGCCTGTTGCTTCCAGAGTCCCATGGGCCAAAAATGGCCCGATAGGACTCCTTATTCAGCTTGACGGCATCCCTCGCCGCTGATGTCCACACTGGGATAACCGCCACAACAAGCACCACAACTCCAATCAGAAGCATGGAACATGGCCCCACTAGGACTCTATGTCCTTTTACTCCTCGGAACGTGGTTGAAGTTCTCTAGAGTCGGTCCTTCTGGAACAAATTAATGATGCTAACCCGGGTTCCACTGTATAACCTACACCACTTGAAAAGATATTTATTATTGTCTTATTGGGTGATTATTCTAATTCAGAAGACTATCATTATTTCATTATAGAGATTTGTTTGATTTATGCCCCATTGAAAATGATAGATATTATTTTCAGCATAATGGCTGAATCTCTCCTATTCAAAATTGAGTGTGAGTGACAAAGTAAAGCTCTGACTGCTTAGGGTGTAGTTTGGCGCCATCTCTTGGTTTATTTGCATACATTTCTAGACCTTGAAAGAAAGACAACCTGCTTTCTCAGACATCTGGGGTTATATTGGGGTCAGTCCGGTTGTAGTCCTTTCTGTGCCATGACAGTTTTCTATTGCAATTAATAGTCAAATGTGCACCAGTGGCTAAGAGTAGCACACATTTCACTCGTCCAAAGTTAGAATAATTATCACAATAAAGACACAAATGTAATGAGACTCAAACTAATGCCCCTACAGTGCTTCTACAAAATGTATATAGAGTGCATATTTACGTTACGAACATTTTCCCAAAACTATGTGGATACCAGTATAACTCAGCGTCATTTACAAAACATGACCACACCCATCCCGCTGGCACAACATGTTTGTTTTCACTGTGAAACATTAGATGTCATTGTGACAAAAAACAAGCACCAGTGGATGTCAGCAACAGGTAGAACTATCATGTCATATCCATTAGGCTCGTCCTCATATGGGGGCATTTTTCTTTTGGTTCAACTCTCAACTCCCAAACACACTTGGAATTGTTTCTACAATAACAAAAATTGCTATAAGCCTATGGATATTTTTGGAATGGCTCATTTTTTTGCATAAATTGAATACAATACACATATAGGTACAATGATACAGTATCACCATATTGCAAAGTTTTCCGAGGCATTCAGAGTACGACAGATTCATAAATGTTGGCAAGTCTGCACTAAAATCGAAAGTCCTCCCCGCCTTTAACACCCCGCCTGATAGTTCACAGCGCCCCGCCCTGAGGGGTCCGTCCCACTATTTGAAAAGCACTGTTTTATGACATGATGTTAATGATGACAAGGAATTCTGGCCATAATAATAATATAATCACTGCTCTTCCACTTATGTGTATTATGTGGTCACATAATACTAAATAATAATGGAGTGTAAGTTTGTTTCCAATGGCCATAAGTCTAGAAAAAAATTTTTTTTCTTCCCCCCATGGAGCCCAGAATTCCTGGCAGCATCTCAGGATATAGCAATAATCGGGATGCACCAATAATCAATATCAATACACATCGCCTGCATGCTCAAACTCTATTATGCATTATATATGCTAGCACATAATATAATATAATAATCCTGAATATGTGTTAAACTTCAATGATCTTCAGCAACTTCTGAATACTGCTAAAATTTGGCCCACATTTAAAAAATGGTGTAGTTAGAACATGAACTTTATAATGTTGACAAATGAGGACCACCATGACATAAATACACAGATAATTCCATTCCATCCCATCCTGAAATGATTTGAAATGCATAGACAGTACATTACTACTACTACTATACTAAGTATATAATCTACATTGACATGAAAAATCCAACCCGACTAACACTGATTAAAAAATATATAAAGTTATAAAAAGAGTCAAGACCACCACTTACTTGGATATCTGAAGTAGAAGTCATTCTCAATGTCACTCGATATATTTTCAACTTTCCTGTGTTCTATCCAGTGTGGATCAGCCTCCTCATTATAACGAATAAAAACTCCAAACAATATGATCATGGCTGTTTGCCACACTATACACACCGCTGGAAGACTTAAACGAATATTTGTATTTTTGGGGCGGTCACAAAACTCTCTGAAGCTTTGAACGCAGCCCATTTTGGAGGTTTCGCTTTGTAGTGATACTTGATGTCCTCTTTAAAAAGTACCTGACCAGGTGAAAGACACAAGCATCATCAGCTCAAGTGAAGGAAAGATGAAGACACTCCCACAGTCACTCCCTCTACTGTACAGAAAACTCACACTACATATATGATAAATTCATAAATACATAACAGGTTGAGCAAATTACATACAGGATGAAGTAATATTTAAAAATGTATCAAAAGTTACACAAAAACAAAATACTGTATGTATAGCAACATGGAAAAGGAGACATACTGTAAGGAAATAGTCTCAGAAACCCCTCCTCTCATCACTGTGTGGTGTTGGAGGTTGCATGGGCGGGCGGGCGGGGGTTCTCATGACTTCTGCCCGAGTCAGACCCTGTGAAGCATTCACTGTAAACAACGTGTCCCACAAGACATTACAAAAGGTGCTTGACAGGTTTGACTCAGTCAATCATTACAGAACAGGGCTCAAGGTGAACACGTTGTGTCCACTAAAGGAAGGAACTTATTCGAGAAATCGACTCTAAGAGTCTCAAGCGTACGAGAGTGGGGAGTTAACTTATGGGAAGGATTGGGCAACAAAAACACTACAATTCTTACTTTTTTTACTACTGTGTAAGAACGTTTTTGTCGGTGCAGCAAATGGATGCTGAGGTGAAATGAACACGTCAGCTGATGAAAGCACACATCACTGCACCGGTTGTGCATTCAACAATGTGGTATGTCATTATAATGAGCGAACAAGAACATACGTATGCTCATCCTTTGCATGGGCATTGCTACCTTGGTAATTGGTACCTTTGGCAAATGATGAGGTCTTCAGGGATGATGAATTTTGTTTAAAATTGCTCTATATACTTAACCAATAGCTTTTTTTTGTGTTGTTCTGCTTGTTGGAGGCTGCACAGCGGATGAGTGGTTAGAGCGCAGCTAGGTGACCCGAGTTCAATTCCATCTTTGTGTGGATTTTGTAAGTTCTCCCCGTGCGTAAGTGGGTTTTCTCCGGGTACTCCGGTTTCCTCCCACATTCCAAAAACATGCTAGGTTAATTGGCGACTCCAAATGAAATCAGTATACAACTTGGTAGGGGTAGCTTGTTAACAGTTTTTGTCTTCTTGTGAAATATTTCCATGTGATCATTTTGCCTGCACGGTGGACGAGTGGTCAGCACGCAGGCCCCACAACTAGAAGACCCGAGTTTGATTCCACCCTCGGCCATCTCTGTGTGGAGTTTGCATGTTCTCCCCGTGAGTTTTCTCCGGTTTCCTCCCACATTCCAAAAACATGCTAGGTTAATTGGCGACTCCAAATTGTCCATAGGTATGAATGTGAGTGTGAATGGTTGTTTGTCTATATGTGCCCTGTAATTGGCTGGCGACCAGTCCAGGTATGTACCCCGCCTCTCGCCCGAAGACAGCTGGGATAGGCTCCAGCAGCCTCGTGAGGATAGGCGGTCAAAAATGAATGAATGAATGGTTGTTGGATGTCACATTGTCAATTTTAAGAGGGATGAAATGTATTATTGTTATCTCCTTAAAAGTTGTTCTTCAATTGAGAAACCGCACATATTTTATGAATTTAGTAATAATCAAACCTCTATAAGGATGTATAGATTTGTGTCATTTATTTATGTTACAAGCACATCACACTACAGTGTAGCTAAATGCTGAGTTAGCTGCTTTTCCAATTTAAGCATATCATCATTTGCTAGAAGATATTTCTGAATGGTTTCTATTACACACGACTCAGTAGAACGCTCATAGTCCCTCTTGTTCTTAAATGGTAAATGTCCAGCAAGCTCACAGAGAGCAACATTCAAAGCAGATTCCACTTTGGTACCGAAACAAGCTAGTCGTGGCCACACAGCAATCCGCACACCATTCCTCAATAAGCTGTCATCTCTTTCACTCTGAGTCCGACCGCAGGGTGAACAACCTCTGGTCATGAACAGGTTGTGAGCAACATTGACCTCCACGAGGAAGTCGGTGACATGACAGATTGCAGTTGCAACTTCATCCACTTTGTCTGATTCGGTGTAGAACAAAAACCCTGCGGGAAATCCCACTAAGGTGTAAAATCCCTTTTCGGGAATAAGTGGCCTGACTTGCATATATTCAATATTGAGCTTGTGTTTCAGGTAATATCCATGAAGGTGTAAATGGTTCACAGATGCAAAAGCTCCTAGACTGTTGAAGCCCACACGGAAGGCCGGGTCAGAGCTCAGCAGCACAGACTGAATCCCAACTTGGATGGCAAACTTTGTGAGCACCTGAGGAAAGCAGCGTGTTGGATCCGGAACAAAAAGACAATGTCCAAACTCCAAAGGACTGACATTCACTAACACAACTATCTTGCATGGTTGGTGATTACTTTCATGTTCTTCTTCAGTGTCCATCATCTCAAATATGATCTCATCTGGATTAATTAAATTGAAATTAAACTGTTTGGCGTTGAAGTCCTGCTTGATACTGAATATCTCCTGTGGTTTTCTTCTCTCTGTGCCTCTCTTGACATTCAACTGGGCCACAAAACCACAGGAACCAGGCAGGATACGGGTTTGCAGGTCCCCCAGATTGTAGCGGAACAGCCCTCTTTCCATTCTGTCAGTCCAGCCGGCTTGGATGGCTGCATCAAACCTTGATATCGTCCGAGGTGTGTCATCCAAATCGTAATACACATCCTTAACAAAGTCCTGGTTTCCATACACGAACTGGATTGGCATTGTTGATTATGGCAGTGAATGTTGAAAAATAAGAGGCATTCACATAAAAACAGCAGCTAGCGTCGTCGTCACAGTCTTGTAGTTAGTTCCTGTCGTACTAAAACACGTGGACAACAGGACAAAAAAACTAGTGTAAAATTACGTACCATATTAAAGGTGTATTAGGTAAAAATTACATCCCATATTAGATATGTATTTACACTGCAGAGTGAAGAGTTGAACAATTTTACTACTGTTTTACAGGCGCGAGTTACTTCCTACTCCGGTTCTTCTTCGTGGGTACTCGTATTTCCGGTTCGAGATTCCAAAATAAAGCAAGCTTTACGTCATTAATATTGTTAGGTAAAAATAACAATATTGTAGAAATGAAAGAAAGAAATGACATTTTATAATGTACATATACGTACAGTTAAGCAATTTTGCTATTGTTTTACTGTTAGAGTTACTTCATAAATCAGTGCCACAGTTCCATTCATCCATCTGTGCATTTTCTATACCGCTTATCCTCACTAGGAGCCTATCCCAGCTGACTTGGGGTACACCTGTAGTGGTCACCAGCCAATTGCAGGCAGTAGCACGGTTTGTGTTGATATATTGATACATTTTACATATTATTTTGTGATCTAAGATGTAAACTGACAAAATGAAATTAAATAAATGGATCTTCGGGTTGTGCAGGGGCGTCAAATAGATAGATGTCTAGATAGATGTCTATAGGTAGATGTCTATGTGGAGATGTTCTGGGGGCATCCCTCCCAACTGAAGGCCCTCGTCTGTGTCGACTGGGTTTTTCAATGTCAAACAAAGGAAATTCATTGTAAAAAAAAAAAAAAAAAAAAAGCAGGAATGGACAATACCAAGGAAATTGCTTTGTGACGTGTGCGATTCTATTCCTTTGCATTGTCAGTGTCTGAACCAGACTTTTTTTTTTACTTCTGTTGTGAAACACATGCAGGCTCGACTAAATTTAGAAGATGCAGCAGCTGGCCAATCAGTCATGTGGTTATTTTAGTATCTGCATGCTTTAAGAGATAAAGCAGACTGGACTGGTAGGGTTGTGTGTGTTTGACTACCGACGAGCGCAGCTTCATTTTGTCATATCTCAGACTTCAATCAGTTAAATTTCACTTTTGCTTGGAATAATAACACATCGACGATGGAAGCAAGTGACAAAGAAGTAAGTATTTTTGAACTTGCGCGACAATGTATATTAAGTACAACATGTATGTATTTTAGTGTGGACTATGTTATATTTGTTTGGTAAAACATTTATTATCAAGTCCATTGCACTCACTAGATTAAGATAAGTCATATCCAGTATATATAAAACCATATAATAATGGATTTTTGTTATATTTTGATTATTTATAGTGTTTTAGCTTTTGTGCTTCTAATACAGTTCACCAACAAAAACAAATGTATCTGTTTTGTAGGCACAAAATGAAACAAAAGATTCATCACAGCCATTAAATGTAAATCTGACACCCGATACTGATGCTGAGCTCACAGCGAGGAATATCCAGTCATCCACTTCTGCTGTCGATGAAGGTATGCAAAGCATTTGTCTCGTCATTGTGGAGTCATTACAATAAATATAGAAAAATAAGTGTTTTATAAATGTAATAACAAGCTCATATCACAATGTGAAACTTAATATGATCAACCTAAGTCCCCCAATGTTATTTTTATTTTGTCATGTTTTTACAGCACAGCCCACCGGGTCAGTTGAAAACAGCAAACAGAAAACTAAAGACCAGTCTAGCACTGATCCAGCAAATGAAGGAGCTTTAAAACCAAAACTTCAGCTAACTTTTACCACTTTCACTGTTAAAAATGGTGAAGAGTTAAAAGTAGAGATACCAGTTCTTGGGACTCCCGCCCTGAAGATCGAATGGAAAAGAGATGGACAGGCAGTCAAAGAGACATCCAGGCTGGAGATCTCAACCACATCATCATCGACAGTTCTTCATATCCGACACGCTGCTAGGGAGCACACTGGCCAATACTCCATCACGGCGAGCAACGATGCCGGAAGCGATGAAGGACAAATCACAGTGGTAGTTCTTGAAAAGCCTGACCCACCAACCGGACCTGTGAGGATCGATGAGGTCAGTTCTGACTATGTGTCCATCTCATGGGATCCCCCAGAGTACACTGGAGGCTGTCAGCTTGACAATTACATTGTGGAGAAACGTGAAATTACTAGCATGGAATGGCAAACAGTATCAGCCACAACAGTACGAACCACCATCAAAGTCACTAAACTAAAAACAGGAAGTGAATATCAGCTCAGAGTATTTGCTGAAAACCGATACGGCAAAAGTACAGCAATCACATCTCCAATTGTACTTGCACAGTATCCGTTTAGCGCACCTACGGCTCCTGGAACACCTTTTGTGTCCATTGTGACAAAGTACAGCATGTTGGTTGAATGGACACATCCGGTCAAAGATGGCGGTAGCCCTGTCACTGGCTATCACCTGGAACGCAAGGAGAAAAACAGCATTTTATGGACAAAGATGAACAAACTTGCGATCATTGACCCCCGTTTTAAAACCACCGGCCTGGAGGAAGGTATTGAATATGAATTCAGAGTCTTTGCTGAGAACATCGCTGGACTCAGTCCATCTAGCAAGATATCTGACTGCTATGTGGCGAGAGATCCATGTGAGCCACCCGGTAAACCTGAAGCTGTTCTTATTACAAAAGAGAACATTACACTCCAGTGGGCTAAACCAGGGAACGACGGAGGGAGCGCTATTACGGGTTACGTTGTAGAAAAGAAAGAACTTCCAGATGGTCGATGGATGAAAGCAAACTTCACAAATATTATTGAAAATCAGTTCACAATTACGGGCCTGACAGGAGGACAAAGTTATGAGCTAAGAGTAACCGCCAAAAATGGCGCAGGTGTTTGGAGCAAACCATCGGAAAGTATCACTATTTTTGCCGAGGATGTTATCGAAGGGCCTTCGGTCTTCATAGACCCCAAGTTCAAAAGCACGACAGTTATTCAGGCCGGCGAAACATTCACTATTGAAGCTGATTACTTTGGTAAGCCCCTCCCTGATGTAAGATGGCTGAAGGATGGCGAGGAAATCAACAAAGCTACACCGAGAACAGATGTGAAAAACACCTTAACTCATACCACGCTCACAGTCCGGGACTCTATACGATCAGATGGAGGACGTTATATCTTAAGTCTCGCTAACATTGATGGAACAAAATCTATCCAAGTTAATGTAAAAGTACTGGATAGACCGAGTCCTCCGGAGGGACCTTTAAGAATGAAAGCCATCAGTGCTGAAAAATGCAATCTGTATTGGAACCCCTCTTCAAATGATGGCGGCGCTACTGTTTCACATTACATTCTCGAAAAAAGAGAGACAAGCCGTGTCACCTGGACGGGCGTGGACCCCCATGTGGAAGCTGTCAGTTACAAAGTGACAAAGCTAACACCAGGAAGAGAATACATATTTAGAGTTTGTGCTGTGAATAAATTTGGCGTCGGTGAATTTCTGGAGTCAGAACCATTCATTGCAGAAAATCCTTTCAAAACACCCGGTGCTCCTTCTACACCTACCGCCGGTGCTGTGACTGCAGACTCTGTCCTGTTGACATGGGAAAGACCTGAAGTAGACGGCGGCTCTGAGATAGATGGCTACATCCTGGAGAAACGTGATAAAGAGGGTGTCAGATGGACTAAGTGCAACAGAAGAAGACTCAATGACTTGCGCTTCCGATGCACAGGCCTCATTGACGGACATTATTATCAGTTCAGAGTATCGGCTGAGAATGCGGCCGGTGTTGGTTCACCCAGTGAGCCGAGTGATTATATCAAAGTGTGTGAAGCATCATACCCTCCTGGTCCGCCTAACAACCTCAAAGTGACGGATCATTCCTCCAGTACTGTGTCTCTATCCTGGTCCAAGCCCATCTATGACGGCGGTGCTGCCATTACTGGATTTGTTGTTGACATGAAAGAAGCAGCAGACGACGAATGGATCACATGCACACCCAAGACAGAAGATACAAAGGACACTATTAAAGGTCTGAGGCAAAATGCTGAGTATAACTTCCGAGTTCGTGCAATAAATTCCAATGGAGTTGGAGAGCCGGTGGAGTTACTTGGATCTGTTTTAGCAACTGATAAACTAGAGCAACCTGAAATTGAGCTGGACGCAATTTTGCGAAAGATAGTTAGCGTTCGAGCCTGTTCAACATTACGTCTCAATGTCACCGTCAGAGGAAGACCGGAACCTGAAGTCAAATGGTCAAAGGATGGTGGTCCTCTCAGTGAGCGTGCTCAAATAGAAACAACAGGCTCCTACACGGTGTTGATGATAGAAAATGTAAATCGAAACGACACCGGGAAGTATGAACTCACAGCTACAAACTGCAAAGGCTCCAAATCGGCGTTTATCAACGTGAGAGTGTTGGACACACCCTGCGCGCCAACAAACCTACAAGTGAAAGATGTACAAAAAGATTCTGTGTCCGTCTCCTGGGAGGCACCGCTCATCGACGGAGGAGCAAAGATCTTACACTACATTGTGGAAAAAAGAGAGGAAGCCAGAAAGGCATTCACGAGTGTCTCTAGCAACTGTACAAGGAACTCATTCAAGATCGACAATCTACAGGAGGGATGTTTTTATTACTTCCGTGTCTTGGCTGTGAACGAGTACGGAACTGGATTAGCTGTGGAAACACGTGAGCCTGTTAAAGTATCTGAAGCTCCTCTCCCTCCTGGGAAAATCACAATGACGGATGTCACCCGTGACGGTGTCAAACTCTCATGGGAAAAGCCAGATCATGACGGAGGAAGCAAAATTACATGTTATGTTGTAGAGATGCAAGCTAACGGAGATGACGCGTGGACAGTCTGTTCTGAGAGTAAAGCGCTGGAAGCGGTCATTAATGGACTGATAAAAGGAAAGGAATATTTATTTAGAATTTTTGCAGTAAATGAAAAAGGAAAAAGTGAACCAAAGCTCCTATTGACGCCTGTTGCTGTAAAAGATACAAGTACTGAGCCTGTTATTAATTTGATCTCCAGCACGTTCAGTGTGAAGGCAGGGAGTGACTTAAAAATTGACGTTCCGTTCAAAGGTGTACCGCAGCCAACGGCAACCTGGAAGAAAGATGGCAACATTCTCAAGGAGACAAGCAGAGTAAATGTTTCTACATTGGATACATCATCTCAAATCAGAATCAAAGATGCAACTAAGCTAGATGTTGGCTTGTACGAGCTAACCGTGACCAATTCCGTTGGAACAGCATCTGCTGAAATGTATGTTAACGTTTTTGAAAGACCCGGACCGCCATGCGACGTCAGTGTGGATGAAGTGAGCGCTGATTATGTGTCGTTGATATGGCAACCCCCGCATTACAGCGGTGGATGTCAAATTTCGAATTATGCGGTTGAGAAGAGAGACACAGGCAGCACGATATGGCAGACTGTGTCGGCGACCGTTGCTCGGACTTCTATCAAAATCACGCGTCTGACGCAGGGAACCGAGTATCAGTTTCGTGTCGCTGCAGAGAATCGCTATGGCAAAAGCTCCTTTGTTGAATCTGAACCTGTTGTCGCCCAATACCCATTCAAAGTCCCCAGTCCGCCACTTGATATCGTTATTGCGAGCGCCTCAAAGTCGACCATGCTCGTTACATGGAGCCCGCCAAGCAGTGACGGTGGCAGCCCGATTATTGGATATCACATTGAATCCAAGGAACAAAGTAGCATTCTGTGGACTAAGCTAAACAGAGGTCCGTTGACTGAGAGTAGATTCAAGGTTACAAGTATCGAAGAAGGCCTCGTGTATGAGTTTCGGGTTTATGCAGAGAATATTGCAGGTGTCGGAGCCTGCAGTAAAGCATCTGAGCCTGTAGCAGCGAGAGACCAGTGTGATCCGCCACAGAATCTCACAGTCACAAATATAACCAACACTTCGGTTTCCCTCTCATGGGAAAAACCACAATATGATGGTGGGGCTAAAATAACCAGTTACATTGTCGAGCGCAAAGAGCTTCCTGATAATTGCTGGCTGAAGTGTAATTTCACCCACTTGCTCGATACCTTTTTGGAGGTGACCGGCCTCACAGAGGGTGAACAGTACGAATTTCGCGTCATTGCAAAGAACGCAGCCGAGCTCTTCAGCGCACCCTCTGCAAGTACCGGACCTGTCACTGTGCAGCATGATGTGGTACCACCCAAAATTATCATGGAGGATAAATTTAGACAAGGTTTGGTTGTCAAAGTCGGTGACCTTCTAAGAATAGATGCCGACATCTCCGGTCGCCCCAACCCTACGGTACTGTGGTCAAAGAATGGCCTAACTATTGGTACAAAAGGTAGGATCGAGATTACTGCAACAAAGGCACATACTACTCTACTTATCAGAGAAAGTGTAAGAAAAGACTCCGGACAGTACATTCTGACTCTACTGAATACTTGTGGTACAACATCTAATACTATTACATGCAAGGTCTTAGACAGGCCGGGTCCTCCAGCTGGACCCTTAGAAGTGTCCGGACTTTCAGCAGAGAAATGCACTTTGTCATGGGGTCCCCCTCATGAGACTGGCGGTGCAGATATATTGTATTACATTGTTGAGAAATGTGAAACCAGTCGTGTAGCCTGGACACTTGTATACGGCGACTTAATGGCGACTACCTGCAAGATAACCAAACTGCTCAAAGGCAATGAGTACCTGTTCAGGGTGAGGGCGGTGAACAAATACGGAGAAGGAGAGACTCTGGAAAGTGATCCGATCAAAGCAGCTGATCCCTTCACCGTCCCGTCTGCTCCAAATGATGTTGAGGTCACAAGTGCGACGAGCGAAACGATGACAATCTGCTGGAAGAGACCAATATCCGACGGCGGTACTCGAATCAGCGGGTACATCGTGGAGAAGCGGGAGAAGCAGGGCGTTCGTTGGTTACGCGTCAATAAGAAAATCGTCTACGACTTACGTGTCAAAGCCTCTGGTCTACACGAAGGATGTGAATATGAATTTAGGGTTTTTGCCGAGAACGCTGCAGGGATAAGCGATCCCAGTCTACCATGTCCACTCACTATGGCAGAAGATCCAAAGTTTCTGCCTTCCCCTCCTGCAAAGCCTACAGTCACTGATTCCACCAAGTCCTCAATCACCCTGTCGTGGAACAAGCCACTGTTTGATGGTGGTGCACAAGTCACTAGCTACAAAGTTGAATTCAGAAAATCCGGAGAAGAAACCTGGGCTGTTGGCATCCAAAACACAGAAAAAACAGACTTTAAAGTAGCTGGGCTCACTTCAGGGACAGAATATGTATTTGTTGTTAGATCTATAAATAAAGTAGGCATCAGTGAACCAAGTCCTGAATCAGATCCCCAAGTGGCTATGGACAGAGAAGAGGAACCCAGGTTCGACATTAGCACTGAGATGAAGAAGACCCTGCTTGTTAAAGAAGGCAGCTCATTCACTTTCAATGTGCCTTTCACTGGCAAACCCGCTCCCAGTGTAACATGGGAAAAATCCGATGTAGATTTAAGAATCAGAGGAATCATAAACACTACGAACTCTGTCGCATCCATCACTTTGGAAAAAGTGACTCGCGACGACTCCGGTAAATACATAGTCAAACTGCAAAATACTATCGGGGACACCTCTTTGGCTTTAAGTGTGAGAGTTCTGGATTCCCCCGGCCCTCCAACACATTTAGAGGTTAAAGACGTGACTAAAAACTCCGTCACTGTTACCTGGGACATTCCTGACAACGAGGGAGGTGCCTCTGTGAAGAATTATCTTGTGGACATATTGGACATCAGCAGAAAAGGCTGGACGAGACTCACTGACAGATGCCACAGATTGTCCTACAAGGTGTCTGACCTGAAAGAGGGCGGGATCTATTACTTCAGAGTCACTGGCGAAAATGAGTTTGGCGTCGGTGTCTCGGCTGAGACGAAGGAAGGAACAAAAACAACAGGTACAATGCGCAGTAAACACATTAAACACATTTTTCAGTAGGAATTAATTAAAAAATATTGTCTTTTTTGGTCTATTTTAGATGCAACAGACTGGGAAACAAATCCTGGAGCATAGCTGTCTTTTTTCCAGAGTTCAGCTCTTCAGTCTTTCATCGGCGGGACATTCTTCTTGAGGAAAACGTTTATTTTTACGAGAATTTAATATTATGTGTATTGTTTTTTTCTGTGTTTTTAATTGTACTTTTTATTAGGTATTGTTTGAATATTTTTTGTTTTTATTGGCTGCTTTAAAGCACTTTGGGCAGTTGAACTGTTGTAAATGTGCTATAGAAATAAATTGGATCTTGACCTTGGGAATAAAGTTGTAAATGTACAAGAAAAGGGTCGTGAATTTACAACTTTATTCTTGAAATTTTAAATTATGTTTTTTTTTTACAACAAAGTATTGAAATAAAGATTTTCAGAATAAAGTCGTACATTTACAAGGATAAAGTTGAAAAAACTTTTATGTTACAGACATTGATTGAAACTTGTATGACCTTTGCCCTTGGAGGAGGAGTGGTTATGAAGTGAGAAGAGCCAGAGATGCTAATCTGTTTATGCTCAACTGCTCTGTTTTGCTGCCACGTTATAAATAAAAGCTTGCCTGAAACAAGATGAAATGTTCCTTTTTTCCTGAAGTACACGAGACGAGTGTGCCAATATTGCAAAGTCAAGATCGGCCATGATGGACTTTAAAGGGTTAACTCCATACCGGAAGTGAGGCACTATACCTGGACTCCTTCGGATAACTACGGTGTTTACAAAAAAGATAAAAGTTTATCGTCGAAAAAAACTACAAAATGGGAACAACGTCAAGTCAACTTGGGAAAGATTTGCTATCAGAATACCAAGTAAGTGATAACATATAAATAATTATGATGTTCTGGCTAACGTTAAACTGCCAACACTTGCTAGCTATGTTAGCTTAGCTGGTAAAGACAGAGTTAGCATTGCCATCAAACGTTGTAACACTGGCACCTTGACGTAATGTGAAAGTACATTTTATCATACTGGTTCGTAAGTAAATGTTTAGCATTACGCGATTGTGACCAATAACCATCAACCCTCTGCTTCTAGGAGCTGACTTTTTTATCAAAACAAGAAATTCTTCTGTAAGTGACCATGATGTATGCTACACAATAGCTGCTAGCTTCAAATGTCTGTGTCTGATGTAACATAAGATGTTGTGGCTTTTGTACAGGGCACATAAACGGTTCACTGAGCTGCTCAAGAAAGATGAGCAAGACCTTCCAAACGCCAGGGTACCCATGGAGAAGATTCTCACCCTTCCAGAACTTAAGGTGAATAGCTAAATGAAAGTTTAATGTGTTCATAAGGAAGTACCTAAGGTATTGCTAAACTACACTGACCCTTGTACCTTTTTCCTGTTCCAGTCCAACCCTTTCAGAACGAGAATCTGCCACGTCTTCTCCACATCTGAACTGAAAGATGGAAGCCTCACTTTTGAGGACTTTCTTGATCTTTTGAGTGCCTTCAGCGATTCTGCTACACTGGAGATCAAATCCCACTACGCATTTCGTATATTTGGTAAACATGTTTACATTATCTGTTCCAAAAGAAAAAAAAATCTATTTCTGCAATGTTCCAATTTTTAGACTTTGATGACGATGGAACTCTTGACTGTGGTGATCTGGAGAAACTGGTCAACTGCCTGACAGGAGAGACGGATGACACAAGATTAACCCCTGAGGAGATGAGACAGCTCATCACTAATGTGAGTTAGCTTTGCACTGCAGTGCGGATACAAAAAGCCAAGTCAAATACCGTGCTTTCTTCTGCGTACCTTTTTAGATTCTTGACGAGTCAGACATTGACAAGGATGGAACTGTCAACCTTTCAGAGTTTCAGCATGTTATTTCAAGGTCGCCGGATTTTGTCAGGTGAGCATGAATCTGATGAAATGTGTGTTTTTCTAAAGTGTTAGGTACTTATTTCAACCTATTTGTCTACAGTTCCTTCAAAATTGTGCTGTAAAGGCCTACAGTTGACAACTGTGTTCCATCTACTCATATAGACTAGTTTATTTGCCTTAAATTATATATATTTTATTGACTTATCTGGTGTTATACGTAAATGACCAGACCTGTGATTTTTAAATTCTTTTATTAAATCCTTTATATTTCCACAAAAAGCTGAAATACATCATTTTTTACACTTTTTTTACAGAGTATATTACAAAATACTTGATTTAAGTCCTAAATTGTAAAATCAAGCACACAGAGCAAAGTCCATGTTTATTAACTATAAGAGGCAGATGCTTCCTCCTTGACGATGGCAGCAAAAGTGTTCCACGCTCCGCACATCACATCGACAACGTGCATCTGTTGTTTCCGGAAGTACTCCACACGCCGCGGCTCATCTGAACAAGACGTCTCGTACCCCAGCTGCCCATATTCACCTAAAAAAAACATTGTTATGCTTTGGTGAAAGTTTATATTGCCGTCACTCTGTCCAGAGTCGGTCAAACTCACCCCATCCCCAAGTGTAGAGGTCACCAGTGGCTACAAAAAAAAAAAAATTAATCTGGGCATCCAATATGCTGTAGCTAAAAGTAAATCATCCACATCTTTTAATGTAACTTACATGTAACTGCTGCTGTGTGTCGGGAGCCACAGTCAGCCGACTTCACCTCACATGATGCAGTAATGTCCAAAAGGGCTGGAAAAGCCTGGATGGATATAAAGACTTCTTCCTTCTTCTCTTCATCCGGTGGTGCTTTACATGAAGACACACCTGGAAGTTTAAAGAAAAAAAAAACACATATTGATGTCAAACTTAACACCAATCAACAATCATTTATGTTTGCATAACAATAATATTTTTTAAACACACACAAAAAAATAACAAATAATGGCACAATCAGGAGCAGGAGCCTGCATTTATTACGACTACTTTTCTATGACTTTTTCAATAAAACATGTAAAGGCACAAGCAGCATATTGTGACAAAAAAAAAAAAAAAAAAACAGACCGACCTGCTACTTGTTGACTATTTTGACACTGCTGCGAGCTCCTCACAGCTTGGGAGGGAAGTCCAAGCTGGCCGCTCTCATTCCAGCCCCACACATACAAGTCACCCCCATCTGTTAAACACATTTATTTTTATTTATTAGCATTTACACTGACCTGACATTACTTAGTGTATCTCTCACCGCTGGTACAGACACTGTGCCAGCCGCCTGTAGCCACACAGGTCATACTCATACCCCACAGGGCCTCCACGACCCTGGGCTCTTCTTCAGATGACAGGGCCCCATGGCCAAGCTGACCATGACTGTTAAGTAGCACAAAAAAAAATAAGACTATCTTCTCTAGATTGCTGACAATGTGTGTGAGATGTACCTGCCCAGGCCCCAGGTGTACACGGCTCCAGCGGCGCTGAGGAGGATGCAGTGGCCCGCACCCAGTGCCAGCCTGGTGGCGTTCAGGTGTGGTGATAAGGGGTGGTAGAAAGGAGGACTGGTGTCAATATAACCACCAGGGGTCAATGGTAGATTCAGGGGCTTTCCTGGAAATGAGTTAAGTGATCCAGATCATGATGTTTAGTTCTTTTACACCTATCATAATAACAGCACAGATGTAAATTTTTTAATATTTATAATATAATATGTAATTATATATATAATTTATAATATAATACTGTCTACAAGGTCTAAGCAGTAAGATTAAAGGGATGTTTGCTGTCTAGAGGGTGCTAACGTTTTCCCATTCTGCAACCTAATTAGTGATAGTCGCTAGACCAGTAGTGTAAAACGTACCAGTTTTTATTTATTTTTTTTTAATTTTACCTTTATTTACCCAGGCAAGCAATTTAAGAACAAATTCTTATTTACAAATGCAGCCTGAACAAAGACAATAAATATAAGAATAAAATAAATTAAAAAAATAAAATAAGAAACAAAAATAAATATTTATTAATTAATTATATTTATTATTATTAAATTTATTATTTAAATTAATAAATAAAAATAAATAAATTTAATTTTTAAATTTATAAAAAAAATTACCATTCTGCAAGCTTTATTAGTGATAGTCGCTAGACCAGTAGTGTAAAACGTACCAGTTTTTATTGTATTTTTTTTTATTTTACCCTTCATTTACCCAGGCAAGCAATTTAAGAACAAATTCTGATTTACAAATGCAGCCTGAACAAAGACAATAAATATAAGAATAAAATAAAAAAATAAGAAAAACAAAAATAAATATATTAATTTAAATTAATAAATTAAAATGTATTATTATTAATTTAAATTACTTAATTTAATGTTTTAATTTATTAATTTAATTTTTAAATATTTTTTTAACATTCTGCAAGCTTTATTATTAGTAATAGTCGCTAGACCAGTGGTGTAAAACATACCAGTTTTTTTTTATTTTTACCTTTATTTACCCAGGCAAGCAATTTAAGAACAAATTCTTATTTAGAAATGCAGCCTGAACAAAGAGAATATAAGAACGAAATAAAAATAAATACACATAAAATAAATACAAATAAAATAAGAATAAAAAGTTTTTTTTACCATTCTGCAAGCTTTATTATTAGTGATAGTCGCTATACCAATAGTGTAAAACGTACCAGTTTTTACGTCCATGCTCCACGATGGCGTCTTCTGGTTGTTGTTCAAGTCCCACGACTCAACACTGTCAGCAAAAGCGAGGATCAAGTAAGATTCCCCGATGGCTGCGTCCTTGCAGCCGCGGCTCCCCACCAATAAAGTCTCATTCGAATCGTTGAAACCGGCAAGGCACAAGCCTCCGCCATCTGGTCCAAAACATACGTTAACCCGTGACTGAGCGACATTACCGTCGCCATATTTAAAAGAAGTAACACTTTTATATATGTTGACTCGCCATTCGAGTGAAGGGACGCTCGTCTACTCCAGCTTGCTCGGACTCCACTTGTTTGTCTGCAGCAGCTTCCGTCTACATGACATTTCAGCTCTGTTGGATTAATCACTTTGACTACGTCGACAATATCGCTGTTATTTAGGACACTTCCGTGACCAAGTAGCTGTCCGAAGGCGTTAAAGCCGAAAGCGAACCAGCGCATGGCAGGCTATACAGTTACCCGCAATTTTTCAACGGGTACAAGTAAAATCCTATGGCGCATGCGCAAGGCCAGGCGGGGCCTATTGAGTTGACAAAGGCTTGAGGTGGTGTCATTGCGTACTTTTATTTTTCATTGTGGAACCCAAACACAAAATCGGGAATGTAGCAAAGCAGTGAAATAGTAAGTACGTAGAGCAGCATTTATAAATTAACTAATGCATGTGTCCTATAAAAGCAGAGTATAGTACAGTATAAAAAGTGAAATATGTTTTTGTGCATTTATATAGATTACACACAAACATACATGATTGGGATAAATATATTCATTAAAAAAATCAAAAGATTGTGAAAAAACATACATTTTTGTTTGGTTTTCATCTAATCACATTTACCAATTATTGAAATATTTGAAAATATTCATTTTCTATCACAGGCCACATATAGACAAACAACCATTCACACTCACATTCATACCTATGGACAATGTGGAGTCGCTAATTAACCTAGCATGTTTTTGGAATGTAGGAGGAAACCGCAGTACCCGGAGAAAACCCACGCCTGCACGGGGAGAACATGCAAACTCCACACATATATGGGCATGGGTGGAATTGAACCCTGGTCTCCTAGCTGTGATGTCTGCGCACTAACCACTGGACCGCCGTCCACACTTGGAAAATATTAATTCATTAATTTTCTACCGCTTATCCTCACAAGGGTCGCGGGGGTGCTGGAGCCTATCCCAGCTGTCTTCAGGCGAGAGGCGGGGTACACCCTGGACTGGTCGCCAGCCAATCACAGGGCACATATAGACAAACAACCATTCACACTCACACTCACAATAATACCTATGGACAATTTGGAGTCGCTAATTAACCTAGCATGTTTTTGGAATGTGGGAGGAAACCAACGCATGCACGGGGTAGAACATGCAAACTCCACACAGAGAAGGCCGAGGGTGGAATTGAACTCGGGTCTCGTAGCTGTGTGGCCTGCGCGCTAACCACTCAACCACCATGCAGCCCTATTTTAAAATATTTTCATTATGTTTTCAGCTTCAGTCTCTCGGTTTACTGCCATGATGGGACAAATTCACACAATTGACGCATTGTGCGATGGAGTTGCTTCTGTCTATTCCTTCCCTTCTCTACTCATGATGATGCCGTACTCCATCGCCTTATCCAAGCAGTTCTGAGCTATCTTTGCGACCGGCTGTGGTGTGCCCTCTCCTGCCTTTGCCAAGACTGAAAGAATTTCCAGGACTTCGCTCTCAATGAGCGTGTCAGCCAGACTCTTCTCCGCCTGCATCATGTTATGAACAATGACAACAGCACGATGACGTAAGTCAGATATGTCACTGAGCAGGAGAGCCTGCAGGATCTCCAGCCAATGTGTCGTCTGTGAAAAAAAAAAAAAATGATCACATGAATTGTCTGCAGCAAACTTGTATACAATATAATGGAAGATACGAGAGATAGAGGTCAGCTCACCATTTCAGGGATGCGGGAACAAACGCCGGGCTGCTCAGCAGTCAGCATGGCCAGCGTTCCTGCAGCGGCTTTTCTCAGCCTTTCGTCTTCTTCGCCACAGTAAAGCACAAGCAGCTTGAGACGATCGTTGCCGGTGGCCAGGTACATCTTCTGCACCTAATAACACATCAAGTGCAAACAATTTCAACTTTACATAACATTGGTGTTAAAGATCTACTATGCTATCGTATGGCCAACCTCTGTGCTCAGAATAAGGTTACACATGCACTCAGTAGCGGACGCTCGGACCAGGTCGTGCTCCTCAAACATGTAGCCTTCGATTTTTGGTACAGCCTTCTCCTTTATGATCTTCTGTCTATGAAAAGAGGAAGAAATTAGATTCATTCATTCATTCTCTACCGCTTTTTCCTCACGAGGGTCACAGGGGGTGCTGGAGCCTATCCCAGCTGTCTTCTACACCCTGGACTGGTTGCCAGCCAATCACAGGGCACATATAGACAAACAACCATTCACACTCACATTCATACCTATGGACAATTTGGAGTCGCCGATTAGCCTAGCATGTTTTTGGAATGGGGGAGGAAACCGGAGTACCCGGAGAAAACCCAGGAAAACATGCAAACTCCACACAGAGATGGGTGGAATCGAACCGCCGTGCCGCTCTCTTTTTTAAAAAATAATATATAATTTCTTCGGTGGCACGGCGGTCGAGTGGTTAGCGCGCAGACCTCACAGCTAGGAGACCAGGGTTCAATTCCACCATCTCTGTGTGGAGTTTGCATGTTCTCCCCGTGCATGTGTGGGTTTTCTCCGGGTACTCCGGTTTCCTCCCACATTCCAAAAACATGCTAGGTTAATTGGCGACTCCAAATTGTCCATAGGTATGAATGTGAGTGTGAATGGTTGTTTGTCTATTTGTGCCCTGTGATTGGCTGCCGACCAGTCCGAAGACAGCTGGGATAGGCTCCAGCACCCTCGTGAGGAAAAAGCGGTAGAAAATGGATGAGGCTAAAAAAAGCTAGTAACCAGCAATATACTATTGGAAGACCCATAGAAAACATTTCATGTCACTTTCTTTGGTTCGACTACCCCCTAGTGGCCAACCTGAGTCTCTCACTGATTCCAGCCAGGTTGGTCAAAGCCATGAGCGCCTCAAAGTTCTGCAGCAGTGTGCAATGAAGACTTAAAAGACTGACAAGGGGGCGCACCACCTCATAAATCTGAAACAATACCACAAGATGATGTTATGACAGGGAATTATTTCATTAGAATATTAGAAACGTGTGTGAGTATACCCTTTCTCCCGGGAAGGCAATCTCTGGATTGGACGTGATAGTAATTTTCGACAAAGCTTGTGCTGCTTTGACTCTTCCGACATCGGTGTTATCAGATGCCAGTGGGATGAGAGCCTATGAAGGAAAACAATCAATACATCCTCAATTATTCAAAAACAATACATGTACCTTTCCTCCGCCCTGTGCCACTACTGTGCCTCTGTCTTCCTGGCGTTCCACTAAAGCCAAAAACACCCTACCATAAAAAGATTAAAACCAGACATTAGGTGATGGAAAAAGTACAGATCAGGTTGTAGCAGCTTCTTACCTGGCAATACACTCTCTACAAGCATCCGTGAGAGCAGGACTCTCATGTTTGACCATACACACTAATGCAGAAACCACTCCGGCCTCCAGCAACTTCATCAGCCTCTTCTCCACATAGGAAGGAGCATCCTGATATAAAAAACTAATCAGTTTCACAATAACTATTAGTTTTGTTTCATCGAAAAATAAAACACTTGCAGCGACTGTGTTAAAGGTTTAGTTCCCTTGTGAGGCGTTTGAGGAACATGGTCAGTTGGGCACTTTAAACAAACCTTAGGGTGCTCCTCAGGCACATGCTGCTTTGCATACTTGGCCAACTCCACCATCTGAGGGTCAGGCTTCTCCACCTCGTAGCTGTTGGTGCAGTTCACCAGGGTGGAGCCCACAGCGAAGAGCACCGTTTTGTCCTCAGACTACAAGAACAAAAAACAGTAACAACATCCATATTAGGGATGGGAATCTCTGATCTCTGATATACATCTGGATTCACTAGCACTGATCCCAATTATAAACAACTTTCTACTGGGAATTTTGTAGCAAGGCTCCAACATGAGGCATGTAGTGAAAACCTTCCTTCTCCGTCATGACGTAAGGCTGAGTGTCTTTAATGCTAAGAGTCCACTGGGCTGGTGCCAGTTGGTGCCAGTTGGCACCAATGCAATATGCTGTGGCGCCTAGTGGCATGCAGTGGCTCAAACTGCCTCCCAACTGGCTCGTGGTGGCCCATAACAACGGCAAGAAAATTTCAAAATGTTTAAAATCTTCGTTGCCCCACGCGGATCAAGCAATTGGCGCAAAGTGTCCACCAAGTGGAACCAAATGTCACAAACAATCCGCCTATTGGAATCCACTGGAATGTAATGGCGCGAGTCAAGTTGCGCCAATGATGCTAGGAGTCCACTGGATCAGTGCCAGTTTGCGCTAAAGATCATGTGATTGGCACGTAGTGGCTTACTGTGGTGCCGAATTATGTTCGCTCGTTCACTCCGCACCAATCACATAATCTTTAGCGCGAACTGGCTCCAACTGGCGCCGGCCCAGTGGACTCCTAGCATCATTGGCGCAACTTGGCTCGCGCCATTACATTCCAGTGGATTCCAATGGGTGGATTGTTTGGGACATTTGGTTCCACTTGGTGCACACTTCGGGCTGCAAGGCGGTCGAGTGGTTAGCACGCAGACCTCACAGCTAGGAGACGAGGGTTCAATTCCACCATCTCTGTGTGGAGTTTGCATGTTCTCCCCGTGCATGCTAGGTTAATTGGCGACTCCAAATTGTCCATAGGTATGAATGTGAGTGTGAATGGTTGTTTGTCTATATGTGCCCTGTGATTGGCTGGCGGCCAGTCCAGGGTGTACCCCGCCTCTCGCCTGAAGACAGCTGGGATAGGCTCCAGCACCCCCCTAGCAACCCTCGTGAGGAAAAGCGGTAGAAAATAAATGAATGAAATTTTCTTGTCGCCAAACTCAATTTTTGCCGCCATTACGGGCCACCACGAGCCAGTTGGGAGGCAGTTTGAGCCATTTTCCATTGGCGTTGTATGTAGTTAAATACACCGTACTTCCCACAATCCTTTGCATTGACTAATCAGAAGTTAAAAACTTCTGTGTCCGCGGCTCGATGCGATAAATCTTCAAGTTGTGGTAGTTTTACATTGAATGTATTCATGCAATCAAAAGGCAACAAATCCAACCTTTGCGAGTTCAAACATTGCCTGGAGAGCATTCTTGTCTTCTACTAAGTCCTCTTTCACATCTGCGTCAAAAGTGAGGTAGGCAAGACCTTCCACGGACCACCGTCGGGATGTTGGGGGCAGCGACTCGTTACAAAGCCACCTAGAGTAAACATGGAAGTTTCCAAGACACCAGAAAGTTTAACTGCTTTTTTTTTTTTTGCACTTGAAAAAAAAAATCAGCTGTCACACATACTTCCTGCACTGTTTGGACAGCTTTAGAGTCGATCCTTCTGCAAACTGCTTCATGCTGAAATCCGTCCCTCCTGCTGATCCAAGCTTGCACAAACCCTAAGAGACATTGTTAGAAACCATTATTAGTTTTTTTAAATATTTATACAACATGTTCACATCTCCAAGTGTGCGCTTCGCAAACTTGATTTACCACCAGAGCTCTAACTCGTATCCTATCGTTCTCGCTCTTCTTGTAGAGGTCCTTAAGAAGTGCGACGCCATTGGCTGTGATGAAGGACGCTCTCTTGGCTTTGCCTGCTGCGTGAATAAGAGTCTCCACTGCGACTTGCTGGTGAGTTACATCCTCAGATGCGCACAGGGAAATCACCGCATCCATCATCCCTGACATCTCCAGCGTTCTGTTACCAACATCACTCGGTCCTTGAAGGAGCACAGATACGGTCTGGATGGCTCGCAGCTTGGCATCCAGACCCAAACGGCTGAAGTGTTGCCTGTAGCAGATATGAATAGAAATACATTTAAAAAAATATATACACACATAAAATATCCTGCAGGACTAACTCACTGAACATAGTCTTCACATAATTTGCTGAAGTTCTCCCTCTCTTTGTCACTCTTGAGATCGTCATAGAGCTTGTTTAGCAAAACGGAGCAGCTCATGTGGGAATTATCAGTCAGGGGAGGACCATCAGACGACTCGGGCACCGTTGCAGCCACCTCTAAGATTTTCTTTAGCCCTGCAGGGTGATTTCATATAAGATCCATCACTATAAAACTGTACGCACGTGTGTAAAATGATATAAAACACAAAGTAGCGACATACCCTGGTCTATCACCCACAATGTGAGAGAGTTGTCCGGGTTCTTGAAGGACTTGCGAGGAACTTGTTTGACAAGAAGATTGATGGCACTGTCTCTTCCGGCTCCTGACACGTTTGACGCTGGCATCATCTCCAATAGGTGACGCAGCATTGAGCGAAGCTCCTTGGATGGTTCTGTGTTCAATTCATACAATCCATCAAACGATCGAAGTCATTTTGGATTCACGGCGAACCCTCCACTCCAAAGTTGGGACAAAATGGGAGACGGTTGACCTTCAATTCTGATTTAACTTCCCCATATCTGTTGAACTTCCGCCAGTATAAAACCATTAACATTTAAATAACGTGCAGCCACTGTTTGAAGTCACATTATCTAGATCAGGGGTCTCAAACACGCGGCCCGCGGGCCAAATGTGGCCCACAGGACACTAGTTTGAGGCCCCCGCCTTGATGAAAGTTTAATGTTAGTGCGGCCCGCGCAAGTGGTATCATGGTATCATGTACCCAGAAAAAAATTATTACGTTTGATTAATGTTCATGTTAAAGGTTAAATAACTGTTAATAGTTATCCTCCCTATCTGTGTGGAAGTGGTAAGTTTTTGGCTATTTAAGTTTAAAGGAAATAACTTGAAGGCTACCGTGACTTTCCATGCTCACCAGGAAGTATGGCTTCTTCCTTTCCCCTGATCTCCTTCTTCATGCCCTCGGTGAGAGCCTCAAACATCACCTGCAGCAGGTGGCAAGTGGCCAGAGACACAGATGATGCTCCCGATCCCATGACTGCACACAGTTGCTCCATTCCCAGTTCGTTTACTATCGCCATAGTCTAGGAATAAAAGCATCAATTCTTATTAAGAATGCAATTCCTGTATAATATTCAACTGTGGCTAAGTGTTATATTTACTCTGGACTGATGCTCTGTACACAAGCCGACCAGAGTCCTCAGAGCAGAAAGGACAACATCCTCTTGCTTTGACTGAAGAAGTCTGTGAATCAGCTTCACGCCATCGTTACGGAAGATCTGCTCAGCTCCTGCATCTTCCCGAGATAACACAACTAGATTCTGAGCGGCCTGAAATCAGTTAAACAACATTATTTGTATCTGCGTTCTTTGTATATTATGTATTTCAAGGTTAGGAACGCTACCTTTTGTCGGTCCGAATCTTTTCCAGATGTATCTAAGAGGATTGAGAACATTTGTTGCACACGAGCATCGGTGGAGCTCAGTTCTTCTGACTACAAGAATGAAAGAAGAAGAGGTAGTTTTTTTTTTAAGTCATAGAATATTAGCAGGTGCATGACATCACCTTCTGATGGATCTGTGCCGCCAGCTGTCTCAGCAGATCCTGGAATGCTTTGTTTTTGGGATCCAGTTGGGCACACCTCCGGGCATCCAGAACAGCTTGATCAAGACGTCCAAGTTTCTGGAAAGCCTGAGCCCTCCTGAACCTGGCCTTCACGTCACTTTGGTCAGTATCAAGACCTGGGGTAAAAGAAACAATATGTGATTATTACTTACTGTGCTGATACATAAATAATGAAAATACTTATACTCATATTACATTTGGAAGCATCAGCCTCCGCCTTGCTGTACTCCTCAAGTTTTAAGTAGCATGCAGAGCGATTGCGAAAAAGAACCGCACTCTCTTGTCGGTCGTCACTAAGTGTTAGTGCTTTAGTGTAACAACACACAGCACCCTGCACATCCCCAGCTTTGAAGAGACTGTTCCCCTCTTCTCGCAAAGCTACAGGACCCTACAAGGAAGGAACGCTCAAAGGAATTAAACTCAAACTCACTGTGACAGAATATGATCGAAGCAACATTTTTACCTTCTCTTTTTCTGTATCACTCATCTTCACGTTGTTCAGCAGTTCGTTTTTTTTTAACAATCCGACGCGATTCGCAGAAAACACTCAGAAACGCCAGTAATTTATATTAAACATTCTGTAACTCAGTGTACTTCCGTGTGTATGGCGCACAATGATGACGTTTAGTAACAACCACGCCCCTTACCACGCTACATCACCATAAAAGGAAAGCAGGAGAACGCGACAGACCTCAGTATTTATTTGCTGTCAGCTTCACATAGTTGAATGCGCTGACAACAAAATGACACAAATTATTAAAAATACATAAATTAACAAAACGTATTATATTAGACAAAGCAATGAAACAATTTGATTTATTTTCACTTTCATTTTCTTATTTGACTTTTAATTTTCCTGCCAAAATAAAAACAAACAAAACAATTGCTATTGCTGTGTGTGCAACCACGTGACCTGGAGGCAGTTTGCACCACTTCCGTTGTTCCAATGAGGTGAAAAGTGAGAATGAAAGACAGACCATGTTTTTAAAAGAAAACTACGACATCCATCACCACCCAGAACTGTTCACTGTTTACCTTAAAAGTGGTTTTATTTATTTATTTTTTTAGTATAAGTATGTTTATTTCTTTTACGACTTGTAAACAAAAGTAATAACACGTTATAATGTTGTTTCAGGCAATTAAGTCAATGAAAATACTGCAGAAAGTGGAGTAGAATCTGGGAGATCTACAAAAACCGTCTGTGCGTTTTATCGTGTGTCGCTACCATATGGGAGTCCCGTCGAAGTTAGCATAACACGTCCGCTTTAAGAATTGCAGGATTGTCACACTGGTGAGCGCAATGCTTTGTGGGTAATGCAGTGCGAAGCAAGAAGAACACGTTATGTGTCGCGCCACCCACTGGTTAAATGTAGGCAGTAACAATACCATGCTGCAGCTCTCTTCAACATTGGCGCTGATTTTTACATAAGCTTAACGAGTTCAGGTTTTAGTTCTTTATTCCCAAATGCGTTCAGTTCATAAAAAATAATGTGTTCAATGAAAAGCGTTCTTTTGAACACACCGCTGGATAGTTTCCCAGATTAGTATCGTCGAGACTAAGTTATGTGAAAGGCCATGTACCATTGTTGAGTGTCATGTATTCTTATCATATGACACTCACTTCTTTGTGATATTGTTCTCTATGACGGACAGTTGAGACCTCACCCGGCTAGTTTGCAGCACCACATACTTGTGCAAGCAGCTGTGTAAGCATTAGCTTTTATCAAAACTTTGTTTAGAGTAGATAGACTTCTGGCAGATTCTCTGCCACCAAAGCTTTTATCTTCAAACTATAAAAACGTTTACATAATTTGTCCAAAATAATCATTTACGAATCAATTCTACTATATAGAATTTGAAGTAGGAACACGCCAATTGTTTGATGGCTTTGTGTCATGAAGTCCATTATAGAAATGCATGTTTTATACACTTCTGTTTGTTAAACTATTATTTCATAATGAATTGGAAAATGAACCCATTGCTTAAGCCATTTGGATATGTTGTCTTACTTCGGCTATATTGTCTTTTTCATTATTTTTATACAATTATTGTATATCGATAACGTTTAAAGGCAAATGCTAATACATGGACTGTGTCCCCTAATGAACCTGAAGTAGCTATTTTGAATGACACGTGACCGTTAGTCAGGTATGTACACAACTATTGAGGAATTATCTTTTAATATAATTATTATATTAACTGCTTTGATTCCCTGTAAACTTTGAAACTGTGAAATTAATTTAGAATAGTATTTCAAAAGTTTCAAATGTTTGACCTCAGGTTCCTGTCGCATTCGTAATGATACAAACGACTGCAATACAAAAGTCTTCAGATGCTAAAGCTGTTTGTTATTTCAGCCCGGCAGCTAGCATTAAACTTTAAACTCATTTAATGATTAGTAGACAAAAAGTGTACGTGGCTTTCAGACATTCAATAGTCCAAAAAGGGGTTGTTTAATGCAGCTGAAGCTATTGACCAATCAGCGTTAAGCTCCTCCCACAAGGCTTTGCGGCAGCTCGAAGATGCTAACTAGCTGTAATGCTAGCTGCTATGCTAGTTGGCTGCTACAGTCAGTTAGCTTTCAGTCCACTGAATGCAGAGCCTGGGGCGCACATACACAAGCGAGGAGGGCTCCTCGCTTACGGATCTTTGCCCCATTGACAGGTAACGTCAGACTTGTTAATTTTGTCCAGAAAATGTCACATAGCAAAGCCTGCACTGGTGGAAGACTAAAACATTAGCTTGGGCTATTTGTCACGTAAGGTTATTGTTAACAAGACAACACTTAATGTTGTATTACATATTGACCTACCGTTAAATATAAATAAACAAATAGTGACCTTACAATTATGCTTGTAATCCAGCGGACTGACTGCTGCATGTCACAAGGCTAGCTTGTTAAGACTGCGATATAAAGGTGAATTTTGGATTGATTAGGCTATTCGCGTATGTACTTTATGCTCATTTTACTGTGGTGCGCATACTTTTGATGAAATTAGTGTTCAAATATGTGCATTTGTTACAAAATTTGAGGCACTGCTGTCGAATGTATTTCCTGTAATCCAAGTTAAACATTTCTATCGCGATGTTACACAATTTAAAAATTTGTAAAATGAATCTGTACTTAATTCAGATAAAGCATGACTTGACATTTAATTTGATACCCAATTCACTTCTCTACTCGAAATATTAAAGAATTTAGAGCAGATATTATACCTGAAAATTGTGCCTTTTGGTCCCCATTGCCTTAACAGTAAAGACATAAGCTGTCCACGACTCATGGACAACCATACTACAAAATATATACTAAAATGGGCTGTGAATATATGTTTTAAAAGTCAACAGAGTAGCCTTTTAAATTTTAAAATTTAAATCAAAAAGTCCATGCAAGAAATGCCTCACACTGCAGCACGCTGTGTATTCCTGTTCACCCCAAACTAACCACAATGCATGGCAATGTTACAACTTTATGACCTGATTAAAATCTTAAGACCAGTTGAAAAATTCATAAAAGTAGAACTATACTATTCAAAGCAAAGAAGGGGGAGTCAAACAAAAACATTTGGAACTTAAGTAATGAAAAAACCCAACCTCAAATACTGAAGTTAAAGCTAAAAGATTTCTCTTCTTTAATTAACAAGGTCAGATCGTCTAGGTGTATAAGCAAGGAACAAAAAAGTCAAGTGGTACACCCCCAAAAATTACACCTGTGCTCAGCCGGAGGATCCCATTGGCTGTCTGTCGAGATCTGCGGGAAAAGGGTTTCAAAAACACAATTTCTCTTTCAGTTTAGATTAGTCCGCCTTTTGCCACAGCACACTATAATGTTATTGATGCTTTAACTTGGACAGCAAATGTTTGTCACATCAACATATCCGCTTGCTATGTCACCTCTCTGGTTCTGCTTAAATAGTTGCAGCCCTGAGTTGTGAGCGGCTTATGCTTGTGTTGGATTTACTGACAGTGGGGAAAACATGAACACCCGTTTGAGCTTAGAGGAAGTACCCAACCCCCATGCTTCCTGACAGCTTTCGCTTTCTTAATGTATCTTTTTTTTTTTCTCACCACACTCTCCCTGTCACACATATACTTGAAATGTTTGATTGCAAATTGTTGCTCGTTGCATTAATCTTTCAATATTTTAACAGCTAAAGAAGACCCTCAGACGCGATTTCATCGTGGCCGCTGCTGTCAAGCTTAAAGACCTGTCCATTCTGCAGTGAATTAGTTGTCAAGATGCTACTGTGGCAAGAATGACTTTGTCTCGTTGTGATTTCCTGGATCTGCTTTTTGGGAGTCTACTAGTTTATTTTTGGACTATGATAAAACTGGAAGAAAGTAAACAAATTTGAAAAATTATCAGCTGCTGTGGGGAGCGGGGGACTGGACCAACAAACAGGGCCACACTGGAAGTCACCTCGTGCTGCAAGGGGCACCAAGCTTCCTGTCTTGTCTTTTCCTGCTATCTCATCGTTTTGGATGATTGAGCACAAGGGCCACTTTGAAGGAGCCCACCGGTGGCTGTGGCCTGGCTGGAGCCGACGGACTGCTTGCCAGGGCTTTTAATTCACGTCATTCGGTGCCACTGCCATGAATGGCGGCTGGAGGACACAACCGTGAGGAATGAGGAACTGAACCCTTGGAATTGACGTTAATTATGTTTCAAATTTTATGCCCGCAGAAGGTTTGTTCTTAAGAGACTGGAGTTACCTTAATATCAGGAGAGAAGAATGAAGCTAAGAAAGCAGGTGACTGTGTGTGGTGGGGCCATCTTCTGTGTGGCTGTATTCTCACTCTATCTCATGTTGGACCGCGTCCAGCATGACCCTGGAAGGCGACAAAATGGCGGAAATTTTCCACGGGTAAGATAACCATGTAAGGTTGTATTGTGTGTGTTTTTTAACATCCTTAAGCAATAATTTGCTTTAATACCGATATTAAACCAAAATGTTATTTTATTCTATGCATTTTGATGCTGTTTATTACTGTATCTTGTTCTTTGTATGTGTTATAGAGCCAAATTTCCGTCCTGCAGAATCGGATAGAGCAGCTGGAGCAGCTCCTGGAGGAAAACCACCAAATCATCAGCCACATAAAAGACTCTGTCATGGAGCTCACAGACACAGGAGCAGTGTCTCCCAGCGGCCACCTGCCCTTCAGGGGTGTCAACGGCTCCTGGGTTCTTCCCTTTGATGGCCACCCTACTTTTCTTGCTGTGAAGCCCCAGGACTGCCAGTTCGCTGCAGGCACTCACAGCCAGGCAGACGTTCAGGTGAGCCTTCAGCATGTTTGGCAGAACTTGCAAAACATGCTTATCTGTATTGACTTTATGCGTAACGCAATGTTTGTTTTGTCTTCAGATGTTGGATGTATACTCACTACTGAAGTTTGACAATCCAGACGGCGGAGTGTGGAAACAGGGCTTTGACATTACGTATGAGGCTGATGAGTGGGACAAAGAACCCCTGCAAGTGTTTGTGATCCCACACTCGCACAATGATCCAGGTGATGCATGTTAAAATGTAACCCAGTGTTTATAAAGGTGCGTTCAGCTTCCCCCTTGACCTTATCTCATGAAATTCACCAGCTTCAAACAGCCTACAGGGCTCGACAATAACGATGTACCGATGGCCCGGGGCAAGTAAATCCAATCAGTGATATTCCTGTCGGGAAAGTGCACTTTGGCATGCCATACTGCAAAGAATTTTTTAAAAGCGGTTCTTGTTGGGTGTTGGTAAAACACAGACTGCGTAATTCCGGTGGTAATTTGCAAACCAATCCTTGCAAATCTTGAAATGGACCAATCAGAATCGTTTATTTAGACCGCAGTCCGCGTTTTACCCACACCCGTTCTTGTTCGCGATCAACCAATCAGCGATGGTTTGACTACGAAAACATCTATCATGGCGTTGCTGCCAACATGGTCTAATTCTTCAACAACTTCTGAAGGAAAACAGCAAAAAGTGATGATTTTTTTATTTGAGATTCTCATGTGATGCCACAAAAATTAGATGATATCATTATGGCAGTCTTTTCATTTTACACAGGGCAAGTTCGGGCAAGTAGTTCTCACCTTAAGGATTCCCCATGGGCAAGTCATTTTTGTTTTTAATGTAGAGCCCTGGCCTATATTAATTCAGCTGCAGCCTTTAGAAAAGTAATATTATGACTAAAAATGTGAAACAGGATATCTATAAACCATGCATCTTTGCAATCTCTTTAATTCCGAACGCAAAGAAAACCTGACACCGCCAAATAACTTTTTGGCAAGAACTCTATCTATAAATCTATAAATAAAACATGAGCCTTATTTCTTATTATTTGTTCAATTCCCCCCCCCCCCCCCCCCTCGGTGTTAAGTCTCATAACTGCTTTTTTGTGTTGTTAGTAAATCGGTGGGGGCATCTGACACCAACTATTCTTTTCAGGTTGGGTTAAGACTTTCGACAAGTACTTCACAGACCAGACGCAGCAAATTTTAAACAACATGGTGGTGAAGCTGGCTGAGGATCCTCGCAGGAAGTTCATCTGGTCCGAGATTTCCTTTTTCTCAAAGTGGTGGGAGAGCGCGGATGCACAAAAGCAGGAGGCTGCACGCAAGTAAGTCACAGTTCAGTGAAGCGCCCAATCTTTCAATCCTGTCAGCCAAACCTCAGAAGAAGCCAATAATGTTGTGTGCTCTGTGACTTGTTCGTGTTTTTTTTTTTTTTTTTTTTACACTGTGGCAGATTGTGGACGCTCTGAAAATAGTGTGTTATCTCCGGATAATGTCATTCTTGCAATTTAGGGCGGGATTATTCTCGCCTTCCTTTCTTAATCCTCTTTGACAACAGACTGATCCTTGGAGGACAGCTTGAGATTGTGACAGGAGGCTGGGTGATGACCGATGAAGCTAATGTTCACTACTTCGCCATGATTGACCAGCTCATTGAAGGACACCAGTGGCTTGAAAGAAACATAGGTACCCGATAGATCAGGCATGATCCTTATTGATGCTGTAACTCATTTAATCACTAATTCACTTTCAGGAATTGGAAGGCCACATTCATAGTTTAGTAACACCTATTCAATGCCTGAACTGACAATAATGGTATTGTAATCCTAAAATACTTTATCCCTTTCTATCATAGGCATAACGCCACACAGTGGGTGGGCGATAGATCCTTTTGGTCACAGCTCTACTATGGCCTATGTGCTGAAGAAGGCCAACCTGACCAGCATGCTCATCCAGAGGGTCCACTATTCGATCAAAAAGCATTTTGCCGCCACTCGAAGCTTGGAGTTTATGTGGCGGCAGAACTGGGGTAAGTGAAGCACAGTCTGCTAACCTGTTGCAAGAGGTTAAGTTTTAAAGAAACAAAATGATGAAAAGGATCACATAACCCACACAGCCATATAAAACATTAAATTCAATGCTTTTTTTTCTGAGTATTGATTCAATTGATTGCCTTTTTTAAATGGTAAAATGATCCAAATATGTCGTCAGGAATGGAAACTTTGCTCGATGCAGATGGAGGGAGTTGGATCAGGAATATAAATCAATGAATCTTTTTTTTTTCTTTTCTTAAGCTTGTGTGTGTCTTGCAGTTTTTTTAAATTGTTTTTACATTTTTTTCAAATTTTTTCATTTTTTAATTAAAAAATTAATAATTATATATATATAATAAAAAAATAAAAATTGATGAATCTTTACAGTTGCAGTTGTGTTCTTTTTTTAAAATTTTTTAAGTATTTATTTCTTTTCATTTTTTTATTAAAAAATTAATAATTATAAAAAAAAATATATATATAATAAAAAATTGATGAATCTTTACAGTTGCAGTTGTGTTCTTTTTAATTTTTTTTCATTTTGTAATTAAAAAATTAATCATTAAAAAATTATAAAAGAAATATATATATATATATATATAATAAACTAAAATCAATTAATCTTTACAGTTGCAGTTGTGTTCTCTTTTTAATTTTTGTAATTTTTTTAATAAAAAAATTTATAATTATAAAATTATATGTATATAATAAAAAATATCGATGAATCTTTACAGTTACAGTTGTGTTCTTTTAAAAATATATATTTATTTTTTAATAAAAAAATTAATCATTAAAAAATTATATATATATATATAACAAAAAACTAAAAAATCGATGAATCTTTACACCCCTATGGAGTTGACTGCCATCACCCAGTATTCACCCTAATAATAGTTAAAAGCTTTCCTAAATCCTCTTATACTGTTACTTTTTCCTCTGACTTGGGAGGTCCACTTCTGCCCTAGCTCATATTTTAATATGTGCTATATTTTATAGACAAAGGATCCAGTTCAGACATCTTTTGCCACATGATGCCCTTCTACAGCTATGACGTACCTCACACCTGCGGGCCCGACCCAAAGATCTGCTGCCAGTTTGACTTCAAGAGGCTACCAGGAGGACGGATCAACTGTCCTTGGAAAATCCCACCCAAGACTGTGGTGGAGGCTAATGTAGCGGAGAGGTAAGCTTTGGCTCCTGGAAAAACATGGCGGATTAATGAACAAGGAACAACAATATTATTTAATGAATAATATATTTTTAGTCTGAAACTCTAAACTCTGATCCGTTAATATCTAAATGAAACGCTAAAGATGCTAATCAGAAGATTGGCTTTATTTTGGGAAAAACTGGATTTCATATAGGTAGCTCTTGCAGGCTGCATTAACACTTCAAGTACTGTATTTACAGAAGCACATCTTAGGTTGATAACCTTTGAATCCTTTGATAACCTTTGAGGAATAGCGTCAAATTTCTAGTCGGATTAAACAATTGTATCTTAGAAACAACAATAGTTGTTAGATACCAGTGGTCTGTCCGGTCCTCTCTCTGACAATGACATTTGAATTGATATTGTAAGTAGTACCTTTTATTGTCTACTAAATTTACCAATGATTTACTTTGTGCAAACACCTAGCACCATGTAATGTTTGTCATAGTTATATCATTCATATTCATAATTGCCATAAGAATTGTCGTACACACAGTCATGTGCTGCTTATTTTTTTTTAACAGAATAAGTATCACCTACTTATACTGTTCTTTCAAGGTCGCTTTAATTTCTTATAAAAGCGCTTCAATTTGTTTTCTCCAATTGCAGGGCACAGTTGATCCTCGATCAATACCGAAAGAAGTCCAAACTTTATCGTAGCAAGGTGCTGCTTATCCCGCTAGGGGATGACTTCCGCTACGACAAGGCCTTGGAGTGGGACCAGCAGTACATCAACTACCAAAAGCTCTTTGACTATATGAATTCTCACCCTGAGATGCATGTCAAGGTGAGAATTTAATTTGTCAACTATCTCCGACACATCTCGAAAATATATATTCCTATTTTCAGCGTGCTTCCCAGCTTGTGGTTAGCCCAATATTTGACTGTGCAATCTTTTTTTTTTTGATGATTATGAATTATACAGGAGGCTTTAAGTTCACTGAGGGAGCGAAGAATTTATCACACCTTGTGTTTAGTTCTGTCCTCTGTGAGGAGAAAGTCATGCATATTAATGGCCGTTTTGCTCTCTTCTGCATACGTTTAATGTACTGTCTTTTTGCTTGTGTCTACCCTTTCCTCCAGGCTCAGTTTGGAACTCTGACAGACTACTTCAGTGCTCTCTACAAATCATATTCAGTGGCCCCTGGATCACGACCCGCGGACTATCCAGTGCTCAGTGGAGATTTCTTTGCCTATGCCGACCGCGAAGACCACTACTGGACTGGCTATTTTACATCCCGCCCTTTTTATAAGAGCTTTGACCGTGTGATTGAGTCACACCTCAGGTGGGGCAGCTTCCTTCATGACTGCTACATGTGCTGTGTGGGAGTTAGTTATCCAACAGAAACCTTTAACTCTTTGCACTACAACCTGGAGGCATGGCACACGTTTTTCTTCAGCTAGTTGGACATACATATCCTACATAGATAATTTGACCCTGATTCAATGTTCAATCCACAAAGTGTTCAATTAAGTAGTTGCTTCTGTTAGTGATGCACCTTTCCAATATAATAGCATATATTACTTTAAAGCACTTTTTATGCATTCTTAGTTGCCCTAGTCCAGGGGCAAGAAAATCCAGTTTGCAGTATTATTTTATGTGGTTTAACCCTTTAACTGCCAAACAGTGAGCATTAGAACTACCATTTTTTTGGTGCTATGCTCCAAAGTAGGGGTGCTTCGATCAATCAGCCACAGATCAGTATCGGCCGATGCTTGCTTTAAAACACTGATCCCATCCACCGATCAGCTCCGCCCCCGCTGCCGCATTCAGAGCAAGCATGTCTGCCCTGTGTGGGGCTTCCTATCTTTTGTGAGAGTGATATAAGTTTTACACCCTGCAAAATGTGCCTCAAATGTCTCACTAGGGTAGCGCTTTAAAAAACTTTAGATTGATGTTGCATTTGGGGCTGGACATTTGGCAGGGTGTGGTGAGGCAGGTAGCGGCTATAAAGCCCCGGTTCCAACCCGCTGTACTTGCGTGTGTGAGGCTAAATTTGGGGTAGAGTACTGCCTCAGTGTGGATTTGGGAGCATGCAAACACTATCAGTGCATCAGCAGGCAATGGATACCTGCTTTTCATTCAGGTTTTCAATTAATAATGTAAAGACTAGTTTGGATTGAAATAAGCTATGAGGATAAAAATGAGTAGCTTTCATTTTTTAAAAGTAGCCCTCACAGGAAAAAACCTTGGTGACCCCTAATATAAGCCAGTAGTACATTTACACTGCATGTATGTAGTATCGGTAGTGGTATTTATACCGGTATCGGCTGATCGGAACATCCCTACTACAAAGCATTCCTGGTTTGAGTTAAAACACAGGAAAAGACCAGTATCCAAAGATATTATAGCGGATATCTGGTTGCGGTTTTGGTGGCACGGGTGTCTATCTGTCTAGTCTTTCCTCAGTTGTGGTGGATTCACCAAGCATTTGCAGCCACAGTGCCAACTAGTGGATTTCTTTAACTTTGCATACTTCTACCAAGTGGTAGAGATGGCAAAAACAGTTGGAGCTCAGTTTAGCACTGCTTTCAGAAAGTAATAATGTGCTGTTTTAGCCTGAATATTGGCATAAATCTTTGTCACACAGATGCTCATGAGTGTTATTCATGTTTTAGGGGTGCGGAGATCCTTTATAGCTTGGCGGTTGCCAATGCTCGACACATGGGCATGGAGGGACGCTACCCAGTCTCGGATTACGCTCTGCTTGTGGACGCCAGACGTTCTGTGGGCCTCTTCCAGCATCACGATGCCATCACTGGCACTGCGAAGGAGAATGTTGTCATTGACTACGGAAGCAGGTAAAGGATGTGTGTGAGGACGAAATGACAATGACTACAAAGGAGTCATTTCATCTCGCGTATGTGTGGCAGAAACTTGCCAGTTTGATAAACTGGAGTAAAATAACAAGCAATCTGCCGTGACTGCCGGCTGAGACACTGATTGTCTCGTGTCCTCCATAGATTGCTGCGTTCACTCATCGGCCTGAAGAGGGTAATCATCAATGCCGCTCATTTCCTGGTCATGAAGAACAAAGAGTTTTATCGCTTCTACCAGACGGAGCCTTTCTTGGAGACTGTAAGGAACCTGTGACACTGCTTGAATCATTTTGCATATTACTGATCATTGTTTGGGTCTGGGTTTTATTTCTGGGTATTCCAGCTTCCCTCACCAGTCCAAACACATACATGTGAATGGTTATCTATCTCTATCAATCATGGTGATCAATGCAGGTCAGTTAAGGTTATTTTATTTTTTAGGATGATCGACGTGCCACTCAAGACTCTTTACCCGAGCGCACTTTAATTGAGCTGGACCCAGCAGGGCCGAGGTAGGACCTACATCACTCCTACTATCACACCATCCCATCCCAAGACACCGAGTACGTATTTGTCTTTGTTAGATACCTGGTGCTGTTCAATCCATTGGAGCAGGAGCGTCTGTGTGCCGTGACCGTGTTGGTTAACACCGTCAAGGTGAGGGTTCTCACGGAAGATGGACAGACTCTCCCTGTGCAGTTGAATGCTCAGTGGAGCTCGGCGAGTCAGATGAGTGCAGAGGTGTTTGAGGTGAGTAATAATTTTTTTTTTATCTCACTGATAAGTCTTTTGACGCTCTACTTTCTACCGGGGCTGGAGACTTCCTACAAGACAATGACTCTAAACACTAACTAAATTCTAGTAAGGCATTCATGCAGAGAAGCAAGTACAACGTTCTAGAATTTCCATCTCAGTCCCCAGACCTAAATATTATTGAAAATCTGTATTGCGATTTAAAGCGGGCTGTCCATGCCTGGAAACCATCAAACCTGACTTAACTGGGGTTGTTTTGTAAAGACGAATGGTCAAAAATTTAGACCTCATTGGAAGCTATAGGAAGTGTTTATTTCTGCTAAAGGGGGATCTACTTAATATGGATGTCATTTTTTTTTGTTGGGGTGCCCAAATATTTATGTGATACATTTAACTGAAATTGCTAATCCAAACAATCTTAAATTATCAGTGGTGCCAAACACCGTATAAAACAATAATAGCCTCTGGACAACAACTGCAAATACCATCTGCTCTTGCATGTAAAATAAATTCTCTATACCTTTCACTAATTAAAAGTTGCTTGGAACACCGGTCTTGACATAATTTATGCGTAATGCTTAACAATACAAATGGCTTGTGTCTGAAATACTCAAATTCAGCGGAATATAAATTTGCACAGAAAAATGCAAAATACTGCATTATGCAACACATACTGTATGAGTAAATATATTTCAGTATGTAAATGTAGCACAAAACCAGAGGGTTAAATCATGTATGTTTTAGACCGCCTCCTTCTTGGTACATTCCCCCTCTGAGTGCTAACTGTGACCCACTGTCTTGCAGCGCCACTGCCTGCTGTGTGTTAAATGAAATGAGCGGAATGTGAAACCAAATCCTAACGTTGCAAATGGAACAGGCGTGTTCCTCCTGAGGCTATCCCTCAATGGGAGGAATACATTACAAGAAGCTTAATAGCTGACGCACATATCAATCATTTTTTTGAGTACTGAGCAACTCTGTCAAATATTTATTTAAATTGTATTATATGCTCTAGAATATAGATTGGCCTACATGCATAGAGTCACAGTGGGAAGACTTGAAGGCAAAATTAGTTTTGACATGAGTAAACATTATACATGTTGAATCATTTCTGGCGCTGTGACCAGAACAGGAGCATGGGGGGGGGGGACATGAGTCAAGATTCAAATTCAGTTGCGGTTGAGTTTAATTTGAACAGCAGGTGGCAGTAGTCAGCATTACAACCGGCTAAAGTGCCTGGGTTGAAAACGCTACCATAATATATACAGTCATCCCACGCCATATTGCGGTTCCAATGTGTCTTTATACTCACCGTCTGCTCCAAAAACAGCAAGGGGCAGTGTATCCAACACACGTCTACCATGATACTGAACAAGAAGGTTTGCATTTGACTTCCAGCATGGCAACACTTTGCTCTTTGTGCACCTTCTTCTTCAAGAGCAATTGTGTTGTATTTATTTGCTGCTGCGACAGAAAAGGAAGAGAAGGTGGTCGACTTGTCCTTTTTAATAGGAGGAATGCTGAAATCTCAGCTTGAAATGACCTTTCATTCTTCCTTCCTTCCTCTCTTTCTTCCTCTCAACACCACAGGGACTCATGGCTTATATAAGAACAAAAAACAAGTAACTTGCCTTAAAACGTAGTCTGTTTGAGTGTTTTTTTAACTACTTTAATCGGGGCAGGTTATTTCCAAATGCCCACAAGGCATGCTAGGTAGTCCAGCTGCACCAACAATATGGATACCAAGAGTATGTTTAACTTCTCTGATGACCTAATCAACATGGTTTGCAATCTAGCATAAATGCAACAATGTTGGGAGAAAGAGTACCACAAGCTACCCAGCATACCTTGCGGCAGATATGTATGGGTGTTTTTTTTTTGGGGGGGGGAGCATGGTTATTGCGTGTAGATATTTGTTTGTATGTCCACATGGTGCAGTAGGTCGGATACTTTGTGCGTCAAGTGTATTGATGTGTTGTTTGAATGGCTTTTTTGTACAAGCATCTGACTTTTCACTAGCATCATGTTGCTAGCTACATTTTCAAACGTAAAGGTTTAAAAAAAAAAAAGTCATTTGGAATTTAAATTCGGGCAGGATTATGACACTTGGCGGGCCTGATGTGGCCCGTGGGACACAGTTTGCCCTCCCCTTTTCCACACTTTTAGTTCCATTTGATACTTACTTGAGACTATAAAGTGCTTCCTCAACAAATGTAGCGTTGAAAGATGAAATATAATGATTGTTCCAGAGCTTGCAGTTTTTGATGTTTATCTACAAGCTAGCACACATTTTTTTTTCTTTTAATCTCACCCAAACACCCCTGCACAATATTACTAATCATTGTAGCCCTATCGTCAAACACATGCCTATTATCCACACTCTTTGATTGCATTGTTTTTAATCATGTAGACTGTGCAACCACTTACAGCTTGGAGGTGATTTTACACAGAGTGAGATATGGCGTTGTTCTCAACCCCTTCCATCATTCTTCAGTGACAAGCGGCGACCCAAATTGCAGACATCCTTGAAAGCAAACTTCTTAAATATACTATTTATTTAATGAATGACTTATATTTAAACATTAAAGGTATTATTTGCACCATTTATGCAGTTGCCTTGAGGGTGAATGTTTTAAAATGGACCTGCATTAGAAGTGAAGCAAGAAGTTAAAACTAATAATAATAGGAGCATTTCTTTTGTAGACGACCCTTCTGCTTGGGTCAGTAGATTTAGTCATGAAATGCCTCCCAGTACTGTAATACTGTACCTGGTAGTCTTCATTGTGGGTGGAATTTCCCTATGCAACACAATCTGAGAGAGAAAGATGTGAGCTTTTAATAAAGGCCTTGCGGCAAACTCTCTTTGTGCAGCTTTCAACATAAAGAAAATAAAGCCAAACCTGTAAACGCTCATTAATTGTCACTTTCTCCCCCCCTTCTGCTGTTTTCTTCAAAGGCTACATTCATGGTGCGCCTGCCACCGCTGGGTTTAGCCGTCTTCCATCTCTATGATTCTCCAAGTTCGCCCATGACACTACGCTCGGACACCGTCCTCCGCCTGTCGGGAAACTCACTACCTGCCCGTACTTTGGACCCACTTCCTGTTCGATCTCAGCATGCTGACCCGCAAACCTTTTACATTACCAGCCAGTTTTTGACACTCGGCTTCTCAGGCACCACGGGCCTTCTGGAGGTTCGAGTCTGATCTGCTCACTTTTTATTCCACATAAACACAACAACATTTAATAACTTGATTTAATTCTGTCTTGCTCTACAGAGTATCAAACGGAAAGATGATCCTCAGGAAGTGAAGGTGCAGATGCACTTCATGATGTATGGAACTCGCATCTCCAAAGACAAAAGTGGTGCTTATCTTTTCCTCCCTGATGGGAAAGCAATGGTACAGACTCACAATGTTTTTATTTCCGTGTGTTCTGACAACGCTATGCTGCTGCTGCAGTTTGTGCACCGATGTCCCACTATGGTGATTTCACTCTTTCAGCCGTACGAACACAAACAACTGCCTGCAGTGCGTGTCGTCGAGGGGCCTCTCTTCTCTGAAGTGGTGGCATACTACCAACATTTTCAGCAGGCCGTTCGCATCCACAACGTGCCAGGTAACTAAAGCGTGCTGTGGAATCTGTTCAAATAGCAAATGCAGCAGCTGTCTTGTGATTATATTATATCACATCGCAAGGGCCAATGGGTCCAATTAATGTGTCATTTATACCTCATTATAAAGACATATCCCTGCTTGTTGTAGAGTTTGGAGTTTTTTCATTTTATGTTCTTCTTGTGTGTTTAGGCATGGATGGCCTGTCTGTGGATATCACCACCACAGTGGACATCAGAGATCAATCTAATAAGGAGCTGGCCATGCGACTAGTCACAGACATACAGAATGAAGATGTCTTCTACACAGACCTCAATGGCTTCCAGGTCGGTCCCATGCTAAATATCAGAGGCACACTTGCACTAAAGCAAGATGTGCTTGTTGGCAAGGTGACAGTTCCCTCCTCTCCTAGATGCAGCTTCGTCGCCGACACCTGAAGCTCCCCTTGCAAGCCAACTTTTACCCAATGCCCAGCCAAGCATACATCCAGGACAGCAATCACAGACTGACACTACACACAGCTCAGTCCCTGGGTGTCACCAGCCTGGAGAATGGTCTGCTTTTTTTTTTTTTTTTTTTTTAAGTTTCACACAGTTCACACTCTCACAGTGTCATGCTACTTCTGGTGGTTTAGGATGTGTACATTTTTCATTTTTTAATGATCACCTCCAGGCCAACTCGAAGTGATTTTGGACCGCCGACTGATGCAGGATGATAATCGTGGGCTGGGTCAAGGCCTCAAGGACAACAAAAGGACAGTCAACCGCTTTCGACTACTCCTGGAGAGAAGGTCCACCGGCAACAAGGTCGGTTACAAGCTGTGAAATGACTTCCTCTTTACACTATATGGACAAAAGCACTGGTACGAATGTGAGTGTGAATGATCGTTTCTCTATATGTGCCCTGCGATGGCAGGCGACTAACAGTGTACCCCGAAGTCAACAGGGATAGGCTCCAGCAAACCCCGGCCACCCTAGTGAGGCACAGGCAGCATAGAGAATGACTTAATTAATGCTTAAAAAAACTATTAACTGTAATACTGTCCAGTTCATTTGTACAGCCTGAACTTGAGAAGATGGTAGAGAACACTTTATCAAATCAACTCCAGTAGATTCACACCTCAACTACTTCCAGGAGCTTTCAGGTTAGGTTGATAATATTTAAGAGGAATAGCATACAATTTCCACCTAACAGTAAATCTTATAACCAGCAAGTCCAAATTTACTATGAGGATAGTTGTATCACTGCAGTCATGTGACGTTTACATTTAACACCATGGTTTCTATTAAGTTGGTTTTACCCTAACGCAGGGGTCTCAAACACGCGTTCGAGGCCCCCGAAAGTTTAATGTTAGTGCGGCCCACGCAAGTTTGATATGGATGCTGTATGGTATCATGTACCCAGAAAAAAATTATTACGTTTGATTAATGTTCATGTTAAAGGTTAAATAACTGTTAATAGTTATCCTCCCTATCCGTGTGGAAGTGGTAAGTTTTTGGCTATTTAAGTTTAAAGGAAATAACTTGAAGGTTACCGTTTAGGTCGCTAGCTCTCTCGTTTGCGAGTTAGCATGTGTCTCAAGACCCTGCAGTTGGGCAATATGTTGTAAATAAAAAGAGTATAAATGTGACTATAGTCATGTTTTGTCATGTCTACAGGGCTCTAATAATGCTTTGTTCATTTTAATCTGAAAAAAATAATTTGTCTACCCGCCAACTATATGTGGTTTCTTAAGTTTTTATTTGCCGTTTTATTATTATTATATTTATTTATTTATTACTGATTGATTGATTTTCTTTATTCTTGATTTATTTATTTTGTGTAGAAAAATAAAAAGTGAGATATTTGAGAACAGTGGAATGTTTTATCAGAGCTTTTATTGTAGAAAATTGGAACCAAATCGAATTTTTTTTGTTTTTAATAAATGTGTTTTTTTGGAAAACCTGATGCGGCCCAGTCTCACCCAGACCCGAGCTCCAGTGGCCCCCAAGTAAATTGAGTTTGAGACCCCTGCCCTAACGTATACAATGTATTCATGATGGCACAACATGGGGCAAATTTGCAGCAGATTGTTCCTTTTCTTCTGGAATTAGAGTTAAATATGACCAGCAGGTGGCAGTAGTGTGCAGAGTACATATAGAGTGTGTTTGAGTACATATCACTACATTGTAACAGGCGTGACCAGTAAGTATATGCTGTATATAAGAAGAAACTAAGCCGCTTGGTATTGCGGTACATGTATTGTTCCACCGTATCATAACAATCAGATGCGTTTCTCCTACATTGACAAGGTGTGGGGCAAAGACTTCTGTCCATATAGTGTATTTGTGCAAGCTGCTTCCTTCATTCTGCTCATCATAAACGCCTCATCATATTTTTTCATGCGTCCTCATTTCAAGTGTTTGTTTTTCATCTCTCCCCTTCTGTTGCCTTCAGCCTGATGGCTTCTTTGCCAAATTCTCCTCCTTGTTTCACTCTCTCCTCTCCAAAATCTTGAGTGACAGAGTTCAAGAGGTAATGTCGTCATGGTAACAGCGATGATGCTCATACCGACAGTCTGCTGTAGCTCAGTTTTTTGTTCGTTATCACGTAGCTCCTCTGAGTCAAAAAATTACAAATGGTACAATTGATCAAACAAATGTGAGTGGAGGACATTGATTGCTGTTTTAGTGTGTAGCGTTCCAGAACCCGCTCATGATTCTTTCGGATAAAGTGTCTGCCAAGATCCTTTTGTTGGAGTAAAACATGGCGTCTGGAGCGATCTATTGCTGTACTTTGTCATTAAAATGTAGACCAATCCCAGTGTGTATTGATAGTTCCGTGCTGTAAGTGCATTAGTTTGTGGAAATGTACAAGCTCGACGTTACTGTCAATCACGCTAATTACCATCCTCCTCCTCAGATGACAGACAGCGACACGACGAGCTTCCCCTCCGTGCTCAGTCACATGACCAACGCCATCCTGAATCACAACGTCCTGGCGCTACCCGTCCTGCCCAAAAGGCGTGGCATCCCTCCTCTACAAACATTCGCACCGCTCAAGGCCACACTTCCCTGCGACTTCCACCTGCTCAACCTGCGCAGCATTCAAACCCAGGTAAGGAAATGCTAAAGCATCGCTATTCATTCATTCATTTTCTACCGCTTTTCCTCACGAGGGTCGCGGGGGGTGTTGGAATCTATACCAGCTGTCTTCGGGCAAGAGTCTGGACTGGTGGCCAGCCAATCACAGGGCACATATAGACAAACAACCATTCACACTCACATTCATACCTATGGACAATTTGGAGTCGCTAATTAACCTAGCATGTTTTTGGAATACCCACGCATGCACGGAGAGAACATGCAAACTCCACACAGAGATGGCAGAGAATTGGAATTGAACCCTGGTCTCCTAGCTGTGAGGTCTGCGCGGTAACCACATCACTATTCATTTCTTCTCAAATGTTATGGGTGCTTAATTTATGCAAAAATGTTTACATTTTGTATTGACTTCCACTTATTGTAGCAGCAGAGATGTGTGTACCACTTTTGTTCCGTTATGGCTGATTACCGCAATGGTTGTTCTATGGTTATTATCACATTTTTCTTATTTGACACAAAACCAAAGAAAAATGCATGTAAAGTCGTTTTTTTGTGCATCTTACAAAGCATTTTTTTAAAGATTTTTTTTTCAATTTTTTTAAGCAATTTAAGAACTAATTGTTATTTACAAATGCAGCCGGAACAAAGAGCAAAAGCACTTTAACGGGAGAGTGGAGTGCTGAAAATAAGAACGTTATATAAAAGTGTAAATATGTACGATACATACAATACAAAAGCATCAAACAACAACATTAAAGCAATGGGATATAGCATATTTCTCCCTGTTATGGCTGATAACCACAATGGTTGTTCTATGGTTATTATCACATTTTTCTTATTTGACACAAAACCAAAGAAAATGCACATAGAGTTGTTTTGTTTTGTGCATCTTAAGAAAAATTTTTTTTATTATACCTTTATTTACCCAGGCAAGCAATTTAAGAACGAATTCTTATTTAAAAATGCAGCCTGAACAAAGAGCAAAAGCACTTTGACGGGAGAGAGGAGTGCTGAAAATAAGAATGTTGTATAAAATATCAATACAGTAAATATGTACAATACAAAAGCATCAAACAACAACATTAAAGCAATGGGATATAGCATATTTCTCCAAATGAATGGTCACATTCCAAATTGTGCAACCTTCATGGCACGTTCATGCTAACACTGCACTTCCTGCTTTCTGCTTCCGTCCTAAAACAGCAGGACCCCAACGCTCCGTCACCATACACCGCTTTAATTCTTCACCGTTTGGGCCTTGACTGTAGCTTGGACGCCCCCAACTTGGGCTTCAACTGCACCACCACCCAAGGACAGGTTTGGAAAGATGTTTTTTTTTTTCCATTTGCCGCTTTATGACGGTTCTCACACCTTTTTGTTGTCCTCCATGCAGCTCAACATCTCCAGCCTCTTTAAAAACGTGGACGTGCAGCTGCTCCAGCCTACGTCTCTGACCTTAATGTATTCCAGTCCCCCATTGGCCAACCACTCCACTGTCAGTCTAGATCCGATGGAGATCTCCGCCTTTAAGCTCAAACTACGCTAGGAGCCACTATAACTGTCTTCGGATTGAGAAGTGGACCTCAGCCGGGTGTGGACCGGCATAGAACCGGGGAGGGGCTGGGATTCTGGGCTTTGTCATGCAGAACCACAGACCAGTCGGATAACGCTTATCCTTTTTGCAGCGTGGGAACTGATTGCTGTTTTGGGAGGCAGGAAACGGATCATGTGACCGGGTTCTGCGAAAAGAAAGAATGTTTTCTATCCTGGAATTGAACTACTGAATGTAAATATGCCAATGGAAGGGTGGGGGCGGGGTTTCATCATCATTATCATTATTATCACAGTGCAATTGACGAAGCTTTATTTCTTTTATGGACTTTTTATGTTTGATTTTTAATTTTTCTATATGCATCAGTTTTGTTTTCATTTCAATTCAAAGTCATTATTATAATTTTTTTTTTTTTTTTTGGCTGAATGCAGCAAAGAATGTGCAACACGGACATTTGGAAACACGGGTGGTCTCCTCAACACCGTGACAACGTGATCATGACTCGTACCAGAGCCCCGTAGTCACCGTCACTGTTTGGGTTCTCCACTCCATCATCATCATCAGTCTCTGGAGCTTCCTCTTCCCTGAAGAACATTTATCTTCATTCTCATGTTGGCACATCACGGTCAAGCGGGGCTGCGTATTTTCGCACGTTGACCACATTGTACGCACGGCCGACACCGTTACGTATCGATGTGCAAAAGTTTGAGGTCACCGCTAGCTTTGTTGTTTTAATGATGGTTTCTAAATCACAGCAGGGATAATCCAGAAGAATGCAAAGCCAATTTCCGCTGAACGGCGTAGAGGTGATTGTACGTACTTAGGAGGAAGTCGTCCTCCATAAAGTAGGAATCGTTTAATTGTGCTTGGTCATTACTAAAACAACAAATCTAATAGTGCCTTTAGGCTTTTACACAGTAAAAAAAATACGACTCGTGAAAGAAAGGTTGGGTCTTCTGGGTGAAATTTTGAGATGATCCTAAAATTGCAAACTTTTAATTTCACCGTCTCTAAACCTTTGGATGCAGGCCGTGATGGCAAAAAGTGTGGACCCCGGCTAAGGACCAAATCAATCAATATGAGCCAAACGCAGACGTTTGGGTCCGCAAGCAACATATCCGTTCCAAAGCTGATGTGTGTGAATATCTGGTTTGGCAGCTCGGCCTGCTTTCATGGACGACTACGGAAATAAAAACATATCGGAGATGCTGAGATCAGGGTTTTTAAAACGTTTTTCAATCAAAATAATTGATTCGTAGTTGCAGCGCTACTGTGAAGGTCGTTTAGGGGTCAACATGACATTTTACCCAGAAGCCGAGTATTGGGGCCACATTGCAGAAAATTTGCAGGGGCAAAAACTCGTACATTTATGAGAATAAAGGCAGAAATTCATATCATACATGTCATAGGGGGAAAATAAAGCATAGTTATATTAATATTTATAATGTGGCAGCAAAACAGCAGTTCAGCACAAACGGATTAGCATGTCTAGTCCTCACTTCCGCCTTACCCCCCCCCCCCCCGCCCTCCACATGCCCAAGGCCATAGGTCACATATCCCCGTAACGAAGTCGTAATATTACAAGAATAAATACATTCGTGACTATGTCATAATTTTTATTAAAAAAATTTTTTATTCTCATACCATTAAGAGAATATGAGAATAACGTAAAATTTACAAGTTGTAAATTTACGACTTCTAAATTTACTTTTATTCTCGTAACATGATGAGAATATGAGAAAGTCAAATTGACGAGAAGTTGTAAATGAAAGGTCGTAAATGTACAACTTCTAAATGTATGCCTTTATTCTCGTAACTTTACGAGAATATGAGAAAGTCGTACATTTCCGAGGAAAAAAGTCGTACATTTCAAAAACATGAGAATAAAGTCAAAGTTCCGAGAAGTCATAAATGAAAAGTTGTAAATTTACGACTTCTAAATTTATGATTTTGTTCTTGTAACATTACGAGAATATGAGACAGTCATAGATTTAGAAGTCGTAAATTTATGACTTTTTGAAAAGTCGTAAACTTACGACTTTTTGAAAAGTTGTAAAGCTACGACTTCGAAATGTATGCCTTTATTCTCCTAACATTACGAGAATATGCAAAAGTCATACATTTAGAAGTCGTAAATTTACGACTTTTCATTTCCGACTTTTGTGAAGAAGGCGTAACTTTAAAAAACATAGTCGAATTTACGAGAAGTCATAAATTTCCGACTTCTAAATGTATGCCTTTATTCTCGTAACATTACGAGAATAAAAGGCATAAAGTCGTACATGTACAACTTTTCATTTACGACTTCTCGTAAATTTGATTAAATTTTGTTTTAAAAATGTATGCTTTTTTTCTTATCTATCTTGAGAATAAAGTCAAATTTACGAGAAGTCGTAAATTTACGACTTCTAAATGTATGCCTTTATTGTCATAACATTCCGACAATATGAGAAAGTCATAAATTTAGAAGTCGTAAATTTGACTTTTTGAAAAGTCGTAAATTTACGACTTGAAATGTATGCCTTTATTCTCGTAACATTACGAGAATATGAGAAAGTCATAAATTTAGAAGTCGTACATGTACAACTTTTCATTTACGACTTCTCGTAAATTTTACTTTATTCTCATGTTTTAAAAATGTATGCTTTTTTCTTCTCATCTATCTTGAGAATAAAGTCAAATTCATGAAAAGTCGTAAATTTACGACTTCTAAATTTAGACTTCTAAATGTATGCCTTTATTCTCGTAACTTTACGAGAATATGAGAAAGTCGTACATTTCCGAGGAAAAAAGTCGTACTTTTCAAAAACATGAGAATAAAGTCAAAGTTCCGAGAAGTCATAAATGAAAAGTTGTAAATTTACGACTTCTAAATTTATGATTTTGTTCTTGTAACATTACGAGAATATGAGACAGTCATAGATTTAGAAGTCGTAAATTTATGACTTTTTGAAAAGTCGTAAGTTTACGACTTTTCAAAAAGTCATAAATTTACGACTTCTAAATGTATGCCTTTATTCTCCTGACATTACGAGAATATGCAAAAGTCATACATTTAGAAGTCGTAAATTTACGACTTTTCATTTCCGACTTTTGTAAGGAAGAAAGGCGTAACTTAAAACATAGTCAAATTTACAAGAAGTCAAAAATTTCCGACTTCTAAATTTATGCCTTTATTCTCGTAACATTACGAGAATAAAAGGCATAAAGTCATACATGTACAACTTTTTATTTACGACTTCTCGTAAATTTGATTAAATTTTGTTTTAAAAATGTATGCTTTTTTTTCTTATCTATCTTGAGAATAAAGTCAAATTTACGAGAAGTCGTAAATTTACGACTTCGAAATGTATGCCTTTATTGTTATAACATTACGACAATATGAGAAAGTCATAAATTTAGAAGTCGTAAATTTGACTTTTTGAAAAGTCGTAAATTTACGACTTCGAAATGTATGCCTTTATTCTCGTAACATTACAACAATATGAGAAAGTCATAAATTTAGAAGTCGTACATGTACAACTTTTCATTTACGACTTCTCATAAATTTGACTTTATTCTCATGTTTCTCAAGTCATGAATTTACGACTTCTAAATTTAGACTTCTAAATGTATGCCTTTATTCTCGTAACTTTACGAGAATATGAGAAAGTCGTAAATTTCCGAGGAAAAAAGGCGTACATTTCAAAAACATGAGAATAAAGTCAAAGTTCCGAGAAGTCATAAATGCAAAGTTGTACATGTACGACTTCTAAATTTATGACTTTCTCATATTGTCGTAATGTACATGTACAACTTTTCATTTACGACTTCTCGTAAATTTGATTAAATTTTGTTTTAAAAATGTATGCTTTTTTTCTTATCTATCTTGAGAATAAAGTCAAATTTACGAGAAGTCGTAAATTTACGACTTCGAAATGTATGCCTTTATTGTCATAACATTACGACAATATGAGAAAGTCATAAATTTAGAAGTCGTACATGTACAACTTTTCATTTCTCTTCTCATAAATTTGACTTTATTCTCATGTTTTAAAAATGTATGCTTTTTTTCTTCTCATCTATCTTGAGAATAAAGTCAAATTTACAAAAAGTCGTAAATTTACGACTTCTAAATTTATGCCTTTATTGTTGTAACATTGCGCGAATGAGAAAGTCGTAAATTTACGACTTTTCATTTACGACTTCTCGTAAATTTGACTTTATTCTCATGTTTTAAAAATGTATGCCTTTTTTTCCTCTCATCCGTCCTGAGAATAAAGTCAAATTTACGAGAAGTCGTAAATTTACGACTTTTAAATTTATGCCTTTATTGTCGTAACATTGCGAGAATACGAGAAAATCATAAATTTAGAAGTAGTAAATTTACGACTTTTTTCATTTACGACTTCTCGTAAATTTGACTTTATTCTCATGTTTTTTAAATTTACGCCTTTCTCACAAATGTACGACATTTTCTCGTAAATTTACCGCTAGCTCTAGTAAATTTATGCCTTTTTTTTCTCAGATTTCCGACTTTTTCCTCATCAATTTCTGATATGATTCTCAAAATCTTGTCTTTTATTAATTTTTTTTTCCAATGTGGCCACAATCTTGGTACATATTTGCATAGCCGAGTATGTCAGGGAGCATTGACGATGCTAGCCTTGTGTGTCGTCTGTAAAAACGCCTCCGGTAGTCTCCACTGAGGTTGCCTGGGGTTCCTGTCTCCAAATCACGGACCAAGTCGCCCCGGAGAGATTTCCCTTGCAATGAGATTAAATAATTCCAATGCTACACCAGTAACATTCCAGCAAATCCCGATTTGGACGCAAGAACCAGCGTCCAGGGACGTTTTCTTTCTGTTAAAAATGGATGCTTTTGTTTGATTTGAATGTGATTTGTCAACGCAAGGCACATTTCCACACCCAAAGTAGTGGGACTTAGTAGCCTGGAGTGGAAAGCGGTGGGTTACGTAGCGGAGTAGTAATGTCAGCATAACTAGCTAATGTGAGTGGAATGACTCACCCTAAAAAAGGACCCTGATTATAACCCAAACTGGGTTTCGAACACAACTCAATTGCATCTCCACGGAGCTGCTGCTCGTCCCCGAGGCTGTTTCTGCACACCGCATGATGCCTTCAATGGCGCTGTGGACACTGTCAATTTTTTTTTTTTTTTTTTTTTTGTCACTGTGCATTACTTAACTGGTAAAATTGCTCATTTCCCTCAGGAGGTCCTGTCACATATCAAAATGTTCTGCTCTGGCTTCCATTAACATTTCAATGAGGCTGCATTCACTTGCACTTCCCCGTGCTTCCGTTCCACCATTTCCATCAGCACTTTCACTGTGGGTCTCCTTTCTGTGGAAATCTGTCCTTCAAAAAAAAAAAAAAAAAAAACATGCTGTAGAGATGTTTGTCCAGAGGTCATAAATGGAAGCGAGATGTATTGTTTGTAAAAATGCACAGGAAGAGAATAAAGATGACGTTACTTCATCATTTTCTAATAAAATGTGACTTTTGGTGAAAATATGCAAATCCTATAATATTACATTAATTTCCAGGTCTCAAAAAAATTTTTTTCAAAAAAATGTTGAAATGTGTGAGGGGAAAAAAGCCATAATATTATGAGAATAATGTAGTCAATTTACAACACAAAAGTATTAATATTATCGTCATGGTGTCAGAGAGAAAATAGAGCATAGGACTTGGGCAAAGGTAATATTACCACTTATTTTCTCATAAATATACAACTTTATTCTCAGAAATTTCAAAACTTTTTTTCTAAAAAAAATTCTCAAAATCACAGATTATTTTAATATTCTGTCTGGACAGCTATGTGACATATGGCTTCGGTCAAAGGTAATATTAAGATTTATTTTCTCATAAATGTACGACTTTATTGTCATAAATTGAAAAACTTTTTTTCACAAAAATGTACAACTTTGTACGCAGAAATTTACATATTTATTCTCAAAATCACAGACTTTTAATATTCTGTCTGGACAGCTATGTGACTTATGGCTTCGGTCAAAGGTAATATTAAGATTTATTTTCTCATAAATGTACGACTTTATTGTCATGAATTAAAAAACTTTTTTTTTCCTCAAAAATGTACAACTTTACACGCATAAATTTACAAATTTATTCTCAAAATCTCAGATTATTTTAATGTTCCGTCTGAGACAGCTATGTGACCTATGGCTTTGGGCAAAGGTAATATTACAACTTATTTTCTCATAAATGTATGACTTTATTGTCATAAATTTCAAAACTTTTTTTCTAAAAAATTTACGTTATACGCATGAATTTACAAATTTATTCTCAAAATCTCAAATTATTTTAATATTCCATCTGAGACAGCTATGTGACCTATGGCTTCAGACAAAGGCAATATTACGACTCATTTTCTCATAAATGTACAACTTTATTGTAAAAAATTAAAAAAAAAATTTCTCAAAAATTTACAACTTTTTACGCATAAATTTACAAATTTATTCCCAAAATCTCAGCTTATTTTAATATTCCGTCTGAGAGAGCTATGTGACCTATGGCTTCGGGCAAAGGTAACATACTGACTTATTTTCTCATAAATGTACAACTTTATTCTCATAAATTAAAAAAAAACTTTTTTTCTCAAAATTTTACAATTTTATTCGCATAAATTTACAACTTTATTCTCAAAATCTCAGATTATTTTAGTACTCTGTCTGAGACAGCTATGTGACCAATGGCTTCAGGCAAAGGTAATATTATGACTTATTTTCTCATAAATGTATGACTTTATTCTCAAAAATTTAAATTTTTTTCCTCAAAAAAATTACAACTTTATATGCATAAATTTACAAATTTATTCTCAAAATCTGCGATTATTTTAGTACTCCATTTGAGGCAGCTATGTGACCTATGGCTTCGGGGAAAGGTAATATTATGACTTATTTTTTCATGTAAATTTGCAAGAGTGATGTTGGAAAAAATTTTTCTCGTAAATTTAGCAAAAAATTTTTTTTCGAATGTACACATTTTTTCTCATAAACTGACTCTTTCTTGTAATTTTACAACTTTTTTCCTTGTAAAGTCATAACTTTATTGTTGCAAATTTGCTACATTTCTCTTCCTATATTTTCCACTTTATTCTCAAAATCTCATTTTTTTCCCCAATGCGGCCATAATGCTGCATCATAATAAATAAACAGAAGCAAACAGACCCATCCTGCTTGTATGGATGCACCATTTTCCTGAGGTGGAACTAAGTGAGTGTATCCTGGCTTGAAAAGAGGAGGTTTTTGTTGCGTTGGGGTGTGGCGGCGGAGGGAAGCGAAGGGAAGCCTGAAGCCTTGTGAGGAATCTGTGATGGAAGCTCCAGGGCGGAGGATGCTTGTGAAGACTTTGTGTCTCTCCTCAGGCTGCTGCCGCCACCAGCTGTCTTCAACGACTGCCTTCATTTCTCATTCAACTCGCCGCCATGATATGCGGGCTCGATGTTGCTTTGGAGAAATCGTAATATTTCTTTAGCCAGGGCTTTGACAGATGGATATATGAATATGGAGATTTCAGGCTCTTGCAAATCCATGAGAGACTTTGAGGCACACATTTACATTTCTGATATCCAACGGAGGCTTCCCGTCAGGAACGACATCATATGGATCAGTAGTGTCCAAATATTTTCCATCGAGGGCCGCATGCTGTGATATGACTTTGATATTTTACATTTTTAAACCAACACATAACCAAAAAATTCAACTTTCTTCTTATAATATCATACATTTATTTCCACATTATTTTGACTTTGTAATATTATGACTTTATTTTGCAAAATATTTTGACTTTATTTTCATAATATAGTAACTTTTTTCCAACATAATTTTACAAAAATCCCCAAATTTGACAAAAATAATATTCCAACTTTATTCTTAAATTTATTTTTTTCCCCCATAAGACTATCACTTTTTCTGTCATGACTTAAATGTCTTAAGCTCAATTTTAAATTTTTGCTATTTTAAATTCTCAAAATTTTATTTTCCGCTCCTTTCCTCATCATCATTTTTATACATCTCATGTTCATATATTTTTTCCCCAACTATTTTGACTTTGTTCTTGTAATATTACGACTTTATTTTGCAAAATATTTTGACTTTATTCTCATCATATAGTAACTTTTTTCCAACATAATTTTCCAAAGATCCCCAAATTAAAAAAAAATTCTGACTTTATTATTAAATTAAATTATTTTTTTTCCTCATAAGATTAGAATTTTTTCTGTCATGACGTTAATGTCTTCAGCTCAATTTTAAATTTTTGCTGTTTTAAATTCTCAAAATTTTATTTTCTTCTCCTTTCCTCATCATCATTTTTATATATCTCATGTTCATATATTTTCCCCCACTATTTTGACTTTGTTCTTGTAATATTATGATTTTATTTTGCAAAATATTTTGACTTTATTCTCATAATATAGTAACTTTTTTCCCAAAATAATTTTCCAAAAATCCCCAAATTTCAAAAAATAATATTCCGACTTTATTCTTAAATTAAATAATTTTTTTCCTCATAAGGTTAGAACTTTTTCTGTCATGACTTTAATGTCTTGAGCTCGATTTTCTATTTTTACTGTTTTAAATTCTCAAAATTTAATTTTCCGCTCCTTTCCTCATCATCATTCTTATATATCTCATGTTCATATATTTTTTCCCCTACTCAATTTTCCCAAAAATTTGACAAAACACATATTTTTTCTTTAGTATTGAAACTACATGCTTCTAAAATGCTTTTAAAAATATATTTATTAAAATTACTTTTCTGTTATTATGACTGTAATTTTCCATCCATCCATTTTCTATGCCGCTTATTCTTATGAGAGTCACAAATATGCTGGAGCCTATCACAGCTGTCTTCGGGCAAATAAAATGTATTTTCCCACCATCCAAATATTTCAACCTTATTAATATTTTAGCTTAATATGTCAAAAAATATATTTTTTTACCCTGAAAATACAACAATTTTTCAATTAGACTTTTTTGTCATGCAACTTTTCTCATAATATTATGAAGTTAATTTCAATCCCGTCAAATTTCTGCACATTGTTTTCCATTTTCATATTGTACTTTTACATTCAATAATGAGTCACTGCCTCTCGCTTCACCAACGGTGCAGATGAGAGCTGCTGATTCCAACCAAACCTTCCCCATCTTGACATTCAAGGAGGAAATGTTGCGTTAGGAAAACGTGAAATCACAGCACAGTAACTCGTCAGCAGGTGACAGAAGTGCTCCCATTTTGTGATTCAACTCCACGTCTGCAGTGGAATTAGTGGTGGAACACGGCCATGGACAAGTTAAGAACCATCTGCTTACTTGGAGAGCATGCGTGTTGGAGAGGCTACATTATGAAGGCTCGTGTGTCTACACAAACAACAAAATCTTTTTATTCTGGCATGGAACTCCACAATAAAAACAAAAAATTCAAAGTTAAATAAAATGCAACATTTTGGCATATTTTTTTTTTTTTATATCAGGGCAACCTTTTCCACACCAAAAGGTTAAAAAATGTGCATTTTGCTGGATGGAGCTTCAGTTTAACAGAGATACAAGATGTCTGAGGACAAATCGATATCATCTCAGGCTGCAAGATAAAGCAAACATATTGATCATAATTAACTTCATCGACATGTGCGCCGCACCTTTGGAGTTAAAGAACATTTTTATTTGTAGAATGGATATCTTTTCACTGGAAAATAGTTCTATTGTGGCAAAAATGATTCATACTCTCTTAATACAAGTATAATGTATCAAATATGATAACCTGAACACATCCAAGGAATGGTTGGACGTTGCATTCAATCATTTTTTTTTACTTCATAAATTGTTTATAAAATATTTAGTACTATTATTAAATGTATTTTTGAAGCAGTTTAGTGCACTGGTAGTGTTGTACTACACAATATTTGTTGCCTTTTGCGCAGATGACACACATTCAATTGGGTGTCCCAGCACCCAGGCATAGGAGCTGTCCAGTGCTGATCCTTAAGCTCCATTCAAAGCCAGCCAAAATATGCTTATTCAACAATTAACTTTAACTCAAACTTTGGTGAGAATTAATTTCGGACTTGTGACTTAGTGGTTACAATGTCGGCCACACATTCAGCAGAGTCTGGGTTCGAATCCCTGTTTGAGTTTGCATGTTTTGTCGTTTAATTGCCGATTCTAAATGGTCCATAAGTGTGAATATTTGTTGTTACGATGTGGTCAAAATCAGCTGGGATAGGCTCCAGCATATCAGCAGTATAGAAAACGAATGTGGAACTTAACTGACAGCATGTTTTATTGCAGAATCCTCGTATGTGCTGTCAACATCAATAAGCTGCCGTTGTACATCCTGACTTAAATAGATGATCAGTAAGTTAAGAATAAATTACCACATTTTAATAAATATACAGTAAAAAAAAAATGATGGAACAATAAGGCCTTTTTCCATGAAATGTGTCATCTCAGTCGAGTCACGTTTATTGGACATCCCGGTACCAGACAGCAGGCGTCAGCTAGATGGCGCTCTGCGTTTTGATAAAAGCCGTCCTTTCGCCGTGACCGTCCACTTCCTCGCCGTCTGATTCAGACTCGTAGGCGGTCACGTCCTCGTCCCCCCACACGGTGGGGATCCCCTTGTAGCAAATACGAGCCTTCGGCTTCTGACCTCGACCCAAGCCGAAACTGAATCCCACTTGCACACCCCTCATGTGGGAGTACACAGACGGCAGTTTGGTCCTCCAGCGAGAAGACGAAGCGCCACCTGAGCGTAGCTGCAAGAAGAGAAAAACTCCCACAAAGGCCGCCAGAATAAAGGCACAGCTGAGCACCGCCACAACGGCAGCAAGATGAGTAGGCGAGGACGCGCTGAGGTCAGGCGGTTCCTTGCTTCCTTTTCTTTTACTGTCATCTGCTTCTGCTGCTGGAACATCTCCTCCGGGCTCACCTCCAGCTAAAGGGGATTTACGTTGGACCTGGTTCAAATGGAGGCAGGAGTTGAGGACCAGATGGCTGTGAGGTGGACAGGAAAGGCAGTCCGTTGGACCCACTCCGGAGCAGGTGAGACAGGTGGAGTGACAGGGCAGGCAAGCTTGGACGGAAGACAGGTCCACCCAGTTCTCCAGGGAGAGGTTGAGGAGCTGGGGCCCTGATGTGAAACCGGGAGGGCAAAACTTCACACAGCCTTGGAGGAAGAGGGAGAATCCACGACTGCATTCTGTACGTTGGTGCAGACAAGACCGTACTTTAGTATGCGGCATCCTCACCTCCACTGCTGCTCCAGTCTCAAAACTCAAAATCCTGCATTGCCAAAACAAACCCGAGCAGAATGAAGATTTCTCTTCTCAGGTTCTTTCTATGTTCCACCAATGTTCTTGTCTTAGGTAACTGAAATACGAATCGCTTTAATACTAGCACATTGGAATAAAGTATATTATGAGCAATGAGGGCTTGAGTCCAAAGACAATAAACATAAACATTCATTCATTCATTTTCTACTAATCACAGGGCACATATAGACAAACAACCATTCACACTCACATTCATACCTATGGACAATTTGGAGTCGACAAATTAACCTAGCATGTTTTTGGAATGTGAGAGGAAACCGAAAAAAAACCACGGGGAGAACATGCAAACTCCACACAGAGATGGCCGAAGGTGGAATTGAACCCTGGTTTCCTAGCTGTGAGGTCTGCGCGCTAACCACTCGCCCTAACATAAACATACCATAAGGAATTATAGACCGTTTCTGGACGTGTTTTTAGTCTTATATACTAGTTTGATGAAGTCAAAGCCAGCTGGGATAGGCTATGAACAGGATATGCCAGGGGTGGGCAAACTACGGCCCCGGGGGCCAAATTCGGTCCACCAAGCGTTTGAATCCGGCCCGTCAATTTCAACTTTTAACATACAAACTGGCAACATGACTTGCAAGTCGGATGTCTTATTTAGTAAAATAAATAAATAAAAAATAACAAAAGTGTAAAATTAAATGACATAGTTTGATGTGGTCTGATGTTTAAAGTGCTCCTTAGGTATAGTATAACACTCCTAGTATAACACTTTTACTGATAAAATTAGACAAATAATTCAAGAGAAATGATAAGCATAAAATAGTGTGTGTGTGTGTTAAATATACCGTATTTTCCGGACTATAAGTCACACTTTTTTCATAGGTTGGCTGTCCCTGCCACTTATACTCCAGAGCGACTTATAAATGAAAAAACTGTTTATGTTACATAAACACTGGACACCTTTTCTGTTCATGTTTATTTCATGAGAAAAAAACATTTCTCCTACTTTTTTTTTTGGGTCTTCAGTAATCAGCAGTAGAACACACCTAAGTTTCAGGAAAATATCAGCTCCCAACAAAAAAAAAGAGATATTTTTTTTCGTGTGAAAGTTCAAATATCTAAACAACACAACTATAAACAACACAAAAATGGTTGTTTCATATGAAAATAATTACAAAGATAACCCCATGAACTATTTACAATTGTCAGATTTGGAACTAAACTGGGCGTGTGCAAAATAGGTACAAATACATAATTGGTATTGATTGAACTAAGATTGGTATTTCGTATGGGAAAAAAAAATTGCTTCAGTTTCCATTTCTTTACGACCTTTTGAAAGAGATTAATGACCAAAACCGAGAAAAAAATTGTTAAGAATATTTTGTGTATATACGAATCGTACGATGGTTAGCGCAGAGACCTCACAGTTGGGAGACCCGAGTTCAATCCCACCCTCGGCCATCTCTGTGAGTTTGCATGTTCTCCCCGTGCATGCGTGGGTTTTCTCCGGGTACTCCGGTTTCCTCCCACATTCCAAAAACATGCTAGGTTAATCGGCGACTCCAAATTGTCCATAGGTATGAATGTGAGTGTGAATGGTTGTTTGTCTATATGTGCCCTGTGATTGGCTGGCCACCAGTCTAGGGTGTACCCCGCGGATAAGCGGTAGAAAATGAATGAATGAAAATGTTTTTCTTCTACTTTTTTGGTCTTTCCAAAAAGCAATCAGCAGTAGAACATACATAAGTTTCAGGAAAATATCAGCTCCCAACAAAAAAAAAAAAGGAGAATTTTTTTTTGGTTTGTTTTTGTGACAGTTCAAATATCTAATCAAAACAACTAAAAACAACACAAAAAATAGTTTCATATGAAAATAATTTACTTACAAATATAACCCCCATTAACTATTTACAACACATATTTGGCATTGAATTAACTAAAATTGGTATTTCGTATGGGAAAAAAAATATTTCCATTTCTTTCCGACCTTTTGAAAGAGACTTATGACCAAAATATTAATATATTAAGAATATTTTGCATATATATGAATTGTAGGATTTCTACAGGAAGAGCAATTACAACACAATATATCATTAGCTTATCTTAACGTAAACATCTCACCTATGCAGATTTGCTGGGCATCAAACGTCTTGCAGCTATTGTTGGAAGGCCGAGGAAAGTCAGACGAAAGGGGGCTGGTCACACTGGGTCCCGTCCCCCACAGGATGAGATTAAATTGACTCAACACACCTGAAACAGACAAGACACGCGTGATCATGAGCGAAGACAGGAAGCCGGAGACATGTCATTCATTTGCTGTTGCACCTCGCCGCTCTGAGACCGTGTGTGTGTGTGTGTTTGGGCGGTAACGGTGCCAAGCGGATGTGAGTGTAAATCAGCTCATTTTCAACGACTGACACACATCACGCACCACAACCCAGCATAATTTCACACGCTAGGATGGAGTATTGCCACTGTTGATGTTTCCTGTGTAAACAAACAAGACGGGTAGCAATGCTGATGGGCTCGCCTTTAAATCACAGCCATTTTTGGATCAGATAAACTGAGAAATGTGTGCTTAAGGAGACTCTTCGGGAGCACCTACATGTCATATACTCTTATTTCCCACCCACATGCGTCACACAAACACAATCTTTGCAATAAGAACTGAATTGCAAAGTTTGTTTTTTCACTGACACCAGTAGTAACCAGCTAGTAGTTTCTCTGGCGACCAGTCCAGGGAGCCCCTCGCTCAAGGATACCTGCAGGATGGATGGTTAGCTATAAACAGAAAAATATACAAACTTTTTCAGTGCTTTGGTTCCGATTTTCTACAATAAAAGCTCTGATAAAACATTCCACTGTTCTCAAATATCTTAATTTTTATTTTTCTGCACAAAATAAGATGAAAAATAAATAAACAAATCAAGAATAAAAAAAATCAATCAGTAATAAATAAATTTAATAATAATAATAAAACAGCAAATAATAAAAACTTAAGAAACCACATATAGTTGGTGGGTAGACAAATTATTTTTTTCACATTAAAATGAACAAAGCATTATTAGAGCCCTGTAGACATGACAAAACACGACTGTAGTCACATTTATACTCTTTTTATTTACAACATATTGCGCAACTGCAGGGTCTTGAGACACATGCTAACTCGCAAACTAGAGAGCTAGCGACCTAAACGGTAGCCTTCAAGTTATTTCCTTTCAACTTAAATAGCCAAAAACTTACCACTTCCACACAAATAGGGAGGATAACTATTAACAGTTATTTAACCTTTAACATGAACATTAATCAAATGTAATATTTTTTCTGGGTACATGATACCATACAGCATCCATATCAAACTTGCACGGGCCGCACTAACATTAAACTTTCATACGAAGGCGGGGGCCTCAAACTAGTGTCCTGCGGGCCACATTTGGCCCGCGGGCCGCGTGTTTGAGACACCTGAGATAACATGCATGAGTTAGAGTAATACATTCATTAACTAATTCATTCATTTTCTACCGCTTATCCTCACAAGGGTTATGGGGGTGCTGGAGCCTATCCCAGCTGTCTTCAGGCAAGAGGCGGGGTACACCCTGGACTGGTGGCCAGCCAATCACAGGGCACATATAGACAAACAACCATTCACACTCACATTCATACCTATGGACAATTTGGAGTCGCCAATGAACCTGTAGGGAGAACATGCAAACTCCACACAGAGATGGCCAAGGGTGGAATTGAACCCGGGTCTCCTAGCTGTGAGGTCTGCACGCTAACCACTCAAAATGTTTTTTAGAATAAAAAAAAAAATTGTATGTGCTTTATGTAAAACTGGATTTTTTTTCCATTTGTGCGGGTAATAAAGTCTGATTGTATTCTACTATAAATATTGAAAATGGCCTGCGGTATGACACCATGCAGTCCTCCACCACTGCAAACTATCATAATAATAATAATAAATGAAGCAAAATCGATTTTTGGATGCAGCTCATGTATTGCTTCATTGGTTTTCAACCAAGGTTGATTTTTACTTTTTAACATTTAATGAGTGTGAAACCTGGATTTTTATATTTATTTTGCTCTTTGTCATGAAATCAGATATTAAAAAAAGTTTTTGAGGGTAATGGAAAAGGGTTGGAAAGTCGCGGAGTCGCTAATAAGTCATATCCGGCCTTTAATAGACAATTTCCTACCTGGTAAAAATAATATGTTTTTATAATCAAAACAGTTGTTGTGGTTCAGATTGATTTGTCTCCCCACATACAAAAAAAAAAGGACAGGATGGGTCCGGGAAGGAAATGATATACCTTCCATTTTACGAGCCAGCAAAGGTCAGTCAGCGGGTGTGTTTCAATGCAATCAATAGAAGCCAAAACAGTCTTAACCCCAACAGAGACGGTCTTACTTTATCTTTCAAGTGTTTTTCCCCGCGTTGCATCTTCTTCTGTCCTCGTGCGACAACCCAATGAATTACAAAGACACTTTTTACTGCCGCCGACAAGCACAAAAGCGCAAGGTTGGGTGCTATTGTTGTTAATTGCCTCTCGTTGAGTCGCTTTTTTTTTTAGTTATAGCGACACTCAGAATCAATCAAAGCCATTGTGAATTGGAAGGTTTGTAGTTTGCAGAAACCTAACAGAGAAATAACTAAGATTAATTCGAATCTGTAATTAATCGATCTATTTAATTTGGTCATAAAAGTTAACATGGTGGGCTGCACGGCGGTCGTGTGGTTAGCGCACAGACCTCACAGCTAGGAGACCCGGGTTCAATTCCACCCTCCACGCACCATCTCTGTGTGGAGTTTGCATGTTCTCCCCGTGCATGCGTGGGTTTTCTCCGGGTACTCCGGTTTCCTTCCAACATTCCAAAAACATATTACCAAAAGAAAATTTTAAGGAAAACTGTCAGCCTTGAACACACAATCTATCTTCTGTGCATTCTAAAGATATACAAACAGATAAAAAGAGCCAGCTAAGAATCTAAGTACTCCGGTTTCCTCCCACATTCCAAAAACATGCTAGGTTAATTAGCGACTCCAAATTGTCCATAGGTATGAATGTGAGTGTGAATGGTTGTTTGTCTATATGTGTCCTGTGATTGGCTGGCGACCAGTCCAGAGTGTACCCTGGATATACCCACTAAGGAAGTTCTGGTAATGCTTAAAATGATCAAAATACTGTACCTGTTGTTAGAGGTGTTTTAATAGCTAGTTTTGTAGGCAGAATAGGCGAGTCCCATTACTTGTATAAATTAGCTGTTTTATATCTCGGTTGCACGGTGATTGAGTGGTTAGCGCGCAGGTCTCACAGCTTCCATTTTTCTCCAGAGAACATGCAAACTTGCAAATTCCACACAGGGTGGAATTGAACCCTGGTCTGCGCGCTAACCACTCAACCGCCGTGCCGCCCCCCCAACTGTTTCCAAACATGCCAAAACACAATGACTGCCCACCCTTGTTTTCCACCCTCAACAACTCAAGCACAAGAATCCCAAAGCAAAAAAAAACTCGATTTAAACTGGATTTTCAAAAACAGCACCCCTAGTTATGATGTTGCATAAAAACGAGTGCATGCTTTAATCTAAACTCATTAAATAAATGCAAATACACACTAACACAACAACAAATCGACAACCTTTTCTACCATTTTGTCCATGTAATACTGTAGTGGGATAATGAGTCAAATTTCAATGCAGCAAGCAAATTATTGTTATGTATTATTATTATGCATCAGTATGATAAGAATGTGCATAAGAATTCCCACATCACTTATGGATGAATGGAAGTTGGGTTACCATAGTCACGGCCATTTGGTGCAACATTTTCTATTTCCAAGGTCCATTCCCCTTGAGGATCCTCATCCCACGAGTGAGTGGTCATAAAGGCCCAGTCATTGAATCCCTCGGTAGAGAAGTCATTTGGTCTGCAAGAATAGGGATTGTGTCATTTTCTTTGTATTTTGGAATGCAAAACACGTTTTGGAGAGTGATAAAAAGGATGGATATATTTGAGCACCCTCACAAGAATATCACACATCATTTTGGAAAAAAGAAAGAGAAAACTTTGCTTTAGCAACCCTAATTAAACATGAATGTTTAATCTTTATTTTTTAACAAAACATCATAAAAAAAGTTAGACAACTTGAGCATCCGCTACCTAAAAAGTCGAGTAGCAACTCATTAGAAAAAAAACTGCAACCACGCAGCACTGAAGTTTGCACTTTCAACATTCATTTTAAAGAAGCACTTTGCAGTTGTGATGTGTGCTTGCTAGAAATAGTTAATTGAGACACATCACATAGAAACATATTAGATCATGCTACGTATAAATAAACCATATTTTGTTTTGGTATGGCAGCAAAAGAGAAACGCTGACATGTTTATGCAGATATTGATAGAATTGTAAAAACAAACGATTCACTCGGGTGTCTATTTGTTTCAAGCATCAGAGAGTCACATAGCATTTCAGTATGTGGAATCAAACTATGGAATGGATTGAGTAAGGACCTCAAACAATGCACAACGATGAGCCAATTCAAGAAACAATACAAGCAGTTGATGTTTGCTAAATACAAGGATGAAGAGTCTTGAACCAGTCATGATGTGCTATATATATCACTATATTGACACTTACTATGGTACCCATTATGTCATTGGATGCGCATATACCTCCTACTTCGGTACGTGAAAAAACTAAAATTAATAAAATTAATAAAATTAATAAAATTAATACAATTAATAAAATTAATAAAATTAATAAAATAAAAATTTATAAAATTAATAAAATCAATTATTTTAATTATTAATAATCTATTAATATTATTAATAATTTATTTGTAGTTTTATTAATTAATAAAAGTAATAAAATAATTTTATTAATTTACTAATAAAATTAATTAATTTTATTAAAAAATAAAAATAAAATAAAAATAAAAATAAAAATAAAAATAAAAATAAAAATAAAAATAAAAATAAAAATAAAAATAAAAATAAAAATAAAAATAAAAATAAAAATAAAAATAAAAATAAAAATAAAAATAAAAATAAAAAATTATAAAAAATAACGTAACATAAAAAAACTTAAAATATATTAGGAAAGCAGGAAGTGAACAAATGTAACAGTTACTGATTAAAAATTTGTAAAAAATAAAAAAAATGTAACTATATTAGGAAAGCAGGAAGTGAACAAATGTAACAGTTCCTGATTAAAAAATTTAAAAAAATAAAAAAAATGTAACTATATTAGGAAAGCAGGAAGTGAACAAATGTAACAAAAAAATTAAAAATGAAAAAAAAAAACTGTATTATGGAAAGCAGGAAGTGAACAAATGTAACAGTTACTGATTGTAAAAGTACCAGATGGAGGGGTAGGATTTAATAAGCTTTGCTTCTTCCTACTCCTTTTGGACATGTGGAACTGGGAACTGATTATGTGATGCATTCAATTGCAATCTGATGCATGTTCAAATGAAATAAAACCATTATCATTACAATGTCAATGTCTTATAAATGTCTTGATCATGCGACACCGTAATTTGCCAAGCACTAGTGGGTACCTCGCTTCCCTAGTGTGGGGATATTTCAGTGTATGTGTGAAAAATGGTGTGTAGAGCTGTGTGGGGGATTGTGTACCTGGCAAACAAGAGGGTGGATCGTGTGCCCAGTGGACTGATGAGATGAATGGCCAGCTTGCCTCTCTGGTTGTGAAGGAGAGTGAGCCGAGCCTGAACATGCTCCAGAGAGCTGACGTAGTCTGGCCGTCCCCAGCAGGCGTCGATGGTCTTCCTAAACACCAGCTTGCTTCCGATGTCTCTGCGGATTCCAGGAGAGAGTTTAATGTTGTGTGTCTCGGCAAATAAACACAGGGCACTCCTTCGGGGGGTGTGTGGGGGGGGGGGGGGGACACTCACCTTGGTTCTGTGAGCATGGTGTGAATACACTGGTGCTGCAACCCCACTCTGGTCCAGTTCTGTGCTAAAGCCACCATTGCACCAGCGTCCAGGAGGCCATAACCAAAGGAATGGCTCACTGTGGGAGGAGAAAAATGTGCTGTCAATCTCACATCCCATTTTTCTTCATCAGAAATGGATTGATTGATTTACAGAGACTACAACCACACTGCATTACTGGAGGAAAATATAAGCAATACTTATTTTTCTTATGCAACAGTGATGCAAAAGATTACTTTTACCTCTATTGTTTATTATCACCAACAAAGTTTCACCAATATACAAGACATGTACAACCTTGGTACAAGGTTCAATTCTCCTACCCGACAATGGCAACGGCAGCCAGAATGCCCACATTTCGTTTTGCAGGCGCATTTTCAAGCATACAAAGGACTAAAGTATCTAAAATACAAATATAAGTCATTCAAAAGACGCATTCAAAATAACAGTATATAAAGATACTGTAACATTTGGTGAGGCGAGATATTACGTATGCCTTAGAGTACATTTTGTTTATGCCAACTATATTGGGTAATACAAGTGTAAATGTGACTATAGGGGTGTTATTTCATGTCTAGAGGGCTCTCATAATGTTAAAAACTGTATTTAAAAGGTTGTAAACATGCTTTCTATTTAAATACTAAAATATTTGAGTCCAAATAGCCTAGAACTAAATGAGTGATTACTGTTGTTCATTCAAGATTCATCCAAAATATGAACAAAAAATACATTACATTAAGAATATTTTTACATACAGAAAACAATATGAAATTATTATAAACTATGAACGTATAGAACCTTTAGTGGACCCTGTTGCGATTACGTACAATAGTGTTTCTCATCGTCGTTATCAAATTGCTTTCTTTGGCCCCATGACAGGTTATTTAGCAGTTCAATCAGAAATGTGATGACAGTGAATGAGCAGCTCATAATGTTGCAAATGGACTAGTTGGTTATGGGAATTATTGTACAAAAACCCACAGGCAAAAAATCAATAAATTCTGCAAGAAATGAATCAAAACAAAATCTGGGCACACAAAAATGCTAATGGTAATGCTTTTATTTTATTTGAACATGCATCAGATTACAATTGAATGCATCACATAATCAGTTCACAGTTCCACATGTCCAAAAGGAGTAGGAAGAAGCAAAGCTTATTAAATCCTACCCCTCCATCTGGTACTTTTACAATCAGTAACGGTTACATTTGTTCACTTCCTGCTTTCCATAATACAGTTTAAGGTTTTTTTTGTTTTTTTTTAAATAATGTACCTCGTACCGAAGTAGGAGGTGATATGAGCATCCAATGACATAATGGGTACCATAGTAAGTGTCAATATAGTGATATATATAGCACATCATGACTGGTTCAAAGGGACTCCATAGGGAAATTACTCATAATCTTAATTGTAGTCTAAAATAAATATGATATTTTTATTTTTACAAGGCAGCTGAATGTGTGTAATCCATCGTGCAAAACATTGTGGGATAATTTCTTACTGCAATTTGTGTCACTTCGCTAATTCGTCATTGGAGGACAAAAACATATCCCATTAAGCTGGACACTTCAAATGTCTGATTCCATGTGTTGCTGCTCGCTGACTGAGGGTGTGAGGTATTGTCCATCCCCTGTCAGTCACAGCGCTGACATCCTGTAAAGAAATGATTCTAAACTGGTTGGTCGCGGTGGTGTTTTTAGTGGTTCGCCAATATTGCCCAAATATTGTGTACTGACCCCATGTCCCTGAATGCACCTCACGTCAGTGCTATGTGCCATGCAATTTAACATGCCGTCCTTTCGACATATTACTAGATCTGCTTTATATATGCTGGAAAAGAGCATGTTATAAAGAGAGCGTCTCACTGCTCACTTTGTGTTGGGTGGGGAATTCCGCCCACATTGAAGACTCACAGGCACAGTTTCATGCCCAGTTCCATCTATTCATATCCAGTTAGATCTATTGAACCAGGCAGAGGTGTGAACCTCAAAAGAATCATATTAATAAATTGGTCACCTCGTACTTCAGTACGGGACAAAACATTTTAAAATTAAAAATAAAAACAAAACAAAACAAAAATAAAAAATAAAAATAAAAAAATCTAAAAAATAAAATAACATAAAAAACTTAAAACATACTAGGAAAGCAGGAAGTGAACAAATGTAACAGTTACTGATTAAAAATTTAAAAAAAATTTAACTATATTAGGAAAGCAGGAAGTGAACAAATGTAACAGTTACTGATTAGAAAAATTAAAAAAATTAAAAAAATGTAACTATATTAGGAAAGCAGGAAGTGAACAAATGTAACAGTTACTGATTAAAAAATTAAAAATATATATATATATTTTTAAAACTATATTAGGAAAACAGGAAGTGAACAAATGTAACAAAAAAAATAAAAAATAAAAACAAAACACTTACTATGGTACCCATTATGTCATTGGATGCTTATATCACCTTGTACTCCGGTACGAGGTGCATTATTAAAAAACAAACAAACCCTAAACTGTATTATGGAAAGCAGGAAGTGAACAAATGTAACAGTTACTGATTGTAAAAGTACCAGATGGAGGGGTAGGATTTAATAATCTTTGCTTCTTCCTACTCCTTTTGGACATGTGGAACTGTGAACTGATTATGTGATGCATTCAATTGCAATCTGATGCATGTTCAAATTAAATAAAACCATTATCATTACTGTATATATTTAGAAGGTCATAAAAAGGTCACCATAACAAGATCACAATGTATAATTGAGTTACTTTTGAATGAAATGAAACAAATAACTTGAAAGACAGTCTTTTTTTGTCTGTTTGTGATCAAGTGTAGCATTAGCTTGTTAGCTTCAATGCTAGATGCCATTCAATGTAATGCATTGAATGCATTCAATTGTAATCTGATGCATGTTCAAATGAAATAAAACCATTACCATTACATTCGAAAGCAAGTAACCTCTGCAAACTTGTTGCAAACAGGCACTTTAAATATAAGATATACAAAATTTTAGCTGTAGTACGATTTGCATCATCGCTTGTCATTGAAAGCCGCTGAGGGTCTCGCAGCCAAACCAGTTAAGAAAAGCTCCTGTAAAAAGACAGCCACAGTCCCATTCACGGCAAGTTTTTGGACTGTGGGAGGGACCTGGAGTACCTGCAGCGAACCCATTCAACACAGATAGAACATCCTAACAGTGCTTTTACCTCTGCGTCCCACACCGTTGGTCCTCCAGTCCCCAGCGCTGAGATTTCTTGGGCGGGCCGTTCTCACCACCAAGTGCTGCATGTCCCTCCAGGTGAGGTTCATACTGGAAAAGAAGAAGAAAAAAAGAGCTAATCTGTCTTTGTGCCACCAAGCCGTAGACACTGTAACTCAGTCCACATTACACACATTATGAGAGCTGTCATGTTGCGTTGACCTCTTGACTACACAGTAAAAAAAATGTAAGAATGTGAGATATGAAAAAGGTTAAAAGTCTGTCGCCATCATTGAAATATGATCCACAAGAGCAGTACATTTCAAGAAAGGCACAGCAGAGGCCCTGAGGACTATGTCAGTTAACTATGACAAAGCTCCAGGTTCACATTAAGGTTTTAACACCAGCATTAAAGTTCAGTGACCACAGTAAAATATTTGATACCAAGAAGGAATGTGTCTAGACCTCTTTGTAATGACAGTGGTAGGATAAAGTTGGATTCCACATTGTCAAAAACTCTATTTAATGTTTGCTTTTTTAAAACAAAGTAGATTCAAAAAATAGAATTGTGCCGTACGATGCGACATCAGCGTTCACATCTTTACATCCCCAAGATTTCCCATCATTTCAATATCACCTCAGTGTGTGGTAAAAAAAGGAAAATGATAAAAGTAATGGAACAGCAGGAAGCCAAAACGCTATTGCTCTTAACCGAATCCATCTGTCATGTAGTGCAAATTTATAGATAAGATTACACAGTGATGAACTAGTGAACTGTCACAGATGACAAGTGTGAAGTCCTAGCCAAAGAGATCAGAGTTTGAAAAATGACTTTCTGGAAAAGTACTGACAAAAACAAAATCACAAACCTTTAATCAAAGCTTCTAGACATGATGTGTATCTTGGGCATTAATGGCCCTCGCTTGGACGGAAAGAAACGTGTATTCCCATCTGACTTTTCATGTTGTCATGGAAATAAAAAATCATTTACTGGTATAACTTATGTATTCTCATGCTCTTATACAGTGGTATGAAAAATTATCTGATCTTTGTCAAAATCACACAGATGAAAAAACAGTGTCTGCTTTAACTAAAACCACCCAAACATTTATAGGGTTTCATATTTTAATATTTTTTTATCTGTCACTTTTCATGTTGTCATGGAAATAAAAAGTCATTGACTGGTATAACTTATGTATGCTCATGCTCCTACACAGTGGTATGAAAAAGTATCCAAATCTTGTGGAATTTCTCACATTTCTGCATAAAACCACGATCAAATGTGATCTGATCTTTGTCAAAATCACACAGATGAAAAAAACAGTGTCTGCTTTAACTAAAACCACCCAAACATTTATAGGGTTTCATATTTTAATATTTTTTTATCTGTCACTTTTCATGTTGTCATGGAAATAAAAAGTAATTGACTGGTATAACTTATGTATGCTCATGCTCCTACACAGTGGTATGAAAAAGTATCCGAATCTTGTGGAATTTCGCACATTTCTGCATAAAATCACCATTAAATGTGATCTGATCTTTGTCAGAATCACACAGACAAAAAAATATTAAAATATGAAACCCTATAAATGTTTGGGTGGTTTTAGTTAAAGCAGACACTGTTTTTTCAGTTTTTTACATTTCTGCATAAAATCACCATCAAATGTGATTTTATCTTCGTCAAAATCACACAGATGAAAAAATATTAAAATATGAAAACCTATAAATGTTTGGGTGGTTTTAGTTAAAGCAGACACTGTTTTTTTTCAGTTTTTTACATTTCTGCATAAAATCACCATCAAATGTGATTTTATCTTTGTCAAAATCACACAGATGAAAAAATATTAAAATATGAAAACCTATAAATGTTTGGGTGGTTTTAGTTAAAGCAGACACTGTTTTTTCATCTGTGTGATTTTGACAAAGATCAGATCACATTTGATGATGATGATTTTATGCAGAAATGTGGGAAATTCCAATAGCTTTTTCCTACCACTGTAAGCTATATGCGTTATTTTTAGAACTGTTGTAGGTTTTCAACACATTGTGTTTTACATGTAACATAATTAACTTTCAAGCAGCAAGTTGTACCATAAATGTGAAAAGCACTTGGAAAGTGCCAGCAAATTATGGTGGTTTGAGCAGGCTTCCTCTTTCGATGCTACCCCCTGCCAAGAACCAGTAGGGGTCCTGAAAATAGTGTTGGAACCCGAGCATATAAGGAGGTATATTCTTTTGGTGTAACAAAGAAGTTGGCTTCTGAAGTGATGTAATTCATTTGCACATATTGAGGCATAAGAGTTTCAGTCAGAAATCCATTCTTGGTGAACTCTGTGTTATCTGATCCGTTTGCAAAGGTAATAAACTGCTCAGGTTCTATGTCTTTATGTCAGACAATATCTTAGGATAGAACGACATCAAAAACACAAGACAGCCATCATTTAAAATTAGGGCTCTCAAATGATTACAATTTGTCATAGTTAATTAATCATGATTAATCACCAATTCAACTATGTGTGAAATATGTCAATTTTAACTGTATTTTGTGAGTGTGTTCATTTTCTATCGCTTATTCTCACAAGGGCCGCGGTGGTGCTGGAGCCTATCCCAGCTGTCTTTGCCATATAGACAAACAACCATTCACACTCACATTCATACCTATGGACAATTTGGAGTCGCCAATTAACCTAGCATGTTTTTGGAATGTGGGAGGAAACCGGAGTACCCGGAGAAAACCCACGCATGCACGGGGAGAACATGGAAACTCCACACAGAGATGGCCGAGGGTGGAATTGAACTCGAGTGTCTTAGCTGTGAGGCCTGCGTGCTAACCCCCCTCCACCGTGCAGCTCACTGTATTTTGTAAACAGAAATAAAAATTGAACATTTCAATCACACATTAACAGCGTTATTGTGAGCAATGTGAAGTTGTGTTCAAAGACACTGCGTCATTTAAGTTGAATTCACATGTTTGGATGGTACGTGTATTTTCTGGGATTTTTGAGCATGCTTAAATGCAGCAAACTGTATCTCCACTTAAAGTGATAAGAATAACCACTGGACTGGAATGGTGTTGGAATTGGACTGCTGTTGATGTGTTCAGGTCAGAATAAAGTCATAAAAGAGCGTCAGACTCCTCCTCCGCCTCCTCCGTCTACCAACATGACACAAAGGTGTGCCTTCCCATTATGAGCATGTGTTAATTGCACTAAAAATGTGTATCTAATTAATTAAATTAATTAGTTACTGCCTACCGTGCTATTTTTGACACTCCTATTTAAAATCTATGTTTGTCTAACACAAAACAAAATAACATCTTTGAGTGTAAATAACATAAAAAACTGGTATTGATTATCTTTGAACTAAGCTACCCATGCCTTCTTACGTCTACATTTTCATATCAGTCATTTACTTAACACTAAAGGCATGATAATGGTAATGGTTTTATTTCATTTGAACATGCATCAGATTACAATTGAATGCATCACATAATCAGTTCACAGTTCCACATGTCCAAAAGGAGTAGGAAGAAGCAAAGCTTATTAAATCCTACCCCTCCATCTGGTACTTTTACAATCGGTAACTGTTACATTTGTTCACTTCCTGCTTTCTTCATATGGTTTAAGGTTTAAAAAAAAATCAGTAACTGTTACATTTGTTCACTTCCTGCTTTCCTAATATATTTTAAGTTTTTTATATTTTTTTATTTTTTTGTCACGTACCGAAGTACAAGGTGATATGACCATACAATGACATAATGGGTACCATAGTAAGTGTCAATATAGTGATATATATAGTACATCATGACTGGTTCAAGACTCTTCATCCTTGTATTTAGCAAACATCAACTGCTTGTATTGTTTCTTGAATTGGCTCATCGTTGTGCATCGTGAATATTGCAAAAAAGTGAATATGTGGCTTTCAGGTACGAATTAATCTAACTATCATCAGATCAATTCACACGATCCCATTTAGTCTTACTCAAGAAGATAGTAACCCTTTAAGTGATAATATCAGTTTTGTTTTTTACCTTGTTGAGTGCTGATAAGGTACCTGTGCAGCAACAAGCACCAGACACTTAACACTTTGTCCATCGCTCTGCTTGCTGAGATAAAGTGAGCCTGTATGCGTGCACTAAAACTGTGAGATTATAAGAGATTTAAGACAAAATCCTGTAAATGAATTACTGCTCTGGGAAGTAGTAGCATTATGTAGATTACGGGAACTTAATATGCATAAGATATGACAAAAGATAATCCCATAATGGAACTGCTGAGTAATGTGAATTGGTGAGATTTAATGCGAAACATTCTCTGGTTTGAGCTATCACCTTAGAGATATTCTGTGAGTGGAGGCTGAAGTTTGGTCTGCTTTGTCTGGGAAATTAACTGATTATAAGATCACTTTGCTAAGGGAAGAACGTCTTGGGCTGGGATTTAGGCCAGTGCCGTCTCTCAAGAGTTCGTAGACTTTTTCACATTTACCTCAGACCCTACAGTGCTGCATACAAAATGAGACTATAGATAAAATACTAGAAAATTTTGATGGACTTGCCACCTGCGCTGTGAATCTCGGGCCCGGTGTGCCAATGGCTACCATGCTAGCACCTAGCAAGAAAGCCTCAAGTCCAAAAAGTGTCCAGGCAGTCCGATAGTGTCCCCACATCATACCATGTGTCTATTTGCATTTAGACATGAGTAAATTAGCTTAAATGCTAACATGCTAACGGCTATCATGCTAGCACCTTGCAAGACAGCCTCAGGTCCCGAAAAGTTTGGGGCAGTCTCACAGTGTCCCCACATCATGCCATGTGTGTATTTGCCTTTAGACATGAGTAAATTAGCTAAAATGCTAACATGCTAACAATCACCATGCTAACACCTAGCAAGACAGCCTCAAGTCCAAAAAGTCTCCAGGCAGTCCGATAGTGTCCCCACATCATACCGTGTGTGTATTTGCCTTTATATATGAGTAAATTAGCTAAAATGCTAACATGCTAACAGTCATCATGCTAGCACCTAGCAAGAGGGCCTCAAGTTTAGAAAGTGCCAAGGTTGTCCTATAATCTCCCTACATCATGCCATGTGTGTATTTGCCTTTAGACATGAGTAAATTAGCTTAAATGCTAACATGCTAGCAATTAGCATTTAGCCACAGAGAGAGTTGAGAAGTCTGTAAATTCACATTTTTCCTGGATTGTGGCTGTTCGAAAAATAGAACAGGTGTACCTAATCTAGTGGCCCATTTTTGAACGTGTTGGTGAATAGCGTCGGCATGGTTACACAAAACGTTCCAAAAAATAAATACCGCTGTAGTCCTGAGCGTCAGGATTCCCGGCGGTGTAACATGTGTGGGGGGGTCCTTCTTGCGGTTTTGGCCGCATTACGCGCGCAAAAATGGGAAGATTAAGATATAATAATAGCTAAACATCACAAGGAATAACAATATGGGCTTGCTCAGTAACGCAAGCCCCAGCTGCTATGTAATGCAAGTCTATGGGGCTTGCATTACTGAGCAAGCCCATATTGTTATGGGCTTGCTCAGTAATGCAAGCCCCATAGACAGCTGCTAAGCAGCAGTCTATGGGGCTTGCATTACTGAGCAAGCCCATAATAAGACTATTAGAATGACCACAAGGCCTCATACATGGCGGTAAAAAGAGAATGATTCAACTCACTTGGCCTCCAGTGCCAGGGCAATAATCCCAGCAGCCAGTGGTGCTGAAGCTGACGTTCCCGTGTGAGTGTCTGTGCACTTTTGCCTGAGGTCTGTTGTCACCTTGGGAGATGGGATTGGAGATGGAGAGACACATTTAATTTGACACATTCAGTATTCCACTTCCCTGTGATGGGAGTTTCACAGTGAACGATGAGTGTTAGAAAGACGAGGTCCCGGGAACTTAAAGGGCATCTTTTCTTTTGTAAGCAGCAATAGTAAATAAGAGGGCAGACTGAGCAGGTACTGGAGGTGCGGGCTTGTGTTTCTATTGTGCAATACAGGACAAAGAAACCATAAAAAGGCCAAGGTAGTCAAAGCATGTTGACAGTTTTACCTAATTCACCTACTGACGACTGCATCAGGAGTACTAGGCACCATGTTTGCAATGTTCAATGTTCAATGTTCAGTTTTAGCCCAAAGGTTTCTAGGTTCCTTGGTTTTATTGCCTTAATTGCTTCCTGATTCTGAGATTTTGCGGCTTCAATTATCAAAGCTTTCAATGCTCTTCGGCTCTTATTGCTTTATGGGCTTGGAACCATTTGAACCAACCATTATTTGATCCTCCCAGCCTTGATGGCCACATTGCTATGCAGTCCAGAGGGAAATGAAAGCCTAGGAACCATAGGAACGATGAAGCAAAAGCACTGAGCAATCATGGAGAAATGGAGACATACAACCTAACAATTACGGCACAATGAAGCCATACTACCTTGGAACCATCGAGATTAGAGACCATTGAGCGTTGTAGTCATAAGACCTTGTCATTATTAACCTTCCTCTTGTGTTAGATTTATGGTATCATCTCTTATTAACGGGTCAGTTTTTACCCATGTATTAAATCAGATATAAAATACACTAAAAACAATAAGTTACCATTAAATTTGCTTCTTATGTCTTGGTTACCTTCTTAGGCTTCCTCATTTAATGAAAAAGTTGGTTTTAATACTTTTGGTGTGGGCATGTAGGCCTTTTTTGTCACTATATTCCTTGATTTCAATTTCCAAAAATGGTAAAATGAACCTCAAAAGAATCATATTAATAAATTGGTCATATCACCTCGTACTTCGGTACGGGGCAAAAAATGTAAAAATTAAAAATAAAAACAAAACAAAAAAAATACCTTAAACTGTATTATGGAAAGCAGGAAGTGTACAAATGTTACTGATTGTAAAAGTACCAGATGGAGGGGTAGGATTTAATAAGCTTTGCTTCTTCCTACTCCTTTTGGACATGTGGAACTGTGAACTGATTATGTGATGCATTCAATTGTAATCTGATGCATGTTCAATTTAAATTTCCAAAAATGGTAAAATTAACCTCAAAAGAATCATATTAATAAAATGAATTCTTTTGTTACCTGGCTATTACTGAGGGATATAGAACATATCTCTTAAATCAATTAGTTTTAGTTATTTTCTCATTTTAGTATTAATCACTAAAGAAACATCTATGGTTTTCGGGTGAATTTTGACCCATATATATTAATGTCAAGAAAAGGTAGAAAAAGTTATTGTTTTCATCAACAGAACTTTAGTATAAAGTGAAATAAAAAAGCAGAACAGGTCCAGATCTTGGTTCACTGTACTTCTTGCCATTCTTTCCATGATCCAAATTGTAAATGTGAAATCAGCCAATCAAATGAGTGAATTCTCCTAATTGTATATTTATGATTTCAGTTGTGGCTCAAAATATTGCTTTATAGTCATATTATTATAACCGGGTCAAAACCGACCCTAACAATACAGTGGTCATAATTTCAACCAGACCATTTTAAAATGTAGTAGAAAAAATTTTTTTTTTGGTTTTATTTTGTTGAAATTGAGTTTTCTGACAAAGTCAAAAAGCCTTGATGCAATAAACAAATGTTATGTGATTCTTTTTATGCATTAAAAAAACACTGAAAAATTAAGCCATTGTCCCGTAGAGTCTACTAAGTCATTCATTAAGTCCTGTAAATCAAAATATTTGACATTGGAAATAAAACATTGGTTTAGAAAGAATAAACCTCGATCCCGATGACTGCTAAAGCACCATAACAAACAACCACAGAGGTATCTGTGTTTTGGTGGCCCACAGCCTGCCTTCTCTTTGAAGGGCATGTTACATTTAATGGTTATCTGTTCCTTGTCCCTGAGGCGAGCGTTTCTTGACAAGCAGATCGAAAAAAAAAAAAAAAAAAAAAAGCACGCGGCGTTTCTCAGTACTTGTCAGCTTGGCTTCCTGAATGTTACACATCAGTTGCTCTTATTTTGACAGCAGAGATATACCATTAATATATGTTTACACTAAATTTGAAAGGTGTGTACTTACGGAGAACTATCTTGTGTCTTTTCATTCCAACACAAAACCGTTTGTGCACTTACTATTTGTTTCTCCCCCGGGTTTCCCGAGCTGAAGGTGGACGCAAGAGTGGATGCGCAGGGCTCGCTGTACCACGGCACATTACCGGACTGCGTGGCGCTGCTGATGGATAATGTGTAAATGCTGTTGGTGTAGCCATCACAGTTGCAGTTGTCCTGCTCTCTGCCACCGTTTCCCGACGCCCAAATGAAAATGGAACCGAGTCCGCCACGGCCCTGAGGTTAAAAAAAAAACAAACCAAAGCAACATTATTGCAAATGACTGCACAACTGTATTACAGAGATAGTCCTCCTCTTAAATGCTTTATGAGGTACGTAGTGTCTTTCGAGCAGCTGTACATCTATTACCGTCTAATGTCAGGCGGCATATTGCAACAAAGATAACAAAGTAATTACAAAATCTTCTCGTGCAAACTGCAAACTCTACATCACCCGTTTAATCTCATTACATTTGCGCTGCTACAAACAGGCTGACAATTTTTATGTGATTTATATCTTGTGATTAAAAATGTAACACATTCATTTGGAAGCCTAACAACAAAAACATAGCTTCTTATTATCTTATTACAGTGAACATAATCAAGATTAGTGTGAGCCTTCTTGATTGCTGCATTGGTTATCTTTACCCTTTCAAAAATTCCAATTTTGTAAACGTCTTTCCTCACATAAGATGACCTTTCCCTCCATGTTTGCTCATATAACTGCAGTTCTGCAGATAAGTTCTGTCCTTTTTTGGCCACGATGGACTAAGACAGAGGTCACAGGGCCATCTGCTGTCAGGACTGCACCTTTCTAAAAATACATTTCTACTCATCTCTGGTTTATAAAGGACATTTACTCTCAATTAAAATGAACAGTAACAACTTAGTTCATCATGATATTTGTGAAAAAAAAATTGCTATATGACCACTTATAAATACCTGTACGCAATCATCATAAGTGTGTATTAAATAACCTCCTCAGTGGTTGACACAAGAGCTTCAATCTCTGAGCTAGACTTAATTAGTGCAGACATAATTAAACAACACTGCTGTCTCAAATACAACATTTCATTCTTCCAGTCGACACATATAATTATCATATAATTATATTTTTTCACATTACTTACAAATGGTCTCCGTGCCAGAAGAGTATATAAGAGTATTCCGTAACAAAATGTGCCCAGTGTGCTCTGTAACATTCAATTAGTGCGCCTAATTGAGTCACGACAACCTCAAGCCAATGAATTACTGGTCTCAATTAATAACTAACCACTTTAATTTCAAAGGAGTACATTAGGTTTAAATTTTTTTAATTATTATTATAGCCATTAATCCGTTCCAGAAGGTTTGACTTTAACCAAAATGTTAACGGAATCATTTGTTCGCATTAGAAATAATGTACAATGATGTGAAAAAGTGTTTGCTCCACTACGATTTATTATATTTTATATGTTTTTTGCAAAACTACCCCAACAGCACAGCCACGACTCATCCAAGGGGTCACAAAAGACCCCACAACAATATCCAAAAAACCTCAGCATATGTCTCCACCATAATAAAGACACTGGGCAAAAACAGTTTCAAGACGAAAAGCACTGGAAAACAGTTTTTGTGGTGTGACAAAGACAAAGTTCTACTTTTTGGAAATGTGTGTGTCCCATTACATCTGACGTAAAAGTAACATCAGTAAAATACAGTGGTGGTAGTGTGATGGTCTGTGGCTGTTTTGCTGCTTCAGGACCTGGAAGACTTGCTGTGACAAATGGAACCATAAATTTTGCTGTCCAATTTAGTTTAGTTTTAATTTAGTTATTTATTTAGCTGCTTATTTAGTTATTTAGGGGGCAATATTTCAGCGGAAACTTTTTCCACACAGGGCCATGTCGATTCAGATTTTTTTCTCCCTTCATAAAAAATGTGTTCAATTGTGTTGTCATTGACTAATATCTAAATAATCTGAAACATAATAATTTTAAATATAAATAGAAATAATTATAATTTAATAATCTGAAACATCTAAGTGTGGAATAAAAAATAAAAAATCAGGTCCGGGGCAGACACTTTTTCACACCACTGCATATGTCAAGCAAGGAATGAAGACAAAAAAAAAATGTATTTCTTTCTCTTCACACGTTAAGACTCAGATACACAAAACCACACAAAAGGTACAAACCTTCCTCCTGTTTTCAGTCAAGATGGAGAATATAGACTGATTTTTTTTTTCTTCTTTTATTTGTTTTTTTTTGTTGGTCTGCCTGAAGTTGGAAAGTTCTAATTTTTTAGAAATGTGTGTGTCCCATTACATCTGACGTAAAAGTAAAATCACAACAGTAAAATACAGTGGTGGTAGTGTGATGGTCTGTGGCTGTTTTACTGCTTCAGGACCTGGAAGACTTGCTGTGACAAATGGAACCATAAATTTTGCTGTCTAATTTGGTTTAGTTTTAATTAAGTTTATTATTACTGCTTATTTAGTTGACAATATTTAGGCGGCAACTTTTTCCACACAGAGCCATGTAGATTCAGATTTTTTTCTCCCTTCATAAAAAATGTGTTCAATTGTGTTGTCATTGACTAATATCTAAATAATCTGAAATTTTTAATATAAATATAAATAATTATAAGTTTAATAATGTGAAACATCTAAGTGTGGAAAAACATGCAAAAAAAAAATAAAAAATCAGGTCACGGGCAGACACTTTTTCACACCAATGCATATGTCAAGCAAGGAATGAAGACAAAAAAAAAATGTGTATCTCTTTCTCTTCACACGTTAAGACTCAGATACACAAAACCACACAAAAGGTACAAACCTTCCTCCTGTTTTCAGTCAAGATGGAGAATATAGTCTGATTTTTTTTTCTTATTTTGTTTTTTTTTTGTTGGTCTGCCTGAAGTTGCAAAGCCCTGAATGTTTATTTTTTGCTTTTTGGTATATCATCTGGATGAGCTGTCGAACCGTTGACAGACCAAAAGATTTCTTTTCAGTGCCGCTAGGAACAGCTAGTGGCAAATCGACCCTGAAAATGTGATTTTCAACAACAAATGACCACATCTTGGCCCGTAAACTAAAACAACCTTGTTTATACCGGAACGCGCTTTAAAAGGAATTATTTGCCTAATTAATGGAACCCTGAAGCTTTGATCTTTTCTAACACTGTCAGAAATACGCTTTATCCGATCATTTTAAGCCGCAGGTTATGCTGCTAAAGCCCGCAGCCCAATTTATGAGTCGACAATGCCCTTTGCCGCAGGTAACGGTTGCTAGATGAGGAAAGATGAGTGCCAGAGGTTATCTCGCTGACAGCAGCACACACGCAGAACCAGACAGGTCCTGTTGTTCGGCTGTCTGGAGATTTTTCCTCCATGACACAACAAGATTCGTTGAGCGGTGCACATTCGAAGACGTGACCCCCCCCCCCCCCATTCCCAGTATAGTCTCATTTATTTATACACCAATTACTGCAGTGCTCGGTTCCATCTATTGTTCTGCATCGATGGCTGCTGCTGTGTTTTGCTTCATTTCACAAGAATTAATTTTTCCTGCATCCTTCAACTATGTTCCATGAGAAATAATTAGCACTGGACAACATTACCTTTGTAATATTTGAGGGCTAAAGGGGGACAAAGGCACAAAGGACGACTACGTTTGGTTCCTATCCTTGTTAAATCACTGGTGGGTTACACTGTGGGCCGCTGGAGAAATGTCGCAATATTTACTAAGGTCAATTCTAAATCATGGGCTGCACAGCGGTTGAGTGGTTAGCAGCGGAGAACTCACAGCTAGGAGACACAAGTTCAATCCCACCCTCGGCTATCTCTGTGTGGAGTTTGCATGTTCTCACCGTGCATGCGTGGGTTTTCTCCGGTTTCCTCCCACATTCCATAAAATCTGACGTTCTTTTATGACTTTATTCTGACCTGAACACATCAACAGCAGTCCAATTCCAACACCATTCCACCAGCATGCTCAAAAATCCCAGAAAATACACGTACCATCCAAACATGTGAATTCAACTTAAATGACGCAGTGTCTTTGAACGCAACTTCACATTGATAATGTGTGATTGAAATGTTCTGCTACTATTAAAGTTCATTTGTTATCTGTTAATACATACAAATATATAGAATCATTTTTATTTCTGTTTACAAAACACAGTGAGCTGCACTGTGGATGAGTGGTTAGGGGTCAGGCCTCACAGCTAAGACACCCAAGTTCAATTCCAGCCTGGGCTATCTCTATGTGGAGTTTGCATGTTCTCCCCGTGCATGCGTGGGTTTTCTCCGGGTACTCCGGTTTCCTCCCACATTCCATAAATTCTGACGCTCTTTTATGACTTTATTCTGACCTGAACACATCAACAGCAGTCCAATTCCAACACCATTCCAGTCCAGTGGTTATTCTTATCAAGTCGAAATATAATTTGCTGCATTTAAGCATGCTCAAAAATCCCAGAAAATACACATACCATCCAAACATGTGAATTCAACTTAAATGACGCAGTGTCTTTGAACGCAACTTCACATTGCTAATGTGTGATTGAAATGTTCTGCTACTATTAAAGTTCATCTGGAGCTGTTAATACATACAAATATGGCGGACGAGAGGTTAGCGCACAGGCCTCACAGCTAAGACACCCGAGTTCAATTCCACCCTGGGCCATCTCTGTGTGGAGTTTCCATGTTCTCCCCGTGCATGCGTGGGTTTTCTCCGGATACTCCGGTTTCCTCCCACATTCCAAAAACATGCTAGGTTAATTGGCGACTCCAAATTGTCCATAGGTATGAATGGGAGTGTGAATGGTTGTTTGTCTATTTGTGCCCTGTGATTGGCTGGCCACCAGTCCAGGATGTACCCTGCCTCTCGCCCGAAGACAACTGGGATAGGCTCCATCAAAAAAATTAAAAACTATAAAAAAAAACAGAATAAGATATAAGAAAAAATAAGTGTAAAGAATAATATTTTTTTGTCATTAGAACCATGGGTTTCTTTTTCCTTGCCTGGATGGGGGTTCAGATCAGGGGATGTCGTTGTCGATTGTTGCCAGCTTGTAAAGAAAGCCCTTCGAGGCTCTTTAGTGATTAAGGGCTGTATAAATAAATCAGACTTGACTTTACCATCTGGCAGGACTGCCATTCAAATGACTATATTTTATAGTCATGTCCGTCCTACCGTGGGAGTGTGTTTCGATATCTCACAGCGCTTCCAGTTGCAGCGCTTCCTGTTTGTTTAAACTACAGGACACAAGTAGAAATTAGTGGCCTTAAACAGAATTTGCTAATGCATTATTAACTTTGGCAGCATTATTTACATACCTAGCCAAATCAGAGTCAAAATGCAGGTCGCATTTTGACTCAAAAAACAGACGGCATCATGTCACTGACTTACTTCGAGTTATTATTTTTAGCACTGATTAAAAATGCCAAAAGTCCAAGCTCGAAGGCATGACTGACCTTGGTGATTCCCTGCTGAAAAGCCTCCTTGGCCAGCTTAGCAGGGCCGTCCAGCGATTTTCCGTCATCTTCTGGGCCCCAGCTGGCACTGTAAATGTGGATGTGCTGTGGGTTGAGGCTAAGAGAGTGGGCCTCTACGACATCGGTCACCTCCCCATCCAACATACGGACTCCTGTTAAACACAACGTAAAAGCAGCGCAAATTCGGTGAGTGGTCTAATGATAATGAGAGCAGCATAAATAGTCAGGGATGTCCGAAAATATTGTCTGACTCATAATGGCATAAAAGTACAGAGAACCATGATTGCTACCTCAGTATGTCCGAGATCGGGAATTATTTCCAAGTATTGCCTTTGATTATAACTGCTATTTTGGAATGACTGTAACTTGAAACACTTGAATAGCAGCACTGATTACCATGAAACAAGTAGCGCTGCACACACAAAATACCGTAAAAGGCGTGAAAACGACAGAAAACAAAAACAAGAGTCAAGTGAAACAGAACACTAAAGGCTGGTTTTATATGGAGGGAAAATGGTGTCTTCCTTTAATACTTCTAATATCACAGAATCACTTTCTATAACTTGCTTTTCATTTTATATTGTATTATATTTTGACTTATTGGTAATGGTAATGTTTTTATTTCATTTGAACATGCATCAGATTACAATTGAATGCATCACATAATCAGTTCACAGTTCCACATGTCCAAATGGAGTAGGAAGAAGCAAAGCTTATTAAATCCTACCCCTCAATCTGGTACTTTTACAATCAGTAACTGTTACATTTGTTCACTTCCTGCTTTCCATAATACAGTTTTTTTTTTAAATTTTTTTTATTTTTATATTTTGTAATTTTTTGTCCCGTACTGAAGTACGAGGTAATATGACCATACAATTACATTCTTTTATATTACATTACTACATATTATATAGTTATTATAGTAACTGTTGGAGTAGTAAATCCTACCCCTCGATCTGGTACTTTTACAATCAGTAACTGTTACATTTGTTCACTTCCTGCTTTCCATAATACAGTTTAAGGTTTTTTTATTTTTATTTTTTTAATAATGCACCCCGTATCGAAGTAGGAGGTGATATGAGCATCCAATGACATAATGGGTACCATAGTAAGTGTCAATATAGTGATATATATAGCACATCATGACTGGTTCAAGACTCTTCATCCTTGTATTTAGCAAACATCAACTGCTTGTATTGTTTCTTGAATTGGCTCATCGTTGTGCATTGTTTGAGGTCCTTACTCAATCCATTCAATAGTTTGATTCCACATACTGAATCAATCATACTGATGGCTTTTTAACGTAGTCCTAGCATAGAAGTGTTTCAAATTTAGTTCTTTAGTTCTTATTGGATGGTTATTTTTAGCCTTATGCATTACTTTAGCTGTTTGAAAATTAACTATATCAGCAAGTTGAAGTATTTGTGATTTTAGAAATAAAGAGTTAGTATGTTCTCTGTAGGCGGTATTATGAATTATCCTTACTGACCTTTTTTTGCAGTACATTTAGCGAGTGAAGATTGCTTTTATAGTTATTACCCCATATTTCCACACAATAAGTAAGATATTGTAGAACCAGAGAGCAATATTGTGCACAAAAAGTGTTAATTTTTTTAAATAAACCCAAAAGAAACACCATAATCCATTACACAAGTGTTGGCATGGTACTGGTAAGAAAGCCAATCAAGAGCATCTCTAAGAACTGTATATGTAAGACGAGGAAGTGGGGGAAAAAGCCTCTGTGAGGTGACAAGCAGGGGAAGCTTCTCATCAGTTGAATTCCAAACACCAATTTTACTGCCTGGAGCAAAAAGAAAAAAAACATTTTAGCTGCAAACATAAAAAATGTCTAGCTTTAACGAGGACAAAACTTTGCTCTTACATTCTACTTCGATGGACATCCAATGAGTTAATAAAAAAAAATAAAAATACACACACGCAGGAAGGACTAGCAAAAAAAAAGGGGGCTGAGAGGTTACCGAGCCTGCAACAGACGGATATGTCCACAGGGTAGAAGCAAAATGACACCTTTAATCATTCCTAAACACGCCGCTGCCTGGCCGTTTGATGTGAGCAGCCTTAGATCAGCCCTGCGAACATTAATGGCGGTCGAAAGGTGTGAAATGAACCACCATCAAATGAGGTCTATTACCGGGACCAGATCCCCGGACCTTTTCCGGCAAGACCCGACGTCCGCATTAAGACTTCAATAATCTATTCCAGACAAGCTGCCAGACCCTGCGGGCATTCACACACCTGCCAACAGGGTGGATGCACACAAAGCTGTAGTCTCGCTGCGGGCGGCGTTTTGCCTTGATTATCCAGTACCCTAAAATGTGACACACAGCAAAAAAGTTTACTTGGTGCTTATTTTGCACAGGCTCTACTGCAGTTGTAATTATCATTACTGTTGTTACAGTTGTCTTTATTGTCTTGCAGCTCGGTGACACAAAGCTGTGATTGCCCAGGAGCATCAGAGGATGCTGCGGATGAGTGTGTGTGTGTGTGTGTGTGTGTCAACATAGTGAAAACACAACAACATTAATTGAGCCGCGTAAGGTCAACTGCTGTGTTTAAACAATAATTACTTATCATTACGCAATAAGGGTACGCCCAATTTTAAAAGTCCCCCTCTTGTACTCGTGAACATGCTTTTAGAATACAGAAGCGTTCGACAGATGCTCATTAGCAATCTCCTATGACGTGAAAAGATTCACCGAGGATTCATTCTTGACAAGCGGGGCCAATATGCTGCTCCATTGGGAGACGAATGGTAATGAAGACAAAGAAGGAGAGCTGTGAGGAACATCTGGATGGGGCTGACTAAAGTTCCTCAGGGGTTGCAAGCTGTCTCGTGACAGCTTCCATCATCACGCTATTAACAGATCATTTGATGTCAAAACGTGGTACAAATTTTGAAATGAAGTAAAGGACTTTTCAGGAGACTATGATAATAATTAGCCATTTGATTTGTTCTAGTACTAAATGTTTATGGGTTTATGAGTTATTTGAATAGCAGCGAATCGTTACACTCGTAGTACTTATATTTGTGAAACAAGGGTGGCATAGCGTTCTTTTTTGTCCCAGTGTGACAAGATATTGCTCAAACTCATTGTTTCCCCGAAGATTGGGAAACAAACTTGCATGTACTATAGAGTTAGGACTTGCCACTTTGGAGCCTAGCATTGAAGCTAACAAGCTTCCAGCATGTCCGCCTATGCGGTAATGCTGCACTTGATCACAAACAAACAAAAAAAGACTGTCTTTCAAGTTATTTGTTTCATTTAATTCAAAAGTAATTCAATTATATATGGTGATCTTGTTATGGTGACCTTTTTATGACCTTCTAAATGTATATGGTTTTATTTCATTTCAACATGCATCAGATTACAATTGAATGCATCACATAATCAGTTCACAGTTCCACATGTCCGAAAGGAGTAGGAAGAAGCAAAGCTTATTAAATCCTACCCCTCCATCTGGTACTTTTACAATCGGTAACTGTTACATTTGTTCACTTCCTGCTTTCTTAATATGGTTTAAGGTTTAAAAAAAAATCAGTAACTGTTACATTTGTTCACTTCCTGCTTTCCTAATATAGTTTAGTTTAGTTTTTTAATTTAATTTAATTTAATTTAATTTAATTTAATTTAATTTAATTTAATTTAATTTAATTTAATTTAATTTAATTTAATTTAATTTAATTTAATTTAATTTAATTTAATTTAGGGGCTGCACGTTTGTTTGTCTATATGTGTCCTGTGATTGGCTGGCAACCAGTCCAGGGTGTACCCCGCCTCTTGCCCAAAGACAGCTGGGATAGGCTCCAGCACCCGGAAAAGCAGTATAAAATGAATGAATGAATGAATGAATAATTTAATTTAATTTAATTTAATTTAATTTAATTTAATTTAATTTAATTTAATTTAATTTAATTTAATTTAATTTAATTTAATTTAATTTAATTTAATTTAATTTAATTTAATTTAATTTAATTTAATTTAAGCCCTGTGATTGGCTGGCGACCAGTCCAGCTGGGATAGGCTCCAGCACCCCCGCGACCCTCGGGAGGAAAAGCGGTAGAAAATGAATGAATGAATTAATAATTTAATTTAATTTAATTTAATTTAATTTAATTTAATTTAATTTAATTTAATTTAATTTAATTTAATTTAATTTAATTTAATTTAATTTTTTAAAAATTATATCATTATTAGAGCCCTATTTAATAACACCCTGATAATCACCTTTATACCAGTATTACCCAATAAAGTACACATAATAACAGAAAATAAGCCATCGTAGACATAAATAATATAATATTCACACTCAGGGTGACTGACACCTAGAAACCAGTGTAAAATATTACCGTATTACCGCTGTGGAGAGACTCACAACGCACTTCAATCACTTTATTAACAAGCAGAGAACACATGCAGTGAGCATTCATACTGGAACTTTTTCTACACTGCAAACCTGCTGCTAACACTCCCAGACACTATATATATATATATAAAAATGATATGTATGAATATGCACTCACCTCCAATTTTAGCATTATAGGCCACACCCACTCCACAAACACCATTGTTAACTGCAGCTGCAACCTCCCCAGCACATCGAGTCCCGTGTCTGAGAAGAGAGCAAAAATGAAGCTTTATGAATGCAATTCCAGAGAAACCATTTGCGATTCAATACGGAGCAATCCCAATGAATCCTTTTTGTTACCCATATGTTTTCTTGAAGGTTAACTAACTTCCCAGAAGGCCTGAAATAAATCCAATTTATAGTTTTTTTTTTTATGTCAGTACTTACAAGGGAAGACGTCTCATCCTGAGTATACAGCATCCTTTGCATTAAAGCGTTTCCAATTAGAGGACACGTTCAAGAGGTTCTTAATGAGCAAATTGAGGCAGAAAACCTTCAGCACTATGTTGTATGCTCCATCACACTGTAATGGCTTTTAGAGGGCAAGCCACATTCAAGTGAAAATGGAACACAGTCATTCAGTACTTACTCAGGTATTTTTCAATGTGCTGCAAACTACATCAATGAGGAATTTCTGTATGAATCTGAAAGTCAAATGAGAAATGAAATAATAATTTTCCTTTCCTTGTGGAGCCTTGGCTGGTAGCATTACTCCGTTCCAGAAGGTTTGATTCCAACCTAAATGGACTCTAACCACTTAATTGTGTCACATAGGAATGTAAATCCGGTTGCATGGCGCCCGAGTGGTTAGCGCACAGGCCTCACAGCTAGGAGACCCGAGTTCAATTCCATCTCTGTGTGGAATTTGCATGTTTTCTCCGGGTACTCCGGTTTCCTCCCACATTCCAAAAACATGCTAGGTTAATTAGCGACTAAATTGTCCATAGGTATGAATGCGAGTGTGAATGGTTGTTTGTCTATATGTGCCCTGTGATTAACTGGCGACCAGTCCAGGGTGTAGTAAATACAATCATAGACAGATAGAACAGAACACCTTTAGATTGCTCTAATACACCACAAGGAGGAAGAACACAATGATACGTCCTTACACTGTTAAAAAACAAAACAAAACGGTGAATCCGCGAAAGGTCAACCGTGATATAGCGAGGAAACACAGTACAGCATAAACAATGACTCAACAGCTAAACAGTACACAGCTAAACTCGACATGCTAGTTACAACTACAATCAGTGCGCTAGTTGCAATGGAAAAAAACTGACCTGAAAACCAAGATGTCACGCGGAACGTGACACATAGCCTCACATCTTCATTTTTTACGTGGTTAGCATACAGGCCTCACAGCTAGGATACCCGAGTTCAATTCCACCCTCGGGCCATTTCGTGTAGAGTTTGCATGTTGCATGCGTGGGTTTTCTTTGGGTACTCCGGTTTTCCTCCCACATTCCAAAAACATGCTAGGTTAATTAGCGACTCCAAATTGTCCATAGGTATGAATGTGAGTGTGAATGGTTGTTTGTCTATATGTGCCCTGTGATTGGCTGGCTGCCGACCAGTCCAGGGTGTACCCTGCCTCTCGCCTGAAGAGAGCTGCGATAGGCTGCGGCATACCCTCATGACCCTAATAAGCGGCATAGAAAATTGATAGATGGATTTGTAAAGAAGTTTGAAAGCCAGGAAGGAGTGTAGTTCAGACCCAAGGGCACGTCTGTATGATTATTTGACATGCGTCTTAAATTACAGGCTCCCAAGGTGTCCCCATTGTGTCTTACAAACCGGATCTGCAACATGTTTGTATGTATTTGACATTACATATAATATTCGGAAGGGAGCTCGTCCTCAAAGGTTCAACGCCATGTATTCATGAGAGATTTAGTGAATAATTCATCTCCATCGATCTGATGTCAGTGAATTCACTGTCAAGCGGCTGCCAAGGTTAAGTTTGATTTAGACAAGTGTGTGTACAGTGCCTTCGTCTTTTTTTTTACCTCAGACATGTTTGATTGGGAAACCTCTTATTCTGTGACCTTGTTTCATCAACCCGTTTTCTGTACCGCTTGTCCTCATCAGGGAGTCTATCCCACTTGACTGTGGGCGAGAGGTCTAGACTGGTCGCCAGGCAACCACATGACACACACAGTATTGACAACCATTCATACCCACATTCACACCGATGGGGCTCCAATATGCCGAACATGTGTGTTTTCAGAATGTGGGAAAAACACGCGAGCACAGAAAAAACATGCAAAGTTCACACTAGGGCTGTCTTTGACGAAAGATTTTTATACTCTAATCGGATTTGTTAGATTTTATCCATGGTTGATTCATATTTAATTCATATTAAATATGTGGTGATAACTATAAAAGCAATCTTCACTCGCTAAATGTACTGCAAAAAAGGTCAGTAAGGATAATTCATAATGCCGCCTACAGAGAACATACTAACTCCTTATTTATAAAAAAAATCACAAATACTTCAACTTGCTGATATAGTTCATCTTCAAACAGCTAAAATAATGCATAAGGCTAAAAATAACCAATTAGCTAAAAATGTCATCCAATACTTCTCTACAAGAGAGGAGAAATATGATCTCAGGGAAGAACTACATTTGAAACACTTATATGCTAGGACTACGTTAAAAAGCCATAGCATTTCAGTATGTGGAATCAAACTATGGAATGGATTGAGTAAGACCCTCAAACAATGCACAACGATGAGCCAATTCAAGAAACAATACAAGCAGTTGATGTTTGCTAAATACAAGGATGAAGAGTCTTGAAAAAAAAAACTTAAACTGTATTATAGAAAGCAGGAAGTGAACAAATGTAACAGTTACTGATTGTAAAAGTACCAGATGTAGGGGTAGGATTTAATAAGCTTTGCTTCTTCCTACTCCTTTTGGACATGTGGAACTGTGAACTGATTATGTGATGCATTCAATTGTAATCTGATGCATGTTCAAATGAAATAAAACCATTACCATATTTACATTTCTTGAGAGCAGAGCTTATGGCGACCCCCCACAAATAAAGAAATCTCATTTGTGACTTTTTCCCTCCTCAAAGAAACAGTATAAGACGAATAAATACAAACAAAACAGCAACACGGTTGCTGTCGGCACACATCGGAAAAAGTCCACCGTTGTGCTACTCAGCTCCAGGCAGAAGTCACGTTTGCTCAGATGATGTTTATTGTATCAGTCCAAAGTCGAAACAACTATTCACGAGAAATATCCAAAATACTTTCACATTGAAATAAAGAAAATAAAGGAGTCAGCCTCGGAGTTCTACCTTAAAAGAGCCACAGACCATGATATCGTCACTGAAACTGGTAGACTGCCTATCTGCCTGAAAAGGCTCTCCTTATAAATACTAAACCATTCCCAGTGGCCTTCAGTATTCCTCTTAATAGTCATTCAACCGAGAAAATAGGTATTCCTTCACATCAGACATAATGATATCATTATATCTGACATAAATTTAAGCCAAATCCACATTTTCTTTTAGTGCATAAGTTACATTACATAATGCATAGGTCACATGACCAACATGAGCATGCAAACAGGATGATATGTGCACCTTTGGGTGTATTTATAACAGTGGAAAAGAGGGATAAAGGTGTTGCTAGTGTTTTACTGAAACGAATGAGAGAGCGAGCAGTGCAAAAAAAAATAAGCGGGGGAGTGAGCATTGTGTGTACATACATATGTATGTAAGTAACAGCGCTGGCGGTAAACCGTGACAGACGCCATGGAACGTCATGGCTTGAAAAACAACTTACTTGCCAAAAACGCTCAGTTTGCATTTTAATGTTTGTCATTAAAATTCACTGACGGGATATAAAATGAAGTTGGCGTAACCATATCCGTTTGAAATTATACTCAGTGATGATACAATGTTTTTGGTGATTGGTATGAATTTTTTTTTTAGTACCTGTTATGAGTCATTAATTCATGGTGATGTTGACAAACTTTGTAGTGTTTAGTGTTCAATGCCAGCGGTCCCATCAGCTCCTTTGGATTGTGCTGTTGTCGAATCAGACTCTTCCAAATAGAATCATCATATAGTAGACTATTGTAAGCGACCCCTATTCACATATATATATATATATATATATATATATATATATATATATATACCCACATCAACCTGATTGTCCTGACTGAAAGGCACATAGGCTAAACCAGGGGTGGGCAAACTATTTGACTCGCGGGCCGCATTGATATGACAAAATTTACGGGGGGGGGGGGGGGGCGCAGACTATATATTTGTACACGTAACAGTCCACCTGGTATTATTGTATCTGTAAAATTGTCATGCAATCTGCTATTATTATTTATTATTTTATATTTATATTTAAATATTTAAAAAATAATAAAATATTATAATAATTACAATAAAATTAAAATAATAATTATTATATTATTATTATGTAAAATATGCAAATATAACAATATTATATATAATTAATATAATAATTAGCATTAATATAATAATTAGAATAATCATAATAGTTCTAATAATAATTACAATAATCTAATAATCTAATAATGATAATAATAATAATAATAATAATAATAATAATAATAATAATAATAATAATAATAATAATAATAATAATAATAATAATAATAATAATAATAATAATAATAATAATAATAATAATAATAATAATTATTATTATTATTATTATTATTATGTGCTTGTGTCCCTTTTTTCAGGAGCATTTTGTAAACAACAGACCATGTCAAAAAACGAAATTGATAAAACCATCAAAAGGTTGGCTCAGGCCATGATGTCAGGTTGTATGTTGAGTTTAAATGAAATACTTTGGAAAGATTGGGCGGGCCGTATTCAAACACTTGGTGGGCCGGATGTGGCCCCCGGGCCGTAGTTTGCCCACCCCTGGGCTAAACACTATACCACTGGCCTAACCTCTTTCCTATGGGGTAGAATTTTATTATTTTTCTAGTACATGATTTTCACCCGTGTCTTTTGGCCTCATTTTGTCCACCCATGGTTATAAGATGTTAGTTGAAGTGGCTGACAAAAATCAATACTAAAGTAGTCGGATTTCCCAACTTAGTTGTAAAACTAGTGACAGTCTTACATTTTGGGCAAAAAGGGGGAAAAAGCGTCTTTCTGATCTTTTCAGAGTTGCAAGTTATAATCTTTAAAATTTCCTCCCTGCTTGGTTTGATCAGTGGTGATAACTGCGGGTACGGTTTGAGGACACAGGAGTCACAATTCATGGAGCGGTTAAATGTCAGCCAATAATTGGACTATTTTATTCCCGAATGTCTTTGAACGACTGATGTGATTTAATGCTGCACATGACATGAGTGCACATCAGCAGAGCGCAGTGAAAGGGCTTTGTAGTGCAGCCTGTCACCCACGGTTGTTGGTCTGACAGCTTTTTCTGTTCCATTACTCCATGCAAGAGTTCGAACTGATCGGCACTTAAAAGGCACCCCAAAAAAAAAACTCGTACCAACCCTAAATAGCAAAACATTTTTTTCCCGCAAATCTCGCTGAGATTTGTCAAAAGTTTGAACATGCAGTAATCTCTCTTTTGTTGACTTTCATTCATTCATTTTCTACCGCTTATCCTCACAAGGGTTGCAGGGGTGCTGGAGCCTATCCCAGCTGTCTTCGGGTGAGAGGCGGGGTACACCCTGGACTGGTGGCCAGCCAATCACAGGGCACATATAGACAAACAACCATTCACACTCACATTCATACCTATGGACAATTTGGAGTCGCTAATTAACCTAGCATGTTTTTGGAATGTGGGAGGAAACCGGAATACCCGGAGAAAACCCGGGGAGAACATGCAAACTCCACACAGAGATGGCCGAAGGTGAGAATTGAACTCGGGTCTCTTAGCTGTAAGGCCTCCATGCTAACCACTCTTCACCGTGCAGCCCATTTACTGTCACAAAAAAAAAAATCTCCCTTTTTTGTTGGGAGCTGATATTTTCCTGAAACTTAGGTATGTTCTACTGCTGATTACTTTTTGGAAAGACCAAAAAAACATTTTAATTCATTCATTTTCTACCAATTATCCTCACGAAGGTCGCGGGGGTGCTGGAGCCTATCCCAGCTGTCTTTGGGCAAGAAACGGAGTACACCCTGGACTGGTGGCCAGCCAATCACAGGGCACATATAGACAAACAACCATTCACACTCACATTCATACCTATGGACAATTTGGAGTCGCTAATTAACCTAGCATGTTTTTGGAATGTGGAATGTGGGAGGAAATACATGGGAGTTAAATACATAAATGTTCAATTCTGAATAAATCTAACAATTTAACAGAAAAGAACGAATATATATTACAATTCATCGAGACGTAACTGAGTAAAGGCAGCTTTACATCTACCAGAGACGTTCTGTTTGAACATCATCAGGATCACGTAAAAAAAACAACAAAACTATTTTTTGCCAGATGACGAGTAAGAGGACAAAGTCACTTCACAGGGTCAAAGCACAGCCACGCCTCCAGCTGGGCTCCTGATTAAGCTCCGTGGCGTTATGATGCATCACCCACTTGCCAATTCTCCCGTTTTCAACATTTCCAACACGTAAAGGATTTACAATGTCAAATAACAAAACAAAAAGATTAGACGGAAAAACAATGTTGCTTCCTGATAAATCATTCATCACATTTATTACACATCAGCCTGCCACCAGATAGGAACTCAGAAGTGATCATTAAACTCGCAATCCGATGGTGACGGAGCTTATTTGTCACGGTGAGACTGATATGCCTTGCTTACACACCAGCGTCATGGCGCAACATATGGCAGGATGTAATACATCACTTGTGCAATTAAATGCTGCTACTGCTGTCCAGAGGTTTTACTGCTAACTGGTTTGTAGCAGTTAACGGTGACTTGACGGCCCCCTCATGAATGATATACATAATTGAGGATTAAATTGGGACTCATTATACAAGAAGGCATTTTTTTTCCATGAGCAATGTGAGACAATTATGCTATTTTAGCGTCAAACACCGTATCAGCCCATTAAGCATTAGAGAATTAGCTTAACTCATGTACACGAATCAATTCAATCGGAATTATTACAGCACTCGAGCTGTTGTCTTGTTTTGTTGTATCTCTCGCTCTCTTCCCAGGTGATCAACAGCTCATCCAACATGTTGAATGATGACAATTTGATATTATACGGCGCCTTGAATGTAATTTCAGGTCCACAATCAGAAACTGTGCTATCCTGGGAGTTGAATGATGACGATTTGACATGATATGGCGCCTCGAAGAATGGAAAAAAAAAATGGCTTCGCATTTAAATGCAGAGATACAGGAAGTTGGGGTGTTATTGTGTGTCCTGAAGGAGGACATAAAAGAGCGACAGCAGGAAACTACAGCACAAAAACGACAAGACTTAAGAAGCCTGAAAACACAAAACAAAAGCTTCAAAAAGAGCTTCTCGAAGATCTATGAAGAGGTCATAAACCTTAAGGCAGAAAATAGAGCATGCACAAGGATATGAAGGCACTATAGGAAGATATCAGTGTTATTTTGCGAATTGACAACAAAGTAAAAACAATGCCATTCAATGTATTTTGTTAAATTGCCGATGTGAGCGACAGCTTAAAAAGAGCTTCTCGAAGATCTATGAAGAGGTCATAAACCTTAAGGCATAAAATAGAGCATGCACAAGAATATGAAGGCACTATAGGAACATATCAGTGTTATTTTGCAAATTGACAACAAAGTAAAAACAATGCCATTCAATGTATTTTGTTAAATTGCCAATGTGAGCGACAGCTTAAAAAGAGCTTCTCGAAGATCTATGAAGAGGTCATAAACCTTAAGGCAGAAAATAGAGCATGCACAAGGATATGAAGGCACTACAGGAAGATATCAGTGTTATTTTGCAAATTGACAACAAAGTAAAAACAATGCCATTCAATGTATTTTGTTAAATTGCCGATGTGAGCGACAGCTTAAAAAGAGCTTCTCGAAGATCTATGAAGAGGTCATAAATCTTAAGGCAGAAAATAGAGCATGCACAAGGATATGAAGGCACTATAGGAAGATATCAGTGTTATTTTGCGAATTGACAACAAAGTAAAAACAATGCCATTCAATGTATTTTGTTAAATTGCCGATGTGAGCGACAGCTTAAAAAGAGCTTCTCGAAGATCTATGAAGAGGTCATAAACCTTAAGGAAGAAAATAGCGCATGCACAAGGATATAAAGGCACTATAGGAAGATATCAAGGTTATTTTGCGAATTGACAACAAAGTAAAAACAATGCCATTCAATGTATTTTATTAAATTGCCGATGTGAGCGACAGCTTAAAAAGAGCTTCTCGAAGATCTATGAAGAGGTCATAAACCTTAAGGAAGAAAATAGCGCATGCACAAGGATATAAAGGCACTATAGGAAGATATCAGTGTTATTTTGCAAATTGACAACAAAGTAAAAACAATGCCATTCAATGTATTTTATTAAATTGCCGATGTGAGCGACAGCTTAAAAAGAGCTTCTCGAAGATCTATGAAGAGGTCATAAACCTTAAGGAAGAAAATAGCGCATGCACAAGGATATAAAGGCACTATAGGAAGATATCAAGGTTATTTTGCGAATTGACAACAAAGTAAAAACAATGCCATTCAATGTATTTTATTAAATTGCCGATGTGAGCGACAGCTTAAAAAAGAGCTTCTCGAAGATCTATGAAGAGGTCATAAACCTTAAGGAAGAAAATAGCGCATGCACAAGGATATAAAGGCACTATAGGAAGATATCAGTGTTATTTTGCAAATTGACAACAAAGTAAAAACAATGCCATTCAATGTATTTTGTTAAATTGTCAATGTGAGGGTGCCATATAAGATCTCGCCTAGGGAAGCATATTGTATAGGGCTGACTATTATCAGGTATTCCACGGGGGACCCATTTTTTGTTTATATGTGTTATTTTTGGGGCAAATCCTATGTGGAGAATCAATTCTCCGCTGGGGGTAGGCTTGTTTAGCTTCTGTGTTTGATGCCTTTCAAGTCGCCCCAAGCCCAGCAAGCTCCAGAAGATAGACGGGCTCAAGTCAATGTTAGTCACACTTTTCTCCTAGACCAGCCAGTGGCAGATAACAGGACTGATGAATTGATCACAGAAATATAATACTTTGAGTGACAGTCCAATACGGAAACACTGAACTCTACAGTTGAACAGGACATTTTTTAATATCAATTGACTTTCATTTTAAATGACTCCTTAGTATGCTTATGATAACTTTATTCTGATACCACAGGACTCACCCGTTTTCCATATCATCCACCCGTCATATGCCGTCTGCCAGCAATAGATGCAGAATTGTTATTTGCTGATTTTCACTGATACTTGTACTCAAGTCTACAGCTTATTGCCTTATCGCTGTCCATGGTACTGACCATAGGCAAGACTAGGTTTGGTTTGGAATACGGAACAAATGCTTTGCAGCTGATGTAAAATTAAATAAGCTTTCTTCCTGTTCCTTTTTGGACATGTGGAAATGTGAATTTTGTTATGTGATCCAGTGTAATTTAATTTGTGTGCATGTTCAAGATGAATTAAACCATTACTTGTATGAGTTCTTCCTCTTTGTTCTGTTGGTGGTTTTCACTTTTAGTGATTTTATCCATTTATTTATTTTGTCACCTTGACTAATGCAACCTTTTTGTGATCCGCACCACTGTGTTGTCGGCTGTTATTGAACTATTTTCTGCGTCCACATTTGTGTATGTCGCTGCATCTAGCTGGATGGATACAGCTTATTAAAACGCGGCAGTTAGCATTCTTTCATCACCGTGGTGGAGAGCAGGGGAGGTATGCAGCAGATGCTTTGAGGTGAATCTTGCTTAATGTGTATCTGAAAAACACTTACTGAAGCTATTGTCACGCTATATTTGTTGACTTCAAGCAACCTTAATCACACAGTAAAGAAAGAAAAACCCAATGGGGCCTAAAATGATAAAATGTGGTGCTTATAGTCGCCATTAAGGATACCGTATAGGAATAATCTAGAGACACAAAAAGTTCGACAGGACCCTACAGTATTTGAGTATTGCTTTTCCGACATAAAGCTATGAAGGATTTAAACAGGAACAATTAAATAATGGAATATAACTCAATTATTTTCAGCCCCCCCCAACATTTATTTCGCAGTTTTAACAACTACAAATTTTAATGGTTTGCACATGAAACCCAACATAGAAAATATATTTTTTTTTTTGTTCAAAGGAGTTGTAATGTACATTTTCCCTACTACTATTACTATATAGAAAGTCTTTCAGTGAGTGATACTCCAAATGCAGAATTTACATCAGGGGTCTCAAACTCAATTTACTTGGGGGCCACTGGAGCTCGGGTCTGGGTGAGACTGGGTTTTCCAAAAAAAAAAAATGCATTTATTAAAAACACGAAAATTTAAAAAACTTCGCTTTGGTTCCAATTTTCTACAAGAAAAGCTCTGATAAAACATTCCACTGTTCTCAAATATCTTTTTATTTTTCTACACAAAATAAGATGAAAAATAAATTTAAAAAATCAAGAATAAAGATAATCAATCAATCAGTCATAAATAAATAAATATAATAATAATAATAATAAAACGGCAAATAATAAAAACTTAAGAAACCACATATACGTAGTTGGTGGTCGACAATTTTTTTTTTCAGATGAAAATGAACAAAGCATTATTAGAGCCCTGTAGACATGACAAAACCCGACTATAGTCACATTTATACTCTTTTTATTTACAACATATTGCGCAACTGCAGGGTCTTGAGACACATGCTAAACTGGAGAGCTAGCGACCTAAACAGTAGCCTTCAAGTTATTTCCTTTAAACTTAAATAGCCAAAAACTTACCACTTCCACACGGATAGGGAGGATAACTATTAACAGTTATTTAACCTTTAACATGAACATTAATCAAACGTAATAATTTTTTCTGGGTAGCAGAAAAAATCCATATCAAACTTGCGCGGGCCACACTAACATTAAACTTTCATATCAAGGCGGGGGCCTCAAACTAGTGTCCTGCGGGCCACATTTGGCCCACGAGCCGCGTGTTTGAGACCCCTGATTTACATGTAAGTAAATACACATTCAAAGATGGGTGGATGAGCACAACCACACGCATCCCCTCGTTTGTTTTGGTTTTCATAGCGTGCAAGTAGGAAGCATGAAAGCATGACCGAGTGTGGCTGGTAGCTTAGCCATGCTTGGCTTCATTGTAGGGATCTGTCTCTTGGCATTGCTCCTGATTTCTATCTTTTTCTACGAGGCCTGAATAGTGTCTATTCAACTGTGCAGCCCAATGGTTTAGGCTGTTTTCGGCTTAGCTGCGGGTCTGTTCAAAAGATTATATTGGAGCTCCAATATGTGTGGCCAACCACAAAGTTGCTGTCTCCCCTACGGTTAAGAAACAATCTAATTTGTTTCAAATTTCAAAGCTTTATTTTTTAAGTTTGAGGAAAATAATAAAGCATTAATTGCATTAAGAAAAAGAAAACAAAGAAAAAAAGTTCTCCTCCCATTCTGTGTGGAAGTGGAACATTTTTGGTTTGTTACTTTGTCCTTCTTTCCAGCTTGATTTCAAACCCTTTTTTGAGTTTAGAATAAACACAATGGAGGCTAACTAGTTAGCTTGCTAGCATGCTATACTTAAAAGCTGTGGCTGTCTCTTGTGTGTCTGCAGTGATTCTGCAGCCTCCGAAATCGCACTGTGGTGCAAACTAAGAATGATAGGAGTGTAAAGATGACTATAGGGGTGTTATTTCATGTCTACAAGGCTCTAATAATGGCAAAAAAGCACATTCCTAAAAGTTGTGATGATTATAAAAGTTCTAAAAGTTCTGTAAGTTCTATGATGATATTCCATTGATCGATATTGAACCATACTTCTCAGAAATGTTATTGCTGTCGAGTCCGCAACCAATTAATCGCAATAAACGAGGGCCGATGGTACTATTCTTTACTTACTAACCCTGTCATCATTTTATTGTATATTCAAGGACCGCTGCAAGCAGAAAAACTAGCAAGTCACCTGCTTACCATCAGCCACAACACAGACTAATAGTCAAAAGTATTCAGTTGAGGACCAAAGAACCTCAGGTTTGCTTTCAGAATATGGACATAAGTGAAACAGATGTCTGTGATAAAACAATGACAAATGATATATTCTTGGAACAAAATGGTTTATCACTAAGTCATAAGCAGCACTGGGATAGGAGACAAAACAAACCATTTAGATGGCGCCTGTACTTAAAGTGACTGATGTCTGACAGTTGTGCTTAGAGCATAAATATGAAAAGAATGGAGATGCTTGCATATCAGATTTTGTATAGTGTAAGAAAACAAACTAATCTTTTAAAAATGCATATAATTCCCTCACAAATGATATGCATGCTTCAATTGTATCTAATTTGAATAATGTTGTTTGTCTGCTAGTTTTAACCAATGTAGTCCACCAAAAACACTTACAAATTAATGGCTTTCATCACCATTGCTCTGGTAAATAAATTAGGAATAAAAAAGGAATCATGGCTTAACCAAGCAGCTTTATCTCCCCAAGTCTGCCTGGTTGTCTGAAAATAAATAAGCCACTACTGGTGCAGCAAACATGATTAGTGTGGCGGGATTCCACGATTCAGGCTTTGTAGTTTTGTAAACAATAATCAATAAACTGTATATTGTCTTCTTGCAGGTTTCCTACTTTTTCCGCATAGAAATCAGGGTAAACATTTGTCAAACTGTCAAGAAGCAGGTTTCAACTTAAGGCGTAAATCTCAATTTAGAGTATCTAATTAACCTACCATGCATGATTCTCCGATTTCGGAGTACTCAGAGAAAATCCACACACAAACATGCAAACTCGACACAGAAAATGCCCAAGCAGAGATTTCAACCAAGATCTTCCAGTCGTAGTAACAGTAGTAAATACAATCATAGACAGATAGAACAGAACACCTATAGATTGCTCTAATACACCACAAGGACGAAGAACACAATGATACGTCCATACAGTGAAAAAAGCAAAAAAGCGAATCCGCGAAAGGTAAACTGTGATATAGCGAGGGAACACAGTATAGCATAAACAATGACTCAGCAGTACACAGCTAAACTTGACATGCTAGTTTCAACTACAATCAGTGCGCTAGTTGCAATGGAAAAAACTGACCCAAAAACGAAAATGTCACGCGCCTCACTTCATTTTTTAAGTGGTTAGCACACAGGCCTCACAGCTAGGATACCCGAGTTCAATTCCACTCTCGGCCATCTCTGTGTGGAGTTTGCATGTTCTCCCCGTGCATGCGTGGGTTTTCTCCGGGTACTCCGGTTTCCTCCCACATTCCAAAAACATGCTAGGTTAATTGGCGACTCCAAATTGTCCATAGGTATGAATGTGAGTGTGAATGGTTGTTTGTCTGTATGTGCCCTGTGATTGGCTGGCGACCAGTCCTGGGTGTACCCCGCCTCTCGCCCCCAAGACAGCTGGGATAGGCTCCAGCAACCCCCGCGACCCTCGTGAGGAAAAAGCGATAGAAAATGAATGAATGAATAATTTAATTTAATTTAATTTAATTTAATTTAATTTAATTTAATTTAATTTAATTTAATTTAATTTAATTTAATTTAATTTAATTTAATTTAATTTAATTTAATTTAATTTAATAGGCTCCAGCACCCGTCATGAGGATAAGCAGTAGAAAATGAATGAATGAATGATTTATTTGAATCTGATTATAAGAGTTGTTGCTATTTCTCAAATGCCTTCAGTATCAATTTAAACCACTTGATACTTTGTCCACAGGTCTCTCAAACACCCACACAAAACTACTACATAACTCCCAACATAACAAAACAGACTGGTCTAATAGACTGTATGCAAATTAAAATTTCAGCCCTCTGTGATTTAAAATAGTGTCTTGCGTGGCTTTTCAAGGTGAATATTAGACTCCTTCGGGAAGCTAAATCAGAGACAGTGAGTAATCCCCTCCGGGTGTACTTTGTTCTGTTAGTGGGACAATGTGAGCTCTATGTACTCTATACTGACACAATAGGATGGGTTTTCTCTGCATGACTTCTCTCTGCCTGACTACTCAACCTCAGGGCATCGACAAGAAACAAGACTTCTGATAAAAATTGCAGACGCTTTTATGACCCAAAAAAAAAAATAATAATAAAAAGCACTTATCATATTTCAAAAGGCCAAACGCAACAATGCAACATGTACCACACAATTGCCTCACAGACTAAAACTGCAACAAGAAGTGCTGAGCAGAGACAATTACATTTTTTATCTCACAGTGTCTGCAATTGTGCAAAGATTGATACTCTTTACTCCCCACCCGCACCATGTAGATTTGCTCCCTGAAACTGACATTAGGAAAAATACGGACAATAACAAAAGTGGCAGTCTTTTAAGAGAAGAGACAAGACGACAATTCTTGCTGTGCATTTATGAAGAGCCTTGCTGCTTCTCATTTACTCCAGGCTGTTTGGAGTAAGGTGCCTTTATGGGGCTTTATGCTTATTTAATTGAAGTGCAGCAAACATGTTGTAGGGCAAGTGAAAACGACCGGTGTGCATAACAAATCTGTGCCAAAATGGCTATAAGGCTGTATGGGCTGGACCTTGAGGATGATGTAGAAGCGACACATTTTTAAATTTTCCTTAACTTTCAGTGTTGGTCAACCAGTGCAAACAACGCAAAGTTAGGAATAATGTTAACCAAAACCGATGGACGGAATACTTTATAAGCATGGTGCACTCTGATCAGTGCATCAAGACTCATGAATGTAATCAAACACCCAGCACTTAAAACCGATTCATTTACAAAATGTTGTGTTAAGTGAGTAATACCTGTTCTCATTACGTTGGGTGTATCTCGGTTGAGGGTCAGCATCTCCGTCATTAACATCATAACTGGCCTCGGGGTCCTAAGAAACAAAAAGCAAAGGTTTAGAACACTCATGATGTTAATATTATTAGTGAAAAGTTTCTTAATGATGCTCCTATTTAACTTTTTAAAAACTTACATAATTGTTGATGAGATCCGGGTGGTCTTTTTCGATGCCATCATCCAGGATAGTCACCACAATACCTTTTCCAGTGTAACCCTGAGCCCAGGCTACTTTGGTATTCAAGTCCTGATGAGTTGGAGTGGACTGGAGGAGACATAAGACTAGTTATAAAGATGGTTCAGTGGTGCCTTGGTTATCGTCATTAATCCATTCCAGAAAGTGTGACTCAAACCAAAACGGACTCTAACCAAAGCAGATGTTCCCATAGAAAATAATGTAAAAATGATTTTGTTGTCGATTTATCATACTGGCCTCTAAGTGTCGTTATTATCAGACTTGGGTGTATACTTCCAGTCCACTGATGTTTTTTGTCAAGCAACGTCACAAAGCCATGGTTCTCCCACATCTCAGCAGTGAACACATGATTTCATTGGCTCATTTTGAGTGACGTCATCATGTAACCGTAATAACTGAAATAATTCTGCTCGTAAACGGCCGCTGCGATCGGTCCACCGGGATAGTTATATGTCATTACATTTCACATTCACTTTAATTGGTCGCGGGGTCCGTAAAGGGGCATCAGTGGGTTCATATCCAGAATGAGCTCGGCCATTTCGTGATGACTCTTATAGAGGGTTTACTTTATAGAATTAAAAAAAAGATCATAGGTGGCTTGTAAACATGAAAATTCCCCATTTTATGTCATTGTCCTTATTATTACTTGTATGTCAGCTCCTATGTATGAACTAAAATGGTTAAGTGTCCTACTATATTACATATAAAATGGTATTATCACCTGGTGAAAGTGTGGTATTTATAATTAACAGTCATGAACAGAAACATATCAAGGGGGTTCTTCAAGGAATAGAAATAGATGGACAAAGATTAAGATGAGAAATGTGGGCTCCAGCCAAACATCTATTAAACCACAATAGAAAATACAGCCAAGAGAAAGCATTAGCACACAGATGTAATTGCACTACCCTCTACTTGCTCAATTTAGCGTCAAGTCAAAGCAGAGTTGTAGACGTGTTGTTTCATCTCCTATTCATGGCTGCTCTGAATTAGCCCGTAACCATGTTATTTATCATGTGCAGTAGAAAAAGTGTGCGAGCAGAAAGAAGAGACGGGGGCAAACTGAAGTGTCAAAAAAATAATAATAATAATGACAACAAAAATAAACCTTGGAAAAAAAACACACATTGCTGTTTATGTGTAGTGGTCCATCTGAACAGTATTCTTTCAGATTAAAATTGTTGATAAACTGATTAAATAGATTAGTCGGAGTACAGCCATCATGGACAAATGGATAAAAAACGTTCACCAAACTATGAATCAGTATAAAATAGAAAGTAAAAGTACTTGATCAATACACATACCAGGTACCATTGCTTGGAGAAATCCGGGTCTGTTGGGTCTTCAAAGACGTCCCTCTTTTTCCTCCTTTTTACCACTTGCTGCTCAGCCCATAGAACCTGAGGCATAACACACACACACACACACACAATTGTCATTGAGACGTTATTCGTTTTTAATTTGGGATGTTACTGCAATATTCAACTGATTGTAAATATGCAAATACACAATTCCAGCTGTGTCCCAAAGGTAATATGTAAAGATACACAGACAGGCATGGTGGTGAAGTCCTATTAATTACTCTTCTGGGGTGTGTCAGGAAAGTGGGCTCCATGCAGTTTTACAGAACAGGGGCCTTTGAAGTCCTGAAGACTATGGGATAGGTGTCCGTTGGTAGACTGGGTGGCATTTTAATCAAGTTTTTGTTATATAAGCACACAATTTTGCTATTATTTTAAAAGCCTATATAGCAGGGGTCTTAAACACGCAGCCCGCGGGCCAAATGTGGCCCGCAGGACACTAGTTTGAGGCCCCCGCCTTGATATGAAAGTTTAATGAAAAAAATATTACGTTTGATTAATGTTCATGTTAAAGGTTAAATAACTGTTAATAGTTATCCTCCCTATCCGTGTGGAAGTGGTAAGTTTTTGGCTATTTAAGTTTAAAGGAAATGACTTGAAGGCTACTGTTTAGGTCGCTTGCTCTCTAGTTTGCGAGTTAGCATGTGTCTCAAGACCCTGCAGTTGCGCAATATGTTGTAAATAAAAAAAGAGTATAAATGTGACTATAGTCGTGTTTTGTCATGTCTACAGGGCTCTAATAATGCTTTGTTCATTTTAATCTGAAAAAAATAATTTGTCTACCCACCAACTATATGTGGTTTCTTAAGTTTTTATTATTTGCCCTTTTATTATTATTATTATTATATTTATTTATTACTGATTGAGTTTCTTTATTCTTGATTTGTTTATTTATTTTTCATCTTATTTTGTGCAGAAAAATAAAAATTAAGATATTTGAGAACAGTGGAATGTTTTATCAGAGCTTTTATTGTAGAAAATCGGAACCAAAGCACTGAAAAAGTTTGTATATTTTTGTGTTTTTAATAAATGCGTTTTTTTGGGGGGGGAAAACCTGATGTGGCCCAGTCTCACCCAGACCCTAGGTCCAGTGGCCCCCAAGTAAATTGAGTTTGAGACCCCTGTTATATAGAATGCGATGTCTGTGTAAATGTTCTTTAAATGTTCTGAAAGTCATAGACAGTTTTCTTCAAAAGCCTTCTCTATCGATTTATTTCATGCCACTGTGTAATGACTCCAGAGCTCCGTGTTTCATGGTAATGTTGTCTTGTCGAGTGTGCGGTTTGAATAAAAATATATTTGATGCAACTTCCAGTGGCGATAAACCTCAAAGGAAACATTGCCTACTTTAACAGAATGAGGCCATCAACCTTGTTCTAGTAACCAATGAACGTTTTAATTTCATTGTATTTACACAGTTCTGGCCTCACTGAATCCACACAGCACGTACTGTGCAAGCAATCCAATGCTGTTCTTAGGGCATGACCTTTACACACACATTGGAATACAAATTCTGGAATGTAATTTCTGGGTGTAAAAACACTTTGTAACCTTCTTCACACACTTTAACATTGTAAAGTAAAAGTAAATTTGATATAAAATAATAGTATTCAAAATATAACCAGAACAGACAAATTGGGGCACAGAGATGTCAACATCTTTTTATTTTATTTTAACAATTTGTTAACTTGTTACTATCTTCAGTTGCAAATAGTACTACTCTCACTTTTGTTGCAATTAAAGACACAGCCCAATTACAATCAATGATGTGACCTGACCATGTCTTTTCTCTCTCTTTCTTCTTCATCTGTTGTCCCAACCATGTTGTGTTTGGTGGTTTTAAGAATAAATTTGCAAAGCAATTGAAACAGGAGGAGTATACCAGACTCAATTGTTTAGTTTAGGTTGCTTAGGCTTACTTTAAATAGTGGTTACTGTCATAGTTTTTTCCACAATGACAATAAAATGTGTGTGAAAATCTGCCTGTGAGGTTTGGTCTCGTGTCTACACTGTGTGCCTGTCAGCCAGTTTACCACTATGCAGGCTGCGCTTCACCTGCGCCAAGAATAGACCAGGTCTGAGGTGGCGAGCTTTCAGCGGATCTTTGTCGCGCTGTTTTGTAATGAAATTGTCACTGCAGCAAGCTGAAAATGTGCGTGAAGATCTGCCTGTGAGGTTTGGTGTTGTGTCTACACTGTGCAGGCTGCGCTTCACCTGCGCCAAGAATAGATCAGGTCTGAGATGGCGAACTTTCAGCGGACCTTTGACACGCTGTTTTGTCACGAAATTGTCACTGCGGCAAGCTGAAAATGTGCGTGAAAATCTGCCTGTGAGGTTTGGTGTCGTGTCTACACTGTGCGCCTGTCAGCCAATTTACCACTGTGCAGGCTGCGCTTCACCTGCGCCAAGAATAGATCAGGTCTGAGATGGCGAACTTTCAGCGGACCTTTGACACGCTGTTTTGTCACGAAATTGTCACTGCGGCAAGCTGAAAATGTGTGTGAAAATCTGCCTGTGAGGTTTGGTCTCGTGTCTACACTGTGCGCCTGTCAGCCAATTTACCACTATGCAGGCTGCGCTTCACCTGCGCCAAGAATAGACCAGGTCTGAGGTGGCGAGCTTTCAGCGGATCTTTGTCGCGCTGTTTTGTAACGAAATTGTCACTGCAGCAAGCTGAAAATGTGCGTGAAGATCTGCCTGTGAGGTTTGGTGTTGTGTCTACACTGTGCAGGCTGCGCTTCACCTGCGCCAAGAATAGATCAGGTCTGAGATGGCGAACTTTCAGCGGACCTTTGACACGCTGTTTTGTCACGAAATTGTCACTGCGGCAAGCTGAAAATGTGCGTGAAAATCTGCCTGTGAGGTTTGGTCTCATGTCTACACTGTGCGCCTGTCAGCCAATTTACCACTATGCAGGCTGCGCTTCACCTGCGCCAAGAATAGACCAGGTCTGAGATGGCGAGCTTTCAGCGGATCTTTGTCGTGCTGTTTTGTCACGAAATTGTCACTGCGGCAAGCTGAAAATGTGGACACCTCCTGTGCTGCGCCGCCACGGCTATCTCGGCGCAGTCCACCTTGCGCTGCGCCGCAAAATTAGAGGCCATAGTGTTACCACTGATGCAAAGGCATTGTGTATCTTATGAAGAGGCCAATGCTCCAAGAGCCTACAATGAATTGTTAGCACAAACAAAAACCCTGCAGTGGTACAAACTTTTTCCGCCTACCGAAAATAAAGCAAAAACACCCCAGACCTTGTTGAATAGGTCACCATGATATTGATTCTGATATATGAAGCACACACTGCTTGATATCACAGCTATATTCATAGTCAATGGAGACAGGCCAGGTCTGTATTAGCTCCTACAATAACAATGCCGCTCTTGCTCAGTTTATATTCAGGTCACAGCAACAAAATGAACCTTTCTTGGAGGTTTTTTTGATGTTTTTTCACAGAGCGTTATAAGCGGAACAAGTGAATCCCAATTACGTGCATTCTTAGTGAAAAACTGCCAGCACGAAGTGGATATCATGAGGCAGTATGCATTTGGCCAAATAACGAGAGAAAAAAAGACAACACTCTAATTCACATTGTGTGAAAAAAAAAAAAAACTTCGATTTGCCCCAAATAGAATTCCCAATACAATTACGTTTTCAAAAATATGTCAAAGCTAAGCAAAACTTATGGTTAAAGCTGAAGCAATTATCAGTGTCTTTTTACCACTGTCTGACAGTAGGCTCGGAGGAAAGCTACATGTCGGCATCACACAGCGGAAAAACAAACACAATGGAGCTAATCTAAAAGAGAGCTGATTGACAACAATAAGAAGAAATACACCAAACAAACTCAAAGCTTAGCCCTTTCTAATCCAAGTCAATCAATCTTTTACAGTATAACATTTACGTTCGGACCAGGTTAACACAAAAGTGCACACCAACAGCAATCCATGCAATAAAATGCTTTTTTTTTCTTTATACTGACTCTGAGCAATTTTATTGCAAATGTTGATCCGAAATAGTAGAAGATGGTGTTCGAAGAGTTGGCCTGTATGGCCCTTTAAACGAGTCATAAACACACCAGACACCATGACATCCAGTATCAAAAAACAGTACAATAATGCTAATAAATATGTGCCATATAAGGGTTTCAAACTACAGACCGTTGTGGTGTACATTTGTATACAATGAGGGGAACTCCAATACATAATACCACTGTAAGATTGCCACGATACCAACACTTTAGACACTCAGTCACTAAATAAGCCTAACTTACATTAGTGCTAGGAACTTTAAGTCAGTAGCCACGTTTACATGGACCTAAATATTCCAATTCCAATCAGGTTATTTCCTCAAATGGTATACACCTCATTCCGGAAAAAAAAGTGCCAATCCGAATGAATATATATAATCGGATTCACAGGGGTGGAATATTTCTTTCCCCAATCCGATTGAGGTATCTTGTACCCGCTCAATCGGAAAGTTGTCAGACTGCGTTCTTCTACGTGGTGTTTTTCTTCTTCTGTTGTTTATTGGCGGTTGGCAAGCAGCTTTCGTGTGCATTAGTGCCATCTGTGGAACAGAATCTAAACCCTTCTATACGCCATTCACAAGTCCAGTTTAATTAAAAAAGAAAATATATATCTATATAAAACATTTGTTGAGCTTAATTATAAAATATTAGCAAGATTGAACTTTATCTTTTCCTGTTCCCGGGTGCGTTCTTTCAGCGAATGCTGAGATATGACGTAACACGCAGCTCGAGACGTTCTTCGATTTAAAAAAAATGGAGGCCAGCAATCGGCACTGGACTGCTGCGGAAAGTTTATTTTGATTCAAACTAAATGTCAAGACTGGATGAAGGAAAAACTGGCAATACGGAGTTATTCCAACAAGTGAAAGAAAAACTCAAGGAAGTCGGTATCACGTGATGTTGGTGTTTACTTTACTGGGCATGCCCCATTGACTATTCTGGTTGATTATAGCGGCGCTTGTAGACACGCGATTGGAATATTCCTTTCCATGTATACCATTGCTTTCGGAAAGGTCATTCGGAAAGATTCCATTCGGAAAGAGAAAAACTCCTCATGTAAACGTGGCTAGTGACTAATTTCCACAGGTGATCCGTGCTTCTTAAATTCCCAAACTGAAGGTCCTGCAAAAATTATATTAATATGGCAATCTTCACTACTGGAAGCACTGCAGCCAAAAAATATGCAACAAAACGAAGAAACCAGGCTATCGGTAATAAATTAATACAATTTAATGGAACAAATACTTTAAAAAAGTTTGAAATGTAGGTCAGTGCCGCAGGCCGTGGTTCGACCAGCAGAGACTGCACATTACATCACATAGGACAGCAAAGACTCCAAACCAGACTGGTGCATCAGCATCAACATCATAAAAGTAATTACGGCTGAGCAGGGGCTGCTTACTGCATTCTAACGGTCTGTATATCTACACGGAGCCCATGAAGTATTGTCGAATTAGGAAATTTGTGTTGTGTTGTGTTCCCTTTTTGTTATTCTTCCTGTTCATTTTCCTCAAGGCCATCTTTAGAGCCACCGAAAGTGCTTTTGTGTTTGCTCAGCCTCTCAGGGTACCTCGTTATCAGTTTGTTCTTAGAGACTTGTTAACATCCAAGCTCTTTTTTGGAATCTATCATTTAAACTAATTATGTTTGTGGCCTGTTCGATTTGTGCTCAATGTCACAACTAAATGTCATTGTCCTTCGTAATGGCAGTAAGCTTCTTCTACGTTAAAACCTACAGGATTGGGAATGTGGTATCTTGTTGACACAGGAGGCATCGAGTGTAGCTACAATTTAGTAATTCAAGTTCGTGTGGGCTTAGTTGTTAGATAAAATACATACAAAATTTGAAGGTGTGATGGTCTTGACAGTCAAAAACAAAAACAATGTTGCATAAGAATTTTTGGAAACAAGTTGTGTTGCATTCTGTCTTTATCTCAAATGATTTGGATTATTGTCCTTGATCTTACAGAAATCTTCCTTACAAGAGAGTTACAAAATATTCATGAAACATGGCTTTTGTGAAATGTTCTCCTCCTTCATTAAATTTTTAAAAAACATCCCCCACCCCCCCAAAAAAAGTGATCCTGTTTTGATTTATACAAAAAATATACAGTCCCACTGAGATGTCTCAAATATCTTATTGTGTGGAAATATGGGCTAATAACTATAAAAGCAATCTTCACTCGCTAAATGTACTGCAAAAAAGGTCAGTAAGGATAATTCATAATGCCGCCTACAGAGAACATACTAACTCCTTATTTCTAAAATCACAAATACTTCAACTTGCTGATATAGTTCATCTTCAAACAGCTAAAATAATGCATAAGGCTAAAAATAACCAATTAGCTAAAAATGTCATCCAATACTTCTCTACAAGAGAGGAGAAATATGATCTCAGGGAAGAACTACATTTGAAACACTTCTATGCTAGGACTACGTTAAAAAGCCATAGCATTTCAGTATGTGGAATCAAACTATGGAATGGATTGAGTAAGACCCTCAAACAATGCACAACGATGAGCCAATTCAAGAAACAATACAAGCAGTTGATGTTTGCTAAATACAAGGATGAAGAGTCTTGAACCAGTCATGATGTGCTATATATATCACTATATTGACACTTACTATGGTACCCATTATGGCATTGGATGCTCATATCACCTTGTACTTCGGAACGAGGTGCATTATTAAAAAACAAACAAAAAAACCCTAAACTGAATTATGGAAAGCAGGAAGTGAACAAATGTAACAGTTACTGATTGTAAAAGTACCAGATGGAGGGGTAGGATTTAATAAGCTTTGCTTCTTCCTACTCCTTTTGGACATGTGGAACTGTGAACTGATTATGTGATGCATTCAATTGTAATCTGATGCATGTTCAAATGAAATTAAACCATTACCATTACCATATCTAACTTTTATGCTACCTTGTTTCCAATTCCTTGACCAAGACATTTTCCTTCAGTGTGCTGCTTCTTTGGGAATATTTAACTGGAAAATTGTTTCCACAAACATATAAAAAAAAAAATTAAAATAAGTGAAAGCATAAACTTTGGCCCAAGAAATGTAAATCCGGTACATGAAATAACTTGAGATTGTCTCTGTGTGGCTGGTTGCTCTTCACACTCTCCTCAGGCTTCCACTGCACCTTTCACTAAACTTTTGAGAAAATAAACTTTATAATTTAGTTCTCTTCTATTCGGTGCAACACAATGGTGGTAGAGAGCACCGTCAGACCTTTTTTGTTGTTGTTTTCAAGCAACTGCCAAGCATGCTATAGTCGTGATGCCTAATGGGAATATGCCAGGAATTAATTGGTGGAGTCAAACTAAATGGCTTGAAGAATCGGAATTAAAATTCTACCTTGTACGTTTGATAATTGAAAATGATAAATTAACATTTAAGGTTAGCTTTTACTGTCTATCTATGCAGGTACATTTTTTTTACACTTTTGGCTGAATTTGTTTTCAAGTATGGCTGTTTTTGCAGTGAGTTGCAAGAGTCCCAACATGTCTTACTTGTGCTTCTTGGTGTAGTCTGAGGTGCATCCCCTCGTGCCCGGAAAATGCTCTCTTCTCCACCGCATGATGTCTGAAGTGATAATAATCTCCAACAACCTACACAAATGCAGAAAGAGAGGTAATAAGTTCCCCTGCCGCACTCGGGTACAAGATAACGTGGATGTGCAGAATGAGGTAATTCTGCCTTGCACACTGGGACCAAACTCAACTCCCACTACATATAGTATATTGTATTTTACTATATCAACTAAATTCAATAAACATTGCTGAGGGGGGAAAAACAGACAGAAACTCAAAGCAAAAATTGAAATATCCCAATATTTATAGGCATTACTATACTTCTCAGGAGTGGCCGCCTGTTATGGCTTGTAGTGTGTTATTTTTCTTACCCTAGATACCTTTGGGATGTAACACCGGCCAACCAAAATTACCCCAAGAGCACAGTGACGACTAAGAAGAATCCAAAAAGTCATAAAAGACCTAATAAACAACATCCAAAGAAATGCCGGCCTCACTTGCTTTTCAGTTCAGGTCAGTGTTCATGACCCCACCATGAGAACGACACTGGGCAAACATCAGCGAGAAAAGAACATTAGGTCTTGTCTAGATTTTGCCAGAAAACATCTTGATCCCTAGTACTCTGTGGTCAAAAGTTTACTTTTTGGAAGCTGTGCGTACCATTACATCTGGCTTTAAAGTAATGCCACATTTCAGAAAAAGAACATCATACCAACAGTAAAATACGGTGGTGGTAGTGTGATGGTCTTGCTGTAATAAATGGAACTATGAATATTGCTGTCTACAAAAAATCCTGAAGGAGAACGACTCTAAGAAGAATCCAAAAAAGTCATAAAAGACCCAATAAACAACATCCAAAGAAATGCCGGCCTCACTTGCTTTTCAGTTCAGGTCAGTGTTCATGACCCCAGCATGAGAACGACACGGGGCAAACATCAGGGAGAAAAGAACATTAGGTCGATTTTGCTAGAAAACATCTTGATCCCTTGTACTCTGTGGTCAAAAGTTGACTTTTTGGAAGCTGTGCATGCCATTACATCTGACATGAAAGTAGCAAAAGAACATCATACCAACAGTAAAATACGGTGGTGGTAGTATGATGGTCTTGCTGTAATAAATGGAACTATGAATACTGCTGTCTACAAAAAAAAAACAGAAGGAGAACCACTGGTCATCTGTGCATGACCTCAAACAGAAACAAACTTCAACCTAGGCAGTAAAGTAATTTTGCTGACCAAATAAGACAAACAATGGAAATAAAGTAAACAAATACTCACAATTAATAATGCATATATTTACAGATGAAATGGCATAACATATTTTTCAATCTAGCTATCTTTTCCTTTCATGTGCTGCTCCTAATAGAGCTTCAAACATGGCGTTGGATAACAGCTGTCACCAAGGTGCCCAAACACCTCAGAGATTATTGTATTTGTTCAATATGTCTCCTGGTGCGTTCATGCTCCTGGTCATGTTCAGGGACAGATCATTTTAAAGCAAAAAAAAAAAAAAGAGGATAAACACCTACATTACATGACAAATGTTTGTTGCAATCATAACATTGAGGAAAAACTAAAGCGTACAGGAAGCAGCCGTTACAAGGAGATTCATAAGAGACCAGACTCCATTATATGAGGAAACATTGCAATCTGTACAGTGGTGCCACGGGGGACTGACTCACCTTCACCTGCCCAGTGGAGCGGAAGAAGAGAGGCAGAGGGGAATGACGAAGGGAGGGAAGAGGGGAGTGAAATGCAAGGTTTGACAAGCACACCAGGCAGGATGGATGTGTTTGAGGGGGAAGAAGAGTAGACACAGCAGGATGGGAGGTTCTCCGAGGGCTGCGGGGTGATTCTGCAGGCTGGCTGACCAGACTGCGGGCAAGGAAGCGCTTAGAGAAAGTTGCCAGCTGTCCGCTTTGACTTGAATTATAATTATGACTAGACTTGATCACATACTATTAGATTAGGGTTCATTCATTCATTCATTTTCTACCGCTTTGCCCAATCACAGGGCACATATAGACAAACAACCATTCACACTCACATTCATACCTATGGACAATTTGGAGTCGCCAATTAACCTAGCATGTTTTTGGAATGTGGGAGGAAACCGGAGTACCCGGAGAAAACCCACGCATGCACGGGGAGAACATGCAAACTCCACACAGAGATGGCCGAGGGTGGAATTGAACCCCTGGTCTCCTAGCTGTGAGGTCTGCGTGCTAACCACTCGCCGCTGTACAGCCCCTAAATTAAATTAAATTAAATTAAATTAAATTAAATTAAATTAAATTAAATTAAATTAAATTAAATTAAATTAAATTAAATTAAATTAAATTAAATTAAATTAAATTAAATTAAATTATTCATTCATTCATTCATTTTCTACCGCTTTTTCCTCACGAGGGTCGCGGGGGTTGCTGGAGCCTATCCCAGCTGTCTTGGGGGCGAGAGGCGGGGTACACCTTGGACTGGTTGCCAGCCAATCACAGGGCACATACAGACAAACAACCATTCACACTCACATTCATACCTATGGACAATTTGGAGTCACCAATTAACCTAGCATGTTTTTGGAATGTGGGAGGAAACCGGAGTACCCGGAGAAAACCCACGCATGCACGGGGAGAACATGCAAACTCCACACAGAGATGGCCGAGAGTGGAATTGAATCCTGGTCTCCTAGCCGTGAGGTCTGCGCGCTAACCACTCGACCGCCGTGCAGCCCCTAAATTAAACTAAACTAAACTAAACTAAACTAAACTAAACTAAACTAAACTAAACTAAACTAAACTAAACTAAAAACTAAACTATATTAGGAAAGCAGGAAGTGAACAAATGTAACAGTTACTGATTGTAAAAGTACCAGATGGAGGGGTAGGATTTAATAAGCTTTGCTTCTTCCTACTCCTTTTGGACATGTGGAACTGTGAACTGATTATGTGATGCATTCAATTGTAATCTGATGCATGTTCACATGTGCACATGTCTGCACGCTAACCACTCGTCCACCGTGCAGCGGTTAGTCAACCATTTTGGCGATTGAGTCAATCAACTCAATAACAATAATAGTAATAATACCGCGTATAGACGAAGCACCCAACCATGACAGATAATGCAATCACATAAATGTGAAAAACTGCAAAAACTGCAAAAATCCAACTTTGTGTGCATGCACGCACATGAATATCCAAGCTGGTGAAAAGCACCTCCCTCCAAGCGATGTCCCATTTCCTACATTGTACATATTTCAAGTGAGGAACAGGCTAGCTAAAAGTGGATATATAGAGTATAGGCAACAAAAGCGGTGTTGCCCTGCCCATTTGTTTCAGCAAGACGCGCACACGGTCCCGGCGGATCTCCTCAACTACACACCTGAGGTGTGATGCACTATTTTTAAACACATCACCTCCGTAAACGGATAAAGACAAGTGCCTAAGATGAATGCAGTGTGCTGACAACATTGTTCGGTAGAGATTAGATGTACTTTGGATAAGGAAATGTATTCAAAATAATTACCACGCTGTTCAAACTCTTGGACTTGCAACTTCCTGAAAGGAAACACTGTAAACCAGGGGTGTCCAAAATGTGGATCAGGAAACTTGTTCTTTTATATATAACACAAAGCTTATATAACTTATTGTACAAGATAATATTGTATGCAGGGGCTGCACGGCGGTCGAGACCTCACAGCTAGGGAACCTGAGTTTGATCCCACCTTCGGCCATCTCTGTATGCAGTTTGCATGTTCTCCCCGTGCATGCGTGGGTTTTCTACAGGTACTCTGTTTTCCTCCCAAATTCCAAAACCATGCTAGGTTAATTAGCGACTCCAAATTGTCCATAGGTATGAATGTGAGTGTGAATGGTTGTTTGTCTATATGTGCCCTGTGATTGGCTGGCGACCAGTCCAGGGTGTAGTAAATACAATCATAGACAGATAGAACAGAACACCTATAGATTGCTCTAATACACCACAATGAGGAAGAACACACTGATACGTCGATAAAATGTAAAAAAAAAAAGCAAAACAGTGAATCCGCGAAACGTGAACCGTGATATAACGAAGGAACACAGTACAGCATAAACAATGACCCAACAGCTAAACAGTACAGTGGAGGAGGTCACTTAGATAAGGCGTAGCCAGATTATGGAATGCTTTGAAAGTGAGTAGCAGGATTTCACCAAAACCGTAGCCAAAATACCAAGGTATGGACCTGTACCGATATTGCAGTCCTGATAAATACCATATATGAGACACCATAAACCTTACTAATTGCTTCAAAACCAACTACAATCTTCTCAATGTGCTGTAATATGATGACATTATTTTGTACAAGATGTTCATGCAAAGCATACATACATTGAATTCTACTTCATTTAGTCAGAAATGGATTATCCCTTTCATGCTTCCAGTTCATATACACAAACATGTAACATGCTGCAATCTACTGGGCAACCAGGCTGCCATCAGGAGACAAAGTATAGCTGAAACTCCCGCGTTGCACTTTTGTATAAGGACTTCATTATAATTCAAGGAAATCAAGGCTAACTGGGTGTTTTCAAATAAAGGATAATTATTTGTTTACATCAGCTCTAACTGCAGACTTCCCACCTCAGCTTCATTTATCAGGGGACTTGTCTTGGGAAAGCTGAGCCATGAAAAAACTTATATCGCACAAATTATGTGGGCGGATTGCCAAGATTTGAAAAAAAAAAACGTATCACACGGATAGCAAAGATATAGAGCTTCTAGATTAGCTGGGCCATTGTGTCCCTGGTCCATTTTTATTCCATCACCAAGTAAGATTTAAAGGCTGTAGAGTATTTTATTGGCTGTCAAAACAGGCACAATCTCTTGGCAAAGGCCTACTTTTAACAAATTAATGAATGTATGTATGGTTCTTCATCATTAGTCTAAATGTGCAGTATCTCATGATAGTAATTAAACTCCTCACATTTCAGAAACTATTTTTAGTACAGTATCCAGTAGTACAATGGTTTTTGTTATGATTTTGGTTCAAAAGGTCAGACAAAAAAACTAATCTATACAAACCAAAGACTTTTTTCTCTCTGGAAATCAAATGAATCCATTCCAGACACCCAAAATAGTAACGAAAATAAATATTATTGAGAATAATTATAGTTTTACATGTAGAATAATGCAAAAAAATTAATAAAATAATTTGAATTTAAATAATTTGACAAAAATAATTGTCAAAATTAAATAAAAGCAAAGTAAAAATAAAAGGGAGATAGAAGCGGGGATCCCTCCTGCCCCAAACTGTTCACCTCAGCAAACACTGCACTCCCAGACTAAAACTGCTTTGATGAAAAAGCTGAAGGTGACCCAACTGAGCAACTGTGTTGCACGCTTAAGCGAAAGATGGAGTAGTGTTCAATGTGTTCAATATTCACCAGAAGATTCCAGTAACTTGTGCAGTTCTGGTGAATTTCATGTCCAAGCAGATTAAGCCACATTTAGATAATGATTGTGCTGAGATATAGTCAGGGTTAAAGTTAACAAAAATGAATAAAAGTGACCATTTTCATCAGTCTAGCGATGCTCGATTATGTGTTATTCCACCTATATCTTCTTCCACAGCATGCACATAAGTTATCTTTTTCTTATTGTGAAGCATTAATAATTTATTGCAGTGTGGCGTAACCAGGCAATGTTGTAAGAAGCAACATTGCAAAACGAGAAGCACCTTTATTTAGATAGAAATAACAACACACAGCCAGGCAAAAAAGTGTCAATTTATAATAATTTCAAAACTGTACACTGACACAAGTTATAAGATGGAGCCTATTCCGGCTGTCTTCGGACGAGAGGCGGGGTACACCTTGGACTGGTCACATATAGACAAACAACCATTCACACTCACATTCATACCTATGGACAATTTGGAGTCGCTAATTAACCTAGCATGTTTTTGGAATGTGGGAGGAAACCGGAGTACCCGGAGAAAACCCATGCATGTACAGGGAGAACATGCAAACTCCACACAGAGATGGCCGAGGGTGGAATCGAACACAGGTTTCAATGGAAATTTTATTTCCAAGTATTTACATCTGGATCGGGTGCACAACTTTTGTTTGAACGCACCCATTTTGCAGGTGAGCAGGTTCCTGATCATGCTAACCACTCGCTCAGAAAAATATGGCATTCCACCCAATATAGAAGCAAAAAGGCAGACAAGAGGGAGCAATGGCCAACCATCAAAAACTAAAATCACATAAAGAAAGTAACATCAATCCAAATCTTGGTACACCCGAAAAAGCACAGATTTTGAGCTGAGGAGACAGAGCCAGAATAAAAGACATAGTGTGTAAGGATAAGTGGAAGAGAGAAATAGTAAATATTTCACATCACTTCATGCTTTTTTAATTTGTGATCTATCCCGCTGCACCCGGTCCTTTTCTTGTTTGGAGAAATATGCTTCTCTAATTAGTTAACACACACGATGCTTCAACACTCTTCATTATTAATTTAGCCAAAAAGTTGATTTAGCAGTTTGCAGCACATTTGACAAAACAGAATCAGTACTGTTAACCTACAGTGGATTTAATGGAATAAAATGGAACAACATGAAATTGAGTAACCTTAAGATCAGCTGAAGGCAACAAAGTAATGGTAATGGTAATGGTTTTATTTCATTTGAACATGCATCAGATTGCAATTGAATGCATCACATAATCAGTTCACAGTTCCACATGTCCAAAAGGAGTAGGAAGAAGCAAAGCTTATTAAATCCTACCCCTCCATCTGGTACTTTTACAATCAGTAACTGTTACATTTGTTCACTTCCTGCTTTCCATAATACAGTTTAAGGTTGTTTTTTTTTTGTAATTTTTTGTTCCGTACTGAAGTACGAGGTGATATGACCATACAATTACATTCTATTATATTACATTACTATATATTATATAGTTATTATAGTAACTGTTGAAGTAGGAAGAAGCAAAGCTAAATCCTACCCCCCCCATCTGGTACTTTTACTGTACATTTGTTCACTTCCTGCTTTCCATAATACAGTTTAAGGTTTTTTAATTTTTTTTTATTTTTTAAATACATAATACATAATGGGTACCATAGTAAGTGTCAATATAGTGATATATATAGCACATCATGACTGGTTCAAGACTCTTCATCCTTGTATTTAGCAAACATCAACTGCTTGTATCGTTTCTTGAATTGGCTCATCGTTGTGCATTGTTCGAGTTCCTTACTCAATCCATTCCATAGTTTGATTCCACATAGTACGAGAAACAAAGATGAAAAGAAGCAAAGGAAAAAACATAGCCTAACTATTCTTTGCAACAAGAACCACTTCTATCTCCAATATCTATTCTTTCTTACATGTTTGTTGACAGATATACATATATGAAGGCTATTTCTCAGAATGTTGTCTAATAAACATCAGTTAATCTTTCAACGGGTGTCTTCATCTTTCAGTGGATGCAACATGCAGACAGAAAGACTAACAAAAAGTAGCTGTGCTAGTGATTCAACACAAAGGAAATATGTGAAACATTCTCACCTCCGTTTTTCTGACCTTCACTTCAAGGGCTCAACTCAGAATCACCAAAGCTGTCAGCACTTTTAAACACACAACAACAACAAAAAAGAAAAGAAACCCCACTAGGAAAGAAAAGAAAAGCAGCAGTAAATGCAATATAATGACCATGCCATACACTTCTGCACTTTTCTCAGATGATGTTTTTTTTTTAACTATGTCTGGATCTTTTGACACCAGGATATTATTAGTGCAATGAATTATACTGCTCTTTCCAAATCACCTGTGCTAAATTAAGTATGCGACAAAGGTCTCCGTGAAGGTTGGGCAAGCTGACCATTTTCAAAACTGAAAAAGTGAATTGCATTCCTATGTACAATGAGCTCCTTTAATGGGGATTCTTCTTTCCTGTCTGTAATCCATACACCTGAGTGCTGTTAGTAAGCCCACTTCATGGCTAAGACTTTATTAAGTCATTCCATATGCAGTAGGTTCTGTGTCATTGGCTGGCTATAAGGACAAATATATAATGTCATGTATTGCTGTCTGCCAGTACACATCATCAGTTTCGTAGTTGCTTTGTCATTAGCCACGTATACATGGACCCAAATATTCCAATTCCATTCGGGTTATTTGCTCAAACGGAAAGAATGTAACCTTTGTATACACCTCATTCCGAAAGAAAAGTGTCAATCCGAATGAATATATAATCGGATTCACAGGGGTGGAATATTCCTTTCCCCAATCCGATTGAGGTATCCGCTCAAACGGAAAGTTGTCAGACTGCGTTCTTCTTCGTGGTGTTTTTCTTCTTCTGTTGTTTATTGGCGGTTGGCAAGCAGCTTTCGTGTGCATTAGCGCCATCTGTGGAACAGAATCTAAACCCTTCTATACGCCATTCACAAGTCCAGTTTTATTAAAAAAGAAAATACATATCTATATAAAACATGTGCCGAGCTTAATTATAAAATCTTTTCCTGTTCCTGGGTGTGTTCTTTCAGCGAATGCTGAGATATGACGAACACGCAGCTCGAGACGTTCTTCGATTTAAAAAATGTAGGCGAACAATCGGCACTGGACTGAAAGTTTGTTTTTGATTCAAACTAAATTTCAAGACTGGACGAACAAAAAACTGGAAATACGGAGTTATTCCAACAAGGAAACAAAAACTCAAAGTCGGTATCACGTGATGTTGGTGTTTACGCTTTACTGCGCATGCCCCATTGACTATTCTGGTTGATTATAGCGGCGCATGTAGACACGCGATTGGAATATTCCTTTCGATGTATACCATTGATTTCGGAAAGATTCCATTCGGAAAGAGAAAAACTCCTCATGTAAACGTAGTGTGTACTGTTTCACTAATTGTAAGAAGTATTATACAGTATATCAATGTGTGTCCGGAAAAAAATCATTTGGGCCTGCTGGTTTACATGAATAAATCTCTAGACCTCGAATAGAAGATGTCTTTTTCACCATTTTCACCACCATACATTTGGTTCAACACAGTATCTAAATAAGGGATTGGGATATAATTGACCCCTTTTCCAGTGTCGCTGTTACACGCTGGTTCGGAGTAGATATTCAGAGCTTTTGTTTTCGATTGTCAAAAGCACCACAGGGGTGCTGAAATGGGAGTTGGGTTTTGTGGGTTCAACGCTGGCTCCAAAAGCAGTATGGGCTGCGTGGTGAACCTGAACGGCATAATGATGTGGGGGAAGAGCTACCTCGAAAAAGTACCTGCTTGTTACATCCATTTCAACATGATTTGTTTATTGTTGTCAATGAGAGAGTCACAGCAGACTTCACGTTAGTCTGCAAATGCTGAATTTTTACCTTCCAATTATGCAAATATAAACATTTGCATAATTTTTTGGACCGTCAAGGAGGATTATGAAAAATGAAATTTGGATATTTCTTTATATAAAATCGCCATCTGTTACAAAGGAGAGTGTTTCCACCACATGCACACTTACCAAATACTATTCTCCAAAATAAAAGCTTGAGTATAAACTAATTACTTTGCATATTTCAGAAAATAAACATGAATTCATTCTGTGGCTCACACTGATGTCGATTTAGTTATTTCCAGATCAGAGCCGTAACCTCGTGATGTAATGACATGGCTACCCACGATAACGGAAAGCCAAACCTGTATCAAGTATAATTATGATGCAAATCCCTATTTTGAACCATGCACACTGCAAATATAACTGACAATCATTTGTCATATGTCATATGACAACGAATGTCTCTGCACTTAAAGCCCACAACCCAAACTTGATGTCAATTATTAGTATTTTATCAAATGAGTAAAAGGTTCATACTAGAACAGGGGGTGCCATATTGGTTAAATATCAACTCGTATTGCTTATGCCTCACCCAGCAAAATAACTGAAAAATCCAGCAATGAAAAAAAAAATGCTTATCAAATACTAACAATAGACTCACATAGAAACCACCAGAGCCTTGGTTTCCTTGCACAGAGGGCTTAGTGTAAGCCTGCACCAAATAGGAACTGGGAATAACAGTATTGAGTTCTGATAACAAGAAGGACTGTTTTAGAAAGTCAGGTGCCTCAAGAAAATACAAATAGAAAAACATCTTTACCAGCACTAAACTGTCATCTTTAAATCAGAGCTTCTAAACTTATAAAGTAAATAGATTTACATAATGCTGTATACCAGGGGCAGGGAATAGTGTGGGCGATATGGACCTTAGCATATATCACAATATTTTGGGGGGTTATCACAATATGACAATATAATAAAACGATATCAAATTTAAATTCAGCTTGTAGAGTCTTGTAGTCTAGCTCATTTTTACTATTTTTCCATGTCAAGTCACAGACCGCAAATATGACCTGGCGGGCAGCAAATGGCCCGTGGACCTTGAGTTTGAGACCACTGTTGTAGACATGTGCCATTTGCTATTCTTCGTACATACTTCTCTGTGACAAAACTGAAAACAAAAGAGACCACTGCACTTATGAAGGACCTATTTGCAAGGTCCCATGATAGCCTTCATAACAATGATAAATTGCTGAGCACTCAGCCATGCTGTACGATATGAGAAGGGCTCCGAGGACCTTTGTCATAATCCAAATGGGAGTATACTGTTAAATATTTTCTGCAAAACATAACAATATTAATATTATAAATCTATTACATATATTTCTTCATCTCATAGATAAAGAATATTACATAAATCATCCTACATCTTATGTCCGGGTTGCCATCTAGCTAGATGTATACTTGATTAATCCCCAGCAGGGGAAATTCATGTGTTCGGCAGTACATGAAAATCATAAACGATACAATAATAAACAACAGACACAATATACAGCAAAATACACAGTACCACAATATCAGTAATGCAGCTTTTTGTTTGTCAGAATATTTTCATATGTTCCAGTAACATACACAATAAAAATCAAAAGTACCATATTTCATTTGTAATCTGGCATTTGTCCAACAACATATGCAAAGTGGGCACCCCAGTTTACCTCCATAACTAACCCCCACCCACACAATGATAAGTCTTGCCAAAACACAGTACATACTCGTGTAGAACATGCCATGCCAAATGCTATCTGAATCTTCGAGAAGTTTGATAGCTGCTGATTCAAATGTTGGCCAATACCAACTTTTTAAAAATAACTGACAGCGTACACTATCAATGTTCTAATCGTATTTTGTTGAAAAACGGTGAAACAACAGTTTTAAATGCACGAAGTAGTTCTCCCAAATAGAAATGAACAGGTTTCCGCCATAGACATGATGTAAGCCTCTTACCAAAAATAAAGTGCATTGCAGAATTATTATTTTATTTTATTTTATTTTATTTTATTTTATTTTATTTTATTTTATTTTATTTTATTTTATTTAACTATTTTATTTTTTTTAACTTTTATTTTATTTAGCTTTACTGTTTACTTTACTGCTGTTTACTTTAGTTTTCACTGCACAAAACTCATTGTTTTGCTTCTGTTGCCTTTGTTTTTTGTACTGGACTGCTCATGGGTTCATTCATACATTAAATAGTAGATACGATTGGTGGATAACATTTGTTCGATACGTAAGGATCAGATGATCTTCACAAAAATCTACATGGATAGGAAACTAATTTGGATGCCATGTGTGCTTTCCAATTTAATCTTTTCGTTCAACCAGTCAGTGTTCATCAAGAATCAACTCAGTTTTGTCAAAAGGGAAGACTTCAGAGCAGTAGACCTTGCTACCGTTCTCTTTAGTCTTTTTGTTCCGTCATGCAATTTCAAAGAACGCAATTCAAAGAAACCCTTATTCATTTCAATTTTCGAAAAAAGCTGTTCATACAGCACCTGTGCACAAAAGTATCCAGCATTCATCCCTGACTTTGAGCAATATTCTTTCCACAAGGCAGTCATATATACTGTATGTAACTGGTTTTAAAATAAGGAGTATGATGACACAGGATTTGCTCAAACTTGTGAGATGTATTTGTAGAATGTGCAATCTTGCAAATGGGGGCAGCCATTGTTGACTATACTGTATGTCACATAGTGGGGCAGCAATGTGTATTTTTCTTGAAAGCTGCATATGTATTTTAATGATGATGGAAAACGTGTAGTGTATTGGCGAGGGCTGGGGATCAATACAAAATTGCTCGTTCGGAAAAAGACTGACTTACGGACACTAGGCTTGGGAATACATTCATGACATTCATTTTCTACCGCTTTTCCTCACAAGGGTCGCGGGGGGTGCTGGAGCCTATCCCAGCTGTCTTTGGGCGAGAGGCGGGGTACACCCTGGACTGGTCGCCAGCCAATCACAGGGCACATATAGACAAACAACCATTCACACTCACATTCATACCTATGGACAATTTGGAGTCGCCAATTAACCTAGCATGGTTTTGGAAAGCCCACACGGTGTGAACATGCAAACTCCACACAGAGATGTCCGAGGGTGGAATTGAACTCTGGTCTCCTAGCTGTGAGGTCTGTGCTCTAACCACTCATCCACCATGCCACCACATTCATGGCATGATAAATTCAAATGATATAAATTTGGACAAAGTTGGAGTTTAAGTTTGTGAGTTTGGATCTGGGCGGCAACAAGAATTGCCAACCCTGCCCGTTGCCCCCGTCCCTGCTGATAATGCCAGAATGGAATAGAGTCCAGCCTCCCAAGAGGACTGGTTCCAGAGCCCTTGCTGTACGTCAAGGAAAGTCCTGAACTGAACCACCTCAGGCTCCTTCTCCATCGGCCAAATTTGATTGTAGCCAACAATCAAATTTCCAAGGTCCTCGTTTCCGGCAGCCACCCAGCTGCTCATGGGAGGGGGGACCCATGTTGCCTCTACAGGCGGTGTCCGGTCATGACCCATGGGTACAGGCCCGGCCACCAGACGCTCGCCATCGAGCCCCACATCACCAGGGCAAGCGAAAACCAAATAGGTAGATAGACATAAAATATAAAATATACATATTAGATTATAAAGAGGACAGATTTTTACATTTTTTGATTTTATATTATTAAATATACTATGATGACAATAAAAAAAACGAATAGGCCTGCAACAAGTCACATTCCTTACAAATTACACTGAGGAGAGCTTTAACCAGAATACTGCGTATCTTTCCTATTCCCATTTTTATTATACTCACTGTTCTACTTTCTCTCTCTCCTTGGAAATAACTGCACAACACAGTTCCAGTGACATTTCCATGAAACCAGCAGCTAGCACCATCTGCCACTTGACAGCAAAAAGGGCTGTTGAAACGACTGGATGTCAGGTGTTCCTGGAGCGCCATAGTCAACAACATTCTAACAGATTCAAGTTTGGTTAAAGGGGACTTATTATCCTCATTTTGTATTGAGTTGGGGACTCCTCTCGAGCAGCTATACACATGATAACCAGCACAGAAAGCAGCACCAGCACCTATTTAAATGTATTTGTTAGGATTTCCGCAAAAACGGCCTGTATAATGTATTGCACCCACGGCCCGCCTCCAGGCACGACCACTCCGCTGTGGTTGGAGTTGATAATAAACGGCGATTTATCTTTTTAAAACGTCCGTTTTTAACATACATCCCGAATCGGATCCAGAAGTAGAGACTGGACAGTCTGAAGTTTCTCAAGAAAACAGGTTACTTCGAGATGTCTCTCAAAGGTAAGTAGTTTTAGCATTATAGCGGTTTTCTACAGCATCTGTAAAGTGTTTTGTGGGACTTCCAGTGTGTAAAAAAAATCAGGCTATGTGAGGCTATGTGTCACGTTCCGTGTGGCATCTTGGTCTTCGGGTCAGTTTTTTTTTGCAACTAGCGCACTGATTGTACAGTAAAGTCTCGTTATATCGATATTGTCGGGAGTTGGAAAAAATATCGATATAACCGGACTGTCGATATATCCGATCTTGCGCCGAACTGCATTAAAAGTGGGCAATAATGCACTTCACATTGTTCTATAGTATAGAACAATGTCGAGCAGCTTAAATCAATCTTTGCTTAAGGATTTCAATACCAAAAAATAACATGGCGAACGGCTGCTTCCAGTCAACTTTATTTTTCACACTTCCACCACCAGAGCACAGCACACACACCGATTCCCGCACTTCCTGGTTCACAGGTCATGCTCAGCCCGCCCCACATAGCTGGCCAAACACATGCCTGCAACAGAAGAACCAACTGCATGTACATATGAAAAACAGTGATTATTGCAAGCGATAAAAAGATATCTGAATACAACACAATTCAATACATGTATTTGTACGCTTGTGTCTTCGTTGGAATAGGTGTGTATGCTATGTCAGTTGGTTCTTCTGTTGCAGGCATGCAGACCTCAAGTGCGGGAATCGGTGTGTGTGCTGTGCTCTGGTGGTGGAAGTGTGAAAAATAAAGTTGACTGGAAGCAGCCGTTCGCCGTGTTCTTTTTTGGTATTGAAATCCTTAAGCAAAGATTGATTTAAGCTGCTTTTGTATCGATATAAGCAGACCAAATTGGCTGGCGGGAGATGAAAAGGGCATCGCAGTAACCGGATTATCATAATAACCGGGTATCGTACTAACGGAACTAATTATGTCATAAAAGACTAGAAATTTGCCAGGAAATGAAAATAGTATCGTAATAAGCAGTAATTCGTTATAACCGATATCGATATAACGAGACTTTACTGTAGTTGTAACTAGCATGTCAAGTTTAGCTGTGTACTCTTTAGCTGTTGGGTCATTGTTTATGCTGTACTGTGTTCCCTCGCTATATCACAGTTCACCTTTTGCGGATTCACTGTTTTGCTTTTTTTTTTACAGTGTACCCACGTATCAATGTGTTCTTCTTCCTTGTGGTGTATTAGAGCAATTTATAGGTGTTCTGTTCTATCTGTCTATGATTGTATTTACTACACCCTGGACTGGTGGCCAGTCAATCACAGGGCACATATAGACAAACAACCATTCACACTCACATTCATACCTATGGACAATTTGGAGTCGCCAATTAACCTAGCATGTTTTTGGAATGTGGGAGGAAACCGGAGTACCGGGAGAAAACCCACGCATGCACATGCAAACTCCACACAGAGATGATTGAGGATGGAATTGAAGTCGGGTCTCCTAGGTGTGAGGCCTTGGTGAAAACCACTCGTGCAGCCAATTTATTATATCATTTTTATTATAAAGGTCCATGACCATAGTGAGTGGCAGAGGTCCCCAATGTTTATCTGCCAAATGTATTTTAGATATTTATCGTTTGGTTGTTTTGTACAACCGAGTTGGTCAATTTTTATTCAAAGCTTTTGGAACTAAAGAATCGGCATAGAAAATAGATGGAGATTCAGAATATCTTCAATGCCAACCCATTTGGTTGGTCTCACAACTCACGGTAAAAGGTCATAATTCTAATTAAGATTTGTGCTTGTTACGTTGTCTTTGAATGTGACACAATATAAAAAAGTAATTACAACTCAGCACCAATTTCAAGGCGATAAACGACAATTTGACATTGGATTCTTCATAGAGTATAGCGTGAGTGAAATAACAGAGGCAGAGGTACCTCGTGACTAGACTTTAAAAATGCCCTTGAAGAGGAGACACATGAACAAAAGCAGACGATGTGAAGGCAAGAGTGACGACATACAGTCTCAGAGGACCACAGATCAGTTTGATTAACTTCTATTGTTTCTACACACACTCTATCCCGTCTGCTCCTTGACTCATTCAGTCAGCCTTTCACCTTTAGCAAACACTCAATTTCTTTTTTTACAAACACATTTTGGCTGTAATGTGCTTGGAAAATTGGATCTCAAATGTTTATTCATATAAAACAGAGCGATGTCTAAATAATGTTTTTAGCGGGTCTAAAGAGGTCTGTGCCTGAAGGCTACATATAAAACAATAATGCATTTCAACAAGATGCACCTGTGGGATGAGCAAGGGTACGTTCCTAAAAAATGATAACGCACAATACTAGAGACAAAACAGATAAAACAAGTTTTAACCCTCCTCTTGTGTTAGGGTCGGCACCGACCCGTTTTACATTTTAATGCATAAAAAGAATCACATAACATTTATTTATTGCATCAAGGCTTTTTGACTTTGTCAGAAAACTCTATTTCAACAGAATAAAACCAAAAAAATAATTTTTACTGGTTGAAATTATGACCACTGTATTGATAGGGTCGGTTTCGCCCGGTTATAATAATATGACTATAAAGCAATATTTTGAGCCATAACTGAAATCACAAGTGTACAATTAGGAGAATTCACTCATTTGACTGGCTGATTTCACATTTACAATTTGGATCATGGAAAGAATGGCAAGAAGTACAGTGAACCAAGATCTGGACCTGTTCTGTTGCTGAAAACAAGAACATTTTCTACCTTTTTTTTACATTAACATTATTAAAATATTCATTCATTCATTTTCTACCGCTTTTCCTCACGAGGGTCGTGGGGGGGTGCTGGAGCCTATCGCAGCTGTCTTTGGGCGAGAGGCGGGGTACACCCTGGACTGGTCGCCAGCCAGCCAATCACAGGGCACATATAGACAAACAACCATTCACACTCACATTCATACCTATGGACAACTTGGAGTCGCCAATTAACCTAGCATGTTTTTGAAAACCCACGCATGCACGAGAAGAACATGCAAACTCCACACAGAGATGGCCGAGGGTGGAATTGAACCCTGGTCTCCTAGCTGTGAGGTCTGTGCACTAACCACTCAACCACTGTGCCACCCACATTAATAATATGTGGGTCAAAATTCATTTTAGTTCAGTATTAATTTAGTGATTAATACTAAAATGAGATGAATAATTAAAACTAATTGATTTAAGAGATATGTTCTATAGCTCTCAGTAATAGCCAGGTAACAAAATAATTCAATTTATTAATATGATTCTTTTGAGGTTCATTTTACCATGTTTGGAAATTGAAATTGATAGTGACTTAAAAAGGCCTACATGCCCACACCAAAACCATTAAAACCAACATTTCAATGGATGAGGAAGCCTAAGAAGGTAACCAAGACATAAGCAGCAAATTTAATGGTAACTTATTGTTTTTAGTGTATTTTATATCTGATTTAATACATGGATCAAAACCGACCCGTTAACATAAGAGATGATACCAGAAATCTAACACAAGAGGAAGGTTAAACATTTCTTGCAGCTTGATGAAATTGCTGATAAAATGATGCTGGTAGCAAAAGAGCAAAAAAAAAACTGCAAAATAAATCTATTTACTGTACCTTATTTGTCGCCGACTGATAGCAAATGAAAAAATCTTTTGTGACAATTTCTTTTACTCGTTGATGAACCTGTGAAACACTTTCCACACAATTGATCACAGGAACGGCGGCTATTACACGAACCTCCAGTCGTATGAGTAGGACATTGGACACTGTGGCGTTGATTTAGACATGAACTACTTTGTGACAACCTCTACTGAGATTTGTGTGCCATGTACAAGACTTCACAGCTTAAAGTATTGTGGAACTAGAAGACAGCAACACTCACACTTTTCAGCTGCACAATACCGCAGAGTATTATTTATGCGTAAAACTAGGAACATTTCTGAACAGGAACACACAGGAGAGAAAACAAGATTCAGGGACACATATGAGGTACCAGAGGAGGAAGAGATACTTTGATGTTCTTTTTAATAAATCATTAGGTAGCTGGGCAAATAGATAACAATATACAAGCACACAAAAAGCTTCCCGGTTGCTTAAAGGGGGCTCTACATCAGGGACTGAAAAAGTACTCATGACACCAAACATTTTTTTAAAAATTACATTGAAAGGTCTATTCCTAGGTGAGATGTGTGCTGGAAAGGTTTCGCAAAAACAGTCTCTTTTTGGAGTCTCGAGCAGAATGTGGCAGTGATGCGTGGCAGGCTTTTACTCAAAAAGTCGAGCAGAAGGAGTATGCTTGTTCACCTTTCCAAAAGTCCCAATTCGCCGTGATAAATACAAGTGCAACCAATGCAAGCAAAACGGACACCGTCAAGATTCGTCGGTATCGAGGACTATTGTTTTGATACTATTCCCAAGTTAAAAAGTTTTGGAGTGACTGTATTGCGGGAAGGTGCTTCTAACTGTGAAAAGACAAACATAGACAAACCCCAGAAGACGTTTAACTGTGGAAAACCATGACAAGGTGACAGTAAGGAAATTCATACAAAATAAAACAGTCATGAGTTTCCCTCAATCACGGCTCACTTTTCTTGGAACATAGTCTGTAAATATCTCTGTGTCAATCACTGCCTGCAGCAAAACATCATTCCTCTTTGTTATTATTATTTATGGGGTTTTTTTGTGTGTGTTATATCAGATGACAGTCTTCCACTGTCAGCTGGTGTTCATATCGCCTTGACGATCGTCATTGGCTGCCTGGTCATCAGATTCATCAAATGTTGTTGTTCTGTTGCTGATCAAGATATGGCTGAAATGTGTATGGTCTCATGCCCAACGCTCCCTAAAACACTCCTTAATTTTCTTCTACTTACAAAAAAATCTTCAGTCAAAAATGTCTTTTCCCACTCCGCTGTGCCTCCATGACTGGAGTGGCAGCCCAAAGGGTTCTGTGTGTGACGTCCCAGCACAGATGGCGGCGGGTCAGGAACTCGGATGGGGGGGCATGTCAAAATAATTTTACTCCTATTCTCGTATTTCGTTTATTTATCTCTGACAATAGTATGACAAAAACATTTTATTAAGTGAGTACTTTCATTTTGTTATTGTTTTTTTGGTGTCATGAGCACTATAGCGGGCGGCACGGTGGTCGAGTGGTTAGCGCGCAGACCTCACAGCTAGGAGACCAGGGTTCAATTCCACCCTCGGCCATCTCTGTGTGGAGTTTGCATATTCTCCCTGTGCATGCGTGGGTTTTCTCCGGGTACTTGTCCATAGGTATGAATGTGAGTGTGAATGGTTGTTTGTCTATATGTGCCCTGTGATTGGCTGTCGACCAGTCCAGGGTGTACCCCGCCTCTCGCCCAAAGACAGCTGGGATAGGCTCCAGCACCCCCCGCGACCCTTGTGAAAACTATAAAACTATACTACATGCTATAAAACTATAGCATGTTGCTTTAATAGAATACTCCATACACCTCAAGTTGTTTACAGGGCAAATCTGCATTCTTCTCGTCTTGGCCAAAACACTCAGATTCCGCAGCATGGTCACCCAAACACATCTACTATGTTGCAATGGGTCAAGGGTCAAGGGGTGGCTCCAGCTAGCTACCTGACCCCCACCTTAAGATAACTTAAAACACGATATCTTCATATTATGGCACTTCCACATCATGTAGAACAAGTGTAGTGCAATATTTCAAACATATAAATTAAGCTTGAAATGTTGGAAAAGTAGGAAAAGTGCCCATTTAAAGAAGCTACAGGAAATTACACTTTATACTGATTTTTTTTCCAGGCTGAAAGTTTGAAATATACTGAAATCAAACTGTCAAAATCAGTCCAAGCAAACTGCCCTGAAGACCCTTGGAAGCATCAGTTATTTCTGCACAAGAACATACCAACTCAAACCGCACGGGCAAAAAACGATTATCTGACACATCTGAAGACCACACAGTGATTTGTGGTTTTTGGTTTTTTTTTTTAGTTCATGTAGTTCATTTGAAGTGAATTGGAAAGGAGACGGGAGATTGACCAGCAGGGCAGTGGATCAAACTGTTGGCAGAGGACCACATCGAGAAAAGTAGGCAATGGTCTTGAAACCTTGCCAAAATGACTAAACCGCATGGAACAACGAGTTTGCTCGATTTTTACAGCGGTGATGAAATTAGAACTGCAGAGTTTTGATTCTGAGATAGCAAATTTTAGATCTCTATAACCGGGTTTCTATCAGTGTAATGCAATCATGGCAGGTGGTGCAGTTGCAGCTTTATTGCAATGGCTGTATGAAAGCACAGATGTAATGTATTTACTACTGTATAGCTAGCCCGTTAAAGATTGGTTTTCTGTCGAGTCATTGTCATCGTAAACTATATGTACAGTCACCACCTATAACGTTCTAAAGACCGCAAATTTCTCCTACTATACAACTCTGATCTGCTGTAATTCCGTATAAATTCAAAGGCACTAGTTTCTTGTCTTGACACTATTTCAAGCCCACCACACCCACTAATATAGACTCATATGGACCAATCTCCTTTTTGTTGCTCCCTCAGGTTATCTTTCACTTCAAAATGATATTCACCAGCAACTTCCTCCTTCCTCCAACCACAGTGCATCCTTGCAGCCCCTTTGCCCATGAATTCCTTTTCTCAAAGGGACCTTCTGCCTGCACAAGACGGTCACAATGTAAATAAACAAACAGCAATTAGTTACTGTTAGGGCTGAGCGATATGGACCAAAACTCATATCCCGATATATTGAGGTTGAATATTAATAATATATGATATATATCCCAATATTTTTTCCACAAACTGAATTAAAATAAAAGTCAAAGCCAAATAGCAGCTGAAATAAAATACAATATTCTCTTTTTTAAGATAAATATATAGGGGTTCATCCGTCTTTACATAGCAACCTTTATACCGTCTTTTTTGCTGTTCACTCCCGCTATGCAGCCTCTCCTCCTCCGTGCTTAAAAGAAATATACTGTATATGGATATTTTAATAATCTCAATATATCGCCCAGCCCTAGTTACTGTTTATTAACAGTTTTCCATGCCTATAGGCATGGAAAACTGTTATTGCTAAGCTGTATACAGCTTAGCAATAACAGTGTTACCTTCATTACTCCTGTGTCAGTACGACCTCACAAAAAATGATTAGATTCATGGAAACGTTAATTTCACACATACACAGCCGTTTAATTATTGGCTTTTTTGTCAGCTGGCAAAAACAAGGTGCATAAAACAAAGAGCAGCATACACTTTTTTTTATGTTGTGTTTGACCATTCATTTTCATGTTCTTGCCTGCCTTCTTGCATGGACAGCTCATCTGAACTCATCTGCCAATCCAAGCCATCAGCGTGCCATTTAGACCCCCTCCCTGCTGGCTAAACCTGCCTCCAACTCTCACTGGTGCACCTCATCACGACTGTAATTCACTCAGCTCTCACCATAGCATTTTTTTTAGAGCTGTTCTCAACTATAAACACTCTTTTCAAGCTCACATAAACAACATTAACCGGTCTGCCTACTTCCATCTATATCACTTTCGTCCAATCCATCGTCCAATTCCACTAGTTAGCATCCCAATGAAAGCGGACAAGTATTGTAAGTGTTTTTGTTTGTGTGTAGTGGAAATTGTCAGTAACAGTTTTTATGTGTGTTTTTTTCCTATAGCCTGATCTGCCAAGCACACAGCAACATTATTCTCTACCTGGGGAAAGGGAGCATCTTACCTTGTTGACAGAGTAGAGTTCCGGGGCTCTGTGAAATCAATGCGCCAAGTAAACAAGTTCCGGTCATGTTTGAAATCATCAAAGTATGGCAAGATACTGTAAGTATTACGTGGCATCATGATGCCAGTTAGGATATATTGTGGGCAATTGGACAATATCAAAAAGTAACTAAATCTCCTGGTTCTGAAAATATGCACAATTAAACACAAGACACAGTCATAGTTTGACCAGTCGAACAAAATTTAACTGAACTATAATAAGCAAATCTACAAATACACAAAGACCCCATTTGGGCATTTTTGGGCAAAGCAGTGAACAAATAATCAGCTCTGTGATGATCCCGTAATCACATTAGTGATAAAAATCCCATTACCTTCTATTATACATCAGCTCCCTCCAGCTTCCCTCTGGAAGTACCACCAAGGATGACAGTGAAATGACTAAGACCTTTGCAGTCTAATCCTCTGGCTTCACAAAGCCTTGCATTCCCTCACATAACCCCTCACTGTACCATGACTGCACTGTCAGATATCCTGTACATCATCCTCACGAGCACCTACTCAGAAGCCACAGACTAAAATAATAATGCTTATTTGTGTGCCTCGCTGAGACAATGACTGAAGAGGCCCTCTCCAAAAATATCATGCGAGACATTTTGCCCAGTAATATAATGCAGCGTCATTATCTTTATTCCGTTTTTATCCAAGAACTCTACACAACATATCGACTATTTAACTATTACTGCATCTCATTACAACTCTATTCACATTTTTGGGAAAATGTTAATTCGCTTTTTGTCTCTGCACTCACATCTGTTCTTTTGCATGATCATCTCAATAGGAATTTCTGCGTCTAATAGCCTTCCAAATCACAATTAAATGCAAATTCTTCATCAAGATGGCCCTCCTTCTCATACTTCAGCTTCCACATCAAAGTTCCTGATAGTGATGAAGGTCAAATAATGCAGGACTGGCCAGCCATCAGACATTAACACTATTGAGCATATTTGGGGTTAGATGAAGGACAAGGATTAGAAGATTAGAAGAATGGGAACATATGTCAATATGACCATGACTATAGCATTCAACATATCAGCGAAACATATGCACAGTATAGCAATCTAATTTAAGTTAGATGTGATTAATTGTGATTAAATATGCCATTAAATAGAAGTTAACTATGGGCAAAATTAGATTAAATATTTTAACTGATTAACAGCTCTATCTAGTCATGCAATGTTTGATTTTTCTGTAATATTCACTGTATCTATTTATATTTGTTTATGCCATTTGTACTCTTGAATTTCTGTATTCTTATTTGTTTGTTATTTAATTAAGTTATTGTTCAGCATGACCTTTAACTTTACTATTACATTTTGATCATTCATTTTCTTTCACCATTATAATAATTGGTAACCCGGTAAATGTTAAACATTCCTCACAAGAGGTGAGATTAAATAAGCTCTGATTTTTCCTTCTCCTTTTTGGACATATTGAACTGTGCAAGTGATTACATACCATTAAACACAGTGTGAATATGATACCTTAGTGGGGAACAGATAATAAACTCAGGAAAACGATTCTTACTGACCAACTTAACAATATGCAACATTTAACATTTGATTTATTCATGATGATTTTCTTCAGTGTTGTCACTGACATGACACAAAGTGTAAATGTTTATTTTGGGAGTGCGCATATGGGAAGTATTTCAAGTAAATGTTTGGATACATTCTTAGTAACAAAAACAAAAACAGCTGAAAATTATACGTATGTAATGACAAAGTGGCCATTGGACGAAACTTGAAAAGTTCACGTCACTCGTCCAAGTTAGTACTTTCTGAAGTACTCTAAACATCAAAGGAAATGCAGTTCTTGGCCATAAATTAGCCACTCAAATGTAGCATGCAGGAGGTTAGATTGTTGTGAAAATCGTATTGTAAAAAAAAGGGATGTCTTTTGCAAAATGTCTGAGATTGAATGAGTATGAATGAAACTCAAGCACATGCAGATACACTGTAAGATCAACTTACATTGCCATGGTTGATGAAACCGTGTTCCTTTGCAATGCGGTCAGCTTCCTCAGGGCCCCCGTTAATATGGACAGCCCAATCGTTTGTGTAGATCTCTGCAGTACCAATCCAATTTAGTTCTGCTGTCAGGACAAGGACTGTCCATAAGTGCAGCAGAGCCACCTGGGCATCCATGAAAAGTAGAACACAGGGGCAGTGCGTCCGTCCGTCTATCACAGTGTCCCGGGCAAATTGGAGCTTCACTCCCTTGTGGCAGAAAAGTGGAACAGTGGCCTAGAGTTGACAGAACACAGAGCAAGCTATGAAGACAAACAGTCTTGTGTGCCTTTTCGGTCTGAATTACCCACAAATGCACAAAACCCACCTAGACAGCATAGCCTCAATATTTATGAGGCCATGGTTCCTAATTCCTAGAAAAATGTCTCCAAAACAGCAGGGTAGAAATAGGGAGATTTTAATGGTCACCTAAAGGGACCTTCTGCCTGCACATGACGGTCACAATGTAAATAAACAAACAGCAATTAGTTACTGTTAGAGCTGAGCGATATGGATCCTGATATATTGAGGTTGAATATCAATAATATACAATATATATATCCCAATATTTTTTCCACAAACTGAATTTAAACAAAAGTCAAAGCCAAATAGCAGCTGAAATAAAATACAATATTATCTTTTTTAAGATAAATATATAGAAAAAGTTTAATATAATTCAATATTCAGTGCAATAATGCGGCACTCTCTCAGTCTCTCTGCAGCCAGGTTAACGCTTCCATCTCATGTTCCCGATGACGACTAACCATAAACATGGTTCATCCGTCTTTATACAGCAACCTTTATACCGTCTTTTTTGCTGTTCACTCCCGCTATGCAGCCTCTCCTCCTCTGTGCTTAAAAGAAATATACTGTATATGGATATTTAAAAAAATCTCAATATATCGCCCAGCCCTAGTTACTGTTTATTAACAGTTTTCCATGCCTAAAGCTTAGCAATAACAGTGTCACCTTCATTACTCCTGTGTCAGTACGACCTCACAAAAAATGATTACATTCATGGAAACATTAATTTCACACATACAGCGCCATTTAATTATTGGCTTTTTTTGGCAGTCGGCAAAAACATGGTGCATAAAACGAAGAGCAGCATACAATTTTTTTAATGTTGTGTTTATTGCTGCGTTAAAAAAAGAAAAAAGACACAACACAAAAAACATTTGTGCAATTATTAAAAAGGGGAATGTTATTAGAATGAACATGTTAGGCAGCCAAATAAAGGAACAGACAAATGAACAATTCTGAGGTCACTGTACCAGCCATTACGAGCCTTAAAACAACAAAAACAGAAGTGGGTCACAGGCAGGGTTGCGGGAGTAATGCATGACAAAGAGCCTTAACAAAAAAGTGGAGGTATCAATGCAGTGTTTTGGAAAATGAATACATACAAGCGTGTATACTGCAACACATTCTCACCCAAAATGAAAAAAAAAAATACTTCATGTGGACAAATGCAGGGACTCTCCACTCTTGCGATATACAAAGCCCTCAAACTAAAGTAACACTTCAAAATTCAAGCAATGGTCGGTGATGAAAATTCAGCATTCAAGATTAATGCAGTGTGTAAGTTTGAGAGCCTGTGAAAATGCAGGGCGTAATAAACAATCTAGCTATGATAATGCAGGCCTGACTGCGTCCGGCTATTGAAGGGCTGAATGTCTAAGCGATTCCGTTGCCAAAGAAATCATGCGGCCCTAGCGTTATTTCCATAAAGAATCCATGGGGTTGTTGAAAACAGATTGAACAGTAAGTATACATCATTTACAAATGATACAAATTAACTTGCATGGCACACAATGAGAATTTTAATCATTTGTGATACCTGACCTTACAGTAACAGCTCAGCTGAAGTTCACCAAAATGATGAAAACTACATATACTATATATTTTATTAGTATATTACTATTATATTATTGATATAACAGATCGAAGATGATCAGAATTGAACACATTATGTTGACTCATGTTATCAATAAAACCTCTCACTAGTCTAACACTTAAAAAAGAAAACAATTTTAAGCATGAGTGAATATCCAATTTTCATCTCCAGAAGGGAACACAACTAGGATTTGCCTCTGGTCTCACATACTTTCCCGTCAGTGCACCTAAAAGCAACCCCAAGTATGTATCATGCCCTGCATATATAGCACACTACATGAACCTGACGCCAACGGTGATAAAGATGAAGAATTTAAGAGCTGATAGTTGACTCCCACACGCCCCATCTGTAAAATGTAAATGCCCTGAAAACCACTTGATCCACAGCTGCTCCTGTGCAACTGATTTTATCGACATACCTTGTGCAGTAATAAAAATGTTAATTTGAAATGTATGTCAATACTATTACCATGTACAGTATGGTTGCCGTCAATGATGGAGAAATGGAAAACATGAAGCTGATATTTGTTATCAGTGTTGCAAACTTGGAGACTTTGTCTCTACATCTGGTGACATTCCAAACCGTCTTAGTGACTGACATTTGAACATTTTCTCAAAATCAACTAGCGAGAAATCTTGTGACTTTTTCGGTCTGCAGGTATTTGTAGAAAGCATGTATTGTTCTGCAGTAGGGGGGCTCATTACGTCCATCGTGAGCTACTGGTCGATCGCCAAGGTAGTTTGGGTAGATGGCGTAACTGAGCCCGCCACATGACTGGACCCGCCACTCGACTAGAATGGATGAACCCACCTGCTTTTTTTTTTAATATTTACATTTTTTAACAAGAGTTCTCTCTTTTGCTAATGCAGCTTGTGTCCCCATCTCTCCTTTGTCTCTCTCATCGTTCTCCACCTGCCATCTGCCGCCCATACACACTTTCATTTTACACCATCGCTTCTCTCATTTCACGAGCCTGTGAGTTATACATTGCTTGGAAATAAATATGCACTGTGGTGGCTCTGGCGCTGAGATCAGAACGCGCATGGAAGTGTTCATGCAAAAGGAAAATGATTGTTAACCACTGGTATAAAACATTATTAGCCTAATAAAATAATAATTATACATCAAAACATTAATCAACTTAATTGTCAGTCTGTCAGTCACTGCGCATGTGTAAACACTAATAAATAATTATAAGAAACTTATGATACAGAATGGGAGGAGTACTTTTTGAAGTGCTTTTGCCTTGGGAGGAGATGACATTTTTCAGTCTTTCAAAAACTTTTTTTTATTGCAAAAACCCAGCTCCCAGTGTACAGATCAGTGTCATTGCCTGCGAATGTAGGCCGTGTGAATGGCTTTATTGCCAAGTGCAAATGAGACCATGCTTTCTTGAATTACCACAACATAATCCATCAACAAGCGTTATGCACAAAAATGCTCAACATGAATGAGATTATGGCTATGACAAACAAAACCAGATCTCTTCAAAACTGACTGTTCACATCTGGAGTAGGCTGACTGCGACCACTCTTGGTGTAGTTGTTGCTACACACTGGCGTGAGATGGTTCTATAGATCTCTGTCCAGAGATTAAGGATTTTTCCATGTGCATGGACATGCAGTGACTGCTAGAATTTGATTTATAACTGATCTGACCAACATGCTGAACAACCTTAACCTTGAAATGCAATCAAAATACAAAACAGTGATCAATATGATCAGCACAGTAAATGTTTTCAACAGAAATATGCTCGATCCTCAAACCTGCAGCACCAAACTTGACAAACTTCCAGAACCTGGCATCAGAATCTGGAGACAGTGACACTTGACAGTGCACGCTACACAGAAAGATTGACAACTATCTGAGATTGACAATCGCTTTCAAGACTTTTCTCTGCTCGGGCATGTTGCTACATTCATGAGCTATCCCTTTCATGAAGATGCTGCTAAATCTGATCCATAAGCATAAAAAATTGCAACAATGTTTCACCTGAACTCTTCTGAATTATAAAATGAGATTTTGACACAACAAACTGATATTCAACTGAAGTCCAGAGTTTATGCCCAGTTCTGGAATTTATTCACAGAGTATCCCGACATTAGGAAATGTTCTACCTTCTTGATTGCATTATTCGGCATTATTCCACATATTTATGTGAGTCAGCCTTTTTCCCACATGAAGCTCATAACGTCCAAGCACCGTTCCTGCATGACTGATCATTATTTGGAAGTGTGCTTGAGGCTGGCTGTCAGCAGCTACTGTCTGAACGATGCATTCCTGGCTGACTCAATGCAAGTCATCAGAGTAAACCCAGGAAATGACAAAAATTTAACATAGTTAATTGTGTTGTGCAATGGCTCAAAACGTGTGAGCACCCCTGTTCTGCAGTTTCTGTTCTCACTGTGCAGCAGCTGCCCCACCCCGCAGCAGTCACATGCTCTCAGTGTACAGTCAGCTACGGCTGCACACAGAAAAACAACCAATGCTTGGCTAGGGGGCTGAGCTCCTCAGCCAGGAGCCAGAAAGAATGACTCATAATAAAACTATGTATGTGTGTGAATGAGATGAATTAAAAAAAGAAAGGTATGACGTCATACCGATATATCTGATAACACTAAAACATAGCTCCGATACCTGATACAACCAAACCACCAATGAGTTGGAATTACACGTCTAATGCTGTCGATGCTGAGGCTGAGCAAATGGCGTAACTGAATGACCAGCCCTTTAACATCATTGAAGATACTGGCTTGTAAACCCCTCGTAGACATGGTTTATACTTCTGATCTATGCTATGAATATTATGTTTCATTAATAGCAAATATGTCATGATATTTAGTAATACCAAATCTACATGTGAAGTTTGTCAAATCTAACTTTGTTTGAGACCAGGTGTCTGCAAACTAAAGTTCAATTTCAGTTTTAAAAATAATAGATTAATTAATCTGTATTGATATTTAGAAGCAGCAAATTATTGGGATCGGCTTGAAAAAAAAATAAATAAAAGTATATACATCCGCGAAGTTCAGTGATATTACTGCATATGCCTTATGATTCTTTTTTTTAATAATCCTACCAGCAGACTTGCAAAGAATACGTATGAAAATATGACTTCCTGGCTGAGGTAGAGTCAAACGCAACATTACCAGCACTCTAGTGCTATTTCAGTCTGCCCCAAAGTCAAATCAACACCCACCATGTGCTTTGGGCTGCCCTCTAAAAGAAGGCACAGCGGTGTATTGCAGCTATTGTGCAGTCCCCCTGACAGGTGAGCATCCTCTCATGAGGGAGAATGGAGCTAAGTGTGAAAAAAACAGGTCTTGCATTTGTGCTCAGTCAGGACACTGGCACACAGTAAAAGACCTTTTATCTGAGATACACTGGAAATTGTACAAGAAAACTGCAAATGAATAGCTCTACAGTAAGTTCAATCTTTGCTCTTCCTGTCTATGAGCTTTGAAGAAACTCTGATAAAAAAGACTGTCTAGGGAAGAAGCAATGGTTCCATGAGCACATAATAGCCCACAGCAAGATTCAGCCAAATGTTAAACACCGTTTTAAACGTTTGCATTGTATTCTGTGTCAAACAAACTCCCCACTTTTGCCCTGAGTGATTTATGACTTACCCTGACATCATCTTCATCTTCCCACATTGTTCTCGACAACCCTTCTGGTTTGTGTTTGCTATAATATACATTGCCAAAGACATTATTGATTCTAATTGACCTGCCGTGGTAAACATTTTCCATGAATGAATCAACACGTAGGTTATCAGAGGCTTGGTCAAGAGTGAATGAACCTTATAGACAAAAAAAATGTCCACATTAGTCACATGCATATAAATCTACATACATATACATCACCTTACAAGGACACAAACAGTCCAGAATTTGTTTGGTATGTTTATTTTAACAAACAGAAATTAACATATCAAACAAGAAATCAAGAATAAGAACATTAATAAATAAAGATTCTAAATTAATTTGCCTTTGATTACAAAGGGCATTCAACGAATCAAAAAAAAAAAATTCTGATTGGTTCACGTGACAAAAGAGATCCGCAGCATCCAACGGCGCACCATCATTCTGGCAACAATATGTTGGCGTGAGCCACCTCACAAGAGATCAACAAGAAATTGTGACCAAGATGTTGTATGAGTCGTCATCTGCTTTTGCAAGAAGTGAGAACGATATTGGCTGTATTGCAAGTTTGCAAATGTCAAGCAAAGCAGCGTTGGCCAGAACTCAGAGGCAAGATCAAGCAGTAGGCGAGACTTTAAAACTGAAAGAGACAAATGCAAATCTAATATACTTTCGAAAAGAAAACTCCTCCATCAATGGAACAAACCGAACATCAGTGGTGGACTTGTGTACAGACAATCCAGCACATAGTCCTACCGACAAAGTACTGGCCCATAGTGCTGAAACACCTCCATGAGCGAACGAACGGTACATCTGGCAAGGGAGCAAATTTATTGGCATGAGAAAGTGCCCATGTGTAAAGCAGAATAAACCTGTTGCACATGTCCTTCCATCACTTCAAGCTCACCGTTATACCTTGTGAGCATCAACGTTCTGCACCTTGAAACAAATCGAGTGCATATGACTACATCCTGGTCCCGGTGGATCATTTCACAATGTTTGCTGAAGTGTGCCCGCCTAAGAATAAATCTGGAAGACCAGCAGCTGAGCGCATTTTTGAATTTTTCATCCCGGGCTTTGGCTACCCAGGTATAGAACCACGACTGCAGTCTTGAGTTTGAGAATTCTGCAGTACCCTCAGTGAAAAAGCAATGGTTGGACTGCTGCTCCGGTGACCCGACCTCAGATAAGCAGAAGATGGATGGACATTCATACCGCCAAAGATGAGTTTTGCAGAAAGTTTTGCACCTTGCTCTTACTAGTTAATAACCTTCCCATAGAAGTCAAATGCACTGGTACCAAAAAGACCACCAGTCGAACCAAGTCCGCACTGAACAAGTGACAAATATGTGAGACAACTCAAAGTGACACACGTAGATCAGATTCTAAGAACATAGCTGGAAGATATTGTCTGGAAGTTCCTGTGAAACAAAAAGAAGCAGACAAAAAAGCCACTTACCTGCACCTACCTTCTGCTCCCCAAACACTAACAGTACAGAGACATGTCAGAGTACCCGAACCTACCATTGCAGACAGGTACTTTACCCGAGAGACTCTTTAATCCAGAGAGAGGAGAGAATGCTGTCCACGTAAACGGGGCACAGCGCTGACAGGGTCAGGAGGTCAGGCAGGGAAAGAAAGTCTTAGCAATTGTTCACATACGCTAAGGGAACCCTCATTGCAGCCTTATTCTATTCACAGTAATACAGTTGACACATTTACAGCACTTTAGATACCAACACAGGATTCTTCTCATCTTCCATCATACACACCTTACACACAGAATGTGTTTATTATTGTATTAAAGGTTTAATAATATTTATTATTTTTGTATTGTTAAGACTACAAAAACATTTTGATGTTGTAAATGTCAGTGGCCATTCCTTTTTTGCAGGGGATTGTGAAGCGATGTACTGTATTTATTATTTTACATGTATAATTGAAGATTCAAGAGCCTTTATATGTGAGCATTCATGTTGGGAGTGGTATCTCCGTTCGTTTAATCACTAGGAGGCATTTCCGCCTCAGTGAGCCCTTGGTAAGGCAGGCATTCTCCTTCCGGCTTCTGTCAGACAGAAGCCAGAGAAGACAACACATCTTGCTGCTCGCCTTATCATTTCTGTGTCCTTTTTGCAGGTCAGTATTGTGTCCAATATACACATCATTGATATAATGTGTTTGCATAATATCTAAGTGAGAATTAGTGTATTGTTTATTGAGGTTGACGTTTTGTCTTGTGTACTTTAAAGGTCCTTAAATGTGCTGTGATTCACATGACAGGAGGTAGCCTAAGTGCCATAATGTGTATTGTGAGCTTGGTATAAAAAAAAGTAATGCATTTCATTTGTGAGGCTCAAACTTAACTGCAGTGTTGGCTCTTACTATGTTTCTTTAATATATTTGAAAATTATGTGTTTAGGATATTTGAGTATGTGTGAAACACTGGCCAACTGTCAATTTTGTTTGGAATTCCCTTGCGCTACATTTCATTAATATATTGATAAAACTAATTATATTTTCAAGTACAACTGCAAGCTTTGAAGTTTGAAGCATGGACATTTTAATACAGTGATAACTAAGTGATAACTCCTTTACTGTTTGTGTGGTACATTTAATGTAAATGACTAAAGTAAATGAAAATAATTGACTAAGGGGCATAGGGGCAAATTTTTTAAATTCTGTCCCTCCCTGTTAAAACCCGAAGAAGCTCACGTGACTTTCATCCACTATGTTTGCAATGTAATAATACTGTAATATACTGTATTACTGTAATACTGTAATATAGTCCAGTGGAATGAATCTAAAATATGACACAAACGGCACTTGCTTGGATCTTTTCTATTTTCCTGTGTTTGGTGACCTTGAACCCATGATAACACCCCCCCACCCACAGAGAAATCATAGTGGTTGTTACAGAAGAGCTGTAAAATTGCAGTGACAGATCTCAAGTTTAATCAGTAACATTTATTTATTTATTTGTTCATCCAACCCCCCCTTTTTATATGAGACTTTTACTAACGTGATTGTGTATAAACACAAGTCTGCTTTTCCATAAATCAGACCCACCCTCAATTTACTACTTTCCACTGACACATGTGATGAGCGAGATGGTTTGATTACGGCTTGGATAACGATGACAAATACATGCGTGCATTACGTGAACGATCTGATGGAAAGGAATTGCAAAGCAAATCATAAATATAACCAGATTAAAATTACCATCGTAAAAACCAGCAAACGAGTCTTACCTTGCACAAAGTTCAGCGAGGAGGCGAGGCGGATCGGAGCCGGTTCATTATGGGGATCACTCAAGTCCCCTGGAAGAAAGAGGTCCACCTGCAGTGAGTGGATCACATCGCCTGGGAGGCACACTGGGAACCGTTTCACCTGACCGGATAGACTAGTGAGAGCCTTGTCGGCACCGTAGACTGGGACTTGGGGCTAAAATAGAATTGAGCTTTCTGCTAACGCTTCAGCTGCTACCGCCACCCACTTCTCCATAGCTGCCATCCCCGCTGGGCACACTGTTTACTAGTAGTTTGTAGAAAGGAGAGAAAAAAACAAGACCTCATGCCTCTTTATCCCCTTCTCTCTTTTTTTTCATTCACTTGCCTTTTAACTTTACATCCATTTTAGCGATTTAAAAACACGACATATAAATGCTAGCTTGTCATCCACCGCCAACTTCACTACCCCCGGTATGATTCCATTTGCCTGTTAACTTCACCCTTCCAAAGCAATTATTTCTTAGCGTTAAACGACGTTCTTCTAATGTAAAGAGTCACGACTGCTTGAAAACGAGAAAAAAGCTCTTGGAGCGTGCACGGCGTGTATAAAGAGCGACAATAAGGGGAAGAAGAAGCAGTGTGAGAGGATGCCTGTGCGTGCAGTGACGACTGGATGAATGACAACAAAACAGCTCCTTTGTCCAGGAAATACGTCACACTCGGAGCGTACTAGACTGTAGTGCGTGCTTGATTGATGTCGCCTTAATTGCTTTTTTTTGCTACTAGAACGGCTTTTATCCTTTGAAATTTCAACATGTATATATTTTCATTGTTGGAATTTTAACTTTTGAATTAAAGCTAATGTATAACTACATTTATCTTCAGGGATTTTAATTAGTATACTAAAGAAAATACACCAAATAAATGATAAGCAACATAATCTATTCATTTTCTATGGCTTATCCTCACTAGGGTCACCAGGGTATGCTGGAGCCTATCACAGCTGACTTTGGGTGGTAGGCGGGGTACACCCTGGACTGATCGCTAGCCAATCACAGGGCACATATAGACAACAGAAAATTGAGGAATATTAATAATATATAATATATAATATATAATATATAATATATAATATATAATATATAATATATAATATATAATATATAATATATAATATATAATATATAATATATAATATATAATATATAATATATAATATATAATATATAATATATAATATATTAATTCATTTTCTACCGCTTTTCCTCACGAGGGTTGCGGGGGTGCTGGAGCCTATCCCAGCTGTCTTCGGGCGAGAAGCGGGGTACTCCCTGGACTGGTCGCCAGCCAATCACAGGGCACATATAGACAAACAACCATTCACACTCACATTCATACCTATGGACAATTTGGAGTCGCCAATTAACCTAGCATGTTTTTGGAATGTGGGAGGAAACCGGAGTACCCGGAGAAAACCCACGCATGCACGGGGAAAAAAATGCAAACTCCACACAGAGATGGCCGAGGGTGGAATTGAACCCTAGTCTCCTAGCTGTGAGGTCTGCGTGCTAACCACTCCCCCACCGTGCAGCCCGGATTTAAATTTGTATACTAAAAAAATACACCAAATAAATGCTAAGCAATATCAACCATCCATCTTCTATGCTGTGCTGGAGCCTATCCCAGCTTGACTTTGGGCGGTAGGCTGGGTACACCCTGGACTGATCGCCAGCCAATCACAGGTCACATATAGTACACAATAGAAAATGGATGTATGGAGGAATATTATTATTACATCCATCCATTTTCTAACACTTATCCTGTTCATGGCTATCCCAGCTGACTAGCATGGAAGACAGGTGAACTACACTATGAACAATTACAAGGCCTATTTGCGATTCATCATTCACGGCCCGCGTATTCTCGGATTTCTAATTAATTTCTGTGAAAACACCCTACCATGCTTTTCAAAACTTGCAGCGAAATTAACACATTACAGCCGGCAAGCAATATGGATTTTGCTGCCATGGCTCTAGAGGAATGCTTGCATCATCTCGGACTGCTCGCCAGGAAGGTGACGCCACTCTGAGTCTGTTTGTTCTCTATCAATCATCTTTCATTATCGTTCATTAGTGGCGAGTGTCTATATATTTAATCATTTAAAATGTGCTTAAATGTGTGCGGCGTATAAAAGGGTGTCAAAAAGAGGCATTAATGCTGGCATGGTTTGGCGAACACTAAGGGGTATCTTAGTCTCTTGCTTGCTGTTTCATCCTGTTGTCTGCAGTTCGATGAATAAGATCAAGTTTCTAAACCATCCGTAGCATCGACTACTCGTGTTTTTTTTGCTATTCACCCAGCAGTGTTGGAACGTAACCCCTGCAGATAGGGTGTGCCCATGGTAAAGACGATGCTTCACATATTTTGTTTATATTTGTTGTTGTTATTGTTGTATGTGCTACTATAGTCACTCATTCAAATAGATAGATAGACTTCCTTTATTGTCATTGCACAATAACACAGCAGTGAAATTGCCAACAAAATGTTGTTGCCTGGCTCCCGTATAATAATAAATAATAATATAATAATGTGGAGAATAAATAGATTACATCAAATATGAACAACAATATACAGTGGAAACAGTAAATTGCACATATAATTTAAATTTAAATAATTTTGAATAAATAATGTATTTATTTGAATAAATAAAATAATAAACAAGCCATTTACAAACATAAACAAACATATGGATGCCATAATAGAACATTCAATGTGACAAGGTTTGTGCAAACAAAAATAATAATAATTCAAATAGCAATTGTCTTTCTGTTGCACGGTGGAATTTGTGGTTGAAATCCCTGTTAGTGCATCTCTGAATGGAATTTTCCGATTTCATATTCTCCCAGTGCTTGCATTTGTTTTCTCCAGGTACTTCCTCCCACACACCCCTCCATACATGCCCTGTGAGTGATTGGTGACGAGACCAGGCTTATAGTCAGCTGGGATAGGCCCCAGCTTACTAGTGACCCAAATGAGGTCAAAAGGAATGACGAGATAGATTATTTGTGTTCATGTGCATGTATTTTTATTTAAAATATGTATAATAAGAGAGTAATTGTATCAAATAGGGCGCTCCTATTAAAATAAATAAACGAGAAATACATTAACATAAAGCATGCATATAGGCGTGGGTCTACTGCAGTGTGACAGTGCCATCATCTGGATTAAAGGTGTAAGTGCATGTGAATTAAATCACTGACACACCACAGGGGGCGCTATAACGCTGCCTCACTTTGACTCGCATGCATGCGCGTCGACCCTGTTCCCTTTTAACACGGGCCAAAGTTATCCCGGAATAAGGCAGCACGCATGTGCAGCCAACCCGGATGTAGTTTATTTTTTTTCTGAGCGTATCTACTAAATACAGACAGTAAACACGGAATACGAGATTTAAGCCGTTCCAAAGGCTATTTTAGATGCCGCGTCATGTTGGTCACCTCAAGGAGAAGAGGAAGTGCATCTATTTCGTAGAGCTGCACTTTTGGTTTACGGTGGGAAGAAGCACAAAACGAACATAAATCACCACCCCGTCACTTGCCTATTAATGCAACACAACCAAGTGTCCAAGTTGTTGTTACAACGTTTAGATTGTGTCCTCACGTCGTTACAGATATCAACTCGAGGATGGACCCTCGTGGCCGGAGACACGAGCGAGGCAGCAACTGGACCGACCCGGAGATCGTGGAGCTTCTCCAGCTGTGGTCCGACGAATCCGTCCAAATAGAACTGGAGAGCTCGTTGCGCAACCAGCGTGTATTTGACCGCATAGCGCTCGTCCTGCGCGAAAAGGGCATCTACCGCACAGGTGACCAGTGCAGAGAGAAGATTAAAAAGATGAAACTGGAGTACCGTCGCATTAAAGATAACCATAAACTGAGATCGTGGAAATTTTACGATGTGATGGACCGGGTTTTGTCTAATCGACCCGCTATCACGTACTCCACTCTGGGTGGAACAGTGGTTGCTCAGCAGGTGTTTCAGAGCCCGTGTGGAAGTGACTCTTACTTGCAAGGGAACTCTTCAGCAGGCTCCTTCGGTCCAGCATCTTCAGGAGGGTTTCTGTTTGGTCAGCCCCCCAAAGTTGGAGACCCCCTGGATGTAAAATGTGAAGATGTTGAAGAAAGTCTGTTGAACGCAGATGTTGCACCCCCGGAAATGTACTACCGGTCAGGAGATGAACAGGAAACAGATGAACAATCTTTACTGGAAACGGAGGACACGTTGGGTCAAGGAGAACATTCTACTCACGCCAGGATTTCACCTTCAGGTGAGGACCACACAATTGCAAACTCATTAATTCATTCATTCATTTTCTACCGCTTTTTCCTCACGAGGGTCACAGGGGTTGCTGGAGCCTATCCCATATAGACCGTTTTGGCAGCAGAAATCAAAGTAAATACAGCTGGAATAGGCGCAGATTCTGGAAAATCTAAACTGTTTTCGGGTTATTGTGTGTAGCTGCTCTATAGGAGTCTGCAACTCAATACAAAAAGCGTCGAAAAATCAAGTGTTTCATTTAAAAACTGCATTTTGTGTTTGATAATCTGAAACATTCATTCATTCATTTATCGCTTATTCTCACAAGAGTCGCGGGGGGTGCTGGAGCCTATCCCAGATGTCTTCGGGCGAGAGGCGGGGTACAACCAATCACAGGACACATATAGACAAACAACCATTCACACTCACATTCATACCTATGGACAATTTGGAGTCGCCAATTAACCTAGCATGTTTTTGGAATGTGGGAGGACGGGGAGAACATGCAAACTCCACACAGAGATGGCCGAGGGTGGAATTGAACCCTGGTCTCTTAGCTGTGAGGTCTGTGTGCTAACCACTCGACCGCCGTGCAGCCCTGCAAACTCATTGTAAATGATATTTGTGGCGTTATCCAGGGTGTACCAGGGTGTACCCGGCCTCTCGCCCAAAGACAGCTGGGATAGGCTCCAGCACCCCCCACAACCATCGTGAGGAAAAGCGGTAGAACATGAATGAATGAATGATAAACATAATTCACAAAAACTGCCTTAATGTAAAATAAATTGGCCAAGATATCTCACCTTTTGTTTTCCCACAGCTGTGGCTAAGAACAAGATGGCTCTCTTAGATCCTCACTCAGACGATGTATTTTTCACGGATGTACCGATAATCCGACCATATCACGTTTTGTCCATGCAATAGCAAAATGCTTGTAATTTTTTAAATGTGACAATAACTATCTGCAAATTTTGTCCCATGTCCACAACAGGTTTAACTGACCTTAACCTTGCTGGGTCTGCCTCCCAGTCTGGCAGTGTACCTGTGCCACATGACACATTTAAAGAAGGGGTCCGCCCCTTGGCTACTGGGAGACAGCGAAGACGTCGGCGTGCAGGAAAAACCACATGTCGCCACGGTAGCGGTAAATGTAGCAGCCAGGGGCCCCTCGACAAAGCTCTAGCCAGCTTCCTCATCTGGCAAAGGTGCGCTGAAGATCGCCTCCTCTCCCTGGAGGAGGCGCGGCTGGAGAAGGAGCAGCAAGCTGATGAGAGGAGACAACAACAGGAAGAGAAGCGAGCAGAGCAAGAGCGCCAGCATGAGCTCCGCCTGTTCAGCATGCTTACTGGGGCTTTGGTTGCGGTCAGACAGGGTGCCACGACGACAACAACGGCATCCACCAACACCTCTGTCTCCCTGCTTGAGCATCAGTCAGCTTTACTGATGACACCGACGGCCTCCACTGCGCCATCTACATCTCCGACACATTCTCAAGCTCCTACTTCACATGCTGTTTGCACTAAGGGGACACTAAAGTCAGGTCAGCCCACCTCTGTCAAGTTCTGCACCAAGTCCGTGGGTGGATTGGCAACTGAGAGAGGTGTGAAGTCTCCTGAGCTCAGTGTGTACCTGTCCAATCGCGGTAACAGTATCCAACAGCATCAAGCCATCCTCCAGGAGGGTTTCGCTCAGTATGGAACGAACCGCTATCACTACATCGACAACCCTAACGTGAGTCTGTTTTTCAAGTAGTAAATAGACGTGATGACATACTTGGTTCATAAAGTCCTACTTTCTTGTGCCACATCCTTACCCTTTAGGGTGTCATCAACATGGGGACAAGTGAGAACAAGCTCTGCTATGATCTCCTTCATAAAAGGGTGAGATATGTTCCATCCAAAGAATCATGAATAATGGTGTATATATCTTAAATATTTTCAATTTCCTTCCATCTCCAGTTGACCCAACCCGACATGCTACATGTTGACCCAGCGCTGTTGCAGTATGGTGACTGGAGAGGACATGCATTGTAAGAGATTTACACTCTTTATTGCTCTCTGGTTCTACCATATATAACGTATTGTGTGGAAATATGGGGTAATAACTATAAAAGCAATCTTTACTCGCTAAATGTACTGCAAAAAAAGGTCAGTAAGGATAATTCATAATGCCGCCTACAGAGAACATACTAACTCCTTATTTCTAAATTCATAAATATTTAAACTTGCTGATATAGTTAATCTTCAAACAGCTAAGGCTAAAAATAACCAATTAGCTAAAAATGTCATCCAATACTTCTCTACAAGAGAGGAGAAATATGATCTCCGGAAAGAACTAAATTTGAAACACTTCTATGCTAGGACTACGTTAAAAAGCCATAGCATTTCAGTATGTGGAATCAAACTATATTGACAGTTACTATGGTACCCATTATGTTATTGTATGGTCATATCACCTCGTACTTCGGTATGTGACAAAAAAAAAAAATTAAATTGTATTAGGAAAGCAGGAAGTGAACAAATGTAAAAGTTACTGATTGTAAAAGGGGTAGGATTTAATAAGCTTTGCTTCTTCCTACTCCTTTTGGGCATGTGGAACTGTGAACTGATTATGGGATGCATTCAATTGTAATCTGATGCATGTTCAAATTAATACCAGATATTTTTCCATCTTGTTCTTTCAGCCTGAGAGAAGAGGTTGCAAAGTTCCTGACTTACTATTGCCGTTCTCCAAAGCCACTGAAAGCTGACAATGTGAGTAAAGGGCCGTTTTATCGATATTGAATGAATTAAAAAGTTGTGTATGGCTGTTGGCTTGGAAATTGATCACAGATCTTTTGCTTTGATGGACATGTTTTATTCATTCTTTATCAGTATTCAGTGTTTAAATAATTTTATTGTCATTTTAGTTAACTGTACACCTCATCTGCAGCCAGTATCAATTCAGTTGTTTTATTTTGGGGTCAGCAGCTGGTCTTCAATCTGGATGTAGTACTATGTTGTTTGAGCAACTAATTCTTATTGATGGATTTGTCCCTTTGCGTCCCTTTATTGCCTCTACCAATGAGTCTTCTTTAAGCTCTGAAATATCTATGTGTGTATTTATTCAGGTTGTGGTGATAAATGGATGTAGTTCCATTTACTCCTGCATCGCAGCAGTTATTTGTGACCCAAAGGGTGAGTACACAAATATACATCATTGTTTGTTTTATAATAGAGTGCAGCGAAAGCGTGACTTACGAGTTAATTTGGATAATTTAGGACATGATTAGTCATACTATATGGTTTTGTAGTTCATTGTTTGTCCCTTTTTTAAATAACAATTGTAGTCATTTACCATATAAATAACAAATATATTTACTACAGTGGCTTATGTTTAGAGTAAATAAAAAGTCCATTATTTCCAATGTAGACATGAATACAAAATTAGATATTAACATTGTGTTGCATCATTTATTTTTAAATTATCAGTGAAAGTTGGTTGTCTGGTTATTATTGAGTCTATGTTGCATTATTTACCTAATCACTGTGTGTTTTTATCATTTTTGTAGATGCGATTCTCATTCCTAGTCCCTTTTATGGTGTTATTACTGAGGACCTCCAGTTGTATAGTGATGTCAAGTTGTTTCATGTTCCTCTGGGCTGTGAGGTAGGAACTGACATATTGTATGCATTGTTGTAGATTATATTGATTAATGTAACACTTACTTGATTGCACTTGCAGTTAGAAGTTCTATGTTCAATTAGGACTTTAAAGAGTTTATTTTAAGCATTGCTTTTCTGTGTTTGCGATGATAAAAAACAGAGATTTGGATACTGTTTTGTTCATGATGTTGATGCCAACCCTTTTTTTTCTTCCCAAAACACTGATAGAATGAAGGCAGTCAAATTTTCCACCTCACAGTAAGCAAACTTGAAGAAGGTCTACAAAGAGCTAAGCAAGAGGTAACCCATCAATGTGTCCTTAGTTGATATTTAAAGAGAAACCCTTCTAAATGATGGAAACATGTTTAGAAAAGTACACAAATTGATGTTTTATTGTCACACTGTGTTCCAAAGTTACTAAAGAATTACTTTTGCTATCCATATAGGGGGTAAACATCCGGGCTCTAATACTGATGAACCCCCATAACCCTCTTGCTGAGATCTACACCCCAAAGGAAATGCTGGCCTTCTTAGAGTTTGCCAAAAGGTGTGTTTTATTCATCCGTTAACTCAGGTTGGGTAACGAGTCTCTATCACCGATGGGAACTGGGACTAACATTGAGATTCCATTTTGAATTTGTACTCCTGAAGAAGAAACTTCATAACATTTATATTGAATGTTGAATAGTATGATATTTATATACTGATTGCAAATAGTACTGTGAGAAATTCATAGTAAAGTTGATGAAAAGTCCATGTAATTTAAAATAAATCACAGGGGGTTGCTGGAGCCTATCGCAGCTGTCTTTGGGCGAGAGGCGGGGTACACCCTGGACTGGTCGCCAGCCAATCACAGGGCACATATAGACAAACAACCATTCACACTCACATTCATACCTATGGACAATTTTGGGTCGCCAATTAACCTAGCATGTTTTTGGAATGTGGGAGTTAAACCGGAGTACCCGGAGAAAACCCACGCATGCACGGGGAGAACATGCAAACTCCACACAGAGATGGCCGAGGGTGGAATTGAACCCTGGTCTCCTCGCTGTGAGGTCTAACGACTCGACCACCATGCAGCCTGAATTTTAGACATTTCATCCAAAAAGAGCTCTGGTTAGCACCTTCATGTAAACCATGCAAATATTTATGGTCCTGCGTCTTAAAAGCATTGGAATCAAGAATCGTTAGAAACCAGGATTTAAACAAAGGATTGGAGCAGAATTTAAAAGATGACCATCCCTACTGACCACTAGACCACCGTGCAGCCCGAATTTCAGACATTTGATCCAAAAAGAGCTCTGGTTAGCACCTTCATGTAAACCATGCAAATCTTTATGGTCCTACGTCTTGAAAGCACTGGAATCGTTAGAAACCAGGATTTAAACAAAGGATCGGAGCGGAATTTAAAGGGTGACCATCCCTACTGACCACTCGACCGCCGCGCAGCCCGAATTTCAGACATTTGATTCAAAAAGAGCTCTGGTTAGCACCTTCATGTAAACCATGCAAATATTTATGGTCCTGCGTCTTAACAGCATTGGAATCCAGAATCGTTAGAAACCAGGATTTAAACAAAGTATCGGAGCGGAATTTAAAGGGTGACCATCCCTACTGACCACTCGACCGCCGCGCAGCCCGAATTTCAGACATTTGATTCAAAAAGAGCTCTGGTTAGCACCTTCATGTAAACCATGCAAATCTTTATGGTCCTGCGTCTTGAAAGCACTGGAATCGTTAGAAACCAGGATTTAAACAAAGTATCGGAGCGGAATTTAAAGGGTGACCATCCCTACTGACCACTCGACCGCCGTGCAGCCCGAATTTCAGACATTTGATTCAAAAAGAGCTCTGGTTAGCACCTTCATGTAAACCTTGCAAATATTTATGGTCCTGTGTCTTAAAAGCATTGGAATCGAGAATTGTTATAAACCAGGATTTAAACAAAGTATCGGAGCGGAATTTAAAGGATGACTATCCCTACTGACCACTTGACCGCCGTGCAGCCCGAATTTCAGACATTTGATTCAAAAAGAGCTCTGGTTAGCACCTTCATGTAAACCTTGCAAATATTTATGGTCCTGTGTCTTAAAAGCATTGGAATCGAGAATTGTTATAAACCAGGATTTAAACAAAGTATCGGAGCGGAATTTAAAGGATGACCATCCCTACTGACCACTCGCCCGCCGTGCAGCCCGAATTTCAGACATTTGATCCATGAAGAGCTCTGGTTAGCACCTTCATGTAAACCTTGCAAATATTTAAGGTCCTGTGTCTTAAAAGCATTGGAATCGAGAATCATGAGAAACCAGGATTTAAACAAAGTATCGGAGCGGAATTTAAAGGATAACCATCCCTACTGACCACTCGACCACCGTGCAGCCCGAATTTCAGACATTTGATCCAAAAAGAGCTCTGGTTAGCACCTTCATGTAAACCATGCAAATCTTTATGGTCCTGCGTCTTAAAAGCATTGGAATCAAGAATCATGAGAAACCAGGATTTAAACAAAGTATCGGAGCGGAATTTAAAGGATAACCATCCCTACTGACCACTCGACTGTCGTGCAGCCCGAATTTCAGACATTTGATCCAAAAAGAGTTCTGGTTAGCACCTTCATGTAAACCTTGCAAATATTTATGGTCCTGCGTCTTGAAAGCATTGGAATTTAGAATTGTTAGAAACCAGGATTTAAACAAAGGATCGGAGCGGAATGTAAAAGATGACCATCCCTACTGACCACTCAACCACCGTGCAGCCCGAATTTCAGACATTTGATCCAAAAAGAGCTCTGGTTTTCACCTTCATGTAAACCATGCAAATCTTTATGGTCCTGTGTCTTAAAGGATGACCATCCCTACTGATAACGCATGCTTTGGTCTACCATAACGTGTAATCCTGCAGTTCTGAGGTTGGCTTAAACATCAACATCTTGCTGGGACAGCGCTTACAACTTTGTCATGTTATGTCAAGGCCTCTGTCCCTTACGGGGAATATCAAATGTTCTTGATGGAGTTTTATCACTGTCCCTAAGCATCAACATATTCCCAAGTGCAGCCACGTATTCAAGCGCCCCATGCGTTGTCAGTTGTTTTCTAAATGATCTTGCCATCTTTATAGTCATTGTAGACCTTCACAGGCACTGAGCTGCCATAAACATAAACCAAATTTCTTTTTCATAGACGCACGGTACCTCACTGAAGTAGCTATTACACATTTATCTCATATTTTCTTTGACTTGAACAATTCTCATACATGATTTACTATATACTGTACATTGTAATAAATGTAATCGTCTCCTGCTTCAGAAACGAGCTCCACGCCATCGTAGATGAGGTGTACATGCTGACGGTGTTTGATGAATCAGTTACATTTCACAGTGTCCTCGGTCTGGAAAGGTACAGCGTTAACCTATCCTCTGCATGATTACTCTTGTAGGCCCTTCATCATGACAATTATGGCTGAAGATCGCCTCTTAACTGCTAATGATGTGCCCTTATTTCAGTTTGCCCGACCCACAGAGGACACACATAATGTGGGGGCTGAGCAAGGTACGTGTCGTGCTGCACTGCACTATGTAGACGACTTTTTTTTTTTTTTTTTTTTTTATTACTGCTGACAGTACTGTTAATGCTCTGCTTTTCCTCACTGAAGGTTTGCTGTCACTGCTTACTTGTTGACTTCAACTTGTCCTTTCCAGGACTTTGCAATGGCTGGAACCAGAGTAGGCACTCTGTATACTGAGAACCAAGACCTTGTTCAGGCTTTGGCCAAACTGGGCTCATTCCATGGTGTCTCTGGGACCACACAGCACCAGGTTACACAACTTCTTCAAGACAGAGGTACCAGGAACTTTATGTAGTTTATACAAACATTACACTTGCAAAATGAAACAAAATAATGACTATTTCATCAGACCGAATTTAGATTTTAAAAAAGTGTACTGTATTCTAAATCCTGCTTTTTTATTTTTATTTGAAATGCTTTAATTTTGCAAATAATATGTATTTTTTTCTAAAGAAAGACAGCTAAGGTACCTGACTTGAGGCTTAAGTTTATACACGCCACCTTGTAACTTTAGCTTATCGCCATCCCTGTCCATCTAATTGACAATTGACACTGTCATGCTGTAGAATGGGTCAACAAGGAGTTTCTACCCGAGAACAGATGCAGACTGAAAGCTGCTCACCGCTACGTGACAGATGAGCTGCAGACAATGGACATCCACTACCTGGACAGGCCCACCTCTTTGTATATCTGGGCTGACTTCAGAAAGGTAACCTTGCCAAGGTCGCATTGTGACGCCGGATGCTGGAGTTGATAATCAAATGCTAATTTGTGCAGCGGTAATTGAATTGAGGGTGGAAAAGTCACTGTCATTAAAACCCTTCCTTGTCCGTTTTGTCAGTTCCTCAGGGCCCCAACATTTGAGGAAGAGTTGTTTATGTGGCGCTGCTTCCTCAAACACAAAGTGGTATTGAGCTGCGGCCAGGCCTTCCATTGCTCCACACCCGGGTGGTTTCGCATCGTCTTTGCAGACAAGCAGCACCACCTTCAACTTGGTCAGTCATTACCAATGCGGTAACATTTTGCGCTTTGAATTTCATTGCTTCACTTAATGATGGTTTAGAAGACACAGTGATAATACTGTATGTACTGTAGTAATATAGTACTCTACACCGGCCATTATTATTATGCACCATTAGTGTTACTGTAATATTGGTTGACACACAAGCACCAGATTTTTATTCATTCATTCATTTTCTAACGCTTATCCTCACGAGGGTGTCTTTGGTCGCCAGCCAATCACAGGGCACATATAGACAAACAACCATTCACACTCACATTCATACCTATGGACAATTTGGAGTCGCCAATTAACCTAGCATGTTTTTGGAATGTGGGAGGAAACCGGAGTACCCGGAGAAAACACACGGGGAGACCATGCAAACTCTACACAGACATGTCCAAGCGGGTAATCGAACCTGAGTCTCTGAGCTATGTGGCCTGTGCGCAAACCACTCCTACACCGTGCTGTTATTTTTAATGTTATTATTATTTTGGAGACATTCATTCATTCATTCATTTTCTACCGCTTATCCTCACGAGGGTCGCAGGGGTGCTGGAGCCTATCCCAGCTGTCTTCGGGCGAGAGTCGGGGTACACCCTGGACTGGTGGCCAGCCAATCACAGGGCACATATAGACAAACAACCATTCACACTCACATACATACCTATGGACAATTTGGAGTCGCCAATTAACCTAGCATGTTTTTGGAATGTGGGAGGAAACCGGAGTACCCGGAGAAATCCCACGCATACACCGCCGGGAGAACATGCAAACTCCACACAGAGATGGCCGAGGGTGGAATTGAACCCTGGTCTCCTAGCTGTGAGGTGTGTGCACTAACCACACGACCGCCGTGCAGCCCCAGCACCAGACTTGATCGCCAAAATAACAGGCTTTTATTACAGATTTAAATGATCTCACAAGAGACACCTAAATCCTAAAAAGACACAGCTTCACTTCCTGTCCGCCATTCATTCTGCTCCTCTTGCCCTGGAACACATTAGCAACATGTCTATAACGTTATTTCATGCCTCAAGGGCTCTAATCGTGTCAATTATATAGAATGTCGTAAACAGGTTTTCTATGCTCTAACTATAAAGAAATATTAAATTTATGAATAAGGAATTATACTCAGTGGGATTACTGTCGAAGCTTTTTTCTGTAAGGACGTTGCTCCAAAACTCACACTCAAGCATTCCTCAACTGCAAGATGAATGAGTGAATAGTGATGCTCTTACTGGATAAATTACTGGATAAACAGCCTTGTTTTGTGTTTATTTTGTGTTAGGCCTGAAGAGAATCAGAGAAGTCTTAAAAGAAATGGAAGAAAGAAGCGCCAACAGGCAGTCATTCGTCACCAAAGAAGCCAGAGAGGAGAGCAAGAGATCAGTGAAAGAGGACAGTGCACATTCAGACAATGCCGTGATTGAAAATTCCACATCTTCCCCCCAGAGCAAGTCATCAGACCAGCTGAAGGAGAACGCGTGCCCTGTTCCTGTCACAGGCTTCTTTGGCCCTGATGATTTTGTGTTGCAGGACTGCCAAGCCTCCAAGCCTGCAGAGAGCCTGGACTCTCTGATTGGTACTCTCAAGCAACAAATCCGTACCTCTGATTGGCTGGAAAAAAATTGTCCTCAGGGGTCTGCAGGAGAAGACCCACAGATTTTTGATGTGTTTAAGGTGCTGTTGGAACGTGCCCGAAAATAAGTTTTGGATTAACAAGTGGAGTTGTGGATGCGATTACTTTCTATCTTCAATGATGCCTTAAATTTTTGGTGTTGGAGATAATCAAGCGATCTCCTTACACGCATAATTAAATGCCAAATGTATCTGCATAAATATATATTCATTATTTTAATCTTTATATCCAGCCCAGGTGGTGTAACGCTGCAGACTGCCGCCATTTGTGCAGATATTACAGGTTTGATTCCCTAACACAGAGCCATGAGGGATGTCCATTGCCTGAATTAAGCCTGAATTAATGGGAGGGTTGCAACAGGAGAGGCATTTGGCATAAAAACAAAAAATCAAATCATGCGATCGACTTGCTGTGGTGACGGGAAAAAGCTGAAAAAAATTTACTTAAATGCACTTTATCATATGTGTTTTACATTTAAAATGTATTCATTTTAACATGTACTGTATTGAGACATAGCATTTCAGCAGTTTTTGTTTAATGTGTGGTTTTTTTTTTTACATGTTGGAAGAGCCTTGCACACACTCTGTTCTAGCGAGACCTTAGTGGGCTTGTAATCAAGGCTCTCAAGTTCTTGCAGCAAACTCATCCATCCATTCATTCCTTCCAAGACCTTGCTTTTCACACTGAGGCAAAGTAATGCTGCAGTTGAAAAGCACCTTTGCTTAAACGTTCCCACAAATTTTTGAAGCATAGAATTGTCCAAAATGATTTGTTAGAATGAAACCTTGTTGTAAGGTTCTCTAATCTATAGTGGTTCTCAATTATTGTATGTCGGCAACCCTGCAGTAACATTGAAAATTCTCATTTATGTCATTTCAAAATTTAGTTTAAACATGATTGTGGACTTGAATTTGAATAAATAAATGTTTTTTTTCCTGAAATGATGCTTCTGTGTCTTTTCTTTTCACTGCAGAAAGGGAAAGCAAAGGGGGGTGGAAGTTGGGTGACAATGTAAGTGTGATGTCAAAAGGCATTGTCATTGTTGTTTGGGGTGGGCTATAACATGGAATGGTCTATTGCCACCACCCAATACCTGCAGTTTCCATCAACTCCCACAAATATGAGCAGAACTGCAACAGTTTTAAAGTTGTTTTTTTTAAAAAACAACAACTTTTCCCTGTTGCTTTAAAAAAAAAATAAATTTATTTATTTGGGCAAATATATGAAACATTACAGTGCATTTCTTACATCAATGAAAATATAACTTTCATTTATTTACATTTGTATTCAGCTATCTGATCATAAGCCCAAAAGAAGTAGGCTGAAGCAAAAGCTTATAAATGCCTACCCCTTTCACGGTGCAAGATATAATCATGTTCATGTCTTGTTTTCCCCTGTTATTATTATCATTGTAATATTATTATTGTTATTATCATTATTGTTACAGTAAAGTCTTGTTATATCGATATTGGTTAAAACGAATTACTACTTATTACGATACTATTTTCATTTCCCGGCAAATTTCTAGTCTTTTATGATATAATTAGCTCCGTTAGTACGATACACGGTTATTATGATAATCCGGTTACTACGATGCCCTTTTCATCTCCCGCCAGCCAATTTGGTCTGCTTATATCGATACAAAAGCAGCTTAAATCAATCTTTGGATTTCAATACCAAAAAAGAACACGGCAAACGGCTGCTTCCAGTCAACTTTATTTTTCACACTTCCACCACCAGAGCACAGCACACATAGCGGAAAACACCCGTCCCTCGCGCCTACCCCTCCGGATGGCAACACCTTCCCTATCGATAGTTCCGGGGTGAATTATGTCCCGGTAACCGGTAATCACTACAGCGTAAGTTTATTTTTATTTACTGTAGTACAAAATTTATTGTAGTACAAAAGCATGCTAGATACGCAATCCATGAACTCAAGGAGAAAATTACATGCCATATCAAAGATCCGCCCACTTTTAATGCAGTTCGGCGCAGGATCGGATATATGGATAGTCCGGTTATATCGGTATTTTTTCCGACTCCCGAGAATATCGATATAACGAGACTTTACTGTATAATCTTTAGCATTATTACCATCATTATAATCATCATTAATATTACCATTTTCATTATTATAGTTAACAATGTTTTGATTTTTTTTTAATTATTTAATTTTACAGACTTCATTGCTTCTTGTAGTGTGCTGTATCATTCCCTTTTCTGAAATCTGCAGTATTTGTGCTTTTATTGTCAATTTATTAGCACACTTTTTTGTAACATTTACATATCATTTTCTGGATTGCATGTGTCTAATCTTGTGCATTAAAAAACAAGAACTTGAGACTGTGTCTGAACAGGTGACCAACACAAACATCAGTTTCTTCTTGTTAAGCCATACCTCAGGTATTTTAGTTTTTTAGTTTTTTGTGCATTAAAAAGCAAGGTTTTAGGTCTGTGCTCAAGCCGATGACCAGCTTACACAACTTTCACTTTCCTACAACATAACATGGTGGGCCACAGAGATGTCACGGGACTCTCAACAGCTGTGGGAGTTTCCATTACAGTGAAGGAGGAGTAACGCAGGAGTGGGTGGTGTGGGGGAATAGTGCTACAAAGTGTGTGAGTGAACCAAGAAATGTTTGATGCTTTCATTTTTGGCTTGGACTCTGACTTTAATGTGTAATATTTTGATCCACGGTAAGGCATAGTATTGTCTTGGAAAACATGTACTTGCCAGAGTTAAAAGACAAAATAAGTCGATTCAGATTTACACAGTCTTGTGTGGGTCTCTGTGGTTGCCTGTGCATCTCCTACGCAGTTTGGACACCATTCTGGTTAAATGATAGGGGACTCTGGGCTGAGTGGAACAACACAAAGGATGACCAGAACAGTGACGGTGTGACCTTCAGTGGTGAGTAACCATTCACAAATATCATTTAATGGCTTCCACTCATGTAACTGTCTATAAAATACCCATTTTGCCACAAGTAAGACTGAGTGAGTTTTACTGGTTGATTCCAGTGTTCCTGTGTTTTGGTAAACATGTTTGAGCTTGCTGCTGTGCCGTGAGGTGCATTCTTTTACCTGCTGAAATGAGACATGCACTTAGCCAGCTGTTGTTACTTTATGGAGCACACATATAAAACTTTCAAAACAGGCTGCATGGTGGTGGAGTGGTTTGCATGTATGTCACACAGTCAGGAGATCAGAAAGACCAAGGTTCTATTCTCCGCTTGGACATCTGTGGGTGGAGTCGTCTCCGCATATTTTAAAAACATACTTTTGAGATGAAAAAAACAACAGAAAAATTGAAAAATCTGCAGTAAATGTACAATAAAGTCAAAATTTCAAAACAAGAAAAAGTTGTAATTTTATGAGAATAATGTTTTAATATTATAAGGAAAATTTTAATTTCAATAGCAAAGTTGAAATATTGAACAAAAAATGTTGTAATACTATGAAAAAACAAATTAAATTAATGCTTTTTCTACTTTTCTGACCTATAAATGTTGTATTCTCATGTTAAACGATGCCATAATTTCAGATAATGCGGTTTGTGCATTTAGAAGTGAGCCCCAAAACGCTTGATTTCAAAAGGCGTGGTAAATCTATTACTTTGTGATGTCACAGAGGGGCAGACTTCCTTATATGGTCTCATATTTAGGCTGTGGGTGGAATAAAACAAATTAAAATTGTAAATTTTGAAAAATTTGGTGAGGGAAAAAGTTATAATTTGATGGAAATGATGTCTAAATTTTATGTTAATAAAATGATATAATGACAAGAACATTTACAAAGATCATTTAAGAAAAAGAATGAAATTTTGGGGTGGAAAACAACAGCAAAAGTGGGGGACAAAAAGCACAGACTAAAGCTCATACTAATAACGCCGATATCACTATAATTTCCACCTATATCATAAAGCAGTTGTTGCTAGAAATATATGTGACTTCTTAGCAAATAAGTGTTAGCATACAAAATATTACATTTTCCCTTGCATTTTCGTTTTTTCAGTTGAAAAAGTTTGGACGCCCCTGGTCTAAATGCATGTTGTAAGACAACTGAACACAATGAAAATGCTTTTTATGGAGTATTAAACATTCAAAAAATGAACTTGAACAAGAAACACTGTTTTATAATATCACTAGTTTATACAGACAATGTCCTCGAGTTCATTAAAAAAAACCCTGAAAAAAATGCAACTACAAAACCAAACAGCGTATTCCCTATTTGAGCATCTTGATATTTTACCAGTCTTGTTCATGTCTGTGGGGACGCCATCATTGTGATGCAGCCCTGGAAGCAGAGAGAGTATTTGGGGTTCTGTCCTTCCTGTTGGCCTTGAGCACCGGGGCTTTCTCGCTGGTCTTCGCCCTCTGTTGGACATCTAAGACAGTGCACTCCTACTCCAACACTCGCTCTCTCCTCATGGCAGGCCAGGCACTCTACCCCACCACCTTGCTCCTCCTCACCATGTTCTCTACAGGTAACAGCACCTTATAGTAATTACTGAACTGTAGGATGTAATTATCCTATATAGAATATACACTGTAAACCCGAATGTTCAAAGTACTTAAATAAATGAAGTTATGCATACTCTTTAAAAAGTTCTAATAACTTAATTATGTCAAGTTTATTTAACATGTTGTTCCATTTTGAGTACTTTTAACTAATATGTTTTGATTAAATGAACTATGGCTATATTAACTTAACTTAAAAACATAGTTTACATACAACTTAAAACACTGTAAATCCGAATGCTCACAATAATTAATTGGTATAAGTATAGTTAAAATTTTCTTAAAAGTTCCACTTATAAATGTTGATTGCCAGTTGCATTTTCTGTCTTTTCAGTTTATTTAACTAGTAATTTTTGATTAATATGAACTTTTTGCAGATTTGTGTAACCTACTTAAAAGAATTGGTAGTTACTTATAAAAAAAAGTATCTATTAAACATGAATAAATCAAACCAAGAATCAAATAAGAATAAATCCATTGAATCATATAGATTTGTACTGTGTAGGTTACACATGCACACCTTCTTTCTTCTTGAAATGAGAACGAAAATGAAAGAATGGAGAATGCGAAAAAGAAAGCTATTAAAAAAACTCCAAATATTAAAGCTCTGATATACTCAAATGTTTGAGTTTATGAACTAAAAAAAAATGTGGCAAATGATTGCCTCACTTTTTTATTCTGGTTTACAGTGTATATAATTTACTTAATCTAATTTAGGATCACGACTGTACAGAGTTGGAACAACATGCTACATTCAATGACAGCCCCACTGTAATGTGTTTATGAGCAAGTGTGAACAGGTAGTACCAAATTCACAAATAAATGAATGTATAGGAAACATTGGTATCGTATGCATTTACAAAATGTGCAGCACACAACATCAATATATTCCCATGCTGGAAAATATCAAATGAATTGACTTGTGAGACAGCGTCCTTTGCTGAATTTATAACGGTGGCACTTTTTTTTCCCCCTCCCCTGCAGATACAGCCATCAAAGAACTTTCCAAGTTGCCATACCAAAAATATTTGCTATTTAGCACAGAAAATAAATCAGTAAATATGTGAGAATGTATTGTGATGTAAGGACAGACTGAAGGAAAGGTTTATCCATCTGCTGCTGGATCTGTCACACGGCGTTGTGCTATTGTTTTGTTACTTTCAAATATAGCACCCGAGTCCTAAAAATAGCAGTGTTTTCTGTTAACCTCCAGACGGCCTTTGTTGTGTTGGCTTTGGTTAAATTCAAACAACTTTTACAAATACAAGTAGTCTTTAATGTGCTGCTCATTTACATACCCTCAAGGGCGGCATGTTTTTAAATAGACTTTTTTTTACTTTCCTTGTTCATTATCATAAAAACCCTTTTGTAACGCTCTAAGCATCCAATAATAGGTCTTCATGACCTTTTTCTTTTTTTTTTGACTCTTTGTCTTTAACACCTTTTTTCCTTCCCTTCTACAGGTTTCTTTTTCCTTCTCAGCTGGTCACTTTTCAACTATGAGCACTCCGAAGAAATCAACCAGGACTTTTCCAGCTTAGGTTCCTCCTATTGGCTCGGGGCTTTAGGCTGGACCTTGCTGTTAGTCGTGGAAATGATCATATTTCTAGCTGAGCAAGTTATTGTACCTGACGTTCTCGAAGACCTGGAAAAAGCAGTGGACTCATGGCGGGTCACCTCTCCGCCGAGCCGCAGTTTCAGTGATGGGTGTTGTCGCCCTGCTGACAGTAACAGTCAGGTTGCTTCAAAGCGTTACATGTCAGCACCGGAATAAGACAATGAGAGGATGAAAACATGACATGAACAAACACAGACTCAAAGGAAAAGAAGTGTTTATGGTTGGATTTGGTCTCCGTCCTGCAACATTCTGCACCAACCTCATAGTTTTTGAGTATGCAAAGGTATATAAACGACCTCATCTGTGTAGCAATCCTCCCCCTGAGGACTCCAAGTTGGTTTTGAATAGAAGATAAGGGAATCTTAAAGAACCAAATCATAGAATGAGAACCAGATTGTTTATTCCTGACAATACCTAATATGCACATCCGGGCTTATCTGCAGTCCCTGTATGACTACAAGTAAGCGGGTCTTATTAGAGCGCAGCTGCAAAAAAGCACCCTTTCTCTGCCCGGCCTTTTAGACACTCAAGATTGTGTAAGAGGCTGGAGTCCTGGACCAATCAGCTTTCGCCACTGCTCTTGCTTGAACTGCTTTCATGGTGTAACATTCTGCAGCAACCTCAGTTTTTGAGTATGCAAAGGTATATAAACGACCACATCTGTGTAGAACTCCTCCCCTTGAGCACTCTAAGTGGGTTTTGAATAGAGGATAAGGGAATCTTAAAGAACCAAATCATAGAATGAGAACCAGATTGTTTATTCCTGACAATACCTAATATGCACGTCCGGGCTTATCTGCAGTCCCTGTATGACTACAAGTAAGCGGGTCTTATTAGAGTGCAGCTGCAAAAAAGCACCCTTCCTTTCCCTGCCCGGCCTTTTAGACACTCAAGATTGTGTAAGAGGCTGGAGTCCTGGACCAATCAGCTTTCGCCACTGCCCTTGCTTGAACCGCTTTCATGGTTAACATTCTGCACCAACCTCATAGTTTTTGAGTATGGAAAGGTATATAAACGACCACATCTGTGTAGAACTCCTCCCCCTGAGAACTCTAAGTGGGTTTCAAATAGAGGATAAGGGAATCTTAAAGAACCAAATCATAGAATGAGAACCAGATTGTTTATTTCTGACAAAAATATCTAATTCAGACATCCGGGCTTATCTGCAGTTCCTGTATGCCTACAAGTAAGCGGGTCTTATTACAGCGCAGCTGCAAAAAACCACCCTTCCTTTCCTTGCCCGGCCTTTTATACACTCAAGATTGTGTAAGAGGCTGGAGTCCTGGACCAATCAGCTTTCGTCACTGCCCTTGCTTGAACTGCTTTAATGGTATAACATTCTGCACCAACCTCATAGTTTTTGAATATGGAAAGGTATATAAACGACCACATCTGCGTAGAAATCCTCCGTCTGAGGACTCTAAGTGGGTTAATAAGGCAATCTTAAAGAACCAAATCATAGAATGAGAACCAGATTGTTTATTTCTGACAAAAATACCTAATTCAGACATCCGGGCTTATCTGCAGTTCCTGTATGCCTACAAGTAAGCGGGTCTTATTACAGCACAGCTGCAAAAAAGCACCCTTCCTTTCCCTGCCTGCCTTTTATACACTCAAGATTGTGTAAGAGGCTGGAGTCCTGGACCAATCAGCTTTCGCCACTGCCCTTGCTTGAACCGCTTTCATGGTGTTTCTGCTTTCGTTTGTTCGCTGGGGCATCAAGGCATCTTTTCCTTTGTTGCAAAGCAAGCTGCCATATGCGTACTCGATGTTTCCAATATTTAGCTAGCAAAATTCATTTGTCAGCTCGCAGCATGTACCGTACTGTATTTTAACCCAAAGTACTACAAATGTTAAAAAGGCATCCTTCTCCGCTAAATAAGCAGCATATTTTGTTTCAGGTTTTCATCCATCTGCTTGTTGTAGCTGGCATAACAATATCTCATGACATCATCCCATCATGAGTTGTAAATGTGTTGCCAGCATAAAGTTGCAGCTGCCAAGCATTAGGACCACCAGACAACAGACTGACTCCAAAGATATTATTTAACGTCGTCTCACACATTCCCACAAGGAGACCAAGCAGGGGTTCTCAGCTACTTATGCTGGCATTCTCATTGTGCCAAAGTGAGGGAAATTAAGTGGCTCTAGCTTTGTTAATTGTGTGTTAATCAGGTGATGCGCTGATTAAAAGGCAGTTTCACCCTGTTGGACCCTGCTAATGAGTTTGTTATTAAATCCACAGAGGATTTTTGGCTCTTTTTTTTCAATTTAGCACCAGGGTAGTGTTTAATTGTTGTGTAAATCGACCTCCATGAGCACACAAACCACAAATGGACTCTCACCTGAACTGAGGGCGTACTCAAACCACTCTAATCATACCATACCTGGGGCCGCTTAACACCTAAAGGATGGATGCGTTTCTTTTGGCATCGTCGGGTTCAGCATTGTCAACTATCACGTTTCTGAAACTGTGCTCCGGTTTAATATATTTGTATATTTCTGTCAGAAAACAATAGTGATGAAATGGCTGATCACTTCCACCTCGTACGGAAAAAGGTGGATTCCCATCTCCTGGCCAGGGATGATGTCCTGCCCCAAGTGGAGGAGTTGAACTACCTCTGTGTCTTCTTCACAAGTGAGGGAAGGATGGAACATGAGTACGGAGCGGCATCTGCGGTAATGCAAACTCCGCATATAGGTCTGTTTTGGTGAAAAAGGAAGGCAAAGCTCTCAATTTACCGACTGATCTATATTCCTACCCCTTCCGATGGTCCTGATCTTCGGGTAGTGACTGAAGAACGGCATTGTAAGCAGCTGAGAAGGGGGAAGTCTGGAATTCCCTGCTTGATGGATGGATGGATGTTACTTTAAAAGTGCACACAACTACTGTACATTTATGTGATATGGTAATGGTAATGGTTTTATTTCATTTGAACATGCATCAGATTACAATTGAATGCATCACATAATCAGTTCACAGTTCCACATGTCCAAAAGGAGTAGGAAGAAGCAAAGCTTATTGTATCCTACCCCTCCATCTGGTACTTTTACAATCAGTAACTGTTACATTTGTTCACTTCCTGCTTTCCTAATAAAGTTTTTTTTTTTAATGTATTTTTATAAATAATATTTTTATATTATATTAATGCAATGAATGTAACTCAATGCATGTTCAAATAAAATTAAACCTGTAACCTAATTGTTACATTTGTTCACTTCCTGCTTTCCTAATATAGTTTAAGGGTTTTTTTTTTGTCTTTTTTGTCACATACCAAAGTAGGAGGTGATATGAGCATCCAATGCCATAATGGGTACCATAGTAAGTGTCAATATAGTGATATATATAGCACATCATGACTGGTTCAAGACTCTTCATCCTTGTATTTAGCAAACATCAACTGCTTGTATTGTTTCTTGAATTGGCTCATCGTTGTGCATTGTTTGAGGGTCTTACTCAATCCATTCCATAGTTTGATTCCACATACTGAAATGCTATGGCTTTTTAACGTAGTCCTAGCATAGAAGTGTTTCAAATGTACTTCTTCCCTGAGATCATATTTCTCCTCTCTTGTAGAGAAGTATTGGATGACATTTTTAGCTAATTGGTTATTTTTAGCCTAATGCATTATTTTAGCTGTTTGAATTTTAGTTCTTTGCAGGCGGCATTATGAATTATCCTTACTGACCTTTTTTTGCAGTACATTTAGTGAGTGAAGATTGCTTTTATAGTTATTAGCCCATATTTCCACACAATAAGTAAGATATGGTAGAACCAGAGAGCAATAAAGAGTGATGGAGAACAAATTTTGCTTTGTTCAATATTTAAATATTTCTGTCCACTTTATGTTGTATATTTATAATATGAGATTTCATGTGCGTAATTAAGTATATGTTAATTACAATTGCGACCTACTAAGACTGTATTTTCCCTCGAAGACTTAGAAACTGCAGTAATACGGCTGCAACCTTGAAATAAATAATTAGAAAGACTCCAAATAATTGTCCACAAATCAGAGAACATGGAGTAAAACCGCAGAATAGAAGTGATGGTACAAGCAAATGGGGCCATGGCACGATGGCACTGTGAGGGCAGGCCGGCCGGCCACCAGTAGAGGAATGACACCCAATTCCGGCACAGTACAAATGGCCTTCTTAAAACCATCCAATTCATAGGGGTGTGAAGTCCCGTATCCAGCTGTGCCTACTCAGAAGTTACTGTTGTTTCACAACTGACCACTTACCTTGAAAATAAACCTCTTCAAATCTAATTTGATGACTTTCCTTCATATACTAGCACTTTTGAAATTGATTCCTTTTTATTTGGAGCTCCTATTCTTTTTGATATGTGCCGTCTGACCCCTTGAAGGTACGCTGTTTTAAAAAAAAAATCCAATGATAAACCTTTTAACTTCCGAGGCATTGTTGTGGCATTGTTTAAAATGCCTTTTAAAAAGTCTGAATCAACCTAAAATAAAAGAAAAAAAAAAAAGACAGTCAGACTTTTAAGCACAAAGAAAGCAATGACGGTTGAATGCTGGGAGATGTTACACAAAGATATGAGATTGTGGATGTTGATTGTTGAAGGGCATTTGCTACAGAGACATCAATCAGAGGACGGCTCTGAGCTTAAAGGCCACCGGCACATGCTATAAGCAGCTGGTAGCACGCGTACAACACAACCTGGGCTCATCCACTGCTCTTCATATCAATTAGAGACCCATTATCCAGCCATGTTCCGCTAATTATGGTACACCACCCCTTCGCCATCCACGGTAGTATCAAGGCTAAGTGTGTGCTCGCCAGTCTGCAGCTGCACTCAGTGAGTAAAAAAAAAAAAAAAAATAACCTATAAACAGAATTATGATTTTAAACATGCAGTATGTTTGTGTTTTGCAGGAAAGGAAAATGAAGCAACATAGAGAAGAACACTTTTCCTTGTCACCTGTTGGTGGTGCTAGTGTAGCATGCACTGGTATCTTGCACAGCCATCTGGTTAGGCAGATGAGCTCTTAGCTGATGAGAAATATAGTCTAAAAAAAAAATCCTTGCAGGTAAATATGCATTTATTTTTGGTTTGTGGGGTGGACAAAATGTGATACATATTTAGAAGTATATTTTAAATTGGCAAGCAACTCCACTTTTTTTTTTTTTTTTTTTTTTTTTTTAGAAAAGAGAGGTGAGATGCCCATTTGGGAAGCATAATAAATTATAAAATAAAGCAAGAATTCCATGTTTTTTGCAGTTTGTAGTTGATATAATTCAGTTTGAACATTTGCAACTTTTTTTTTTTACTACCCTGACAGATTAATACTGGTGGGTTCAAAGTGAAAAACACTGTGGAAAAACTGCAGAATGATAAGACAGCAGGGGAGTAGCAGACAAAAGACGAGGGGAGGAGAGAGCAGAGAACAAAGGGATGGAGAGAGCATTTTAGACATCATAGAAGACTTTCGTACTGTCCCTGATATCTGCACCATCATTATAAGGTGTCACATTTTCATGAACCTTCTACCTCTCTCTTTCCATCTCCCTTGTCACTGTCGCTCTTTAGCCCCGAAACATCAGATGTAGTCAAAATAAGAACATGGCCGTAGCAATCGTGTGTCCTTCACTGCATGAAGTGGACACTCTTGGGGAAGTATGGAATTTTGATGTGAGCGGATCTACAATCTTTTGAAAAAGCAGACAGATAGAGAGAGGCAAGCGGGAAGAAAATACCGTGTCCTTCAGTCATGCTTCTTGTAGGGACTTCACTTCATCTCGCCTGTATAGAATTCTCAATGAGCTATTGCTCTTTGTGATGGACACGCCACCCAGACCACCCGGCTGATTACATTTGTTCACTTGAACTGACTTTCAAAACTGACAGAAATAAGGAAAAGGCTTTTTTTTTTATTTTATTTTGCACCATGTCTGTGCATTACTCAACTCTTTGAGTGTTAACGTTGCTTTTGTGTCCTTGACTTAATACAGACTCATCACATACAGCATCGTATCCCATGCCGCGGATCTGTTGCTTGCATAAGTGGTGTCGTCTCTGACATCTCAGCACAGACAATGAAGCTGTAAGTCCCATTCCAGCCTCGCTCTATTCATCCTCGGCTAAATGTAGCCATTCCATTTTCTTATCTCTGTGTGACCAAGGAAATTAAATTACAAATATAATCACTTGCCTCCAGTTTCTTTTAACAACGTGCCTCTGCTTTGCATATAGAGTGTGCTTGCTTTGGAGACACGTGCGGTGAGGTTACTTATTGGCTTATTTACAATAATAGTCTTAGGCTCCATAAGAATACGTATAGTCACACGTAACATTTCATAATGACAGCAAATGGCATGAGGAGGTGGAATGAATAGAAGAAAGCCCAGGGAAACATGCTGCAGCCATCATGGGGAATTAAGAAGACTTTACAGCGTATTTTAACAGGTGATTTTCAAGCACAGTGAGTTCCCGGGCCAAAACTTGATGCCAAAAACCATCAAGTCGCAGAACTTCAATGGTAATGGTTTTATTTCATTTGAACATGCATCAGATTACAATTGAATGCATCACATAATCAGTTCACAGTTCCACATGTCAAAAAGGAGTAGGAAGAAGCAAAGCTTATTAAATCCTACCCCTCCATCTGGTACTTTTACAATCAGTAACTGTTACATTTGTTCACTTCCTGCTTTCCTAATATAGTTATTTTTAATTTTTTAATTTTTAAAAATTTATTTTTATATTTATTTTTTGATATTGTCAATAAATTGACGTGCGTCTGTGACTTATCATTTCATCCAGGTACATTTCCAAACAAAAATACTTACGTTTCGTAACTGTTACATTTGTTCACTTCCTGCTTTCTTAATATAGTTTACGTTTTTTTGTTATTTATTTAATTTTTTTTATTTTTTTGTCACGTACCGAAGTACGAGGTGATATGACAATACAATGACATAATGGGTACCATAGTAAGTGTCAATATAGTGATGCATACAGCACATCATGACTGGTTCAAGACTCAGATCAGTTCCCAGTTCCACATGTCCAAAAGGAGTAGGAAGAAGCAAAGCTTATTAAATCCTACCCCTCCATCTGGTACTTTTACAATCAGTAACTGTTACATTTGTTCACTTCCTGCTTTCCTAATATAGTTTAAGTTTTTTTTGGTTATTTATTTATTTAATTTAAAATTTTTTTGTCACAATGACATAACGGGTACCATTATTTAAGTTTATTGTTTTTTTTTTCAAGGGAGGCATGTTAATTATCTGTTTTAAAGGGAATACACAAGTGTTTTTAAAAGTGTTTTTAGTGTTTCATAATTCCCATTCATTTTGCATAAGACGGCTAGGGAGTGAATTTGGACAAAGCATCCTTTATTTCCTGTCCATGCCAAGTACTCTTTGTATATGAGGTTTTCTCTTCAGCTCAAATCAATTCTGCACACGATAGACCATCTGACTGAATAAACAATCCCCATCTCTCATCCCTTTCCTTGCTCTATTGCTCCTGCAGGTCTTTTGCTAAAAGGGAAAGGAGGAAAATCGGTGCATATCAGAATCATGCGGGAGCAAGCTGGTAAAGCTAGAGCGAGTGTGAATGGAAGAATAGCAGTTTTTATGACACACCCTACCTGGCTCCTTCCCTTATTTCCTATTCAGCTTAGACTGTATTTACTTATGCAGACCCTGTTATAGTTGCCTGCATAAACAGATCTACCTCTGAAGGCGAGGCCCCAAAGTAGACAAGCGTATACGGTGGTTTATTTGTGGTCGTTATAAATTCAGAGAAACTTTGTCCCCGTCAAACTTCGGCTTCCTCGTGTTTGCTTATGTCGGTTTCCCCTACACAGTACGGTTCTGTTCATTTTGATAGGGTGCAGCTTACTGGTACGGGGTGGAGCTAAACACACTGCTGTCTCTTGATTGGTCAGTAGATAATTGTCACTTCAAGAATGGAAATTTAAAACATATATATTCCTTATAAAATGTCTGTATACAGCATGTGTGCAAACACAACATGGCCCCTTTCAGTTTAACCGCAACCTCTGTCAAATTACCCTTCTCACACATCCATACCTCTATTTTCTTCTCCTTCATCCTGCTCAGGCTGATAGGGTAGGCGGCAATAAACCTGTAGCACTGGTCAATTGCAGGGTTTGAGGAAACAAACAGGCCAAACAATCACCCGAGCCCACCCGCAAATAACGGTGAGTGCTTGAGACACTCATATGTATGTAATACAATGTATACATTATAATAAAACCTGGACTATGATGCTGCATTGATGCGCCACCTTATGCAAAATCAGCTCAGCTTTTATTTCGGATCAACAATAGCATTAAAAGTATCTCTCCTCTATTGTTATCGCTCTAAAGCACATAACCTAAATGCATAGAATCACAATCCAAATATTAAAATATGCATAAAACCATTATTAAACACATAAAATGTCCAGGTACTCACTTCTAATGAATGATAACGACAGGTGATCGATACAACAAAATGGAATTGAACCCACGGTCTTGCCTTTAGCACCTTTGGTGTCGCTTAATTCCAGTAAGACCCCCCGATCATATATTAACTTGTGTTCACAAGATTGACTGCATTAGCTAGTGCTGCCATAGCCACACAGAGCACCGCCATCTTTGTTATGTTGTCTGTTTTATTATCACGTATTAAGGCTGAATGAGGTGTGTTCTATTTAAATTTCATTAATTTATTGCAGTTGTACAACTTTTAACCACTACAAAAAAAAAAAAAATATCACTCCAGTTTTAGCTTCACTCCAGTGGCTGCCTGTACATTTTTAGAGTCCATTTTAAAATTATTTGCTGCTCCTCGAGGTTCCAAAATCAAAGCACAAGCTCAGAGTGGACAGAGCCTTTTTCCACTGCTGCTTCTAAAATCTCCCATTTCACCTGAGATCACTATCAATTTTTAAGGCCCATCTCAAAAAAACTACTTTTATTATTTGGCTTTGAACCCAGCATGAGACCTGAACACTTATTAAGTCCCGTTCACTGGACTTTATTATATTTTATATATCTTACCAGCGTGCCACACCATGTGCCTTTACTTCTTAGTTTATTTATTTAATAAATACATTTATTTTAATTTAAATTGAAATTTATTTTAATTTTTAAATTTAATTTATTTATTTTATCTAAATTAATTTATTAATTTCATTATTATACAATATGTTTTTTTTCTCTCTATGGTTTTGGTGTATTTTACATCATTTGTTTTAAACTGACGAGTGGTTAGCGTGCAGGCCTCACAGCTAGGAGACCTGAGTTCAATTTCACCCTCAGCCATCCCTATGTGGAGTTTGCATGTTCTCCCCGTGCATGCGTGGGTTTTCTCCGGGTACTCCGGTTTCCTCCCACATTCCAAAAACATGCTAGGTTAATTGGCCATTCCAAATTGTCCATAGGTATGAATTTGAGTGTGAATGGTTGTTTGTCTATATCTGCTCTGTGATAGGTTGTACCCCGCCTCTCGCCCAAAGACAGCTGGGATAGGCCCCAGCACCCCCTGCAACTCTTGTGAGGATAAGCAATAAATGAATGAATGTTTCAGATCATCAAACACAAAATGCAGTTTTTAAATGAAACACTTGATTTTTTCGACCCTTTGTATTGAGTTGTGGACTCCTATAGAGCAGCTACACACAATAACCCGAAAACCATTTAGATTTTCCAGAATCTGTGCCTATTCCAGCTGTATTTCCTTTGATTTTTGCTTCCTGACAAAACGGTCTATTCCGGTTTCCGAAGACAGCTGGGATAGGCTTCAGCACCCCCGCGACTCTTGTGAGGATAAGCGATAAATGAATCAATGAATGTTTCAGATCATCAAACACAAAATGCAGTTTTTAAATCCAACACCTGATTTTTTCGACCCTTTGTATTGAGTTGTGGACTCCTATAGAGCAGCTACACACAATAACCCGAACACTGTTTAGATTTTCCAGAATCTGCGCCTATTCCAGCTGTATATCCTTTGATTTTTGCTTTCTGACAAAACGGTCTATTCCGGTTTCCGAAGACAGCTGGGATAGGCTCAAGCACCCCCGCGACTCTTGTGAGGATAAGCGATAAATGAATGAATGAATGTTTCAGATTATCAAACACAAAATGCAGTTTTTAAATCAAACACTTGATTTTTTCGATCCTTTGTATTCAGTTGTGGACTCCTATAGAGTAGCTACACACAATAACCCGAAACTGTTTAGATTTTCCAGAATCTGTGCCTATTCCAGCTGTATTTCCTTTGATTTTTGCTTTCTGACAAAACGGTCTATTCCGGTTTCCGAAGACAGCTGGGATAGGCTCCAGCACCCCCGCGACTCTTGTGAGGATAAGCGATAAATGAATGAATGAATGTTTCAGATCATCAAACACAAAATGCAGTTTTTAAATCAAACACTTGATTTTTTTGATCCTTTGTATTGAGTTGTGGACTCCTATAGAGTAGCTACACACAATAACCCGAACACTGTTTAGATTTTCCAGAATCTGCGCCTATTCCAGCTGTATATCCTTTGATTTTTGCTTTCTGACAAAACGGTCTATTCCGGTTTCCGAAGACAGCTGGGATAGGCTCAAGCACCCCCGCGACTCTTGTGAGGATAAGCGATGAATGAATGAATGAATGTTTCCGATCATCAAACACAAAATGCAGTTTTTAAATCAAACACTTGATTTTTTCGATCCTTTGTATTCAGTTGTGGACTCCTATAGAGTAGCTACACACAATAACCCGAAACTGTTTAGATTTTCCAGAATCTGTGCCTATTCCAGCTGTATATCCTTTGATTTTTGCTTCCTGACAAAACGGTCTATTCCGGTTCCCGAAGACAGCTGGGATAGGCTCCAGCACCCCCACGACTCTTGTGAGGATAAGCGATAAATTGAATGTTTCAGATTATCAAACACAAAATGCAGTTTTTAAATCAAACACTTGATTTTTCGACCCTTTGTATTGAGTTGTGGACTCCTATAGAGCAGCTACACACAATAACCCAAACACTGTTTAGATTTTCCAGAATCTGTGCCTATTCCAGCTGTATATCCTTTGATTTTTGCTTCCTGACAAAACGGTCTATTCCGGTTTCCGAAGACAGCTGGGATAGGCTCAAGCACCCCCGCGACTTTTGTGAGGATAAGCGATAAATGAATGAATGAATGTTTCAGATTATCAAACACAAAATGCAGTTTTTAAATGAAACACTTGATTTTTCGACGCTTTTTGTATTGAGTTGCAGACTCCTATAGAGTAGCTACACACAATAACACGAACACTGTTTAGATTTTCCAGAATCTGTGCCTATTCCAGCTGTATATCCTTTGATTTTTGCTTCCTGCCAAAACGGTCTATTCCGGTTTCCGAAGACAGCTGGTATAGACTCCAGTAACTGTGACCCTCTTGAGGATAAGCAGTAAAGCAGTAAAAAAATGAATGAATGAATGTGAGGAGCGTATCCCAGCACAAGGTTGCTACCCATGCCATAAACGTCCAAGAGTCTGCCCGTCTCGTTTTGGACTAGTGAGTCATCGCAGAGCTCAGGACCGCCAGGGAGATTGAACAACATCTATTTTATGCTTCAAAACTCGGACCTGTCGCTTACGACAGCCAAACCAATCCACTGCAGATTACCGCCTCGAGTGTCATCTTGGCCATCGGCAGGTCGCTCTTGGAGGCTGGTCTATTGTACAAATATATATTACATTGTCATTGGAATGGCATTGATAAATACTGTAGCACCTAAGCTCTGGCTCCGGTTCTCATATCTCTCTCAAAAGCTGGACTGCCTGCCAAATAAAAACAACCCTTCATCCTCTAACGAACCAAAGGGTTCCTTCACTTCCTCTGACTTCACCCGCAATAATTACCTTAGTCTGTAAGTTGGGTTTTAGAGCAGTCACTCTCAATCAGCAAGGCATTGGAGTGACTTACTGTGTCCATTGTTCTTTTGTCTGAGCTCTGGCAGCAACCAGCGCAGAAAAGGGCACCGCTGTCCTGGCATTTCTTATAATGAGTTTTTATTTCAAAGACAAGGAAATAATAATCAGATCTACATGCAAAGATTAACTCATTGTCTGAGGTGGAACTTTAAATCCAGGGGAATTTCACTCTCCTTGACACATAATAGGACACTGTTTTTTTTTAACATTGTGTGTACGATTTACTCAGTACACACAGGATGCAACACTGACCGGTCGAGACACACAAAACTGTTTAGCATTCTATTTAATGTCAGAATTGTACAGATAAAAGCCACATATTTAAGTGTAAGCTCATCCTCCCATCAAGGATATTGAACATTTGAAATAGTAAGTGGTTGTTTGCAAGCTACTATTCCTCAGCTGACAGACCTGGCTATGTAAACCTGCACCAGACTGTTTGCAGTAGAGGAGGAATTCTTAGTTAAACACAAGCCGAATCCGCTTTAGTGGTTTCTTTCTCTTCTGGAAGTCCCCTGGCAACATGAGGACTGTTCTCCAATCAGTGGTATCTCCATTTAATTAACATAGAATTAAAGTGCATTGCTATTTTGATTAAAGACACTGGTTTGATTCCACACTTTTCTCTAGTGATCTTGAATCTGGCTTAGGGTTTTAATTTCATTTGGTTGACTAAAAGTAGATCACGGTCCATCTGTATTGCCTCCCCTGATGCAGACCTTGCTTATGGGAGGTCTAAACACAATCATACAGTATATTATCTTATATTTATATAAAGCTGTTTATATACACGGGCTATATTGCTGTGGCAAGATTATTTTAACTTAACTCTGTAATTTTTTTTCTCAGTTTTTTCTTCCTTTTAATTGTGGAAATTGTTTTAATTCTGTGAAGGACTTTGTGTTGCATTTCTTTGCAGGAAAAGTGCTATACAAATAAAGTTGATTTTATTTTATTTAAATGAATGTGCATTGTTTAAGTTACTTTCTGTCTAAATCAGGGTCCCTCAAACTCGGGTCTGGTAGTTTGGGGATTTGCCAATTTTATTTGCAATAAATGAATTTAATTATGGCATATAATTTAAATGTGCAGCACTATGAATATGCACCACTATACCAGAGGTGGGCAAACTTTTTGACTCTCGCGCCGCATTGACGGGGTGCCAGAATATATATTTTACACATATAATTCCAACACTCCACCTGGAATTACTGTATCTGTAAAAGTGTTATATGGGCTTGGGTCCCTTTTTTCAGGACCACATCAAATAACCAAATAGCTAAAAAAGCTACCGAAACCATGAAAAGGTTGGCTCAAGCCATGATGCCAAGTTTCAATGAAATACTTTGCAAAGAACGGGTGGGCCGTATTTAAACACTTGGCGGGCCGGACGTGGCCCCCGGGCCGTAGTTTGCCCACCCCTGCACTATATTAATAAAAACAAATATTTGGAGCCAATGAGGCACTTTGGTAAGTGAATTTAAAATGGCCGCACACATACACTTCCCCAACAAGAAGTTACCCAGCATGCCTTGCGGGTTCTAAATGAATGTATTATAGTATTGTTTTGTATGTATATGAGTGTGAGAGTTTTGACTTTTTATGGGCACCAACGTTATTTTTATTTGGTTGGTTTTATTTCATTTGAACATGCATCAGATTACAATTGAATGCATCACATAATCAGTTCACAGTTCCACATGTCCAAAAGGAGTAGGAAGAAGCAAAGCTTATTAAATCCTACCCCTCCATCTGGTACTTTTACAATCAGTAACTGTTACATTTGTTCACTTCCTGCTTTCCTAATATAATATAATTTTTTTTTTATTTATTTTTGTATTTATTTTTATAAATAATATTTTTATAATTATTTTATATATAATATTGTAATAATAATATAATATAATAATATAATATATTATTTTTTATATTGTCAATAAATTGACATGCATCTGTGATTTTTCATTTCATCCAGGTACATTTCCAAACAAAAATGAAAATACTTATGATGCGTTTACTCCTTTTGGACATGTGGAACTGTCCAATGAATGTAACTCGATGCATGTTCAAAAAAAATTAAACCTTTGTCATTACCATACATCTAGCATTATAATGCAAGAATTTGAACAAATAAATGCAGCCCAAAGACTCGTCAATAAAATTAATATTTGGAAAGCTGGGCATGGATGATATTGTAATGTCATGGCGTTTTTTTTTTCCTGAGGCTGTGACGTTGTTTCACATCTCAGCACCCCTTTAAACCTCCATCAGTCACGATGAGCCAACAACAAAGTCACACAAGGCCGCAAGACGACATCACTCAACTCAGACGCCCCCTGGTGTGATTATAGACCCACTAACATGCGGAAAAGGATGGAAGGGGTGGACAGTAATTAATCACCTTATTGGAATAATCACACAATTGACTACAAACAAAACCTGAGGTGAGGGCGAGAAGAAGAGACAAGATGAGGGAAAACATCTTTGAGCAGGAACGACAATAGAAGACATACGAGGTGGATTTGAATCGTGATTTGAAGGGTTTGTTCTGACGGGTAGCTTTGAATAATTTCTTTGCATTCAAGTCCACCTCCTCAAAGTACTAATCTACCTAATCATGCATCGAGAATAGAATAGATGAGGTGTGTCCTGAAGGCAGGCCACTGAGAATTGGCAGTAGAGAGGCTGAAGCTGTTGAACCCGGCATGAAAGTGCAATTAAAAATTTGCATCAATATATTGCATAACACTCAGTGGGAATACAGGAGTGAAATGCCCTTCTTCTATAATCATAAATTCCTACATATTTCATGACATTTACAAAGATCATGCATCAATTTTGAATCGTCTATTCAAACGGAGATACACAATGTTTGACATTTCATTCACGATGAGAAATATTCGGGCGCATCACTCATATTCATTCATTGTCAATATCCATTTATTGACATTTTTCTGTATGCTGCAATGTGACTTGAGCTTCTCAGGGGGCCTTTTTAGACCTCAACGGTTATGCTTGGAAGACTTGATCTCCTCACCCCCTTTCCTTGTCACAGCGTGCAATCAACCTAAAGCCCTGACGTGTTCTTCACAGTGAGCTAAGCCTGTTATCCTTTGCAACTCTTTTATGCAAGATCACTGCTACTATATCCTCCTTCTATGTTTTCTCTTATATTATTCTCTTCTCAGCCTCTTCTATACACTCAAACCACAAATTAAAGATAGTAATGCTGCTCGGGTTGGGCTACTTTATATTCATTCAGGCTTGTTTATCACATCGCATCACATCAAATTCGCAAACAAAAACAGAAAATGCACATAAACAACCTTAAAGTCAAACAAATAACACAAACTAGAGTCAATTAGTCCATCATAAAACTGGCTTTTCTTCTGCAGGAAGGTATTGAAAGCGTAACAAAAAGCAGATCAGTTTAATTAATTCCTTCATTTTCTACTGCTTATCCTAACAAGAGTCGCAGGTATGCTGGAGCCTATCCCAGCTGTCTTCTGATGTTTGCTAAATACAAGGATGAAGAGTCTTGAACCAGTCATGATGTGCTATATATATCACTATATTGACACTTACTTTGGTACCCATTATGTCATTGTATGCTCATATCACCTCCTACTTCGGTACGGTAAAAAATTAAATAACAAAAAAATTTGTCAAGTTTTTGTTTTTAAATAAATAAAAAAAAACTTTGTCACTTTATTTATTTATTTAATTATTTATTTAATTTAATCATTAAATATATAACAAAAAAAACTTGACCAAGTTTTTTTTTTCAAATAAATAACAAAGAAAATGTCTTATTTTTTTGTACATTTGTCACACTTTACAAATTTTTCAGATCATCAAACAAATTTAAATACTATTCACACTACTATTAATACTATTAATATACTCATTATTACCATACTATTAATACTCATTGACAACGCTACTGAACTAAAAAAAAAAATTATTTAGGGAGAAAAAAATGCTAACTTACTACACTGTATGTGTACAGTACTATATATACCGTATTTTCTGGACTATAAGTCGCTCCGGAGTATAAGTTACACAAGGCAAAAAATGCATAATTAAGTAGAAAAAAAACATACATAAGTCGCACTTTTTGCGAGTAATTTATTTTATAAACTACTTGAGCAAAAAACAATAACAAAAAAATACTACTTGACCAAAACAAACATTACGTCCTCTTGGAAGGGAAGTTCTAACAATAAAAGAATATATATATATATATATATATATATATAAAATATGCTAACACAATGGTTATTCAGTTAAACGAAAAATAAAAATGAACAGAAAAGGTGTCCAGTTTTTATGTAACAAACAGTCGCTCTGGAGTATAAGTTGCAGGAACAGCCAACCTATGAAAAAACGTGCGACTTATAGTCAGGAAAATACAGTATTGTTTATACATGTATACACATGTATTTATTATAGTGTATTTTTGAAAAACAAAAAACCAGCCACAAAATTCAAAGCCCAAAGTATTGCGAGACAACAACTATACATAAGAGGCTGAAAGTTGTTTGTGTAGAACCCAGACCGTGAACATGTGTGACCTCATTTTTTGGGGTCAGAATCAGCTGCCTGCATCAGGTGTCGAGAGTTGACTGTTGGGATCCCGGCAAAGAAAGGGTATAAATACAAGCCACGAAAGTCAAGACAACATCAATTCCAGAATATGGAGGTTAGACTCCTGGTAACAGATGCCTGAAGCTGTGAAAGACAAACACATACAGTAACAGCAGCGTGTTTGGGCCTATAGCTCCAGGGTTTCCCTTGCGCCCCCATGCAGAGAGGGCCCCCAGGGGACTGACGCCAGCTGAGACTGAAAAACAAGGTAGGAGCCCAGCTGACACTCATGCACACGGGCTCAGCTGTGGGGCTAACAAGAAAGTTCAGTATGAGAAGTAAATAGAGGCCTCGGAGATGAAGGGTTAGGTGCATAGACAGGAGCTGCTACAGCGAGTGTGCAATGGTAAGACTTAATAAGAAATACTTAATACTTAATTATTATTTTAATATTATTATTATTTTAGTATTTTGCTAAATACAAGGATGAAGAGTCTTGAACCAGTCATGATGTGCTATATATATCACTATGTCATTGTATGGTCATACCACCTCATACTTTGGTACATGACAAAATTTAAAATTAAAAAAAATAAAAAATATATTTTTTAAATTTTTTTAAACATTTACAATTTTTGCTTAAAAATTTAAAAAAAAATAATTACAAAAATTCATAAACAATAAAAAAAACTTAAACTATATTATTGAAAGCAGGAAGTGAACAAATGTAACAGTCACTGATTGTAAAAGTACCAGATGGAGGGGTAGGATTTAATAAGCTTTGCTTCTTCCTACTCCTTTCGGACATGTGGAACTGTGAACTTATTATGTGATGCATTCAATTGTAATCTGATGCATGTTCAAATGAAATAAAACCATTACCATTACCATAATATTTGACAGGTAATGGTTGCTTCCTGGAATTAGACTCTCTTTTAAGTTGGTAGTCTTCTTGCACTTGTCTGTACCCATAGAATTATGAACTGCCAAACTGAACAATGTTATATTTGAAATAATTGGTTATCATCTCTATTCAGTGATGGCTTCACATGTTCCATTTCTTTTTCCAACATAAATCTATTGTGAAATAACTGTCTTGGATTTTCCTCTGCTTTCACAGATATAGTTTATGACTATGGCCCCCGCTCTCCAGCTTAGAGAATGACAAATATAAATGATTGACAGTCTTGCAAAGATCATGCTGCCATTTAGCAAGTTCTTTATGTCAGAGAGATAAAATCTCAATGGTTGCCTGGAAAAAAAGTGATTGGAGATGAAAGAAAATAAGATTTTGGGGCTGTATCGATTAAATGTATTCCATATAACATAGCATTGCAATTCAGGGATCATGTGATGATGATAAGATAAGATATGTCTTTATTTGTCCCTCAGTGGGGAAATTTGCATTGCACAGCAATCAAATGTACAGAATCAGTTAAGCAGTACAAAATACACAATATAAAAAAATAAAAATTAAATAAACAATATAAACAACCCAAGTATTAACAAATCAACAGTTTTACCCGGAGTTATATACAAATACAGTATGCAGATAATATGAAACGAGATGAAATATATGGTAATGGTTTTATTTCATTTGAACATGCATCAGATTACAATTGAATGCATCACATAATCAGTTCACAGTTCCACATGTCCAAAAGGAGTCGGAAGAAGCAAAGCTTATTAAATCCTACCCCTCCATCTGGTACTTTTACAATCAGTAAATGTTACATTTGTTCACTTCCTGCTTTCCATAATACAGTTTAAGTTTTTTTTTTGTTTTTTTTTAAATAATGATATGATCAGGCTATACACTATGAGATCTTACTAGTGAGTTAATATGAGGCATTATAGAAATACTTCACATAGAACTTAATATATTGCACTTAGAGCCTTAATATTGCACATGGAGCTTGATCAGATATTGCACAGAGAATGGAGTCTGGAGTAACTATACTGAATATAAAAAACAAAGTATTGCACGGATGTACATAGTGCTGTAGATACTAGATACTAGACCTGGGGATGAGATATTGTATTTTATACAAACATACTCTCATATGGACTTTTTTCCATGCTATTTTTGTCTGTATTATCCATATTAATCAGCCAATCATATACCACTCTTCCTTTCCCCTCTCCTAGGCCTAAGTCCAACCATGGCAGAGGAAAGCTTGGAGACAGATGGCCCCAGATCATCCATGCCGCCTGAGCTCCACCATCCTCATTCTAAGTACTCTCAGTGGAAGTTTAAACTGTTTAGAGTGAAGTCTATTGAAAAGGTTCCTGTGTCCAGTGAGACGCAGCCAGAGGAGGAAGACATGTCAGGCGTCTCTAACCCTAACCCATGTGGAATTCCAAATATACAGTTAGGTAATGGTGTGAGCCCAGGTACTGTTATGCCAGTGTGCATAAAAAGCAAGGAACATGTTAAAGGACCATGCCAAAGTATGGATTTGAAGGCAGAAGAAATAGAAAACCACATAAACCATCTCAGGTGATGAATCGACACAATCCTTTTTTTTATTTTAATAAATTAAAATTAAATTAAATTAAAATTTATAATTATTATAATTATGATTATAATAATTATGCTATATATATTATAATTATAATAAAAATATTATAATTATAATTATTATAAATTTTAATTTAATTAAATTTTAATTTCTTAAAATACAATAAAAATAAAAATAAAAATAAAAATAAAAATAAAAATAAAAATAAAAATAAAAATAAAAATAAAAATAAAAATAAAAATAAAAATAAAAATAAAAATAAAAATAAAAATAAAAATAAAAATTTAATCAAAAAAGACTAATGTTTTTTTTTTTCTTTTTAGGTCTCTGTGCCGTCTCTGTGGAACCACTTTTACAAAAGTCAAAGGTCCAATCCACGATGTTCACGCAGCTCTAGATGATGAAAGCAAGAATACCCTTCGCAAAATGGGCTGCAAGTCAACAAAATGGCCACAGATCATCCTGAAAGTATTCAAAGTGAACGTGACAGAAGATACAGAATCAGTCCATCCTCTTTCTTTCTGTCATCACTGCTGGATGACTGCCGTGCGAGGAGGGGGTGTTTGCAATTTCTCCAGAACAAAAGTCCCAGAGTGGAAACCTCATTGTGCCATCTGCCGCCTTTGCTCAACCAAGAAACGTGTATATCAGAGAACCGCAAGAAAAAGAAGCAAAGCCACTTCTAGAGCCCACAGCTTAATGAAAAGAATACGTCTGGACCACAGTGGTGATAGTCCACCATTTGGAGGCCATTTTCATGGTCCTGTGTTAAAAACATGGAGAAGTCCTAGTGTCCAAAGGGAGCACTGGGTGAGGACCATCACACACTGTCAAAAAGAACACCTGAGTAACAAGCTTATGTCTGAGAATCTCCCTGTTGACTTCCTCTGTTCCTTCACTTGCATGGTGTGTGACCATCTGCTGTCTGACCCAGTTCAAGCCCCCTGCGGGCACCTCTTCTGCAGCAACTGTATTATAAAATACAACCACATTATAGGACCTCACTGCCCTGCCTGCAACTTGCCCTGTTCCAGCGATGACCTCGTTCTACCCGCTCAAACTTTCTTGTTAGTCCTGCATTCTCTTCTTTTGCTCTGCCCAAGAGACGGCTGTGGCCAACAAGTAAGGCTAGACTCATTTAAAGCTCATTCTATGGACCATGATTTGCAAGAGCAGGATGCGGCCAGACGGCAATCACCACAGCTTGACAACTACTTGATAACCAATAAAGGAGGACGACCCCGGCAGCACTTGCTATCGCTCACACGTCGTGCTCAGAAGCATCGGCTGAGGAAACTGAAGAACCAGGTGAGGGCGTTTGCAGATAAAGAGGAAGGTGGCGACCTCAAGTCTGTGTGTCTGACACTGTATCTGCTGGCGCTGAGATCTGAGAATGAACACCGGAAGGCGGATGAGCTGGAGGTCATGATGCAAGGTAAGAGGCTGTTAATCAGGCCTTTGTTCAATCAGTAACATACAGTACACAAATAAATGAATTAGTTCGCATTAATATCTGGCATAATCTGAAGGCTGCGCTCTTCTCTTAATGGTAATGGTTTAATTTCATTTGAACATGCATCAGATTACAATTGAATGCATCACATAATCAGTTTCATTGTTCCACATGTCCAAAAGGAGTAGGAAGAAGCAAAGCTTATTAAATCCTACCCCTCCATCTGGTACTTTTACAATCAGTAACTGTTACATTTGTTCACTTCCTGCTTTCCTAATACAGTTAAAGTTTGTTTTATTTATTTTTATAAATAATATTTTTATAATATTTTTAATATATTTTTTATTTTTTATTATTTTTAATAATATTCACAGAACCTCAATGGTAATGGTTTCATTTCATTTGAACATGTATCAGATTACAATTGAATGCATCACATAATCAGTTCACACTTCCTGTTACATTTGTTCACTACCTGCTTTCCTAATATAGTTTACGTTTTTTTTTACATTTTTTTTAAATTTATTTGTATAAGTAATATTTTTTAGAATATTTTTAATATTATTTTATTATATATATTTGTATTATTTATAATATAATAGTCACAGAACCTCAATGGTAATGGTTTTATTTCATTTGAACATGCATCAGATTACAATTGAATGCATCACATAATCAGTTCACAGTTCCACATGTCCAAAAGGAGTAGGAAGAAGCAAAGCTTATTAAATCCCACCCCTTCATCTGGTACTTTTACAATCAGTAACTGTTACATTTGTTCACTTCCTGCTTTCCTAATATAATTTAAGTTTTTTTGTTATTATTATAGATGAAAAAATATTATTAGATACAATTATTAGATAAAAATATTTGTTATTTTTCATTATTATTTTATATTTAGATTTTTTTTACAAGACTCTTCATCCTTGTATTTAGCAAACATCAACTGCTTGTATTGTTTCTTGAATTGGCTCATCGTTGTGCATTGTTTGAGGGTCTTACTCAATCCATTCCATAGTTTGATTCCACATACTGAAATGCTATGGCTTTTTAACGTAGTCCTAGCATAGAAGTGTTTCAAATGTAGTTCTTCCCTGAGATCATATTTCTCCTCTCTTGTAGAGAAGTATTGGATGACATTTTTAGGTAATTGGTTATTTTTAGCCTTATGCATTACTTTAGCTGTTTGAAGATGAACTATATCAGCAAGTTGAAGTATTTGTGATTTTATAAATAAGGAGTTAGTATGTTCTCTGTAGGCGGCATTATGAATTATCCTTACTGACCTTTTTTGCAGTACATTTAGCGAGTAAAGATTGCTTTTATAGTTATTAACCAATATTTCCACACAATAAGTAAGATATGGTCGAAGCAGAGAGTTTAAAAGTTAACTGTTCAGAAGAGATGATTTTTTCTGTGCTTTTGATGGAAAAGCTTTTCATGCTTTTTCCATCTTTTTGTACTACACCACCATTGTTGGCTCCATCTTGATTTACTCCAGCATTTTACACTTTCTCTGCCTGACTGTCAGTCTTTCATTTTCACACTTCCTTTGATATAGAATAACAACTTTTGTGAAAGGGGCAACATCGGCGGCTCTTGTATCTGCAAATGACACAGACAGCAGCAACTTCGCCGTTTGGGAATTGAAGCCAGCTGGTGTCTGTTTTCATCTGCAGCCAATACATCACTTTTGCCAGTTTCGATGATTTACCCTCGAGCCCATTATAACATTTGATAATTAGGAAATGCTATATTGTGTACTTATGGGGTCGTGTGCTCTGGACAGGGGTCAAATTTGTGTTGAATAATTCTCTAGCCTTTGTCAGTGTTTGACTGAAATTGTCTAATTTGTATTTTTCCTGCAGGCAGAGGCTTTGCTTTGCATCCCGCCGTGTGTTTGGCCATCCGGGTCAACACTTTCCTGAGCTGCAGCCAATATCACAAAATGTACCGGACCGTTAAAGCCACAAGTGGCCGTCAGATCTTTCAGCCCTTGCACACTCTCCGAGCTGCAGAGAAAGAGCTCCTTCCTGGCTTTCACCAGTTTGAATGGCAGCCAGCTCTCAAGAACGTGTCTCCATCTTGCAATGTTGGCATCATTAATGGGCTCTCTGGATGGACTTCCTCTTTGGATGACTCACCGGCTGACACCATCACTCGAAGATTTCGCTATGATGTGGCTTTGGTGTCAGCGCTGAAGGATCTGGAGGAGGACATTGTGGAAGGGATGAGAATGACAGGTATGGAAGACAACGCCTGTAGCCTTGGCTTCAGTGTTATGATCAAAGAATCTTGCGACGGCATGGGAGACGTCAGTGAAAAACATGGAGGGGGACCACTTGTTCCTGAGAAAGCTGTGCGTTTCTCTTTCACCATTATGTCTATTTCGGTTATTCTCGGTGAAGACAACGAAGAGGTCACCGTCTTCACTGAACCAAAGCCAAACTCCGAACTGTCCTGTAAGCCTCTGTGTCTGATGTTTGTCGATGAATCAGACCACGAGACACTCACAGCTCTCTTGGGGCCGATTGTTGCAGAGCGTAACGCAATGAAGAACAGCAGGCTTATCCTGTCCATAGCTGGCCTGCCTCGATCGTTTTGCTTCAAATTCAGAGGCACGGGATACGATGAGAAGATCGTACGTGAATTCGAGGGACTGGAAGCCTCGGGGTCCACGTATATTTGCACCCTGTGTGACTCCAGTCGAGCTGAGGCATCTAAAAATATAGTACTTCACGCCATCACGCGGAACCATGATGAGAACCTGGCACGTTACGAAGTCTGGCGAACAAACCCTTTTTCCGAGTCTGTATCGGAATTGCGCGACAGAGTCAAAGGAGTTTCTGCAAAGCCTTTCTTGGAGACGCAGTCCACACTGGATGCGTTACACTGTGACATCGGCAACGCCACAGAGTTCTACAAAATATTCCAGGATGAAGTAGGAGAAGTGTACCGAAAGGAAAACCCCACTAAGGAGGAACGGCGCAGCTGGCGGGCAGCTGTAGATAAAGAACTGAGGCAGAAGCTGAAGCTCAAACCAGTCATGAGGATGAATGGCAACTACGCCCGCAAGCTAATGACCCTGGAGGCTGTGGAAGTGGTGTGTCAGCTGGTGCCCTCGGAGGACAGGAGGGAAGCCCTGAGGGAGCTGATGAGGCTGTACATCGAGATGAAACCAGTGTGGCGCTCCACCTGTCCGGCCAAAGAATGTCCTGACCAGCTCTGCCGCTACACCTTCAACTCTCAGAGCTTCGCTGACCTTATCTCCTCTACCTTCAAATACAGGTATAACGGCAAGATAACCAATTACATGCATAAGACCTTGGCTCATGTTCCTGAGATAATAGAGCGAGATGGATCCATCGGCGCCTGGGCAAGCGAGGGGAACGAGTCAGCAAATAAACTATTCAGGCGTTTCCGTAAGATGAATGCACGTCAGTCAAAGGCCTTTGAACTTGAAGACGTCTTGAAACATCACTGGCTCTACACCTCAAAGTACTTGCAGAAGTTTATGGAGGCTCATAAGAACTCTGGAAAATCCCTGAGAGCAGAGATCCAGGACAGTGAAATATCGCACCAGGAGGCCATTGAGTGTTGATTTTTTTTTTTTCAAATGTGAAATTAAGATTGAAGATTTGATTGATTTTACACTAGCAAGACTGATGTCCACACATTGTGCACTGGTGGTTTCATCATTTTATTTATTTTATGCAGTGCTGTTCTTCTAAAGCTTTTATGGTAATGGTTTGGTTATTTATTACCAAACCATTTATTTCATTATTCATTATTTTATTATTTCATTATTTCACAATGAAATTTTACAATCAGTAACTGTTACATTTGTTCACTTCCTGCTTTCCATAATGCAGTTTAAGGTTTTTTTTTTGTTTTTTTTTTAATAATGCACCTTGTACCGAAGTAGGAGGTGATATGAGCATCCAATGACATAATGGGTACCATAGTAAGTGTCAATATAGTGATATATATAGCACATCATGACTGGTTCAAGACTCTTCATCCTTGTGTTTAGCAAACATCAACTGCTTGTATTGTTTCTTGAATTGGCTCATTGTTGTAGCATTGGATGAGATTTTTAGGTAATTGGTTGTTTTTAGCCTGAAAATGAACTATATCAGCAAGTTGAAGTATTTGTAATTTTAGAAATAAGGAGTTAGTATGTTCTCTGTAGGCGGCATTATGAATTATCCTTACTGACCTTTTTTGCAGTGCATTTAGCGAGTGATTGCTTTTATAGTTATTACCCCATATTTCCACAAAATAAGTAAGATATAGCCGAACCAGATATTATACTGTAATTCAAAATATTCAAAAACTGCACCGTCATTAACTTTTAACGTAATATGTTCAGCCTGACCGGAATTTCAAGACTGCTATGCTTTATTAATTGTGTTTGTGACCCGTACCTTAAGAACAGCGTCACACACAGACTTTCACACACTTCCTATTTTACTTCCTATGCCGTGATGTATGGCTTATTTTATTGTATTGTGAGGATGTGACATACTTGTGGATTTATCGAGTGGGTATTTATGGAAGCAGATGAAAATGCTGTAAATCATAGTTGGGGAAAATGCGTTAAGATGACCGTATTTGTGGCTACTATATTTTGATATCATTTCTACTGGAGAAAAATGCAATCACAGAGACGTTAATGCTCTTTGCTTCACAGGTGACCTTTGAGAAAGATTAATTTATTGCTTTATTCTGGCACCCGTAGAACAGAATATATGCCAGGTCACTTTGAAGTGTTTTTTTAAATTTTATTTTGCGGACATTAGATGATAGATCATACTTAATAGACATTTTCACATAAAATAAAGCATATACTGGCCTTTTTCATATGTCATAAAAATGCAGGTTGTCCCGCGTGAAGCCAAACATCAGATTCCCCAGAGAGGATATTTCTTTAGCTTGGTATGAACCGAGCAGTTTTCCTCTGTTCTTTGCAGTGGTTGAAGATGGAGGCTGGAGGAAGGATGGAAGGGTGTCATGGAAACCAAGTTTCTTAGCAACTTTATTTTGTTTGACTGATTGCATTGTCTTTCCCTGCCCCCCAACATGTGAAGATGTGACAAGCAATTTGGTTTTCTTATTTGATGGAATGTCTGATTCTATTTTACTGTCATAAGTGCAACCATACACCAGCAGTGAAATATTACCAATTCATCGTATGGTTGTCACAGGCCTCCACAGACATCATGTTTTAGAATGCATCATGTCGCAGCTTGTCTCATATTTGTGTTTTGCCAAAATAAATTGCATTCCCAAAGTAATGGGTGATGGATGATTCACAAACATTTCCATCTCAGCCTTCTTCATTTTGTATTTTCCATCAACACTCAATTACAGATATTATTTTGCACACCGGGTTTCACAGGAAGTCTTCTGTTTTTTTTTTTAACACTTTAAACAGTCACAGTTATAATCTTTTGTATTCTTCTCGACTATTTTTCAATAAAAACTGAAAACCATCACAGTGTAATATTGTGTAGCTTTGTTTTACTAATGGCTGCACGGTGGATGAATGTGAGTGTGAATGGTTGTTTGTCTATATGTGCCCTGTGATTGGCTGGCCATCCAGTCCGAGGTGTACCCCGCCTCTCACCCAAAGACAGCTGGGATAGGCTCCAGCAATGATTTACATTTTTGAGTAGCTTCATGCATAATTTTTGTGACTTTACAGATGTCATTTGTATCAAGGTTAAACAGTTTTGGTCCCAGTATTGACCCCTGGGGTATGCCGCACAATCTATTTAACTCCATATTTCTTCCTGTTTGCTGTGGAGGAGGGCTGTACGGCGGTCGAGTGACCTCACAGCTAGGAGACTCGAGTTCAATCCCACCCTCGGGCATCTCTGTGTGGAGTTTGCATTTTCTCCCCGTGCATGCGTGGGTCTTCACCGGGTACTCTGGTTTCCTCCCACATTCCAAAAACATGCTAGGTTAATTAGCGACTCCAAATTGTCCATAGGTATGAATGTGAGTGTGAATGGTTGTTTGTCTATATGTGCCCTGTGATTGGCTGGCGACCAGTCCAGGGTGTACCCTAGCCTCTCACCCAAAGACAGCTGGGATAGGCTCCAGCAATGATTTACATTTTTGAGTAGCTTCATGCATAATTTTTGTGATTATACAGATGTAATTTATATAAAGGTTAAACAGTTTTGGTTACAGTATTGACCCCTGGGGTATGCCGCACAATCTATTTAACTCCATATTTCTTCCTGTTTGCTGTGGAGGAGGGCTGTACGGCGGTCGACTGACCTCACAGCTAGGAGATCTGAGTTCAATCCCACTCTCGGCCATCTCTGTGTGGAGTTTGCATGTTCTCCGGGTACTCCGGTTTCCTCCCACATTCCAAAAACATGCTAGGTTAATTAGCGACTCCAAATTGTTCATAGGTATGAATGTGAGTGTGAATGGTTGTTTGTCTATATGTGCCCTGTGATTGGCTGGCCCCCAGTCCAGGGTGTACCCCGCCACTCGCCCGAAGACAGCTGGGATAGGCTCCAGCACCCCGCGACCCTCGTGAGGATAAGCGGTAGAAAATGAATGAATGAATGAGTAAACAGGACATTTGACATCATATTCTAGAATGTTCCTTTTTATTAAATAGAGAATGCAGGGCCATTATGGTCCTCTTCATTATGTTGTTCACTAGTTCTAAAGTAGGGTCATTTAAAGTATTAGGATTGTTTTTTTAATATCAAGGACGTTAAGAGTCAGTCATGAATTTTATTGGATCAAAAACACACAACAAAAAAATCCATGCTCAGAAAATAGTTCATTTGTAAAAAGAAAGTGTAAATCTTTCTCTGATGTTGATTAGAAAACAAGCAATTGAAAGAAGTAAAGTAAAACCAATAAAAAAGAAAACATCACATGAAAATGCTGAGTGTTGTTATGTTTTGGTTTCCTGGATGTTTATTTTATTTATTACATTGGTCATCTTTGACCGTCACTTCACAAAATAAACTGATTAGTCAAAAAGTCTTCTAAAAACACTTTTTTTGAGATGTGAACTCTTGGTTCCTGTATGAGATTTCCTGTGTTTAACTTTAACTTTAAGTGGGGTGCGCTGCAAGGGCATGACCTTCGGAGGTGGGGTCATCTCCTGCTGAGGAAGACCACCATGTTCAAGGCAGAAGTATTTTTTATTACCCTGAGAGAGCTTAAGCAGCAGTGTCTCAGACAGCTCCATGCACTGGGCGTGGACCCAATGCCCCGCCTCTCCCTTGGAGCAGAAGATCATGGCCGGCCTGTGGAGCTCGGTGGAATAATACGGCTCCCACGTATTAGCGTCCACTTGACAACCACGACAGCATTTGATCCAGTAGCCCGACTGCGACTCATCCTCCTCATCTTTCTCGTTGTATTTATCATCTTCTCCATCACTACTATACTCCAGCTCATGAGGCTCACGGCCAAAGTAGAGTTCTTCTGAATCTTCAAGAGGAGTGGAGTTGTCGGTCAGATCCTGACTGCAGCCCTGCTGGGTCTGATCATCTTCACCTTCGACCTTTTTCTGAAAGTTCACCAGGTAGAAGTAATGCATGTCGGTTTGGCATGATCTTCCCTCAGCTGGTACAGCGAGCAGCATGCCGAGTTCCCCTGCGGCGCCACCATACCAAGTTCGACTATGAACAATATCTGGGGTCCATTTTGGTGCTTCCATAGGTTCAATGTTGATCCCTTTGTCATTAAGAGTAACACTACTGCATTGCATTCTTTTCTGAGCATTTGACTGATACCCCCCCAATATAATATATTCATGAGAAGGACCCGTGCGGGAAATTATGGCACTTGAGATGGATAAACCCAAGTCCAGGGTGTCACAGGACAATAATGGACTACCTTGCAGGAGTTCGACATGCAAACAAAAGAGCCGAGGAGGCCGGCTGTCAGATTTCAAAGAATGACCGCCAAGAAAGTAGACACGGTCCTCCCTAGCGAGGGCCGCATGGAACGACTGTCCATCACCGAGCTCTGGAAAAGTGTAAGCAGAACAACAACCAAACTCCAAGTCGAACAAGAACACCTGAGGAGGACAATCAATGACGCTATTCCAGTTCTCTGAGGTCCGCTCCTCTGTAGGAATGTTAGATCTTCCCCCGAATACAACAAAGGCCGTCTTCCCTCGGCTTTGAACTACACTGATGGTGTGGCCATATCTAGCATCGGGTACTTCTCCTACCAGGTCTTTTTCCTTACACCGTAGGGTGAGTTTGCGATTGCAACCACGACTATCCATGCTAAGAACATAAAGACTCGATGAGATTTCATTATTAGGTGTTCGGCCACCGTGGATGAGATAACTCTCTGGAAGCCCGTCATGAGGATCAAGGCGGCAAACAGCCGGGCAACGCAAAGGAGGAAGATAATTGGAGTCATTGGAGAAAGAGATGGCTCTCAACCTGAGTTCTCCTTGTTTAAAGCGGACACCAAAGACTCCCGTTGGACAAGAACGCTTGGGCCAGCCTTTCTGGCCAAACAGGAGAACTTCACCATCCAGCTGCAGCAGGGAACAACCAGGTTGCAGAAGGCCTTCACAGTTGACTGGATTTAATGGTTGCAGACTCATTTTGGCTGCAGGTGCTGCTACAAAACAACACAGGAACACATAAACAGTCAGATGTGGTTTTGGTTTTGAATTTGTAAAATTGCTTCCTGTTTATCACCATCATTATCAACAACTGTTGATGCCCTGCTGTACTTAAATAACACAATAAAGACATGAATGCATATAATACTTGAATTACTTGTAATTAATTAAAATAATTAAAATTATACTCAAGTGAAAGAGTTCAAAATAAAATGTAAGAAAAAATATAACAGACGTAGGAATAAGTGGAACTAATTGTGTTGACTGATACTGCTAACAAACCAATAATAATCCATAACTGGATATCAGAGGAGTGAATTTGTTATTACATAATTCTTTATTATCTTGCATCATATGTGCAAGATGATAATTTATGTTTGTTTCAACATATTCCCCATCCATCAATTTTCTATGATGCTTATTCTCACTTGCATCGCGGGTATGCTGGAGCCTATCCCAGCTGTCTTCTGTAAGGCCGGGTACACTCTGGACTGGTCGCCAGCCAATCACAGGGCACATATAGACAAACAACCATTCACACTCACATTCATACCTATGGACAATTTGGAGTCGCCAATTAACCTAGCATGTTTTTGGAATGCGGGAGGGAGGAACCCGGAGTACCCGGAGAAAAAGCCATACTTTTAAACACTGGAGAATCGAACCCAGGTTTTCCCGATCTGTCCGCCTGACTGTGTGGCCTACATGCTAGCCACTCAACCACCACTCAGCATATTCTCCTATTCTTTTTTTTGTCTTTAAAATATACAGTCATGGAGAAATGATTAGATCACCCTTGTATATTAAATTAAATTAAATTAAATTAAATTAAATTAAATTAAATTAAATTAAATTAAATTAAATTAAATTAAATTAAATTAAATTAAATTAAATTAAATTAAATTAAATTCTATAGTATTCATGTATTTATCAAGAAAACCATGAAAGTTCCGCCTTTGGCCATCTCTGTGTGGAGTTTGCATGTTCTCCCCGTGCATGTGTGGGTTTTCTCCGGGTACTCCGGTTTCCTCCCACATTCCAAAAACATGCTAGGTTAATTAGCGACTCCAAATTGTCCATAGGTATGAATGTGAGTGTGAATGGTTGTTTGTCTATATGTGCCCTGTGATTGGCTGGCGACCAGTCCAGGGTGTACCCCCGCCTCTCCACAGCTGGGATAGGCCCCCGCGACCCTCGTGAGGATAAGCGATAAATGAATGAATGTTTCAGATCATCAAACACAAAATTAAGTTTTTAAATGAAACACTTGATTTTTTGACCCTTTGTAGTTTGTAGTTTGAGTTGTGGACTCCTATAGAGCGGCTACACACAATAACCCGAAAACCTTTTAGACAGCTAGGATAGGCTCCAGCACCCCCGTGACCCTCATGAGGATAAACGGTTGAAAATAAATGAATGAATGAATGAACCATGGAAGTTGCTAGATTTCAGCTCTTAAATTAAACTGTTATGAGCTATTTTTGTTATCATCATTATATTTATCCAAACAAATCTACCTTTGGTAAAAAAAAAAGGGTGGTCGAATGAATCTTTCCATGACTGTAATATAAAAAATAACTCACCAAAATGTGAAATTAACTTATAATAGCAAGGTTCAAGACTGAAATACAGCTGCTAGACAAAATAACATCATATAATATAAGCAACATCAAGCACAATGTCAGCATGCCACTTATGCTGAGAGATTACAGTTCATTTAGCCAGTTTTTTTTGACACTATGGTGCCTTTGCATTTATCAGCAACAGAAGGCTTAAAGTCATTTACAAAAGTTAAGCAAAAATAACAATGCATAAATCTAGCTTCTCCCATTTACTTCACATCAATTTTAATGTGCTTACCTTGCAGCCAGGAACCGGGATTTAGTGCTTGAGCTCACTTGACTGTGAATTTTAAGATCACTAAGCTAAACCTAATCACTCTTTATACAGCCTAACTTTGACAAAAGCAGACACTGGCAGGGAGTTTGTGAAGCTTCGTTGAGTCACAAACACTTCCAGATCTTGAGGTTAACTGTCTGTGACTGCTGCTCATTGGCAGCGCTGCTTGACTGCATTTAGCCAGTCACTTCTGTGGTATAGTCGCACATCAAACACACCTAAGAAGGCAGGAAAAGCAGCGCAAGACTTTGGAGAGCAGATTATTTTCTTCAGATGTTTCTGTTGAAATATGTTTGTGATGAAGTCTTCATGAAATATCTCCAAGAAAAAAAGGGTCATTATTATTATTATTATTCTTTGACTTGGTTTCCAAAATGCCACACACAAAAAAAAATAATCTCAAATTATGAAACAGTTTAATTATTAATATATGCTCATTATCACAACAGAGGTGAAAACACAATACAGCGGGAAAAAAAATGACCCACATTATCCAGCCAATGGATGTTGACAGTTATTTGAATTAGTCCGCTCCTCTTTCAAGAGAGCAGACATTTTTAGGACTTGTCCGCAACTCCATAACAAAACAGTTTTTATATAAGTTCTGTTTTCATTTTTTAACAAGAAATGATGTGGAAATGATTATTTTGGGGCCGAGTGGTTAGCGCACAGGCCACACAGCTAGGAGACCCGAGTTCGATTCCACCATTGTCCATCTCTGTATGGAGTTTGCATGTTCTCCCCGTGCATGTGTAGGTTTTCTCCGGGTACAAAACATGCTAGGTTAATTGGCGACTCCAAATTGTCCACGTTTTGTCACAAAACATCCTTGTTAGACGGCTGCACGGTGGTCGAGTGGTTAGTGCGCAGAAGTCACAGCTAGAAGTGAGGAGTTCAATCCCACCCTCGGCCATCTCTCTGTGGAATTCGCATGGTTTTCCTCCCACATTCCAAAAACATGCTAAGTTAATTGGCGACTCCAAATTGTCCATAGGTTTGAATGTGAGTGTGAATGGTTGTTTGTCTATATGTGCCCTGTGATTGGCTGGCCACCAGTCCAGGGTGTACCCCGCCTATCGCCCAAAGACAGCTGGGATAGGCTCCAGCAACCTCCGCGACCCTTGTGAGGAAAACCGGTATAAAATGAATGTATGAAAAAATGAATATTGGCTGTGGTTGGAGCTCGGCGACCCGAGTTCGATTCCACCCTCGGCCATCTCTGTGTGGAGTTTGCATGTTCTCCTTGTGCATGCGTGGGTTTTCTCCGGGAACTCCGGTTTCCTCCCACATTCCAAAAACATGCTAGGTTAATTAGCGACTCCAAATTGTCCATAGGTATAAATGTGAGTGTGAATGGTTGTTTGTCTATATGTGCCCTGTGATTGGCTGGCGACCGAGACTTGCTCGGCCAAGCATTGTTTGCACAGAGGTTGAGATACGTTTGCCCCAAAATTGAACATTGAACATTTAAACATCTTCTTTGTGTACTGGCACACAGCTCAGCACGGCACAGTTGACACACACTTCACACCTGTTTACAACCAATTTACTCATTGGCACACACAATTGTGTAACACTGCAGGGACAAAATGTGTGAAAGTGTAAACTAGGTTTTACATTGGAGAAACAGTCACATGTTATTATTAGGGAAAGTCATTCATGGATCCAGATTGATTCATTTCCATTTCAAGGCAATTAACAAATGTGCAGTGTATCTAAAACCCACAATTCCACTGGTGACACATGGTACCCTGGGACTCGTGGGAACCGTGACCCCTGTATTGAACAGTTCGATACAAATACACATATTGTTGCACCCCTAATAAATAAATACGAATGATGACTGAGGGGGATAAAGGAATGTTTAAATAAGGCAGTGCAATTAACACAGACACCACCTTCATGTTTTGCCATGAGTTATTTCTTTAAGAGTCACCTTCATCATAAATGGGCAAGGGAACTGACTTTTGCTTCCTGTTTTATGTAGTGACAAGCTAACAGGATGCTAACAAGGATGTTCATTCATTCATTCATTTTCTTCCGCTTATCCCTACGAGGGTCGCATGGGTGCTGGAGCCTATCCCAGCTGTCTTCAGGCGAGAGGTGGGGTACACCCTGGACTGATCGCCGGCCAGCCAATCACAGGGCACATATAGACAAACAACCATTCACACTCACATTCATACCTAGGGACAATTTGGAGTCGCCAATTAACTTTGGCATGTTTTTGGAATGTGGGAGGAAAACCATGCAAATTCCACACAGAGATGGCCGAATGTGGGATTGAACTCCTCACTTCTAGCTGCGCTAACCACTCGACCACCGTGCAGCCAAGGTTGTTTTGTGATTAAAAAAAATAATTGTATTAACAACATGACAAAACGTGCTGACGTACGCCAACCAAGGTTCTACTGTATCATGTTATGAGTTTTAAAAAATGCTAAATAATGAATGGCAATGAAAGAGCATTGCACCTCCACATTATCCTAATATGATGCTCATGAAATGAAAGCGACGTCTCTCCTCCCACCTATTCAACCAGCACAGGACTGACAACAAGTAACCCATGTTTAAACATGCAGAGAGAGAAAAAGTGAACTGGAAACAGATGTCTACCCATTCATTAACATAATGTTTTTGTGCACTGAGCGGCTATGCGAGCACTCAAAGAGTGTGAAAAACAAAAGGCACAAACCACAAGTGCCTGGAAAAACGTTAGAGCTTGAAAAGTACGCAGCACCTGTGTGCCTAAGCTCATGTTTACAGACGCAAATGTTGGAGCGAAGGCTTCCCACTTGTTACTACAGGAGTTACGTGATGTCAGCGAGTTTTTTTTTTTCCTAAGAATTCTTCCATCTGTAGCGTTGGAAAGAAAAATCAACCTTTCAGGCCACCTAAAGGCATCCACTCAAAGCACTGTTAAAGCCTGCTGTGGAGTCACAGATGGGTTTTTGTGGAGTGTGCAGCGTGAGCAATGTGGGGCACACCTTAGGCAGTGCATGGATTTGTACATAATTAATGGAAGAAAGTCATTAGAAGCTACACTGGCACCTGTTCCTGTCCCTTGTAAAGCATCACTACTTTGCTGTTGTTACCCCTGACAGATAACACATCCGTACTATATGTTGCACATCGGAAACAAATTCATCCATTTTCTATACTGCTTATTCTCATTAGCTGACTTTGGGTCAGATTTTGGGTACACCAGGGACTCTGTGTATATGGTCAAAGAACCTATGGATGATTTAGAGTCTCCAATAACAGCACGTGATGTGGTAACCACTAAACCACCGTGTGGCCAAGTACGAATATAAAAAACAAACTCAAAACTGAAGACATTAAATTTCATTAATCTGTTTTAGATGGTCAATATTAGTATTTTGTCAAAAATATGCAAGAAGACGTCTCATTGTGTTGATATCACAAATACTTCAACTTGCTGATATAGTTAATCTTCAAACAGCTAAAATAATGCATAAGGCTAAAAATAACCAATTACCTAAAAATGTCATCCAATACTTCTCTACAAGAGAGGAGAAATATGATCTTACTATGGTACCCATTATGTCATATTATTGTCTGGTCATATCGCCTCCTACTTCGGTATGTGACAAAAAAATAAACAAATAAATAATAAATACTAAAAAATAATTACACTATATTAGGAAAGCAGGAAGTGAACAAATGTAACAGTTACTGATTGCAAAAGTACCAGATGAAGGGGTAGGATTTTTAATAAGCTTTGCTTCTTCCTACTCCTTTTGGACATGTGGAACTGTGAACTGATTATGTGATGCATTCGATTGCAATCTGATGCATGTTCAAATGAAATTAAACCATTACCATACTTGGAGAATATGTATGCAAACTAATACGTACGTAGAATAAATCATACTGGTGCTTTGCTACACATCACTTTTGTTACTTATACTTAACTGCAAGAGCTCGTTGGTCATGGCTGGCGCCATTAAATGTAATTTTTGCAAATCTTTTTGCAAAAATTGCTGGGTTCCACTGAATTTTAGGGCTTTTAATATCACCAAAATATTTGACTTGGAATGTAAAAAATATGTCAAGTGTATTCATGAATTTAACATATTCTACTGGCTTTTTGCTTTTATGGGACAACCTTCAGTTACTGAAATGTATTGTATTACTTCTTTTTGAATTCAAGAAAGAATACAAGCAGTTGATGTTTGCTCAATACAAGGATGAAGAGTCTTGAACCAGTCATGATGTGCTATATATATCACTATATTGACACTTACTATGGTACCCATTATGTCATTGGGTGCTCATATCACCTCGTACTTCGGTACAAGGTACATTATTAAAAACAAAACAAAAGAAAAAACCTTAAACTGTATTATGGAAAGCAGGAAGTGAACAAATGAAACAGTTACTGATTGTAAAAGTACCAGATGGAGGGGTGGGATTTAATAAGCTTTGCTTCTTCCTACTCCTTTTGGACATGTGGAACTGTGAACTGATTATGTGATTACCATTTTTCATATGCAAAATATAAAATTGGATATGTTTATGCAAATATCAAGTGCTGTATAGTAAAGGTAATAATTCCATAAACATACTAGTCAGTAAAGACGAACTGTAGGAGGAATATGTTACCTCGTAATGTTATTGGGTCAGTCAAATCCCCCCACCCAATGAAAAGTAATTCCAATTATTATGAGTTATTTATCGATTGTCATTTTAATATCCATTGTCTGATGCGGCTGGACAGTTGAGATCTATTCATGCTGAACTGTTTCCTATTCTAAGAGACTTTTCTCATTTTAAATGTAATCAAGAATGCTATTAATTGGAAGCCAAATATCGGATCCATTTTGGGACCATCAGTCTCATTTCGCAGTCTGCTGATCTCTTGTATTGATTGTGAACAAGGATCCGTCTAATCAGAATCATGGCAAAATCAATAGCTTGGCGTAGGTTGAAGTCCTGTTCATGCCTCAGTGTACATATCTGAAGTTAACTCTCCTGTGTTGCCTTTAGAAACGGAGAGTTTCTTGAATATGTACCACTTCAAAGACACTGGAGGAGAAACACAGTATGAACCAGAACCATATAGAGATATTATAGGTGAAGAAGAGAGAACATAAGAACGTTTCCCTTTGCTGAAGGTTTCTTCTACACTGAAGAATAAAAGCTTTCTCACTGCCTTACAGGCAAGATAAATCCACCACGGTGTTGTCACATCTCCTTCCTCATCCACACCGACTTCTCAGTTCGTCTTCCATCGTTTGATCACTCTCCCATTCCGTCTTCAATGGGACCAAGTTAAGTTGTAGGGACACATTCATATGCCTTTTCGTGGCGTTCCCTGTTGGGTGAAACAGGAAGCAGATCTGAACACATCCAATTAAAAGACGCCTTCAGAGCAACCGGTCAACATAATACAATCGCAGTACATTTTATTCTTTGTTTATACCACATGGCACAACACTAATGCTCAACCATCACTGAAGGGACATAAGAGACAGCTGCCGCTTGGAAAAAAAGTACCACTTCCACATGCGGTGGGAGTTTTTTTTTTATGTGATGTCCACAGTGACTGAAATATATGACTTGTCTTTGTACATTCTTTGTCCTGCAGGGGCACAAACCAGAATAAAACACATTTTTTTTCAGCATAGACTACAATACAAGGTTATAGTCAATACATGATGCATGCCATTATTGATATATTACTTTCAATGAGACCGAATATTTTCATTGTTTTTTTAATTACTTTTTTAAATATGTTTTTTTATACCATTATTAGAGCCCTGTAGACATGAAATAACACCCCTATAGTCATATTTGCACTCATTTTATTCTTTGTTTATACCACAGGACACAACACTAATGCTCAATAATTACTGAAGCGACATAGGAGACAGCCGCTGCTCGGAAAAATGTACCACTTCCACACGCAGTGGGAGTTTTTTTTTTATTAAATGTGATGTCTGTAGTGACTGGAATATATGACTTGTCTTTGTACATTCTTTGTCCTGCAGTGGCACAAACCAGAATAAAACACATTTTTTTCAGCATGGACTACAATACAAGGTTATAGTCAATACATGATGTATGCCATTATTGATATATTACTTTCAATGAGACCGAATATTTTCATTGTTAGAGCATAGAACACTTGTTTATGACTTTTCTAAATATGTTTTTTTAACCATTATTAGAGCCTTGTAGACATGAAACAACACCCCTATAGTCACATTTACACTCATTTTATTCTTTGTTTATACCACAGGGCACAACACTAATGCTCAACAATCACTGAAGGGACATAAGAGACAGCCGCCGCTCTGAAAAAAGTACCACTTCCACATGCAGTGGGAGTTTTTTTTCATGTGATGTCCGTAGTGACCGGAATATATGACTTGTCTTTGTACATTCTTTGTCCTGCAGTGGCACAAACCAGAATAAAACACATTTTTTTTCAGCATGGACTACAATACAAGGTTATAGTCAATACATGATGTATGCCATTATTGATATATTACTTTCAATGAGACCTCATTAAGCCATTAATGCCTTATTCCCTGTGCTCCATAAAACCTTCACAAAATATTTACTGCGTACTTGAGATATGACCAGCCACCCCCCAAAAAAGCACTTAAAGGTACTTAAAACTCTGAACATTAGAATGTTAACATGTGGAAGCAAGCTTGGACTGGAGTGCAGGTAACCATGTTAGTGGTATGTGTGCTCTTTGACCACAAGGGAAGATATGGTAATAGTAATGGTTTTATTTCATTTGAACATGCATCAGATTACAATTGAATGCATCACATAATCAGTTCACAGTTCCACATGTCCAAAAGGAGTAGGAAGAAGCAAAGCTTATTAAATCCTACCCCTCCATCTGGTACTTTTACAATCAGTAACTGTTACATTTGTTCACTTCCTGCTTTCTGTAATACAGTTTAAGGTTTTTTTTTTTTTTAATGTAGTAATTTTTTGTAATTTTTTTGATGAACTTCCCAATTAAATTTGATAAATAATTTGTCAAATATGCAGTTAATTTCCCCTGTTTCAAAAACCAGCACTGGGGTGCTAAATGGTATTGAACCACGCCTCTTAAACGTATTCTTAGATGGCAGCATGTGCCTCCATCTGGGTTCTCCAATTTGTTTTTGTTTTGGTGTAACTTTCTGCACTGAAAGGCTGATTTCCACAAAACAACAGGAATTCCTTGTTGGCCAAAGATAATCTGTTTTACAATCAAATGCAAATTAGATTCACTGTGTTTTAGAAATATTTTTTGCTGAATCAACCAGGAAATGCTGGTTTATTTAAGCACAGCCTTTTCTATAACCTTGTGGCAATTTAATGACTTGATTTAATTCAGTGGGTTGGAAACAATATTAAATATATATTATGTGTGTGATTAAGGAAGTCATTTCCTTTAAGTCTTCCCCATCGCCATTTTTCTGCATAATCAAAATGCCGTGCTTAACAGCGATCCTGTTTAAAGATGCATCAGATGATTGGCTCATGCATGTTTTCCATAGAATGCTCGGGATTTGATGTTGAGAAGAAACACGGCACGGTTGAAGTCATGTTTGCCAAATTCCACCAAACTTACTTGGCAGGAACGTCTAGTATTTCCACCCGGTGATGCTGACATATTGTATAATAGAAAAGCCCGCTGTGAGCTCCCATCATCATGATCAGGTTTAATTATGAATATACCGCTACAAGGATAATATGAGAGTGAAAGAAGTATCGTTCTGATAGTGGAAACCTGGAACGGAAACCAACCATTCTATGCTAACAAATCTATTTCGTAAAACAAATAATGGCTGAACATTTGAGCATGAATTCATCTGTGTGGATTTGGGGAATCAGGCCAAATTTGAATTTGGCTGAACATTTTGTAATCTGTTCTACTCAAACTATTGATATACATAAAGCTAAATATGGATGATGGATGGATGGATGGATGGATGGATGGATAGATAGACAGACTTCCTTCATTGTCATTGCACAATAACAATAACACAGCAGGGAAATTACCAACGTTGCCTGGCTCCTGTGTAATAATAAATAATAATAATGTGGAGAATAAATAGATGACATCAAATATGAACAACCATGTAAGGTGTAAACAGTAATTTGTACAAATAATTTTAATAATTTAGAATAAATAATAATAAATTAAAGTAAAATAAAGTAAAATAAAACTGCCAGTGGTTAGTTGTGATGTTTATCAGTAAAATATTACATCATATTTGTGTGAATTGGTTATTGCGTTGTTTTGTTTCCTCGACTAAGGGAACTTACCAATTATTTAATGACTTTACGAGTGGAACTAGTTTAATATGCCGTGCTGACTCCGGTGAAAAAGGAAAACGTTCTCACGCTTTTGTTTTTAACGATCCAATATGAACAACAATATACAGCGTAAACAGTAATTTGTACAAATAAGTTAAATAATTTAGCATAAATAATAATAAATTAAAGTAAAATAAAGTAAAATAAAACCGCCAGTGGTTAGTTGTGATGTTTATCAATAAAAGATTACATGATATTTGTGTTTGTGTGAAGGTGTTAATTGGTTATTGCGTTGTTTTTTTTCCTCGACTAAGGGAACTTACCAATTATTTAATGACTTCACGAGTGGAACTAGTTTAATATGCCGTGCTGACTCCGGTGAAAAAGGAAAAAGTTCTCACGCTTTTGTTTTTAACGATCCAATATGAACAACAATGTACAGCGTGAACAGTCATTTGTACAAATAATTTAGAATAAATAATAATAAATTAAAGTAAAATAAAGTAAAATAAAACTGCCAGTGGTTAGTTGTGATGTTTATCAGTAAAATATTACATCATATTTGTGTTTCTATGAAGGTGTTAATTGGTTATTGCGTTGTTTTTTTCCTCGACTAAAAGAACTTACCAATTATTTAATGACTTCACGAGTGGAACTAGTTTAATATGCCGCGCTGACTCCGGTGAGCCATTTTAAAGCTCAAGTGCCTGTAAAAATGAGAAAACATCCTGTCCGACAGTAAAAAGGAAACGTTCTCACGCTTTTTGTTTTTATGGGTGCCCTTTGCTGATGGAAATGTTGCATCATGAGGAATTCTTATTTCACTAACCTGCTGAATTGACTACCAGTAATTACAAACATGTTGTAGCATTGCCTTGTCAGCAAGTCGGCACACGTGTAAAGACAATGTGACCTTATGACACAAATAAGAATGAGGTGCTTTGTGTTTAGTTCTAAGCAATATCACGCTTGTGATTGCCAATCCAAGGAGGAGGAAAGATTAGCAGTGTGGTGTGGGGACTGGATATTTAATAGCTTTGGCTCCTTTAAATGGCTTGAAATTCCCTTTTATGCACACAGGAGAGTATATAATTGTATACATTCTGTCTTTCATGGTCACCTTCTATTCTCCCCTTTCAATGTACCCCGTCTGGACCAATTGTTGCAATGTTTTTGTCCGCCTGCCTATTATTCTGCTTTTTTGACCCTGCTTGTCTCTTCTGACTGTTATTGGTCTTTGGATTCCATTAGTACAGTGACAGAGAGGTGATTACAGTCAACACGGGTCTTTTAATACAGATTAGCCATCATCTGTGACACCTTTCATCCGCCAGCCTGCACAACAACAGTCCCTTTGGTAATTGTCTGGGGCATTTTTCCCCAGACTTGTTGATGTCATTCTTCTATTTTGCTATTGTCTGTGCTCTGCCACAATGCGGATTGGTAATTTCACTCCGATCATTCATTTTGATACACTTTCACTTCATCAATATGGTCCCAAAGCAGAGTTTTCTTGCACTAAAAGTTGGAGTGATCCCCCTCTTTGCGTCTTTCTCTCTGATGCTACACACTGCCTGGATTGGACTACCTTTTGCTTGGCGCACATTTAAGATTTGCCTTATGATATGCCTTTATTCGTCCCTCAGTGGGGAAATTTATATTATATTCATATTTACTGTGGCGATTATCTTCACATGCTTCTGCAATGTCACAACATTTATTCCTGTCCGGAGTTGCAGTTCTGATGATGCAACATTCAGCCAACTGTACAACGTTTCCACACTGTCCTTCCACTTAAGTGTTAAATAATTACAAATTGTCATAAAAGATGCTTTAAAGGGTGTCAGATTAAAGGATTCATTGTGATTAATTAATTACAGTTATATTTAGCATAGGTGATATACTCCCATTGTATTGGGAGGGCAAGGTGAGGAGCGGTGAGCAGCGGAATAGACGACCATGTGAGAGTTGTTGGTCCAATTAATGGGAAATTGAAGTATTTGAAGTATTCAACAAATGCGACAATCTGCATCTATTAACAAAATGCATCTGTCCAATCCGGTTTAAGAACAAACAATGAGGGTGTGGCCTCCATTTATTTTAGCTACAGTTTGTTGCAAAGTGGCAATGATGAATGAACACCGGGATACGTCAACATGCTGCAGAGGATAAACCATTTGCATTTGCAAATTACGAGCTCATAAACAAAAAAAAGAATTGCTGGCTGCAAACCTTGCAGCACGAGAATAACAGATGGAGAAGTGCCAATTACTTCAAACTTTGTTCGGCACCTAAAGTTGGACAAAGAACGATAAATTTGGCTGAAACCTGTTGTGATGTCATGCTTTGGGTAACTCTAGCTTAGCGTACATTTTATGCATCTGTACATATTCGCTGAATTATTTATTAGTACATATTTTCCATTCTCTTCCCCTTATAAGGGACCAGGTTGTGGGGGCAGTAGTATCTGTAGGAAAGGCCAGACTTCCAGTCCCCGGCCACCTCTTCCAGCTCTACCAGGAGGACACCAAGGCAGTCCGAAGCAAGCTGTGAGATATGGTAATGGTATAATTTCATTTGAACATGCATCAGATTACAATTGAATGCATCACATAATCAGTTCACAGTTCCACATGTCCAAAAGGAGTAGGAAGAAGCAAAGCTTATTAAATCCTACCCCTCCATCTGGTACTTTTACAATCAGTAACTGTTACATTTGTTCACTTCCTGCTTTCCATAATACAGTTCAAGGTTTTTTTGTTTTGTTTTTTTTTAAATAATGATATGATCAGGCTATACACTATGAGATCTTGCTAGTGAGTTAATATGAGGCATTATAGAGTTACATTTGTTCACTTCCTGCTTTCTTAATATAGTTTATTTTTATTTTTATTTTTGTCATGTACCAAAGTACGAAGTGATATGAGCATCCAATGCCATAATGGGTACCATAGTAAGTGTCAATATAGTGATATATATATAGCACATCATGACTGGTTCAAGACTCTTCATCCTTGTATTTAACAAACATCAACTGCTTGTATTGTTTCTTGAATTGGCTCATCGTTGTGCATTGTTTGAGAGTCTTACTCAATCCATCCATAGTTTGATTCCACATACTGAAATGCTATGGCTTTTTAATGTAGTCCTAGTATATAAATGTGTCGTGTGTCCTCAGTCTTCTCCTGGCACAGCCTTTAAAAACCAAAAATGTGGCCTTTCAGTCTTTGTTGCTGCATAAGGAACGCCTCTCACATCCTGGGATCCAGACAATGCTGGCCTCATCTGGCTTGGCTGTCTCAGCATCCTCTGAATGACAAAAATATTGATGCTCTTGATTGATTCACTAGTTCAACAGAACTGAATCCGTTTAAGCACCTTTGGGACATCACCGCTACATCATAAGATAGACAATATAGGTGCTGACTCATGCTATGACCCAGGTCTGGAAGGAGATCCTTGTCTGAGACTCTTAAAAATGCTGGGTTGGTTTTTTTTTGCCTGTTGGGTCGTTTAATTGTGTTATTTTTATAGAATTGGGTATTCTGAGAACCCAATTTCCTGGGTTATTTCTGTTGGGTACTGGGTTATTAGCTGCTGGATTTTGATTTCCATTATGTTGCATTGGGTTATTTTGGACAACACAATTGTTGGGTTGAAATAACCCAGCAGTGTAGTAAATATCAACCCAGCGTTGGGTCATAGGAACAACCCAATTGTTGGGTTAAGAGAACCAACCCAAAATAACCCAACGCAGGGTTGGTCCAATATTTAACCAGCGCTGGGTTGGGAAACAACTTATATATATATATATATATAAGTATACTGTATATACTTATCAAACATACGACATACATGAGTAGGTTTTTTTTGCGTATCTTCAAATCTTTACGAAGGCACCATTTTTGATACAGCTCCTGCATTGCCTCTCATTAGATTGTGCACCTAATGAAGTGTCCGTTGAGTGTACTGGTGCATGATTTCCTCGCGACGCAATTCAATAACACTATATTACAAGCAACCCACTCAGAAACAACTGGAGCCTGATTCTAATTGAATAGTAAGTCAGCTCTCATTTCCGCTAATGTGATTGTCACACCCCAGAATTGTGTTTGATGATCACACATAACGCAGTCAGTGAGACAATCATTTGGAGTGTGTTTCTCCACATATTGCGATCTAAAGAGTTAGCACTGAGTTACCATCCAAATAAGAGAAGCCGTCATTCCAAATAAGGCAGAGCTAGCGAAGCAGCCAACAAGAAGATGGGAAAACCTTGAAAAGGACTTAATGGTTTGGTCTATTGCATTTAATCATGTGCCTGTCTGAATTAAGTGTCTGCTGGTGGCAGCGTTCATTAATATGTTGATGTGCTGGAAGTGACCTGGGGTGAGAGGGTGTACTTTGTAATGCATGCCAGTGCAATGGGAAGCAAGAAAACAGGAAACCTTTCCTCTGTTGACTTTGAGTTGGTCCAAGAAAGAATGGTGTTCTGATTCACATGTGTCACCTTTCACTGCTGCAATGGACCCTCACTACCACGAGACACTCGTAGTAAGGGGTGTAAGATGGGCACATGCTTTGAACCTGTGACTTAAACTCATTTATGGCTAAAATAACTACATTTACCATGATTCATAAGCCACTTTTACATGAGGAGTTTTTCTCTTTCCGAATGGAATCTTTCCGAATGACCTTTTCGAAAGCAATGGTATACATGGAAAGGAATATTCCAATCGCGTGTCTACATGCGCCGCTATAATCAACCAGAATAGTCAATGGGGCATGCCCAGTAAAGCGTAAACACCAACATCACGTGATACCGACTTCCTCGAGTTTTCTTTCACTTTTTTGGAATAACTCCGTATTGCCAGTTTTTCATTCGTCCAGTCTTGAAATTTAGTTTGAATCAAAAACAAACTTTCCTTAGCAGTCCAGTGCCGATTGCTCGCCTCCATTTTTATAAAATCGAAGAACGTCTCGAGCTGCGTGTTACGTCATATCTCAGCATTCTCTGAAAGAACGCACCCAGGAACATGAAAAGATAAAGTTCAATCTTGCTAATATTTTCATAATTAAGCTCGGCACATATTTTATATAGATATGTATTTTCTTTTTTTAATAAAACTGGACTTGTGAATGGCGTATAGAAGGGTTTAGATTCTGTTCCACAGATGGCGCTAATGCACACGAAAGCTGCTTGCCAACCGCCAATAAACAACAGAAGAAGAAAAACACCACAAAGAAGAACGCAGTCTGACAACTTTCCGATTGAGCGGGTACAAGATACCTCAATCGGATTGGGGAAAGGAATATTCCACCCCTGTGAATCAGATTATATATTCATTCGGATTGGCACTTTTCTTTCGGAATGAGGTTTATACAAAGGTTACATTCTTTCCGTTTGAGCAAATAACCCGAATGGAATTGGAATATTTCGATCCATGTATACGTGGCTATAGAGTGCAGCTTGAGGAAGTAGTGAATTGGGGGTAATGGGACCCAACAAATTAAGCTGGAAACAAAAAAAATACATTAAAAGGATGCCATTATTCAATAATGTACTTTGTATGTATTAGAAATAGCAATCTTCATATACCGACAAGAAAAACTGCACAAAAATGTAATTACATTTACCAGCATGCATAATAGTTCATTTCCTTTTAAAACATTAAGAGGAATATGTTAACATGTGCACGCTGGTTCCGATGTGTGAATATTTAATGCTTGCCCTCAGTCACCGTACATTTAATTGGTAGGTGGCAAAGCAGAGCAAGTCCAAAAGGACAAGACCTTTTCAAAAAAATGTGCCAAGCTTTTTCCTACAGCTGCTCAAAGTGAAAAACATCTTACAGCTATGACACACATTTCTGTGGCAAAATGTGAAAATATTGTCAGTGTATGACTCCTCTGTGAAATATCACAACACTCTGGGGAGCATACACTCGTGCACTGTGCATCCTCATATATAAACCCACTCTTTCATGTACCTACATTTTATACAAGTATTATACTATTCACAACACTAATGCTCAACCATCACTGAAGGCACATAGGAGACAGCCGCCGCTTGGAAAAAAATGTACCACTTCCACACAGAATGGGAGTTTTTGTCTGTAGTGACCGGAACACATGACTTGCCTTTGTATACAAACCAGAATAAAACACATTTTTTTCAGCATGGACTACAATACAAGGTTATAGTCAATACATCATGCATGCTATTATTGATATATCACTTTCAATTTTTATTGTATTATATTACTCACTGAAATAATGAGTGTTAAAAGATCTCAGAATTACTAGAAAAGCAATTTTGTTATGTCTAAAATACTATTTTATTAGAGGAAGGGGGTGCACTGAACTTTGCATTATGCTTCAAGTCATAATTATCAAAAAGTTCCACACTATAGACATAATCCATTAAGCTTTTATTATATTATTAGGTTTGTGGTTAATCTGCAGACCAGAATATCATGGCCGAGTAGTTTTTGTGTAAACAAAACAGAAACAAACCCTTACAGAGAGCTAATTTTGCAGATAATCATTAAACTATGTAACAATTTAGACAACCCGGTGATGTTTGTGTTTGTGGGTGAAAAGTGAGTCCGTCTAAACAAATATGCTCTGGCGTAGTGGGGGTCCTGCAGTGCTAAAGCCCAGACTCATCCCTCCGCTCACCAGGTGGTGCCTCTGCCTGTTGTGGCAAAGACGTAGGGGCCATAACCACAGCGTTTCAGTTAGAGCAACCCTAAAGGGAGAGATGGGCTTTGAGATAAAAGCAGCACCGTAAGCCTCAACTTGCCTCCTGTGTTGTCTGCAGGTGTGCTGTCAGTGGGGCACCAACAGTAGCAACCAGGTGATACAAAGAAGAAGATGTAAGACCTCCATTTGGCTCGGGTGCTCACAGCACCATTTCGTCCTCACAGTTTAGATTCCCTCAATATTTCAAAAGTTTTTTGACTTGTGGGTAATAAAAAAATTCAAGAGGGACACATTCATTCTGAACAAAAATCAAATGCATTATATGGAACATTTCCATATTCTGGTTACATTAGCCACAAGTGACCAAGTTATTTGAATAGCTATGATTTCACTAGGGCTGTCAAATAATTAAAAAAAAATTAATCGGATTAATCTTTTTTTTTTAAATAACAAATTAATCCTGATTAATCACAATTAGTAACTATGTTTAAAATATGCAAATTTTTACTGCATTTAATTAAGATACAACAATTCTGATAATTTGTTGTAAAAGTTTCATCACCTGGTGCATTTTGGGTATATAATCCTCCATATTGGCAGTACATGATAACATTTCTTTGGATTTAATTGTCTGATCAGCAAGAATAATGTAGTCACACCTACATTAAAGACATTACACAGCTTGTGGAAAAGTCATGGTGTATAATAAATGTTTATGCAACGTTATATTATCGGCGACATGCTGACAAAGAGAAACTGGCAGGCACCATTAGTCAACAAACGATAGGTGGGGTTTGTGCATGAAGCCGAGAAGCCAAGAACCAAGAACCCTTAGGCTTCTTCCCTGTATTTGATCCGTAAATCTTAAAATTCCGCCTTTTTTTAGGATATGTTAGGATAAGATTGTAATCATACAGAAAATACATTTATAATACAGTTCAATGGCCAAATATTTTTTTATTTTTTTTATCATGACAGGTAAGGCGCTGCTCTGCCTACTATTACTACAAAAAAGCGTAATTCATTCACTTAAAAAAAAAAATCCAGGTCATTATGTTATGAAAATGACATTTCCCCTTGTAAAATGGTTTGGATGTAATCAGAATCATCTCCATTTCCATTATGGAAAGCAGACCATCAACATTGTGTAACACTGTGCTTGTCACAATCCTATATTTATCACCCCGATTCAACAAACAACATGGCCACTTAGTCCGCCAAGTAGACAGCAGCTGGAGTACAAACACTTGAAAATTGTAAAATCAACATTTGCCATTCAGATGACACGAGTAGCAAAATATCTTTAGCATTGCCAGATGGGTAATTGATGACACATACAGTAATATTTAAGAACTGTTTATTACTGTTTATGACTAACTACGCACCCTCCAAGGAGAGCATTGACTCTGTGTTACCTAACTGAGGTTATTTGAGGCCTTGGTGGAGGGCAGAGTCATTTGTCCATAGCACGGGCAGATGGAAACCAGAGTGACAGATGATTCACTTTACTCCAGCTTCCCTTTCGCTATTATGTGTCTCTCTTCCCTATCTTCCATGTTGTACACAGTAACTGTGAAGACATGTTGATGGCAGACATGAATCAAGTCCTTTACTGCACTCAGTATCATCATTTTAACCATAAATAAAACATTATTTTTATATTTCAGAGATAAGTACATTTTTTTAGCGCATGTTTATCACAAAATGAGTTATTTAATGTAAGTAATTAAATTAAGAATGTCAAAAATAGTGCATTAACAGCTCTAACTTATCTATTTAATTAATTATGTTAAATTTTTGAGGGGCGTAATTAACGCATACGCATTATAGCGAGCCAAGCGTCTCTGTTGTGACGACAGACGACGGCACAGTGTGGTTCCCCAAACAGACTTTTATACCTTTATTCTGGCATTTCCTTTACAAAAGTGTCACTTTTGTAATGCTTTTGAAATGTGTTATCTGTTGCTACTTTGATAGCCATGTTTGGTTAGCCCGCAGGCTTCACAGCGAGAACACCTGAGTTCAATTCCACCCTCGGCCATCTCTGTGTGGAGTTTGCATGTTCTCCCTGTGCATGCGTGGGTTTTCTCCGGGTACTGCGGTTTCCTCCTACATTCCAAAAACATGCTAGGTTAATTGACGACTCCAAATTGTACATAGGTATGAATGTGAGTGTGAATGGTTGTTTGTCTATATGTGCCCTGTGATTGGCTGGCGACCAGTTCAGGGTGTACCCCGCCTCTCGCCCGAAGACAGCTGGCTCCATCACCACCGCGACTCTCGTGAGGATAAGCGGTAGAAAATGAATTAATGTTTATTCTATAATTATGATCAGTAAAATATCAAAACAATATATAAGTAATTCAAAAATGAAAAAAAAAACAGTTACTGTCCAGCCTTGTTCTACTGGTGGCGGCAGTGATAATCTTTTTGGACTCCTCATTACACTCTACAATAACTTGTCCATTTTGTCGAAAATACATTAAACAGGATCATCGCAATTATGAACAAAAGTAGAATAATATGACGTCAAACTTCCATTTTTTTGTGAACCCACACTGAGCACAAAGCCAAAAATTGGACTTGACAAAGCGATTGAGGTGGTTTAAGATGTGTTGAGTTGCGTCATGAGCACAAAGCTTGCCTTTGTGGAGTCACTTTTGCCGTATACGACTCAGAGATCTTGGGCTCAAAATACATGACATGTAAGTCAATGAACATGTGACGTCTCGTAACGTAACTCCTGTTTCTAAAACAATGTGACACATTTTTTGACTTTTTTTTTTTTTCTCTGCCCAATAATGCATCCGGAGACAGTGGGAGTGTTTTTCCTCTCCTGTGGGTGTCACTGTTACTTCACCCAATCTCATTCAGGACATCCACTGCACTAATGGCTCACACCGGCTGATGAACACAGACCACCACATTTCTCAAACACCATTCATGCACACAACAAGACACATGGCAAGGCCACACACACACAGCAAGAACACACATCCTGGCAGTGAGGAATGAGGCAGAAAGCCGAAAGCTCTAAATATGTTACACGGGAGTGGGTTAAGGTAGAACTTCAGCTTTGCTTATCGTTGTTAGATAAATAGAGGAAGACAACCAAGCAATTGGTCTAAAATAGCCTCGGTAGTAAGCACATTTCAAAGCTCTGGAGATAGAAGCCCAAACCCTGCTTGTGTTGTGAGATTTGCATTACTCATAAAAGACCTTTCTTGTCTGCCATATTAGTGAGAGCTGGAAATAAATAGACTGCGGCGATACCACTCCTCGCTGCCGTTGATCTGCATATGACCAGGTTTTGTGTAATTTCATTCTCACAGCACATTTTTATTGTTGAAGCAGTTCGATGTGATTTATGCGGAAATGTAATGACACAATGGTAATAATGTATAATTACAAGGCAGCGTGAATACAGAAAGAGAGGGTGAATTACTCGGAAAAATTGAGATCAGCACTCTAGACACTATTTGTAGGAGTTACCCTGCTTCCTTAAAAGGGAGGGAGAAAGTCACCTTGCTTATATGAAGGATGGCACCACAGAGTGGATTTCGTGGTGGATCAGTGGGAGTCCGTAGGGCAAATACTTGCATGTATGCTGGTGAAAACTAAATATGTTTATTCTTTTCATTATATTGTTTGTGTTTTTGATGAGTACGAGCCTATCCCAGCTGACTTTGGCCGAGAGGCGAGGTACACCCTGTGCTGGTCGCGAGCCAACTACAGGGCACATACCATTGATAACCTATAATAAACAATAAACAATTTTTTTTCAAATAGTGTTTAATAAATGTTTAATAAATCACTATTTTATGGTTAACTGTGGCCTATTAGTCAAAAAATATTGAAAACTTACACTAACTTTGCCCATGGATGCAGGCTCCGACATGCAAGAGTGGAAGGTTTTTCTCACATTCCGTGTGGAAGTGGTTTGTTTTCTTGCACATTCACTTCCAAACCCATTCTTAATTTTTTTTTAAATATGAAATTGGATTCTAAGTGTCAATGCCAACAATGTTGACATTCAATGTCAAATGTTAAAAAACAGTTATTAAAAGGTCACAAACAGGATTCCTATGCCAACTTGGAAAATATTCATTCATTCTTTCATTTTCTACCACTTATCCTCACGAGGGTCGCGGGGTTGCTGGAGCGAGAGGTGGGATACACCCTGGACTGGTCGCCAGCCAATCACAGGGCACATATAGACAAACAACCATTCACACTCACATTCATACCTATGGACAAATTTGGAGTCGCTAATTAACCTAGCATGTTTTTGGAATGTGGGAGGAAACCGGAGAAAACCCACCAATAACGGGGAGAACATGCCAACTCCACACAGAGATGGTCGAGGGTGGAATTGAACTTGGGTCCCCTAGCTGTGAGGCCTGCGCGCTAACCACTCGTGTACCGTGCAGACGAAAAAAAAAAAATTCAGTTTATTAATATTGAATCCGACTTTGGAGAAATTCACTTAAACAGTGGTTCCCAAAGTGGGGCACGGGTACCCCCAGGGGTACGTTAATTGCCATTGGGGGTACAATAGCAAAAAACAATGCAAGACCGCAGCAGGAAGGCGTCAGAGCGGCAAGTTGTTCCTTGCTCTGTGTGCATCATATCAACAAATAAGTACGTTTGAATGATCACTTTGTACATTAAGAGAGTTTCATCTTGAAGATTTCATTTATTTTGGCATTCCAATTAATCCCAGCAAGGCCCCAACGGTGAAAACCTGGCACCGTGAGTGGAGATTTGAAAATTACACTTTATTGATGGTTGTATTTATTGTTGTTACTATGAAGAAGGATTAAGAAGGGGGTTGTTGTTCATATGTTTGTTCATTGAGTTGAAGTTGCTCAAACCTGGTGAATGGTTATACAAGTCCCTTGCAAAGTCCCTTCTGAAGGTCACTTCAGTGAATGTTTGGTTCAAGTAAAACAAATACTGGTGTATTTGCTGTACTAGTGCACTTTTTCTGGTCAACTGTGTCATCCTTACACTACGCACAAGACAGCTAGGGCTACATACATGATTTATGAATACACGTCATAATTATATGCAATATTAATTCATTTTACCTTCAACATTCTACTTGAACACTTGGTACTCCCAATATCAGCCAATATTAGTGACACCTCATGCTGTGTGATACCACTGGAGTCACGGTAATGAGTTGTGTGCAGTGTTTGTACAACTTTTGAATGAAACACCGATTATTTTAACACCTGATGTAGCACTGACATAATATTATAACAAATGTCTTATTATTTTTATGTTGTAAAGTGGAGTGGTACTAATTTGGGGGATGTGGTACCCTCTTGACTCTGTCTAAGTACACAACAGGGAATCTGCAATATTTATTTAGGCCAGTCAAGGCCAAAACAGCAGGGACAATACAGAGAAATGAACTCTAAAGTTCATGGTTCTTGATACTAGTCTTGGTTTCTTTGACTAACATACTCCCACGTCCACAAGAGTCCACATGAGTCAGATATGACTAACATTCACATAATGTTTTTCCCTTCACGGCATTCGCATGTGTGTTTGCAAATAGAGGGGTGATGCATGATGCCACAAACAAAATGTGATCTCTTAGTCACACCACACAGCAGAGACGGAATTATCGGAACATTTGCTATCATAATTACTGCCACCAAAATCATCACTAATTTCATTATTATCACGGAAAAGTCACACTGAAGTCATTCATTCATTTTCTACCGCTTATCCTCACGAGGGTTGCAGGGGGTGCTGGAGCCTATCCCAGCTGTCTTCGGGCGAGAGGCAGGATACACTCTGGACTAGTCGCCAGCCAATCACAGGGCACAAATAGACAAACAACCATTCACACTCACATTCATACCTATGGACAATTTGGAGTCACCAATTAACCTAGCATGTTTTTGGAATGTGGGAGGAAACCGGAGTGAACATGCAAACTCCACACAGAGATGGCCGAGGGTGGAATTGAACACTGGTCTCCTAGCTGCGAGGCCTTTGTGCTAACCACTTGATGGCCGTGCAGCCTGTTTTCTACATTCATTCATTCATTTTCTACAGCTTTTCCTCACAAGGGTCGCGGGGGTGCTGGAGCCTATCCCAGCTGTCTTTTCCGGCGAGAGGCGGGGTACACCCTGGACTGGTGGCCAGCCAATCACAGGGCACATATAGACAAACAACCATTCACACTCACATTCATACCTATGGACAATTTGGAGTCGCCAATTAACCTGGCATGTTTTTGGAATGTGGGAGGAAACCGGAGTACCCGGAGAAAACCTACGCATGCACGGGGACAACATGCAAAGTCCACACAGAAATGGCCGAGGGTGGAATTGAACAATTATTAAAATGGTTTTGTGTGATGTTGGGTGGTCCTTTTGGCCCCGGTTACAGAGGCAAATACAAAAAATCTTGAATTGTGGTTCCATGAAGAGAATTAATTGGAAACAATTGTGCTCATTTTCGGTGCTGTTTATTGAGTTGTGGACTCCGATAGAGCAGCTACACACAATAGCTCAAAGTTTACTTTGTGCAAAATCTGCAGCCCATATAAGGATGTTTGGACCCCAATGACATCAGTAGAACTTTTGTTAGAAAAAACAAAATCAGTAAAACCAAGCATGCAGAGCCATCCAAAAGCAAACCTCATTATTTTTAGCATTAGCTTTAGCATCGGTTTAACATGAGAATACAGTATAACAACATTTATATGTCAGAAAAATTAAAAAGCATAATAGGGCCCCTTTAATGTCTCAAAGCAGAGGTGCACAGGACGGAAAAAAGGTAGTGGACAAAAATCTGAACCATAAAGCAAGCTCAAGCCACAAAAAATTGGCTGCGTAATAATGCTGAACCATACCAGAAAGGCGTATCAGCACAGACAGCCTAATGAGAAAACAGTCACTGCATTAATATTACACACCGCAAGAAGTCACAGTGTCATACCTGTCCAAACTTTTGTCAGTAAAGGTCGTAGGAGCCGTTGTCCAAGAATTGTGAAGGATGCTGAAAAAATAAACAACATTGCTCCTTTCAATTTGAATATCTGCATCTACTTGGCAAACATAATCCAATATGTTCACGTATTTACATCCCTACGGTATCCACCAGGCCTAACGCTGCTCTGTGCTGTTGTGCGACGGCGAGATAACACATTTATAGAAACCCAGATTGAATATTAGAGGAAATGAGTGAGAGCAGTAATTCACTAAGGTAATATAGTAGACGTCCCCCAACACTAAATTGAAGCAGACCCTCAACACAAGTTCAGGCTTGTTGTAATCCCTTCCCTCACATTACCTCTCAAGCATTAATAGAGGTACAGCTAATATCCTGCAGACGTGCACAGCTAATTTACATTCACCAGTAGTTTACTGTCGGTACAATGTTAGTACTGAAAAACAACAACAGGCTGGGAAGGTGGGAAGGTTTCCTCTTCTTCATAGTGTACACTATGTTAGCTGTATGTGAGTGTTTAGGACATGGAAATCAGTCAAAATAAGATGGAAACAAGTGAATATGGGTTTTGTATACATTCAGCACTTTTTGGTAGTATGACTTTTTGGTGATGCAAATATATTACTCTTTTGAACGCATATTGTTTTGAGAAGCCAAACGCTTTACTTAAGCAACCAACAAGCAGGAACTATTTTCATCTCCCTTTAATATATTTACACCTGTTATATTTGAAAACCGGATGCACGGCGGATGAGTGGTTAGCGCACAGACCTCACAGCTAGGAGACCCGAGTTCGATTCCACCCTCGTGCATGCATGGGTTTTCTCCGGGTACTCCGGTTTCCTCCCACATTCCAAAAACATGCTAGGTTAATTGGCAACTCCAAATTGCCCATAGGTATGAATGTGAGTGTGAATGGTTGTTTGTCTATATGTGCCCTGTGATTGGCTGGCCACCAGTCCAGGATGTACTCCGCCTCCTGCCTGAAGACAGCTGGCATAGGCTCCAGCACCCCCCGCAACCCTCGTGAAGATAAGCGGTATAAAATGAAAGAATGAATGAATATTTTCCAAGTTAGCATAGGAATCCTGTTTGTGACCTTCTAAAAACATTTGAGCCCTGTCGACATTGAATGTCGACATTGACACTTAGAATCCAATTTCATAATAAAGAATTTAAGAATGGGTTTGGAAGTGAGTGTGCAAGAAAACAAACCACTTCCACACAGAATGTGAGGAAAACCTTCCACTCTTGCATGTCGGAGCCAGCATCCATGGGCAAAGTTAGTGTAAGTTTTCAATATTTTTTGACTAATAGGCCAGAGTTAACTATAAAAAAGTCATAATTTGTTATCACTATATGAAAAAGAAAATGAATGAATGAATGAATGAATATACTGTATGATTTGTACATCTGTACATCACTTACACTGGCGGATATCAGATTTATCAAGGCACATATGAAAGAGGCCTAATTTAGATCTGAGGATATCTGATTCCATTTTTTTATTTTTTCCACACAGGAGAAAAAAAAATCTGAATTGCGTCACTTAAACAATGTGATGTAAATCCAGCCTATGAGAACGGTCTTCATACACACAGACTAATTACAGTCGGTTCAAAGGAAATTGGGGATGGCATCAAACAATGTGAAACAAAGAATCAGCTCAAGATGTGGAAATCATGACAATAAATATGGAAACGTAGTAATCATGAAGCCAACTACCCTGTATTTATTTTAAATTATTTTTTTAAATGAAATATGACTTTTCAAGAACTCCAAGGACACTTTAGATGGAAAAGTCCATGAACTTAAAGCATGAAGTAGATACTGTAGTTCAAACAGAGACCACTGGCTTTGGTGAACTGTCAAATATAAATTAATTGTCACTTACCATTTGCATTGCTGTTGTAGAGTTCCTTTTATCGTTTTTCTTGCCGTCCAGTTTTTCCCTCACCTACATTTATCCTTCATTCACCAGGTCGGATGCTGTATAAGACCAACTACTGAGAGTTAGAGTATCCTTGCTCATATTTTATTTTTATCAAGACCACAAAAGCCAAACTTGATCTCTTCTTTTGCAAAGTAAATTCAGTTGACTTTGTTTTATAATGACCTTGAAACGACACCTGGCTATTCACTGACTTTGAGCAATGTTATTTTAAAAAAAAAAAGGTGATTTGTGTTGTCAAACGTCCATGAAATGCTGTAGACCGTGACACACCAGTCTACTGTATATATGACTATGACTTTACTGATCCTTACATCCTTTATTTTGATGCTGTTTGCAGAAAGGTCTCAGGTCTTGACGAAGAAAAATTCTCGAGGAAATGGGGTGAGGGCACCCCAACTGAGCAATCAGAAACTTGCTGTGGATATGCCAAAACTAAAGTTATGTTATGTTATGTTATTAACTAATACTTTGTTCAGGCAAAATAAGGCGCAAATAATCTTTGACATGATTCCGAGGCTCCTGGAGCTTCAAGAATTACAGAAGACATAAGAAAAAGGTCAACCATGACCTTATTTTTAACTTCCTGTCTGTGGTCTGTGTATTTCCTGTTGTGGAGTTGTGGTCCCGGTATGAAATCTGTTGGGATTACGATTCTTGACCAGTTTTGGGCGGATTAAATTACAGTAGTTATGTTCACTCTTTACTTTCCCAAAAATGTAACTGAATTAGTAACATAATTACATCTTCACAAATGCAATTAGTGGCGTTGAGATAAGAGTTACTCACAACGGACGTGGAGAGAATGAGAGAGGCAACTGACCCCAAGCTCCATGACCAGGACCAGATTTCACACTGACCAGATTGCCAATCTACGGAGCTGTCACTGGAGTGTAACTCCCCCTCTACATCAGCTTCATAGAACATAAAAAGGAAGTGTGGACAAAGAGTCGCTGTGGAAGCTGCTGAAGCTTGTTGTCACCATTTCTCTTCCTCCTGGTCATCGGACTGGATCATGAAGACCACTACAACCGGTAGAAAGAATGGGATACAGATATTTCGCTGAAGACTTGGTGCTCCAGACTTGGAGACCACTCCATCTTGGACGGAGCTCAAGACCAACAGAAAGAAAACAGAAGCTGTCGAAGATCAACACTACTAACACACCAGTCACAGTCGACGGGGAGCCCATCAGGGAGGTTGAGTAGCGGGAAGTGTGGTTGACGGACAGGCAGGCACAGACCAAGACATTCCATAATCAGCAAGACGTATAATCCAGTTATTATTTCTTATATGCCAAGTCAGCTCTCTTTTCTTACAGAAGGACGATAATCAGAAAAAAATATCGGTGCATAATAATGCTCCACATTTCAATATAACAGTAACGGTATTGTACTATTTTAAATGGTAATAAAGTAGATTACCCATTACTGTATCACAGTAAATACATGCTGCTATTTTTCTACCATTACACTACTGATGACTAATTACACCTGCAACCATGGCAACCAGTGTGACCGCGGTGAAAATATCTTCCTAGCCTCTCGAGTGGGCAGACAAAAGGAAATTGTACCACGCATGACTCCTTGCATAGCACGCCGCCACCAACACAGACTTTCATGGCGGTCCGCACAGCAAGCGGAAAAAAAAAAAAAAAAGCAATTTTGTCTTTGGTTTATGGTTGGAGTCCAGCGGTTGAGCGATTTGTATCACTAGAGGAACATTTTGTGCTTTGATAGCTCATAGAGGCTGCAGCTGACAGGAAATGAGACTGGGTTTTTCATTTCCCTGCCGCTATCTTCACTCACAAACTAAATAAGGACCCCTTTGCCACGGGGCCCCGATTACATCTACCTGCTATTCGCATTGCTAGAGGAAGACAGCAGTTCTGTAATCAAGAAAGTAATCTGCATCATGAATTTCATATTCATGGTAAATACCCAAAAGCAACAAGGTCAAGAGCTTTGGGGAAAACAGGATTGGTTTGATAATTGATTTCACTTTCTGGACTGGTCTTATTACCGGTGGAATGCGACATGAGTGGAGTGGTTGACACTATACTGTGAGCTATGGAAATGCATTCTATTATTATGAGAGGGAAAGCTAAATCAGTGTAATTTTATCACTTTATTAGAATTTTTACAACTGACAGAAGGTCAAATTACATGCAAGTAAATGCACCACTTGCTATCCTCTCTCAAATCAACATGCAGTGTATTACCTCTAATGTATCTCAGCCCTCTTAAACGATAACGAGTAATCACGAGTCTTTGTTTTCAATGCAATGTGTGCATCTCTTTGTGGTGGCAGCATCTTATCAGAGTGATATGAATTTTAGTTGAATTCACATTTAATTGCTTCTAATCTTTACATATCTTTTTTATTTTTTGCCTTTGGAATAGAGAAAGAGGGTGACCTCACTTCGAAATAAAAAAACAACAAAATAATAATAACATCCATCCAGTCATTTTTTATGCCATTTATACTCACTAGGGTTGCAGGATATGCTGGAGCCTATCCCAGCTGTCTTTGGCCAAGAGACAGGGTGCACCTTGGGCTGCCAATCAGAGGGCACGTATAGTCAAACAACCATAAATGTCGCCAATGAACGTAGCCTGCATGTTTTGGGAGGAAACCGGAATACCCGGAGTATCTGTAGAAAACTTACAAACAGGGAATCAAACCCTGGTCTCCTAGCTGTGTGGCCTGCGTGCTAACCACTTGAACACCGTGCAGCTAATTAACCAAACATGTAATTTTGAGAGAAAACAGTGGAAACACACATAGATACCCAAGCGGAGAATTGAAATCAGAGAACCAAACCAAGTCTTCCTGACTGTGCAACCCTAATAACATAAAACAAAAATGAGTAGTTGTCTGTAGAACTGTATTCTAAATGTATTTTCTGTCCGGAAGTGACGTGCATGTGCAAATTATCACAATGTCACACGCATTGCCGTGTGCTGTTGTTTGTGACAGTTTCCAGGAGCCAATATTTATTTTCTTAACCGAATGATCCTGCGTAGCTGATTAAGAAGAAAGAGGACAAGAATTTTGGCTATGGTAGTTTCTGGAGAACTTGGAAAGTGGAGATGTGTGGGTGGATGTCAGACCCATCCACCCACACATGTTGGAGCTTCACTGACACTTTAAAACAATAATATTTGGATTACAAGATGAGCTTTTGCCTACATCGATGAGAGCCTTTATCCAAGTCTTGGTGAGCACGGCACTTACATATTTTATTAGATTATATATAGTCGCATTTCAAAAACATCAGAATTGCGCTGGTCACGCTGCCATGAAAAAAAAATCATATACGGGTCATATAGTAGTATGAGCAAAAAAATGGGATTTATTCTACACCAGGACTTTTTACAGTCCATGTAATGTCTTTAAAATGGAGGTTTGATATCATAATTCTTGCTTATCGGACAATACGACTGAATCCCAATTACCCCATCCCTTTGTCATACCCCTTAGCCCTACCCCTTAAAACCGAGGGACGCCACTTGATTGTCATTACGTCATCAGTCTCCATCGGCATTGGGATTGAAGCTTTTGAATGGTGCTGCTTGGTGTAGCAGAGAGCTGACTTCAGTTGGTTTAGCTTCTTTTGCAGGAAGATACTTACTCATTGTAAATAAACTAAAATAAAATAAAATACAAATAAATAAAATAAAAATAAGTAAAATAAAAATAAATAAAAACAAAAAAAAATTAAATTAAACAAAATAAAACAAAATTAAATAAAACAAAATAAAATAAACAGTAATGTGGCAATAGTGGGCTGAAAACAAATTGAGAGTGATGGTAAAAAAAAAATGCAGTAGCCTAGTTATAACTAGCGTCAACAATTCAAAACATGGCGAATATTAATGTTGAGTAGAATTGGAACATCACTTGAATGTGCAAAACCTACAGGTCATGGCGAAGGGCTGAATGAATTTGACTGCCAAGATGGAGGATTATCCAGTAATCCCTCGTTTATTGCAGTTAATTGCTTCCAGACCCTCTTGCGGTAAGTGAATTCTTGTAAAGTACAATTCCTTCTTTATAAATAGAATATTTTCGTAGTCATGGCATGGAAAACCCATTTAGGATCTTCTAAATATGTGTTTAATATTATTAGAGGCACCTAGCTTCGGTAGTGATCTCACCGAACTGTCACTGACACCTGTTCGTAGTCTTAATGGTTATACTGTATTTGTATTTTTTAAGAAGATACCATCTAAAAACCTCTGACAGACAGAGCTGTGATTGATCGGATTAGCCCAATGTAAGCAGGTCGACTCTATCTACACCGCATACTTGTGTTCCTTTCTTAATGAGACCAAGTTAGTCCCAGGCTTTATTGGCTGCTTGTTAACCTTTAAGACGTCAATGGAAAGGTTGGACTTCTCATTATTCCTTTCCCCTTTGATTTATAAGTTTACTCTCCTGTATGATTATTTGTGGAGGTAAAGCAGGTATACCTACTCTTGGAATCTGCTGGTGTCCAATCAATCAATCAGGTTGAATGCAACTATTCCAGTCAAACTTGGTCAGTTCTTTTTAAATTTTTTCACATCTTTTTCACATCTTAAACCAACTAGCGCCAATTTCAAAATTGCGATACTGAAAGTTGGTATGATTAAAAATAAAAATCAATAGGAAAGTAGTTGGTATTTTGTAAATAATACTATAATCCATAATGAAAACACAAGCTACAGTTACAGTTAACTCAACTCTGAACATTAACACTACTTCCTGTCCGCCCCTCATTTAGCTTCCCTAGGGAACATTTTTATATTCAGTAATACGAGCATAAATGTGACTATGCTGATGTTACTGATATGTTACTAATAATATTAAAAACTGTATTTAGAAGGTTGGAAACTACACTAACAGCAAAACACTAACTATAAAATTATTCCATTTATAAATTCTACTTTATGGAAATTCACTTATCACTGTTGGGTCTGAAATAAAGTTTCCCTTAATTTTTTTATTTGGGCATATACAAAAACATCCTCCGTGAGCAGCATCAGACATGCACACTGTAGTAATGCATCTTCACAAAACCTGACAACTGAGAACTTCCATTTTTTTTGCACATGACTGACTACTCAACCTCAAAATAAACCCCAGTCTCATACAATTAACCATCTAAATCTTGAATAAAGCCCCTAGTTTGGCATTTCTTTTCTTGTTTACTATTTATATTGTTAATTTGGTACAGTTTAATTTCCTAATTTGAAGAAAATGATTGACGGATTACTGGGCATACAAACAAAAAACGAAATGGCCATAATCTTCCTTTCATAAATCACACAATGTTCACCGCAAACTAAAAAGTCAACATTCAAAAGCACCTTATGAATGAAAAAATGCTAGCCTGTTGATCAATAGCAATTTGTGTTACAAGCAGCGAGCGAAAAAAAGATCAACAAACAAATATTTAGTATAATATCAAATAAACTGAGGTGCTTCTGGGCAAGATGGATATTTATAATGTAGATTTATTTTGGTCCTCACCGGAGTGATGTTAAAAATTAAGAAAATAGAGTGGAAACAGTGTAGATTATGTAATATGCTGTGACACAGAGGAGACAAAAGATAAGTGTAAGAAGCAAAAATAGATGAAAGAATTTTCATTTCCCATAAAATCTTTTTCATTTCCCTGTCTTTGTGTCACAGAAGGAAAATGTACAGTGGTGGGAAGTCTTTGCCCCCTCCCTCATTTCTTATTTCCGATTACATGTTTCAGATCAGGGCTGCACGGTTTCTCCGGGTACTCCGGTTTCCTCCCACATTCCAAAAACATACTAGGTTGATTGGCGACTCCAAATTGTCCATAGGTATGAATGTGATAGGCTGGGATAGGCTCCAGCAAGTGATAAATTAATGATATGTTTCAGATCACAAAATGCAATTTTTAAATGAAACACTTTGTATTGAGTTGTGGACTCCTATAGAGCAGCTACACACAATAACCCAAAAACTTTTTAGATTTTCCAGAATCTGCACCTATTCCAGCTGTATTTCTTTTGATTTGTGCTTCCAGCCAAAACGGTCTATTTAAAAAAAAATGTTACGATAAGGAAACAGGATTAGTGCACACTGCTGTTACTTTGGATGTTATTTTGTTGTGTGGGTTTGAGAAGGTCTCCTGACTTTTGCTAAAAGAATCTAGCCGTGTACATGAATAAACTTGCATCCCACAGTCGTAGCTCCCGTTTGTTATTTTCCACCCTCGGTTACACTGGCATGAGACAGACTTGATTAATTGTTTGACTTCCCTGATTCTGACTGTGGAGAGGATTTTTTTTTTCCTTTGCATATTATTATTATTGTGTTGCAAATGTTGCACTGAGCAACATTTTTTTTAATGAAGTCAAGCCAAACATTGTTGCTGTTTGTTTTTCTCTGCTGTGTTGGCTTCTTCTTTGCTGGTGCTCCTGGCTATTTCTTCCAGTTAATGGACTGGGCATCGAAACTAGGAATCGAAATTTAAAAAATGTATCCCGGGAGAATCGAAATGTTAGTCCCGGTTCCCATTGATGCTCCACACTTAGGACACTGATTCAAACACGGGTATTTGTTGTGTGCCGCTCACACTGGCTGTTTGTTGACACTACGTGGACATGATGTTTAGATTGTTTTGGTAAAGTGTGTCAAGGCATCCATTGGTAGCCATGGCAACAGCAGATCCAGCTGAGATTGAGCGGAAGCTTGGACCACGCCTCTCGGCACATTGCAAAAAAAAAAAATGCATTCACTTTCTACCGTTTATTTTCACGAGGGTCGCATGGGGTGCTGGAGCCTATCCCAGCTGTTTTCGGGCGAGAGGCGGGGTACACCCTGGACTGGTCGCCAGCCAATCACAGGGCACATATAGACAAACAACCATTCACACTCACATTCATACCTATGGACAATTTGGAGTCGCTAATTAACCTAGCATGTAAATTACGGAGAAAACCCACACATGCACGGGGAGAACATGAAAACTCCACACAGAGATGGTGGAATTGAACTCGGGTCTCCTAGCTGTGGGGCCTGCGCGCTAACCACTCGACGATCAGTTCTCTTTTGAAATATTATATCTTGTATTTATAAACAAATCCTGCACCTTTTTGTGATCCATACGACACTGAAATTACTAAAGTACTGTACATCGCCAGTCCAGAAAGATCTACAGGCTTTACCTTCAGCTTTCTTCTGTCATTGAACATGTGATGAAGGCCTTCATAGGAGAGTGCACTATGAGGAGGGATGTGAATTCTGGGAATGAAGACATGCTGAAATGGCTTGTCAGTCAGCCCACACTTGTGTATTAAAAGTGCAGAGAAGACATATTGACTCAATCATCCCTGAGTGCCCTTGCTTGCTGGCTTCCAGACAGAGGGAGCCTTGATGCTAATTATAATGGGGAGACAAAGTCTCCCTAGCGGGCGAGTACAGAGAAGATATAGCTTTAGTAAAGTTATCAATCATATCTCCTAGTTCAGTAGCTCCAAGGAGATCATTATTTTATCACTTGCATGCCTTCATCTGTGGTCAAAATGATGAATTTGTGTTTAACGGTGCAAAGAAAAAACTTTTATTAACAAGAAAGTAGTGTTAGTAATTGGTCAACATATTTTAAAGCAACATTTATAAGCATTTTTATTGGGATTTTTTTTCTGTTGCATTCCAATGGAGTCGAGGGAGCATTGGGACTAAGTATAGCACAATAAGTGAAACCCAAAACTGGGAAAGGAAATGAGATACCAACAGGCTAGTAGTGAATTAAGCTTGTTTTGCTGAAGTCAATATATGGAAAAAGTACAATGAAGGTAACACAAAGAAGGCTAAGTAGGAAAACAAAGCAAACACAACACAGACCAGCAGGTACATACACCAAACAAACAAAAGGTAGCATCAAATCCTAAGGATTAAAAGCAGACCACACGAGGAACAAACCATACTAATTTCTAAAAACGGCTGGAGCACTTGGCGGGATTCTGCACACTGCAGAGTGGTCCACACACTCCCGCTGCCAGTCTTCTGCCTCATTTGTCTCGGCCCTAATTGGGTGATTAGCCAAAGCTGGGATGCACCCTCCAGGTGTTTCCTATCACAAAAAGAGCCAAACTAACCCCACCCACTAAGGCACATAATACCATCATTTTGAAAAATAAATTGTATTTTTTTGGTCTTATTTTGACCCGGTTTAGCTTCGTGTTTGATATGCATCCTGAGCTTAGATGTTTGCACATATGCATGTTTTTTTTTTCCGTGTGTAAAATGTTTCATCTTGCATTTACGTGGTGTGAACGTCCATAATGACAGAAAACTACAGTGGGATCTCTTCATGGCAACACATAACCAAAACTTGTCATCGAGGGTCGCGGGGGTGCTGGAACCTATCCCAGCTGTCTACGAGCGAGACTGGTCGCCAGCCAATCACAGGGCACATATAGACAAACAACCATTCACACTCACATTTCATACCTATGGACAATTTGGAGTCGCTAATTAACCTAGCATGTTTTTGGAATGTGGGAGGAAACCGGAGTACCCGGAGAAAACCCACGCATTCATGGGGAGAACATGCAAATTCCACAAAGAGATGTCCAAGGGGGGAATTGAACATTGGTCTCCTAGCTGTGAGGTCTGCGCGCTAACCACTCGTCCACCGTGCAACCTGATTGCACATTAACATAACGAAAACTGGAGATTGGTGCATTGGTTCATATGTTTTCTGTAATTTTTGTATTTTCATATGGTATTTTATACTCTTACCTAATTCACAGTATGCTATTTTGAAGCTCAAGACTCAGTCCCAATCTGATTTATGATCTCTTAGCTGTGTGATTTTGCCCAAACCTGACAATAGCAAAATGTACAAAAGACATTTTGATCATATGGTGGATGAACAAAGAGGTACCAAGTGCCTATGTTTGTCTTGCCAACCTAAAAAAGTACACAAAGTCACATGCTGGCTGTATGGACGATGCACAATAATGTACCAAATGCTTACGTTTGTATTGCAACCTTGTAAAGTTAGTTTGACATGACAAAGAGCCTCAGTCTAAAAGTTGAAAATGTTTACACCTTTCCTGCAGTCATAGGTGCGCGTACGACCATTTGTGACCTAGACTTTACTTTACACTGAACAGGAAGTGACTGTGTGAACAAGAAAGCAGTTGCTCTTGTCTTTCACACAGCTTTGTGATCATGAAAAAGTTGACAGTACTATGAAGGTATTTGCAATTTTGCTAGCTAAAGATACTAAAAGCTGTGTGAAAGCACCCACACAAAAAAAGAGGACTAATGTGACATCTGACAATTAAGGTGGAAACATCGAGTACGCATATGACACCTTGCTTTGCAACAAAGGAAAAGTGCAATGTTCCAGATGCCCTGATGCCCCTGCAAAGGACTCTAGCCTCAGGACTCCAGCCTCGAGTGTATAAAAGACCGGGCAGGGAAAGCAAGGGTGCTTTTTGCAGCTGCGCTGTAATAAGACCCGCTTACTTGTAGGCATACAGGGACTGCAGATAAGCCCGGACGTGTGTATTAGGTATTGTTGTCAGGAATAAATAATCTGGTTCTCATTCTATAATTTGGTTCTTTAAGATTCCCTTATCCTCTATTCGAAACCCTCTTAGAGTCCTCAAGGGGAGGATTTCTACAACTGCAACGACAAACATTTGTCAATGTTTCATAGAAATGACGTCCAAAAGGAGTTAACCGTGTAAAAGTGGCAAGAACGCAATGGACTGGAACTTGATAAGTTGGAGTTACGCACCCTATTTCATTTCCTTTAATGCAATGCTTTATGTTACCATCCCTCGTCTTTGTCCATCCTCTTATAGATGCCTTCCATACATTTTCAAGGATGAAAAGGATGGAAGGTAAAACATGAAAACCTTTTATTTCTGCTCCACAGTACAGATATGAATAAAAAGGCTTTTCAACTTTCTGCTTATTATTTTATGTGAAATTGTGACCTATATTTCTTTGCAATTTCTACAGTAATATAGGTTGTCCTTCATAGACCCTTTGCACATGTTAGTGTCGCTTCCCACTGGCCTAAGGATGGGTGAAAGTACTGATGCTGTGATTTAGAATAGATTTAGAAAAGACATGAGCTGCCTTTTCCTAACATTCTCTAACTAGAGATGGGTGACCACATATCCTGTTTTACCAGGACATGTCCTGGGAAGGTCCTCCGTCCAGGATTTTTTTTTTCGAAAGTAATAAAAATGTCCTGCCATTCAACCGAGCAACATCAGGGATCTCTGCTGCATGTGACATAATCCCTGAGATGCTGGCCATCTTTTTCAATTTGTGTTGCCAAAAAGCTCAAGAAAAAGCAAAAAATGTGCATAGTTACTCCCAGACATTGTCTTGTGACATTGAGGACATCACGTACAACTGCATGTTGAAATTATTAACTGAAGTGAAAACCTAAATGGAAAGCAGGTTTACCCGCCTCTGCTGGGCCCCTCCGGCCACATCCGCTGCCTTCTGCATAGCAGATATAGCCGACATCCACTTCTGTGCCCACTTCACTTTCACACAACCAGGTGAAAGAAACCGCTGCAGTTAAACAGGAAAGCAACTGACACATAAGTATTGATCTTTTTACATTGGTATTGATCAATATTGATATCAACGTTGAGATTGATATTATCAATATTTGGATCGATCCGCCCATCACTAGTTGCAGAGGGCATATATGTTAATAGCTATTACAGAGTGCATGCTTAACAAAGCAGGCGCTGCCCAATAAAGGCAAAACAGCATTTGGTAGTGAACAAACCTGTGAATACTTGTAAGACAGAGAGCGAGGGAGAAAGGACAATTGACCAAAGAGAAACAAACAACCTAAATCGGTAAGTCAGATGGGCAAGCCTGAAAGTGATCGGTAAGCCACTAAAGGAAGAAGGCTGACTCAATAAGACCAGACAAAACTAATAATCAGACACAAGGGAGCAAACATAGACTAGGGATCATCAACAAAAACAAATTGACCAACAGTCTAACAAAAAAATCAACAATCCTGCCAAAAACTAAAACTATAAACTCTTTTAGCTAAGCTGTATTGAGAAATTGCAAAAAAAAATTACAGTCATATTATAAGAGTAAGTCATCTTTCAAGATGGAACAAGTAAACACATTGATCTTATTTTCCACATCAGTAACTTGACTGCCTTTTGCACCCAAAAGTGGGATATATGGGAAATTACAGATATGACAAGTGTCTGATGGGTTACTTTAAAAAAAAAGCTCTCTTTGCATCAACGATGCTTACATCAGTCACCAATGCCTGATGCCAACAGAGTGTTGCCTTGATCAGTATCTGTCATAACACTAAAATGCTACAATTACTTTATTTTTCCATCATCTTTCTCTACGATCTGCAACTCAGTGTGCAGATGATGAAAGTGTGACAGTATATTTTTTCCCCCTTTCATAATGAAAGACATTAAATTGTAGTTATTGTTACTTGGATGGCATGAATTAAAATACCTCAGATGTATTTCATAGGGTATTTCCTCACTTCAGGTTAAGCTTTACATTGCACTGAACAAAGAGTAAGTTGAATAAATAACAGAAACACATTAAAAGAACGAATGAAAAAGCTTCCTCAGACTATCGCTGTCACACCAGCAGACACATGCAGGGTCATGTTGCAGGCAGCAGAACGTTATCCACAGAATCTCCCGAGTCTGTTGTTTTTAGATGCCCAGGGAGTATGTTTATAACAGTTTGGGCAGACACTTGTACAGCGGTAACATGCTGGAGGTCCATTTGTTGCAGCAGCTCACAGTCCTGCCGTTGAATTGTTGCCCTTTTACAGCCCTCTTCACTTCTACTTGTTTTTTTGGCTTGTCTCCTCTTATCAACTCCATGCTCTGGACACTGTGCTTGGAGATACTGTAAACCTGGAACCTGACTGGGATGCATATAGACACGCCATCCTGGAGTAGTTACCAAAACAACTTCTGCAAGCTGCAGATATCGCCTTACGCTAACTGGTAAGCCCAAGTCCATGAATCAGAAAGGATGACAAGGGAACTGCCAAACTAATTGATGCTAATAGCTTCTCTTTCCCTTCCCTTCTGTTGAGAATAATGCAATACTCTGAATAGTTGGTAATACAGTAAAGTCTCGTTATATCGATATTGTCGGGAGTCGGAAAAAATATCGATATAACCGGACTGTCGATATATCCGATCCTGCGCCGAACTGCATTAAAAGTGGGCAATAATGCACTCGACATTGTTCTATAGTATAGAACAATGTCGAGCAGCTTAAATCAATCTTTGCTTAAGGATTTCAATACCAAAAAAGAACACGGCGAACGGCTGCTTCCAGTCAACTTTATTTTTCACACTTCCACCACCAGAGCACTGCACACACACCGATTCCCGCACTTCCTGGTTCACAGGTCATGCTCAACCCGCCCCACATAGCTGGCCAAACACATGCCTGCAACAGAAGAACCAACTGACATAGCATGAATACAACACAATTAAATATATGTATTTGTACGCTTGTGTCTTCGTTGGAATAGGTGTGTATGCTATGTCAGTTGGTTCTTCTGTTGCAGGCATGTGTTTGGCCAGCTATGTGGGGCGGGTTGAGCATGACCTGTGAACCAGGAAGTGCGGGAATCGGTGTGTGTGCGGTGCTCTGGTGGTGGAAGTGTGAAAAATAAAGTTGACTGGAAGCAGCCGTTCGCCGTGTTCTTTTTTGGTATTGAAATCCTTAAGCAAAGATTGATTTAAGCTGCTTTTGTATCGATATAAGCAGACCAAATTGGCTGGCGGGAGATGAAAAGGGCATCGTAGTAACCGGATTATCATAATAACCGGGTATCGTACTAACGGAACTAATTATATCATAAAAGACTAGAAATTTGCCGGGAAATGAAAATAGTATCGTAATAAGCAGTACTTCGATATAACAGATATTGATATAACGAGACTTTACTGTATATACAGTAAATATATTTTTAATTTTCACCACAAATGCATGTTTTAGTTATTTACTGACTGTTAAAGAGCCAATCATTGCCTCATTACTCTGAATTATTGGGAGAGTCATAGTGGCAGAAAGGTGTAATCACAAGTCAATGACTTCCCAAAAGGCTGCTCCATCCCAGCATCGCTGATATTAAGATCACATTGGAGACATAATGTCATTTACTTGCTTCATCAGCTAATGCAACACAAATCCATTTTTGCTCAAACAGGAAGGGCCACATACATTATCTTGATGACCACACAGAGTCAAGGGGGAACAACTAATGAGACCAAATGTAATTACAGCCCACCTCTATTCTGAAAACAAAATAAACCCCCACAGCACTCGAATGTAGAGTTCTGAACGCCGGGACAAGAATAAACCTTCACATCATCACTCAGTTCCACAATGGGCTTTTCTGTCATTGTTCCGTCCAGCGTTCATGTGCTTCATCCGGATACACATTAGTTGATGCAAGGACTAACACAAAAACTAAATATATGGTAGATGCTGTTGAAATGCTGGTGATATCTGACATTTTTAGACATTTTACATGTTAGAATTCTCAATAAAATATTTTATCACGATTAGTTAACTCAGAATTAATCACAAATAATTGTTTTTAATACACCTGTCAACATCATTCATTCATTTTCTACTGCTTATCCTCACGATGGTCGTGGGAGTGCTGGAGCCTATCCCAGCTGTCTTCGGGTGAGAGGCGGGACTGGACTAGGTCGCCAGCCAATCACAGGGAACATATAGACAAACAACCATTCACACTCAAATTCATACCTATGGACATTTTGGAGTCGCCAATTAACCTAGCATGTTTTTGGAATGTTGGAGGAAACCGGTGTACCCGGAGAAAACCCATGCATGCACGGGGAGAACATTTTTAATTCGTATATTTCTTAGCTACCCTTTGAGTGTAAAGTTGCTGTGTGATGAATATAGTGTTCTTAGTAAGATGACAACATGAGTCAGATTGTTATACAGATATAGATTTGCTATGCCACTTATCCTCTCTAGGGTCGCGGGGGTGTGCTGGAGGCGGGGTACACCCTGGACAAATTGCCAGCCAATCACAGGACACATATAGACAAACAACCATTCACACTCACATTCAAACCTATGGACAATTTGGAGTCGCATAGCATGTTTTTGGAATGTGGGAGGAAACCGGAGTACCTGGAGAAAACCGGGGAGAACATGCAAACTCCACACAGAGATGTCCGAGGGTGGAATCGGTCTCCTAGCCGTGTGCCCTGCATGCTGACCACTCGACCACCTTGCAGCCCACCTGTTAACATGACACTAGATAATATGCTTTATGCACTTAAATTAAACATTCAGTTTTTTTAAACATCTCAACAGAAAATAGAGCTCAATGCATAAAAAACAAACACAATGTACACGACACCTCGCTGATCACTCATCTCAGCATCATTCACAGACGGAAAAGTGGATACCTAGCAATCAATTTCGCTATAAAGACTCAACAAGATGCTCGTTTGCAGTTAGCATTTTTTACCAGAGGACTGGAGCACATGTTTTATGTTAAAACACACAGCCATCCTAATGAGAGCGGACACCGTGAGTCTATGGTACGGTATCTAAACTGCTGCTGTTGACGGAACTAGCATAAGTATGCATATCATCAAAAATGAAACTGAAACTATTGCATGTTATATCAGTGTATGTGTTCATGCATGATCACAACATGGATATCAAACGATGCAACACTGTTACAGGGGTTTTTTAGAGGGCTTCACAGTCCAAATAAGTGTATCCAAATGACATGCATTGTTAGCTAGCTCATATTAACAAGTTTTTCCATGTTATAATGCACAGAAATGGGAAAGAAATGTGTGTTTATGTTTCACATAAGGATTGTGAATTATGAGCACAATTCCAAAAAAAGTGCAGTGCGCCTTTAAACCACACAGATCCTGAGTGGACAAAAAAGTGAATCTTAAATTAAGTCAAATTAAGTCTTTTCAATACAATATTTATAATTTTTGATTAAATCCTTGTTTTTATGAATTGAGAGCAGAAAATGCGTACGTGTTGCGTATGAATAATTAACAGGCAATGAAAAATAAAAAATGTAAAAACTGTGAATAATCTTATCATATCCAACAGCTGCACTGAAACTCTGACACCCCCACACCCGTGACTGGAAAAGAAAAACCCTGTCCATGCAGTTAAGCTGCTTATAAATATTTGTAATTAAAATAGGGAGGGAAAGCAGTGAGAGTGGCATCTTTATCACTGCAGACACTGCTGCTGCAGGTGTCTTTCATGGCTAAAAAGGCAGTTTGATCTGACAGCCTAGGAGTGCACAATCAGTTTGTCGCACCAGGCAGCTCCCTCCCTCCCCAGTCTTCACTTCCCCTGCGTGTGCACTCTCACATGTTCAAGAGTTCATCACCAATTTGTTGAACGTTTCCATGTATTTCTTCCTGGCTCCTTAAGCATCATGAGTGTAACCCTTTTAATTATTCATCAACAGTCCCCTTATTTATGCCTCAATGCAATCTCAATGCTTTTGCAAGGGTGTCCATATTGCAGACACTGTGATTTTTCCACTCTAACGACATATAAACAACTTACAACAAACTTCATACATGTTGTAATGAACAAATGTTACACCCGCAAACGTAATAACTGCCCACAAACGTAATAAACCACAAATGTAATACAAATCTGCAGCTTTGAATGTAAAAATCCAGCAAATTTCCCACAAACGTAATAAAATTTACTTACTGCAAAAGTAATACTGAATTTCCCTAAAATGTAATAACTATTGCATTTGCAAGAAATTATTACATTTTGTTTGTGTGCGTACATGTGCATTTTCGTTACAGTATATTATTGTATGTGTGATTTTGTGTGTATATGGGGAAGAAATAATCAAAAGAAATAATATTATAGTATAATAATAATAATAGTAATAGTAATAGTAATTTTATTAAAACAATTGCAATTATCACAGTTATGTAATCTTTTTAAATTTAAAATAAATTATATTTTAATAATTAAAGATTCCTTGAATGTATTCAAATGATACTCTTTGAATAATATTTTTCCACAAAAAAGAAAAAAATAATTATTTTGTTAAAATCCTCAAAATGACATCTACACCTTCTCCCTCATTAAAAGAAGAACAAATAACAACAAACAACCACAAAGATCATTATTTTGTCTCATTTTACATTTGTTGGAAGTTATTATATGTACAGATTTTCACTTTCCCACATATGTAATAATTTTCTGCAAATGTAATAGTTATTACATTTGCAGGAAATTCAGTATTACTTAGTTAGCAGTAGGCAAATTTTATTACATTTGCGGGATTATTACATTCAAAGCTGCAGATTTGTATTACGTTTGTGGGCGGTTATTACGTTTGCGGGTGTAACAAGCAACCAGGACATCGACACACACATCACATCTTAGGCCCCGCCCTTTTTAAGGCTCACACAAGCCACGGCTATTACACTACATATCACATCTTCTGAATGTCTTACATGTATATAATCTATTTCTATTGGTTAACCATTTCATGCTTGAAAAAGCTCAATTTGGGTCGAGAACCTGTGAAATTTGATTTTAAAACAGGTCTCTGGTGCAGCCACACAACGCTGGTAGACACCGACAATTATGGGGAACCCATCGGTCAACCGTGTCATGAGACTTAAGGGAGCTGAGATGTCGTCAGTAGTTAATCTGGTGGCTGACCTGACTGTTTGATGCCCCATTCTGGGTAAATATTATAATTATTATAATATCATAAATACATTTTACCCAGATGGGTATCAAGAAGAAAGGATGCACTGTGAACACAATGGCGGCGTATACAGGGACACAACATTACATCTGTACCCCCCATCTGTAGCTGTGCTGCGTGTCAACAGTGATGAACGTGCACTCCCTCAAAATACATCAGAGAAAAGAAAGAAAAGGTTAGAAAACTACAATTGTGTAGAATAAGAATGTTGCTCGATTCCATATCCCCATCTTTTCTTCGTCATTCTAGATGCTTTGTCTGGCAAGAATTATAGGACCTTTCTCTTACGGTGAAATTGCTTTTATTGCACTCTTATCCCACTCCCGGGATTGTTAGCAGCCATTTGAGTGTGTATGTGGGTGTGTACTATTCCATACTGTAAGCGTGGTAGAAGTGCTGACGCCACGAAATTCAGTTCCACTCCTCGTGGAGCTGACACAAGCATGTTCTATCACCCGTTCCTTGTCTCCTGTTTTGTTTGACATACCTGTGCACCTGTTCATGTCATTTCCTGCTTGGAATTCAAGTGCTGGAAGCAGTCGGTTAGTTTTTGTCTTATCCGATGACAGTTGCTATTAGCTTTGGTTATGCTTGTGTTGCTCGCCGGTGACACGGCTATGATTGATACTGTCAAGTAAGGCAAACATTCACACTGCCAAATAAATGGTTGCCCTCCGAAATAAAATGAAATTGAAGATGAATATCAAGCATTATTTTGAGAAGGACCAATAGCAGAGGTGCCTTCTATGTGTGACCTGACCTTTCAAGAAAAATGTTTTCAGTATTTGTCATCACCATCGCCTCCCACCATTTTTTTTCTCCCCCCCTTTTCTTGGATTACATCCTTCCTCTTTTGCTACTGGAGCGTAAACTTGGTGGCAGAGTGATCTTATTGTGAACAACCCAAGGTTATGACCCTGAGGGGATTGATTGAAAGACACAATATTAGAGAGGCATGAGCCACAGACCTGAGAGGATATCGAGGTCGGGGACTGGGCGGTTGGTGTGTTTTACTTGTGTGTTTAAATAGTAGGGGTGGCCACGGGAGGCTACATTATTATTTTACGGAAAGATTTGCGGAAAGAAGTTGCATGCGTATTTAATTTGCATCGTTTGAAGTGTGCCATACTGTACACGCAGGGATCATTTTGGTCAATTAAAAATCCAAGATTCTTCTGGTTGCAGAGGCTAATGCCATACATGAAAAAAGGTAAATAATTTTTTCTCAATTTTACAATCTAACTTTGTTATATTACAAATAATGCTTAACTCATCCCACAGCGACTTAACACTCAAAAGACATTTATTCATATGGCGCCGGCTCCTCTGGTGGACAGAGAAAGCTGAATGTAGTATTTCTTGCCACTTTATGTTGCATTGTATTGTATTGTTAGTGTGGGATTTTCATCTACAGACTGAATCCACAGTGGACGAGCGGTACAAGCAGTCGTTTGCTCTTTCACACGCTCACTGCCATTCTCACACACACTTGCACGCCGGAAAAATAATGTTTTTGACTCTCTTTTGATTCTGCTCTTTGTGTGGGGCTTTGAGACTTTTAACCCACTGATGCATAGATTCTCGACATGCCATTATAGACTCTTTATTGTTATTGGGTTTGTGTAAAACATTCACATTCTGCAATCCTGTCTTTGTTGTTCATTGAACACACCACTACTCAAATTATTATAACAGGAAAAGACAGGAGAGACCACTGTTATGAAACAACTATTTTGACATCTAAGATACAACTGTGTGTGTGAGTAGAAATTTTATGCTGTTCCGCTTTGATTCAAAGGTTATCAACCTAACCCACAAGCTCCTCTAAATACTTGAGATGTGAAATCAAACTCAAGAGTTTTACTGGAGTTGAGTTGATATAGCGTCTTCTATGATCTTTGCCGCCTTTTCAAGTGCAGGCTGGATTATATCCATAAGAACTTGACATGCACTTGAAATACAAGGATTGTCTATATATATTTTTTGGAATGTGTCATCAAATTACCAAACACTACTGGTTGAGGGGATAACGGAAGCCACATGTTTCACCATTTATTATCAACTCCTATACCATTTTACAACTCCTATAACTTTGGGTTCATCACCTATCGGCACAACAAAGTCCTTGTGACAACCAACCAGCGCAGAGTGGGCGTGTCTGGAGTGGCCATGGGTGGAATAAATTAAAACAGACTGTTTTTGCGGGAAGCACGAAATCCAAAGAATAGGAATAGGTGCAGATTCTGGAAGATCTGGAAAGCTTTCTGCACTGGTTATTTTGTGTAGCTGCTCTAAAGGAGTCTACAACTCAATACCAAGGGCCAAAAAATCAGTCCCTTTTAAACAAAACCTATTTTTTTTATAGTGTCGTTGATAACCCGTACAAAGCAAACCTGTACAACTACATATTTGTATTGAGTTATTAATGGTCTCTGCTGCAGTGAGAAAAAGAGAGCACATAGAATACGCCACAGGCATCGGTATCGATCGGCCTCGTCAAGGTTCAGTGATATAGAGGAGTTACCAAACCACCATTAATTAGAAATCACTTCTGCCGTGAGTCGATGAGAGGAAAATGCAGCAAAAAGTTTGTATCAAACAAAGAAAATTGATGGCCATGCACATTTCGGCCTTTTCATAATGCCTTTTGTGTACTGTTTTTGGATATATGTAATATGTTTACAAGCCATTTTTACAAAAAAGACATGTTGTTTGTGATTGTTCATAATTACAAGCGTGATCAAATGAATGGAGATGATTTTTTGCATGTTTTCATCAGTGAGTATTTAACCAATGACTTGGGACATATGACTAATTACAATGTGTAACGGTGTGCACAATGAGCATATGTAGCATCATATGTTTGTCAAGCAAAGCGCTACTATGATGTAGTGGTGATCAGATGCATGGTGCTGATAATCCTTTTGCAGGTTCACAGACAGTCACTGTCAGCGCCACATGAGAGAGTTTGTGCTGTCAAGAGCAGGTTGCAGAGACGCTTTACTTTGCATTAAAATCCCAACTCCACAACCCATCAGCACATTTCGGCACATTCTGCTTCACAGTCAGTTGCCTTGGTTAACAACATTGTTGGCCGAGGGAGGGGGCACATCATTTTAAAAGAACAAGTAGTTCAATAGGAATACAAATGGCTGTATTGGAAGTACTCTTGTTTATAATAAAATACATTCGTATCTCGCCACATTGCACTTTCAATTTTGGAGCTTCACTCGATCACAGTTATTCAAAATATATTAACTAATTTGCAAGCAAAGTTTTCAACCCAACTGCTCACGCCGTGAGAGGCACAAAGAGGTGATGATGCAACTCTACAATAGAATGAGAGCATGTTTGATGCAGTTTTAAGCCGAAAAAAATGCCTGCGGTGGCATACGTCTATTTCTGTCAAGTATTTCTTCCATTGGAATACACACTGTACAACAACCAGGAAGTGAAAAGGCTCAAGTCTTGTAGCGTTGAAGAGATTCCATTGTATATGTACGTATATGTATAATGTATATTAATACATTCACACACAAATGCATGCACGCATGCTCTTTTTTTTTCCAAGGTTTGAAACACCAACACCATCAAAAATGATTATATGAATGTTCAACTATTTTGTAAATATTGGTCCAAAACTGGAAGAAGGAATTCCAAAATTCCAATAGTAAAGACTGGAAAATTCCCTAAAAAAGTAAACTTGAGCACTTATATGCAAGAGCAACATTAGAAACCCACGGCATTCCAGTATGTGGTAAGAAATTTCCCATGATTTTGTTGTCTACTTTGGGTAATATGAGTATAAATGTGGCTATAATCCTACTTTGCAGAAATTCACTTATCACAGTGATAAACGAGAGATGACTGAAATCAGAATTCCATTGTTTCACTTGGGCTAAATAGCCCAATGCACACCTGATAGCTCCTTGGAGCCCGACTAGTCCAAATAGTCAACTCACTGTTAGAATAAAATGTAGATAGAATGAATATAGTATTAGTTATCACCCTTATATCCATTTGCTTAGACAATTGAAAGTGTTTGAATGTGTTGAAGAAGGAAGGTTCTTGTGACCCTGATCAGAGACCCCCAGCGACCTCCAGGTCCTGGAAGTGCCTGGATGCGCCAACAGCAACCCTGCAGATGTTCATGTTAATCCTGCAAGAATTGGCCAAGATAAGAACTCGTAAAATAATAAAAGTAATTACTCTCACATATACACACACACATATAGACAAACAAATACAGCTCGTGCAACTGCCCTCCCTCCCCCTTAGAGTTGCACGACCATGTATGTACTGGGTATGTTGTTTCACTCTCCTCGCTGCGAGTAACTTTGAATATTGTTGTCTGTCTCTTCTGTATTTCTGTGTTTAAGTGTTTTTACAAGTGTCACAGGAGTTTGAACCTGACACTCACCAACTTAATTAAAGCTAAGGTACTGACTTTAATTCTTTGCTGATTAGTTTGGAGAACTCCAGCAGTACTGCTACCTTCAAAAAAGCACGGAGTGGCTCAAAGTTAAATGATCAAATATGCTTTCTTGCTGGATAAATGTTTGTTTTACCACCAATTTATCTTCCCTTTGTTTTAGTTTGTCCTCTTTGTCTGGTATTGAGCTTCCTCAACAGACCTGCTTTTGTTATTATCCCTTTTTGCTTTTTGTTTTCAAAAGAGAGACTGCTGTCTGAGATTAATATTTGGGGCATAACTGTGTATTTAAGTAATCTCAACTCATCTGCATAGAGCCCTCTTTCTAGGTCTGAGTGGAATACCTCAACACACCAAGGTCTGTGTTGTCCTCTAAAGCTATAAAACTGATCTAAAATCACCACTTTTTCATTTGTGATGTAGCACAATGGCATGATGAACAGCAGGCTAAACAAATTCCCAGCTCTCTCTTTCTCTACTCTCTCTTCCACTCAGCCTCCACTCGAGTTGCTTTTTGTTTTATAGTGACAAGACACGGCCTGAATACCAAGGCCATAATTTCTCGACAGTCTCCCTTTATTTGTCTCTTATCATCCTGATAAGATGATTTTCACTCTCTGGGTTTGCTGCTTCTTGGCAGAGAGGGCCTGGTCTCATTTTGTCTTTCCATCAATTGTGGCTCTCCTATCTTGCAGACGGCACTGTGCACACATTGCTGTTTGTATGAGCGAGTTGGAAAACATAAAATGATTATGGGAAGTTGCCATCCAGCCAAACCCACTTGGAAGACAGTATTAGGATATAATCATGTGGGGAAGTTTGATTCTTTTATGACAAGTTGTACTTCATTACACATGTAATAACAACAAATAAATGTCTGATTTGTACTCTATTTTTAATGAACCTTTTATCAACGAACAAAGGAGCAAAGAACGTCTGATGACTTAGTTTTGGCTCCTTTATTGCTTGTGTTTAATGTAATAAATAATTGATATATAGCTCAGACAATTGGCTGTGGTCAGAATATGCATGCAAAATTAACAAGCTGGTGAGCGTCTGAATAGAAACAGAAATGTGACTCAAAGGGAGATTAAAATAGGTCAGTAAATATTTGTGCACAAGCCCGTATTCAAACCACTGTTGTATTCTGTTGCCATACAATTCTCTGCATGCACTGTGTTGAACACAGCAATATGCACCAGCTTAAAAGCAAGATCCTTCTTTCTGATTAGTACACACACACACATATAACACTCATTTGTGTCCTTTCTTTGTGATCCAAACAAAATACATTCCAAACTACTCCAGAATGATGGATAGAAATCTGAAGCCTACTTGATAATATTGCCCGACACCCGGGGGCTGTTTTCAAGCTCATTCCTGCACATAATGGCAAACATTACAACTGAAAAAGACGCCAAAAAGCGTCAACAATGCTCCGTTTACATATTATGTAATGTTGCATATTAACAAAGCTAAAGCTACATTGTTATTATTATTTTTAGCACTGTTACGCCAAATCTGTGGTCGCAGTGCCTCAAACCACGACTAAAAATGTTATGTGTTGCTTAAAATGACCAAAATACATTCATTATTACATGTTATCATGAATGCCTGCACGGTGGTCGAGTGGTTAGAGCGTAGACCTTACAGCTGGAAGACCAGGGTTCAATTCCACCCTTGACCACCTCTGTGTGGAGTTTGCATGTTCTCCCCGTGGATGTCGTCCGGGTACTCCGGTTTTCTCCCACATTCCACAAACATGCTAGGTTAATTGGCGACTCCAAATTGTCCATTATCCTAGCATGTTTTTGGAATGTGGGAGGAAGCTGGAGTACCCGGAGAACATGCAAACACACAGAGATGACTGAGGGTGGAATAGAACACAGGTCTCCTAGCTGTGAGTCCTGCATGCTAACCACTGTGCTAGTTGCATTTTTGCTTGGTTGCACGGCGGTCGAGTGGTTAGCATGCATGGTTTTCTCCGGGTACTCCGGTTTCCTCCCACATTCCAAAAACATGCTAGGTTAATTGGCGACTCCAAATTGTCCATAGGTATGGATGTGAGTGTGAATGGTTGTTTGTCTATATGTGGCCTGTGATTGGCTGGCGACCAGTCCAGGGTGTACCCCGCCTCTCGCCCAAAGACAGCTGGGATAGGCTCCAGCACCCCCCGCGACCCTAGTGAGAATAAGCAGTAGAAAATGAATAAATGTTATATCATCAATGCACCTGTTACTACTTGGTTACAGCATGTATATAAAACCATAAAACAGTAATGTGCCGTAATGAGTGGTCTCTTTTTATGTGTTTTTATATGTTTAGAACGCATTGAAAAATGTGTGTTCATGTCTCACACAAGGATTGTGGATGATGGGTAAAATTCCAAAGAAAGTGGAGTTTTTCTTTCACCCTGCTCTTTGACTGAAACACACAGACATTGAAGTAAATAAGCCCCAAAACAACAAACAGTATGGTGCTCAGGAGTAAGTTGTATAGCTTCAAGCTGTGCTATTTCTATGAGGCATGTCAGAGAAATGAAGACAAGGGACATTGCCACAGATAGGTTCCTGGTCAAGGTTTGTGCTGCTTCAACGACTTGCTGCAGTGATGGACAGATTGACAGATGATGTCAGACAGTAGGCTCCATAGACAGTGATGTCCACAGATGGCATTGCGATCTACAGAAAGCAGGTGGAAGAAAACCTGGAGATGTGAAATGAGCTGGAGATGGAGAGGAATGAAAGTCAGTCGTAGCACGACAGAATACATATGTCAATGAAAGGGTAACAGGTGGAACTGTGGATGCAAGGAGTAGAGGTGAAGAAGGTGGATGAGTTGAAGTACTTCGGGGTCAACCGTTGAATGCAACCGAGAGTGTGGCGAAGAAGTGAAGAAGTGAAGACTTTTTTTTTTATTTAACCGACTCAAAAAAACAATGCAGGTGTGTTTTGAAATGCCCATTGTTCCACAAATTGATGCTCAAAGATATTATTGTCAACATTTTCTGAAACCAAATAAACAATTGTTATGTTAACCAATTTAATCCCAGACCGAATATTTTTGATGATTTTGGCTGATTTTTTAAGGCACACAGAATATTGTGTTCTTGGACTATATAGACTTGGTATATACCAAAATTTTAAAAAATCTGAAAAAAAGTTTCTATTTTGAATGAATAAATAATAATAAATAGAATAAAATGGTCACAAGTTTTTTTTACAACAGCCATACGTCACTGTGTCAAACTACTCCCATTTTGTGTGGAAGTGGTAAGTTTAGTTTTTTACTTGGTCCTTCACTCCTTTTAAAACCATTTTTTTTACATTTAGAATAAACAAATTGAAGGCTGACTAGTTAGCCTGGTAGCTTGTTTATGTTTATGTTTAAACTGGCAGCCGTCACTTGTGTCCCTGCAGTGATCCAGTGTAGCCAGTACATTACAATGTGGTGTAAAAAAACGGTAAAATATATATATATTTAGAAAGTCATAACCCGGTTTTCTATACTCTGACTATGAAAATATTCAGTTTATTAATATTGAATCAATTATTAACAATTAACTTATTACAGTCGGGTATGGAACCAATTTATAAATGAGGGACGACTGTATTTCTCAAGCAGGCAAACAGGCACCACAGTTTACGACCATTTTAATTCATGCTATAAGATTACTAAAGCAGAAAGTAAGTGAAAAAAATCAAGCAGTGAAAGAAGTGTACATTTCCCTGGAGAATAATAATAATAATAGTTACAAAACTCAGTTTTTACAAAACACCAGCAGTTGTCGCAATTGTTTTGGTTGTGTTGTTGTTGTGTACACTGAGTCACACAGGTTTTCATAGATTACTGGCGCTTTTTGAGCACCCTTTTCAATTTTTTTTGCTGTTTTTTCAGTTATCAACTTAGTCGAGGCAGAGCTCCTGGAGGACCTTTTTATCTTGTGCTCTGTGAGTTTTTATTCCTGAACTAAACATTTCACTGCTTCTGAACAGTGTGTGTTTTTCTACCTAAAATAAGAACATCACTTGTTACGGAAACTGACGAGTGGTTACCTGGTGTCCAACACAAATCAGCACTCACAACAAGTGTATGCATCCACGGACCAGCTTTGTTCTCCTTCCACAGTCCTGGGACAGGAGTTAATTGCTCCCATGATGGTGTCAGGTGGCAGAATTGATCAGTGTTAAAGGCTCATTCCCTGTGACATTCCACGAGAGAGGGGAAGGCAAACTGTATGAGATCAGGTACTCTGTTTTGTGACATCTGACAGGCGAAAGGACACAATCTGATTGCTTTTGCTCTGTTGGAATCACAAAATCAATACGCCGGCATTGCTCATACACTCATTAGCCTTCCTATTAAAGCAGATAGCCACTAAATGGATCAACTACTGGCTTCAGGACAGAGTTGACTCCGCAGCCTTTGGTTTTATTCCATGTGATCATACTCTGATAAGGCTCTCAGCTTGAATTATTTCCAGAAGTTTGTTTCACACCTTTGCACAGAGAACACAGGCAACCTATAATAGACTTCATTAAAAAGGACTCAGCTGCAGTTCTATTCTAATAACATGGGTGGGTGACGGCTGGTTACAGTAATCATGCTGGCTATGGTCATTAAAAAAAAAAATCTGTTTCATAATTTAAGGTTAAATAACATCCAATTTGAAAGTAATTCCGGAATCTAAAATGATACTTAAAATCATAATCGATTCATTCAAGTTTCTCTAATGTTTCTTGATCTTTCATTACAGACAGCCTGTCCACAGCAGCTGCTGATTCTTGCTCTTCTCGTTTCACTTGCGCATCCACTTAATTTGACTATTCCGCATGTTGCACTCAGGCTTTGTTCAGACGACAGGTAAATCAGATTTGTCTCTCAAATCACATCTCGTACAGAGACTTCCACGTTGTTATTTGCAAACGGTCAGACCCAATTTGCATGTTCCGACATCAACAATCACTTTCGGTTGCCGTGATAACAACGTGAGGAGCTATACACGCCAATGACATCGGTTTACAATCATGGCATAGCATGAGAGCAGCGGCAACAGACAATTTATTTTAGAGTCGGTTCACAAACGACTGGTTTTGTTGACTTCCTCGCTGCATGTGGCAGAAACAGCAATTTTAAAAGACACAACATGAAAGTGAGTGATACACATGGGTTAGTTTGAATTGTAATGGCAGTGGTCTGTCTTGTGCTTGCTCATATGACAGTACAGGATGTAACCAGACAGTGAAAGGAAAATATTATGCAACCGCCTGCTTCTCACCTCATCTAATTCATAGTTTATTCCAGAATATTGTAGTAGTAATTTTTTGCATTTTTGTCACTCTGGAATTTACCATACAAAAGAGCCTTTCAAATTCAGTTTGAACATCAAGACTGTTTGAACGCCAACCCATCAAATCTGATTAAAATAGCATTCATTAATTTTCCCCATGCACCATGCATTACCGAGGGATCGCGTTTCAGGTTTGATCAGTAAAAATCCAACTTTAAAAGAAATTTTGCTCATCATTGTGTGAAACATGAACACATATTTCTTTCCCTTTTCTGTGCATTCTAGCTTGAGAAAACGAGTCAATATGAGTTAGCTAACAACAGATGTATTGGGAAATACCTATTTTGACGTTAAAGCCCTCACAAAATCCAAAAAGAAACACCAACACTGTTCCGTTTACATATCTGACTTGTATATTAACTAAGCTACAGGGATATTATTATTGTAGCAGGTATCATGAAAAACTATTTTTATCTGGCGGACTAACACGATACCTCACTAATCGCTCGTCTCAGCGTCCTTCACCTACCTAGCTCTAAATTTTGCTAAGACTTAATAAAATGCTTGTTTGTTATTAGCATTTTGTCTTGTGCTGGAAGACACAGCCATCCCAATGAGAGTTGCTGTTGTTGACGAAACTAGCATAAGTATATGTATCAATATGTTGAGAAAACAAGTTTCAATAGTGTTTTATATCATCAAAATATTACAAGATACTGCAACTATTACACGTTATCATCAGTGTACGTGTTACTGCATGATCACAGCATGGATATCGAACCATACAATGTTGTTAGAGAATTTTTTTTAGAGAGCTTCATAGTTGAAATAGGTGTCCCAATGACATGCATTGTTAGCTAGCTCATATGAACTTGTTTTCTCGTGTTATAAAGCACAGAACAGGGAAAAAATATGTGTTCATGTTTCACATAAGGATGGTAAATGATGGGTATTTTTTTTTAAAGTGCAGCTCCCCTTTAATGTGCTGTTGCTGCCTTGCAATAATCTTCTTTTTCCTTTTAAAACTTTAATAAAAATAAAACTTTATTTCTGTTAAACAGCAGTGGCCATTGCACAACTGCACTAACCTAACACAATTATAAATTAAAATATCTCCAAGAAGCCCACACACAATGCAATTCTCCGGTGAGAGCCCCGGCAAAGTTTACAGATGTTACCATCTGCTACAGCCCTGCTTCCTAATGAGAGGAAATCAATCCAACACAGCAAACTTTTGCAGTCAGTATGTCACTGTAAACAAACCTCGTACTGTATTTGACCTTTTGTGATATGAACAAGGTACATTTCTCACAGCAGTTGGGGAAGAATAATGGGTAATTAAAATCATACAGAATATGGGATGTTTGAGAATGTTTTCATTTAAGTACACAAGGTCTACTAATACAGAATTAATTAACAATGTGCTTTAATAAGTGATTGCATAAGTTTGCAAGTTGCAAAAGTTTGGGATTGCTTGGGTCTGTTTTCCAAAGAAAAACACATTTTCATGCATTTCACAAACACTTTTTTCCATTTCACAAACAATTCAAATTAATCAGATGATTTTCAAAGAACGATCAACATTTTTGCATAGAGGCCTACTATCAACAAATGTCAGTCCTCCACATCAATCTCCTGGTATGGCTGCTAATTGCAAGTTAATCATTTTATAAGGCTAATAGATTATTAGAAAACCCATCTAAAAATCGAAACTAAAACTAAAATCTGTTACCATGCTGTTAATGACTCCCTTCAGAGAGCAGCACAAACTGGGTCTAACAAGGACACAGAAACGATGCGCAACTGTGCAAAAAGACAAATAACTGAGAGTGTGTAGTTTAAGACAAAGACGCCTCTCAGGTCGTCCCCTGGTTAACTACTCCCTTCAGAAAGCAGCACAAACTGGTTCTAACAAGGACAGAAAAATGCCACTGTGCAAGAAGACAAATATCTGAGAGTGTGTATTTTAAGACAAAACACGCCTCACAGGTCGTCACCTGGCAACTGCACTAAATAGTACCCGTCAAACACCAGTGTCAGTCAGTATCAATAGTGAAGCGGCAACTTCAGGATGCTGGACTTCATGGCAGGATTGCCAAGAAAAAGCAATATTTCAGACTGGCCAAAAAAAAATCCAAGTGATCCGAAACTTTTGAGCGGTAGTGTATCTAGTGCCTTTCTAGACTGAGACGCCATTATTCATTCATTCCACAGTGACACACACTGGTGGTGGTAAACTACAATTTGCACCAAATACCTCTCCAACTACCACCAAACATTCATATACCACTGGAGGCAATGTGGTTGAAGTGTGTTGCCAAAGGGCACAACAGCAGTGACTGAGATGAACGAAAACTGGATTGAAGCCGTCAACCCCTCCAGTTTCAAGATAACCTTTTTTTTACCTCCTCAACCACTGCAGCCTACCTCCTGCCCATGTACATGGTTCTATCTTTGCGGCAAAGAAAAGTTCCATAGTGTCAAAACAGTCAATTGAGCTCTGGAATTACATTTCTCAGAATGTCTTTTCCCGACAGACAATCAGGCCCACCTGCACACTCGGAAAAAAAATGTGACGGGATCCAAGAGCTACGTCCAATACTGCTGTTAGAGTGAAGTTACAGGATGTAGCATTACTTCAGGCTCAGGTTTTTTTTGCATCTGTTAATAAAAGCTGCACTGTAACAGAGCTTGTAAAGCCAAATATGCACTGCAGTACCTTCTAGACCTCTTAGAGGGCAGTGTAACTCTATAGAACAACCCAATTCCAACCATAATGGGGAGGGGAGGTTGAAGATTGAATTCATTCCTTCATTAGGTTCCATGTACTGCCTGAAGTCCCTCTTCCTGTATGCTGCCTCAATAAAGCAAATGAATGAAACGCAGCAGAAATCAGACCCGCTTCCGTCAAAAAAATACCTGAGCTCTTTTCAAGGGTGACTGAATTATTGACATGATTGCAAAAAAAAAAAAAAAAACGGTGTCTGAAAGGTTACTTTGTAGCCATCACACATTTCAGCCGGTCACACTTCCAACGACACTGACAATTTGGGATCATGCTCCAAATCTCTTGACATCCCCTTGCTAATGTTATGACAGCTTGTTAGCGTCTTCATTCCGCAACAGGCTATGAGATCTGGCAGAATGAACAGAAGTTTGTATCTCCAGGCTCTGCCCTTGTCCACGTTGCTCCCTTCTTTGTCAAGGAGACCTAATTCAAAATGATGCGCAATCATCTGTGGGGTTAAAATGCAACAAGTGAGGTGACCTTTGACATGAAGCTGTCTTTAACCTGTAACCCTAAATTCAAACTGTATTACAGTTTAATTTCTTTATTGATGTTATGCGGGCATTTGTATCCATCAATTTTAAATCCTTGTTAGGGTCATTGGAGCCTATCCCAACTGACTTTAGCCAAGGCGGTGTACACGGGACTGGTTGTGTGGGCATTTCTAAACTTGAAATTAAGAACTATTTTACACACTATTGTAGTTCCAAAATGTAATGTAATACAGTGAAGAAAATAAGTATTTGAACACCCTGCTATTTTGCTATTTCTCCCACTTAGAAATCATGGAGGGGTCTGAAATTTTCATCGTAGGTGCATGTCCACTGTGAGAGAGATAAACTAAAAAGAAAAATCCAGAAATCACAATGCATGATTTTTTAACAATTTATTTGTGTGATACAGCTGCTAATAAGTATTTGAACACCTGAGAAAATGAATGTTAATATTTGGTACAGTAGCCTTTGTTTGCTATTACAGAGGTCAAACGTTTCCTGTAGTTTTTCACCAGGTTTGCACACACTGCAGGAGGGATCTTGGCCCACTCCTCCACACAGATCTTCTCTAGATCAGTCAGGTTTCTGGGCTGTCGCTGAGAAACACGGAGTTTGAGCTCCCTCCAAAGATTTTCGATTGGGTTCAGGTCTGGAGACTGGCTGGGCCATGCTAGAACCTTGATATGCTTCTTACGGAGCCACTCCTTGGTTTTCCTGGCTGTGTGCTTCGGGTCGTTGTCGTGTTGGAAGACCCAGCCACGACCCATCTTCAATGCTCTGACAGAGGGAAGGAGGTTGTTCCCCAAAATCTCACAATACACGGCCCCAGTCATCCTCTCTTTAATGCAGTGCACTCGTCCTGTCCCATGTGCAGAAAAACACCCCCAAAGCATGATGCTACCACCCCCATGCTTCACAGTAGGGATGGTGTTCTTCGGATTGTACTCTTCATTCTTCTTCCTCCAAACACGCTTATTGGAATTATGACCAAAAAGTTCTATTTTGGTCTCATCTGACCATAAAACTTTCTCCCATGACTCCTCTGTATCATCCAAATGGTCATATGCAAACTTAAGACGGGCCTTGACATGTGCTGGTTTAAGCAGGGGAACCTTTCGTGCCATGCATGATTTCACATCATGACGTCTTAGTGTATTACCTACAGTAACCTTGGAAACGGTGGTCCCAGCTCTTTTCAGGTCATTGACCAAGTCCTGTCGTGTAGTTCTGGGCTGATTCCTCACCTTTCTTAGAATCATTGAGACCCCACGAGGTGATATCTTGCATGGGGCTCCACTCCGATTGAGATTGACCGTCATGTTTAGCTTCTTCCATTTTCTAATGATAGCTCCAACAGTGGACCTTTTTTCACCAAGCTGCTTGGTAATTGCTCCGTAGCCCTTTCCAGCCTTGTGGAGGTGTACAATTTTGTCTCTGGTGTCTTTGGACAGCTCTTTGGTCTTCGCCATGTTACAAGTTAAAGTCTTACTGATTGTATGGGGTGGACAGGTGTCTTTATGCAGCTAACGACCTCAAACAGGTGCATCTGATTCAGGATGATACATGGAGTGCAGGTGGACTTCTAATGGGCAGACTAACAGGTCTTTCAGGGTCAGAATTCTAGATGATACACAGGTGTTCAAATACTTATTTGCAGCTGTATCACACAAATAAATTGTTAAAAAATCATGCATTGTGATTTCTGGATTTTTCTTTTTAGTTTATCTCTCTCACAGTGGACATGCACCTACGATGAAAATTTCAGACCCGTCCATGATTTCTAAGTGGGAGAAATAGCAAAATAGCAGGGTGTTCAAATACTTATTTTCTTCACTGTATATATTACCAGATAGTCGATGATGCCTGAACCCATCCTGGTGTATAGCTATATTTTAACCAAGCCACACTAGCACAACATAACAAGACACAGTGATAAGTCAGTGATAAATATACAGTAACAATAACCGGGCGGTAGATAATATGTGCTAAAGATCATCACACCAAGCGTACTGGTCACCAGCCAATCACATGGCACATATAGACAAACAACCATTCACACTCACATTCATACCTATGGACAATTTGGATTGCCAATTAACCTAGCATGTTTTTGGAATGTGGGAGGAAACCAGAGTACCCGGAGAAAACACAGAGATGGCTGAGGGTGGGATCGAACCCGGGTCTCCTAGCTGTGAGGTCTGCGCGCTAACCACTCGACCACCGTGCAGTCCATGGCTACTGATATGGCTATTATTTTTATTAATGCATGCACAGAGAGAATATGCAAACTCCACACAGAGATGCCCGAGCGGAGATTCAAACCCAGGGCTTCCCAATCTCCTGACTGTGTGGCCCTCAAGCCATTGTACAGCGCAGCTCTTAAGGAGTGTCAGGGAGTGAGGTTTACAGCCACACCAGCTTGTGTCAAGTGGACACAACAACTTTTTGAAGAGTCACTAGACTTGACAAGGGAATGTCTAGCATCTGATTAAATTGACCATCTCTTAATAGATCATTTTAATTATCATTTTAATTGTTGGGAGTTATTTTCCTGGTAATCCTACTGCAGGCAGTAGCAACAAAGTGCCTTGCTGTTCTCCCTCTTTGCCTCCCTTATGGTTGATAATCAATAAAAGGACAGAACTGCCAACTATTGACTGAGGAGTAATGAATGACACTGCTCCCCAAGGATCCATTTGAATTTTGACAGGCAGGATTCAAAAGGTCTTGCCTTCTTTTGATGGTGCCAGGAAGAAGCTTTTCACAGACACAGGGGAGGCAATAGAAAAAAAGCTGATGCAAGGATATAAGAAGGCTGAAATACATTAAGCTACAGACTCTCGGAGATCAGGTGTAAGCACTTTAAATCACTACACATACACAATGAAAAAAGACACTTCTGCAGTCTTATTCATGTACTGTATCTACCCTTCAAGGGAGCCGCATCGATGGAACTCAACTTGTGAAACACGTTTTGGGAAAAGAAGGAAATTACCCATTCTGCTAAGCAATCGGATGCCAACATTGAATATTGTCTTTTCTCAATTCACTGAACCCAAATGTTCTCCCCCATTAAATTGAGTTTGACCTTTCCAAATGAAAACATTGGTCTGCACATGTTGTACTTTACTGACTTATGGAGGACATGTTGATGCACTGCATTCTGTTCCTCTCTGATGATCCTGTAAGCACTTGCAGATACACCTGCTTGTACCGGATGATCAACCTATTCAGAGCAATCCAACAAAGCTGCATGTAGACCCAGTAATCCCACATCATTAGAGAGGAATGCAACTGCTGCACGGCACACGCAGTTGGGATTAAAATGATCTATCCATGACTGAAGGTTGTAGTAAATAGCAGAAAGAATGATATCAAACTAATACCATTGACAGGAATCTTTACCATTTTTGGGAAGAAATTACATCATTGCATAGTATGTTAGCATTTGAATTATTTTTATATTGAATAAAATAAGGCTGCATGGTGGTTGAGTGGTTAGCGAGCAGACCTCACAGCTAGGAGACCCGAGTTCAATCCCACCCTCGGCCATCGCTGTGTGGAGTTTGCATGTTCTCCCCGTGCATGCGTGGGTTTTCTCCGGGTACTCCAGTTTCTTCCCACATTCCAAAAACATGCTAGGTTAATTAGAGACTCCAAATTGTCCATAGGTATGAATGTGAGTGTGAATGGTTGTTTGTCTATAAGTGCCCTGTGATTGGCTGGCGACCAGTCCATATTTTGACTCGTCGCTTTGAACATAGACTACTTCCAATCCAACAAGTTAGCCTCAACTTTATTGAAGCCAAAAACTTACCACTTCCACACGGAATAGGAGAATTTTTTTTTCACTTTATCATGTCAGCCATGTCATGGCTCACTCCAGATAGTATTGGTCATGAATGTAAGGCAATGTAATGGCAAATGCATCAATTTATCATTATTTACGCCTAGTGACCAGAATACTACATACTACAATATTTTTTGGACAAATAATAGGCCCACCACTAAACAGCAAATTTTTGAAGGACCAATGTTTGAAAAGTGATGAGGGACTGTAAACAAAAACTTGCGTGCTGATGAAGGGTAACACATACAATAAACTAAGAATGAAATATTAATGCTGTATGTAAATTAGTAGGAAGCAAAACGTAGGCAAGGAGTCATGACGTAGAATGGAAAACTACACGAGTAACCTGGCGTCTTTGTAGCATGGATGCAGGGTTTTAGAAAGGTGATGATTGCCAATTGCGTCCATCTGCCTTGCTGCTCTGCTCCAGTCACCAAGCCAAGGTGCCTGAAAACACAGAGCAGAGACAAGACGCACCGGACAAAAACACGACCTGACTCAAAGGTCAGTTGGGACGCAGACCATGGCACCTACGTTACAATTGAATTATTCAAAAGTGAGTCTATAGGAATGTAACCAACTGAAAACAAATGAAGCTCACGACACACTTAAACAATATTTCTTCTGTTTAAAACCTATGAAAAAATTAATTTAATTTGTAAATAATGATGAGGTAAAAGTTTGACGTGAAAGAAGTGTGAGTTACCTTTTAAGCACCATTTTATTTAATTAGAGATTCATGCTGGAATGTCCGTCTTTTCCCGAGAGACAATTTGCAGTTAAAAGCAAACACAGCAGTTTATTTACAAATTTAATTAAGCATGAACAACAAGCAGCCAAGCTGTTGTGGACCCTCCTTCCTCTTTAACTGATATTGACGTCGTGACAGAATCACATTTTCAAGGGTTACCTTGAAGCTCTCACAATTTACCACATGATTGCTGTTCATTTAAATCATTGATAACATACTAAACTTAACTTAAACCTCCATTGACTGTATGTAGTAATGACTCCTGTAGTATTTATTGGTGTAACACAAAGCAAAGCCCTTTGATACACTGTGATGTGTGGTGTCAGAACCACTTTTCGTTTCTCGGTGTACTTCAGCTAGAGATTGCCACTGATAAATACAATTTACAAACTCACCCATGCCTCTGTCGTTGCCAAAACTGGCCTTAACCCGATGGGAAGTGACATAGTGTTCCTGAGGAGCTGTGCTGGACTGATTCCTGTCTGCCTGATCTTAGTACTACAGTGGAACCTCATTTAGTGTACGCCCTAGTTAACGTGCAAAAATGCATTTGAAAATGTTGACTTGGTTTGTGTATATTTCCCGAGTAGCATACAATATGTTATATGTCTTGTTGTGTCATTATCTATAGGATGTACTTCTTTATAACCCGCAAGTGACAGGATGTTTACACAGAAAGACGCACTATAAACCTTGTAATCCCATGTATACTTCGTGTTCCCAGCGTCATTTGTTAGCTCCGATGAGTGGAACGATTTTTTTTCCCATCTGAGTTCAACAGCTGCCACAGTCCTAGCAGTCTAAGCAGAAGCTGTAGTAACTTTAGACTTGATCAAACTTACTTAAGATTTGTCAGATCATAAGATTTTAAAACGCAATGTCAGTGTCCACTTCACTATTCCAGCTCACAAGTTCCCGAATCTGCACTGTATGCATCATGGATACTGTAGTTCGTTTAACTCTAAATTAGCTGTGTCATTGTTACGCTGCGAGTTCAATGCATGTGAAAAAAGTAACAGCTATTCAGTGTAGTACACAGTGTAAGGCCTCCTCTGTAACGCACATCAACAACAAGACAATTGCTGTGCATATAATGATTATCAAATATTTTTTAATTCAAGTATCAACATTTCTTCCTGTAATCCTAATCGGGTTTGTCAGAACGGTAGTTGACTAATATTTGGATGGTGGTGAAATCTCTTTCCAAGACATTATGGTGTGCTTGGCATTGTAGAGAATAGGGCAAGATACCAGAGCTAAATGTCTTTGATGGTTGAAGGAAACAATATCGCAGAGTGCATATTTTTCCCCGGAGCAGTATGTGTCCTCTGCTTGTTGTTTTTATGGCAGTTTGTGACAATGCGAGAGGCGTAATCATGCCGCGCCGTGTTATTTCTCAAGCTTGAGCGAGTAAGAATTCAGAGCTGCTGCCAGAGACTTTGTTCCACAACTTGGTAAGCCATTTGGAAAGATGAGGTCTGCACTGTTTTTACAACAAATATACTGTCGTCCATGCAAGTGGCAAATAACCATTAGTCATACTTCATAGTTCATACTGGATGGGCTAAAAAAAAGCATGCATGCACGAAATAGCTCGTACACTATGTTAGGTTCCAGTAGGTACGATAGTAAAACAAAATACAATGAAACACAGAAACACATTACAGTAAAGTCTCGTTATATCGATATCGGTTAAAACGAATTACTACTTATTACGATACTATTTTCATTTCCCGGCAAATTTCTAGTCTTTTATGATATAATTAGTTCCGTTAGTACGATACACGGTTATTATGATAATCCGGTTACTAGGATGCCCTTTTCATCTCCCGCCAGCCAATTTGGTCTGCTTATATCGATACAAAAGCAGCTTAAATCAATCTTTGGATTTCAATACCAAAAAAGAACACGGCGAACGGCTGCTTCCAGTCAACTTTATTTTTCACACTTCCACCACCAGAGTGCAGCACACACAGCGGAAAACACCTGTCCCTCGCGCCTACCCCTCGGGGTGGCAACACTTTCCCTATCGATAGTTCCGGGGTGAATTATGTCCCGGTAACCGGTAATCACTACAGCGTAAGTTTATTTTTATTTACTGTAGTACAAAATTTATTGTAGTACAAAAGCATGCTAGATACGCAATCCATGAACTCAAGGAGAAAATGACATGCCATATCAAAGATCCGCCCACTTTTAATGCAGTTCGGCGCAGGATCGGATATATGGATAGTCCGGTTATATCGGTATTTTTTCCAACTCCCGAGAATATCGATATAACGAGACTTTACTGTACCACATAAATGTTACTAAACAGTCCACTGAAAAAAAAAATAGCACAATAAAAACACTGTTTTACTTTTACTGCACACACGGCAAGATGATTATTCTGTGATGATCAATTTCAAGGGAAATAATTATGCAGCTAATGAAATTTAATCCATGCCCTTGCATCCCCCTCGGAAGAAGAGACATGTGCCAGCCGACAGGAAGACGGGGCTGCTGCCTTTTTGCCTGCGATGAGCATTGCATTAATTGGGTTAGGGGACCAGAGAGCAATACCTAGAAGCAAAGACGGCAACCCGATTTGGAGCCGATTCAGCCATTGGAACTGGGATTACTGATGGAGTAACCGTCAACAAAGATGCATTTGAGCACACATGATCTGTACTGTGATGGTAGTTTTTTTTTTCCCTGAAGCATGATAGGCAGTTTTTTTTGTTGTTTGATGAGGGCATGCATGTATTATTTGTTTGTACTAAGAGGGTGAATCTTAATTATCGTTGTCATGCCCTACTTTTTTGAGCCATGCTACATACATTAGAACTTTGGGTAGAGTCATTCATCTTTTTACAGAAGGTCTGACTACAGTCAATTAACCCTGCCGTTAATTGCTTCCAGACCTTGACCACAATAAATGACTCTGCAAAGTAAGATTCAATATTAATAAATAGAATTTACAGTCCTAAAGTCATCTGGGATAGGCTCCATCATACCCCTGTGATCCTAGTGGATCCACATTTTTTATAGTTATAGTTAAAAAACCTGTTTGACTTTCTAAATATGATTTTTTTAGAGCCCCATGGAATAACACCCTACTAGTCACCTTTACACTCCTATTATTCTTTCCTACATTTGGGAATGTTCTACAGTAAATATGCAAGCTCATGGATCAAATAAGAAATAAAAAACATACCACTTCCACATGAAACGGGAGGATAACTTTTTTCACTACGTGTGTTGGACATGCCATGGCCATGCCAATATTTTTGGACTAATATTTGTCCAAAAATATGACACAGCAGTAATTGTTTGATTAATACATTTTTGGGGGTGACATGGATCAGTGGTCGTCTTCTAACCTGAATGCTGCTCAATCCGCCATCTTCCCGTGATCGTGTCGAAGTACCCTTGGGCAAGATACTGAACCCCTAGTTGCATTGGTGAATTTTCCATTGTTGTTGATGAACATTGAGCTGTTCTACTCTAAAAAAAAAAAACTCAAGGGTATGCTGGAACCCATCCCAGCTGACTTCAGGCGAGAGGCCGGACACACCCCGGACTGGTCGCCAGCCAATCGCAGACTCATCCTTATTTTCCTCCCAATTATTTTATTCAAATTCACACATCCCCATTATAGCTATCACAACCCTGTGAGAAATATCATTACCAATAATATAATTGAGCCTGAGAAGATCAAGGGTGATTTTTTTTGAACCACTCCCATTGATGAACATAGAATTTAAATGGCGAAAGAAACATGACCTATGTCGTGTGACCTTCAACGACAGCTCCTCAAAGCTTTAATACAAGAAAGGAAAAAAAAACATCCTTTTGAACCTGGCAACAGACAGGTTACAGCGTCGGATTCTGATGATATAGAAAGCATATTACTTTGTAGTAGTGCTCTCTGTACTGTGTAAAACTTAATAAATAATATTTTTCTCTGCTATGGCTTCTGATTGTTGATTACTACTGAAATGACACTGTTGTGTGTTGAAAGTACAAGTAACTGAATTAAGCATGGACGCATTTTCGAGTGGGAGTGGATACAGGGAACTGCTGCAGTCTCCAAAGCTTTTAATGAGAAGGAAATGTTGCTGAAGACAGGGCTTTGTTAATAGAATTTTAACTTGATTATGGGATGGGAGACACCGAGAGGAGTTCTTTCCTCTGAGTCCTGATCTATTTACAGTACTTATCATTGAGGCACTGGCGGTGGCTGGAACCATTCAAATGAAGCTTGAGGTTCATTATCTCAGTGCAACCTAATGATATGAACGATACGGGACGTTCAATTAAAAATGCAGGAAAATGTCTTCAAGCCAAGACTCAAAATATAAACATGCATGTTAGTAGAGTGCAAAATATTAATTCATTTATTCATTTTCTACCGCTTATCCTCATAAGGAAGTTCATTCATTCATTCATTCATTTTCTACCGCTTATCCTCATAAGGAAGTGAATATTTTAATCAGGCTTTTAACTAATATTTTTCAACTTTTCTTATGTTTTTATATTTTTAGGCCTATTTTATGCTCTTTGTCTTTAGCTTTTAACTCCAGTATTTCCTTAGAGGGGGGGGGGTCCTCCACACTGGGGGCTGTGTCGGGTCTGTTGAGGGGGTGCCATCCTTGGGTCCCCTCGACCCAGCCGGCTGGGGTTCCTCCCTTTGATGTGGGGGTCCGCCCGCCTGTCGGAGTCAGGGGGCCCGGGTGCTGGTCCCCCGATGGCACGGCTTGCGGCTCCTCCCAGTGTGGATGGCCCCAAAGGGGGCGTTTCCTTGATCCTCAGTGCCATGCCATGTCTCTCTACTGTGTGTGATTGTGTGTGATTGTGTGTGTGTGGGTGTGTGTGTGTGTCTAGTATGGAGGGTGGGAGGGAGGAGCTTCTTTGTAATTGTTTTTCCTTTTAATTGTGGTAATTGTTTTAAATTCTGTAAAGCACTTTGTGTTGCATGTCTTTGCAGGAAAAGTGCTCTACAAATAAAGTTGATTTTATTTGAAGGGTCACGGTCGGTGCTGGAGCCTATCCCAGCTGTCTTCGGGCGAGAGGCGGTGTACACCCTGGACTGGTCGCCAGCCAATCACAGGGCACATATAGACAAACAACCATTCACACTCACATTCATACCTATGGACAATTTCGATTCGCCAGTTAACCTAGCATGTTTTTGGAATGTGGGAGGAAACCGGAGTGAACATGCAAACTCCACACAGAGATAGCCGATGGTGGAATTGAACCCTGGTATACTAGCTGCGAGGTCTGCGCGCTAACCACTCGACCGCCGTGCAGCCCAGCCCAAATATTCACTTCCAAAAAAAAAATTGTAATATTCCATCAGTATTTATTGTTGAGTTTAACACTCAACCCAAATAATTTTATTTCCTTGCTAAAAGCACCATTAGGAGAGGACAAACGACTTTCTACAGCCTGAGCAATGCCTTTCATTGAAGTATGTAAGTGTGACAACATTATTCTTACTGATCGGACAATACAATACACAGAAATGTCATATGGGCGGTACGCGCCTCATCAAAGTGTCAAGGTTTAAAAAATTCCACAGCGATCTCATGCAAACTAATGAGACCAGGGGAACTGTGGCTACATTAAGTCATTGACCCATAATGCATCGTGATGCCACCGCTACAAATTAATATATTTTGTCTCATGCACTACTCATGTTAGCGAACCAGTTTTTTTCCCCTCCTGATGCTGTCTACCCTGAAGCTCCCTAGCATCCCCCCTCAGGGGGGGAAGGAAGCCAGTGAATGAACACTAGTGTCATCACTTGAAAGAACGATGCAAGAACTCAGCAACAAATGTTAGCAAATTTATTTTGGAACAGAGCGGGAACATCCATGTTTACAAATACTCAATTAGAGAGATTAGTCAACCTCTCCAAGGTCAACAAAACAAAAGCGCTCTCATGTTGTATAATCCTTCTAATTCAGCTATTAATTACTTCATGAGTGTCAGAGGACTAAGTGGATGTGTCATGGGGTAAAGCATGAGGAAATGTCATAGGGTTGTTACAAAAAAATAATATTTTATATTGCTTGGCACAACTAAGAAAAGTACCAACGTTGTGAACGGGGAGCCCTTACTGGTGCACAACATGGCTGCTACTGGGTTATGTCAGCGGGACAGGGGGGTGTACTTCCTGAGAGGAGACAGAAAATGAGCCATCGTCGCCATCGCCTGAGAGCTGTCCCTGAGTGATGCCGCTTCACTCTGAGTAGCTACCTGTCAAGTCCAAATGAGAGATTTCAGATACCCGGTGAGGTAGCACATGGCAATGGCAATGTTTTCACACCGTGTCCATGACAATAACTTTAAAAGTTAGCTGGGTGACCTTCACAATTGACAAAAGATAATGGAATCCATTCATCTCAAGGTATGTGTTGTGTTGAAAGGTTCAAATCAAAAGAAGGAAGTGTAAATGGTATGTTGGAAATTTTAAGTATCAGTGCTTGGTCTTTGCCTTGAACCGGGTCCCCTGACAGTGGTGGGCGGTGTATTTGGTTTCTGGCCTTCTGTTGGCCAGCCACATTTTTTTTTCTCCAGCTACTGTGAAAGCCTACATCAAAAAACAAATCAAACAATAATGATAGTAAAAATTACTATGCTAATATCTCATCACACTTACTATAAGACATATTAATATAAGTTATATGGCAGCTGAAACAAGCTTTTCTTGAGCTTTCCAGATGATGGGTAAATCTCATGGGTGATGGTGAAGACAGGAACAGCAGTGAAGCATCTCCAGTGGGTGTAGATCAGGGGTGGGCAAATATTTTGACTCGTGGGCTGCATTGATTTTTAGCCCATCCAGTATGAACAAAATTGTCCGGGGGGCCAGAAAATATATTTAACACACACACACTATTTTCTGCTTATATTTTTCCTTTAATTATTTGTCAAATTGTATCTGTAAAAGTGTTATGTTCTTCTATCCCTTTTTTAGGAGCACTTTAAACATCAGACCACATCAAACTATGTCATTTATTTTTACATTTTTTATTTTTATTTTTTTACTAAATAAAACATTCGACATGCAAGTCATGTTGCCAGTTTGTATGTTAAAAGTTGAAATACTTGGAAAAAAATCATCTTGAAAAAAAGCAACTGGCGGGCCGGATTCAAACGCTTGGTGGGCCATATGTGGCCCCCGGGCCGTAGTTTACCCACCCCTGGTGTAGATGCACCAGGTGGGTCCCAGACCTGTGGTGCAAGTGAGGGAGGAGCTGCTGCATCTAAAACCTGGATTCTGGGGGTCTGGATTCTGGGGGCGTGGCTGTGGTCGCTGTGGTTGAAATCCATTTTTGGGTCCTTGGGTTCTTCCTTGGGTTCTTGGGTCCAGGAGTTCTTCTCTCACTGATCTTCTCTTCTCTCGGTGGCAGGATTAGTTTCACTTAGATGCACTTTAGGTATAAGATCCGATTTACACCAAAACTTGGCTTACATGACAATTTAGGAACAGGACTCGTACCTGCAACTGCAGGGCGACTAAAGAAATTATTGCTACCCCTTCGTAAAATTAAAGCAAAAATAATCACACACTCAAATGTCCCATTTATTTGTCAGATCTCCTTCTTTGGTACTACTTTAGAAAGAATGCACTCCTGGATTTGGACTGTTCATCCAGTTCATTTTCACAACTCTGACAGTTTAGATGGGAATTGAACAGCCATGTTCAGGTCTCAACATTGATTTTTTTTTACAGTGTGTGTGTGTGTGAGCCTGGCTGTTCAAGGACAGAGTTTTTCCCTGAAGCCACTGCAGCTTTATCTTTGTAGTACGCTTGTGGCTGTTGTCTTGCTGTAAGGTGACCTGTTTCCGTAGTCCGAGTCTATGGGAGCATTTAGTCTTGCTGTCCCTGATGTGAGAAGCACGGCACTTGTCAACAGAATGCTCCACTGTACGGCCTGATGATCACCGGACAGAGACCTCAGCCCAATTAGTTAACTTTTGGTCTCGCCGGGGAGGTAAACATTTTCTTAGTGATGGGGGGCTTAAATGGGGGGCTTCAGTTCCTGAATAAATTGGATGATATCCTTTTCCCATCGGTGGAAACACTAATAGACTGCTGGAACAAGAAGGGCAGAGCCAAAAAAGCACAGAGCACCATTAAATACAGTTGTCCCTCGTTTATGGCGGTTTATTGGTTCCAGACCCGAGTGTGATTTCCATTCCATTCAATAAAAATTCAACATAAATAAGCGTAATATTTTCATATTTTCAAGGTCGATCGAAACCTTGACTGGGGAACATCAGTATGTTTGCCACTGTCAATTTGTAACAAAAAACTGTAAAAAAAATAAAAATTAAATAAAAAAATACATATACATATATAAAAATATATTATATATTTTATATGTATTTATACTATATTAAATATATATATATTTAAAATATATATATATGTTATATGTATATATATTTTTTAAACAATTTTTTGTAACAAGTTGACAGTGGCAAACATACTGATGTTCTTAGAGTAATGCTTCAGTCAAGGTTTCGATCGACCTAACTGATATTTTTCCTCATTGTTTTCAAAGGACACAATCACACAGCATCCACCACAACATTTCATGTGTGCAGCTTATTATGTAAAAAAATGACAATTAAGTGACAATTAACATCTTGTCTTCCAATTACACAGAGAAATTTGATAAAAGGACTTCTGGCAATGAGTTAATTAGTTGATCTTTCTCAGGAGACTTTGTACCCCGTGGTGAAATTAATGTGACATTAATTTACACTGTGAGTGCGATTAAACACATTTTATAAGACTTCAGTGTTTAAGAGGGTCCGCTTCCAAAAATGATACCAACAGGGCAAAATAGTTTTGTGGAATGCCTGCAGTTTTAAGGAGCAAAGAATTATGACTTCATTGAACCCCAGTACCGGTTAATTGGTGACTCCAAATTGTCCATAGGTATGAATGTGAGTGTGAATGGTTGTTTGTCTATATGTGCCCTGTGATTGGCTGGGGACCAGTCCAGGGTGTACCCCGCCTCTCGCCCGAAGACAGCTGAAAAAAAGAAGGAAACAAAAATACAAGTAGGAACAAGCCTCTTATTGAGTATTCAATACAGAAAAACTCCCAAAAAAGAACAATGATGGAAACAATGTCTTATGAAAAGGTAATTCTCTGATTCTCTGATTATAACAATGTCTTCAAGGCAATTGTTCTTATCGACCATAAAAGGTAAATTAATTAACCTCTTGACGTGTATTAAATGAATTTATTGAAAGGATAGGTGCCACCAAGCCTGGAACTGCAACTATTTGATTCAAAAAATGATTAGACAATAGTTTTAATTTGTGCTACTGGCATTATAGAAGCAGGTCAATTAAAATGATTTATTCATTTGTTCATTTTATTTTCTAACACATGATCACTGGAACCTGAAAGAAGCTTTCGGGTGAACTCTAGACTGGTCGATTGCATTTTACATTCACACCTTTGGGCAGTCTTCAATTAACCGGACATACAGTACATGTTTGTAGACTGTGGGATGAAACCCATCTAAGCCTGAGGAGAACACGCCAACTCCACTTTGCTACATTATAGATCCTAAATGAAAGGAACCGTTCATGAGCAAGATGCTGTACACAGAAGTTGCAGACTTTGCATTCTTTAAGACTTTCTGGGAAGAAGTTTATGTGTGGGCTGGAACAAATGAGTTGACTTGAAATGAGAGTAAAGAACAAACAGTGCCGTTGTTTAATGGCATCCTATTTTCTCTAACAGTGTTTTTTGGCAGCGATGCCTTCTCCGTCTTCATGTCCATCCATCTGCCTCGTGATGATATGTTGATTTAAATAACATCACGTGGATCGTGCATAATCAGGCTTTAGCATCGCCTGGCACAAGGCCCACGTTGCGTTTGTTATATATATGCATGTGTGTGTATACATATACAGGGTCAGGCAAAATTATCTTATATTTATAGGTTAAATAAAAGGCAAATAAAGTAAAGAAACAAAAAAGTGTTTTTATTTTCGAAAAGTAGATATACTGCCGTTTTGCTTTATAATACCATTGTTTTTCGTTTCTTTTTCAGTTGCTGCCATGAATTGGACTTGTGAGCATCACGCTTTTATTGTGGAAACGTTTATCAAAACAAACTAATCAGTCTTGGTAGACATGATCCCGTACCAGCTGTAAACATGATCTTGTTATGGTTTACCAACTTTAGAGCTATTGGATCTGCAGTGAAACGAAAATCAACCGGCCGACTTTGCACCACCAGAACTGATTTAATCTTTAAAACGTAATGAAACAGAATGGCATTATATGTACTTTTTGGGAAAAAAAAAAAAAATCAGTTCTGGCAGTGCAAAGTCAGCTGTTGATTTTTGTTTCAATGCAGATCCAGTAGCTCTGAAGTTGGTAACCCATAACAAGATACCAAGATACCAAGATTGAACGCGAACGGAATGCTCGTTGTGTTGCAGTTACAGATTCGTTTGTTTTGATAAACGTTTCCACATTAAAAGCGCGATGCTCACCAGTCCATTTCATGGCAGCAACTGAAACAGAAACGAAAAACAATGGCATTATAAAGAAACAAAGCAAAACGGCATTATATGTACTTTTTGAAAATAAAAACACTTTTTGTTTCTTTACTTTATTTGCCTTTTATTTAACCTACAAATGTGATCCTGTATATAAATACACATTCTAATCCAATGAGGTCTCCCATCCAACCATCCAAGTACTAACTAGACAAGGCCCTGCTTTGCCTTATTTTACTCTTTGCCAGGTCAAACCATATTTTAGATAAACGTGAGTAGGACAATTGTCCAACGGTTTAATAAACCAGGTTACTAAAATATCAGATGTTCTTAATAGCTGCAGTAGGTGGAGTCCAATCGATTCACTGGCCTGAGAATAGGCTTATCTACAAGGTCATCGAGTTTGCTGGGAATATTTCATAACTGCGATTTATTGCAATAAACTGACTTCAGAACAGGTATACTCTGACATTGAATGTATAATGCAACAAGCTTACCAATTAAAGGAAAAATAACTCATCTCATGCTAAAAAAAAACATGCAGTACAATCTTTAAGAGATCCAGGCAATCTCAGACAATATAACTGAGTACTATGTACAGTTTATGTACGATTTTATAATATACTTCCACTTTTGACCGCATATATATTTGTCGATATGACTACTTGCACTGTGGTAAAAACGAACGTGCAGGTACTGCATTACCTGCAACAACTTTGGTAAATTGTTTGAGTCAACATTTCCCTGTCACTGGACTATCAAACACTGGCTGATTTATAAAACATCTTACAGGATTGGGTGATTTTTACGGTCTGTATCTGTATGATGGACCAAGCTGTAAGCTATAATAATCTCAGTCTCATTTGCTGATGTGCCAAGAACTCCTTCATTGCATTTAGCAAGGGAGCATTGAATGATCAAGTTACACTCCTTGAATACTGTGTACTGCATACTGTTTGCAAATCACTTTGGCCCCCCACCAGGACAATTATACCTCTAATAATTACACCTCTGCTATCCTGATAGGCGAGTATGACATTTTGGGTATGTACTGAAATGTCAATTGCTTGTCTCTATCATATAAGAATGGATCAACACAAAAACAACAAACTGCACACTATTTGTCTCCTTATTTGATCCTAATTATTAGTTACAGAATATTGGTCCACACCTTGTAATTGGCTTAGGATATTGGCAGAAACTGGAAACTGCAGTCACACTGGTCAGTCCAAATCCTCCAAAAACATATACAGATATATCTAAGACAGAAATACAAGTTAGAATCCAGAAATGCCTTGCAGTGTAAAACTCTTGATGATCATACTGCAACATTAGCAAGGACGAAAGCACCTAATGATCTCATTACAATATCTGTGCACATATCATTTTGTGTCCAATATCCTTTTTTTCCGCAGATACAGATGCATTTATTTCTTAATTTTATGAGCTTCATGACTCAATTGTCCACACATCTGCATTAGTTTCATAGTAAAAAGTGAATGAGATCGACGAACAAGAGAGGATGCTATTACAAAGAAAAGACAATATCTCCTGGAAGATGTGATTGCTGAGATGGCGTAAATGCGAGAACAATGGCAGGCCTTCTGTTTCATTACTGTAATGGCTGGTTCTATCATGGCCTTCAGAACCCCCCCCCCCCACCAACAACACTACTTGCCTTCCAGGCTACTCAACATCAACCATGCAAAGGATGACAAAAAAGCAAGAAGGAATCAAGCAGAAGCCATTGTGGCTTAGTTTAGCTTGCTCATGTTTCACAAGAAGATTTGTGCATCTTGCAGACTATTAAGGTCTTTATTGGGGTCTTGAATTTCCTGTCTAAGTCAATAATGGTGGATGGAGGCTGTGCTGAGAGGATTACAACTGCGTGCTCTGGTAAAGTCTGGTCTCATTGGTATGGATGCTGGCGCTGAAACTGCTATCTTGTTTGCAAAAGAGCTATAAAGAGTATGAAAGAAAGGTCCAAGGGCCGATTTCATGTCATCTTGTTATGCGGATAACATGCGCTGGGAGATGTCTACAAATTATTAGTTGTCATTTGAAATGTAAATTAATGCTGTTTGTTAGTGACAACTGTCTTTACTGGCAAGATTAATGAGTTCTAAAATATTAGTAGGGCGGCACGGCGGTCTAGTGGTTAGTGCGCAGACCTCACAGCTAGGAGATCAGGGTTCAATTCCACCCTCGGGCATCTCTGTGCGGAGTTTGCATGTGCACGCGTGGGTTTTCTCCGGGTACTCCGGTTTCCTCCCACATTCCAAAAACATGCTAGGTTAATTGGTGACTCCAAATTGTCCATAGGTATGAATGTGAGTGTGAATGGTTGTTTGTCTATATGTGCCCTGTGATTGGCTGGGGACCAGTCCAGAGTGTACCCCGCCTCTCGCCCAAAGGAAAAAGCGGTAGAAAATGAATGAATGAATGAAAATATTAGTACACTGCATATAAAAAAAAATAAAGTCCTTCTACATCTGTAATCAACTGACAAGCTGTCGTCGGAGTTCTTGGTAGGACTCATTTGACAGATACGTAACTTCATGCTTGCTTATTCGAGCAAGCATGAAAATTTTGCATGGACAAAATATGTATTGTGATTGCGAGACCATGTGTCTTGTCCAATTTTTGTGCCACCAGTGTAACTTTTCATAGTTTTCTGTAATCAAGGTCAAGTTGTTTAGGTCTTATGGAATTAGATATAACCAAAAACTTACTAAGACCAACACAATACCTGCAAAAGTTGTTTGCAGTACACATTTTTTCTGAATTTGCAGAACATTCTGTGAATTGTTGTATTTCTATTTCTCAATAACTCCGCTCAAACAAAAAATAACATATCAGGTAATGGCTGTATTCATTTATCTGCTGCTGTAAAAGTACATTTGAGAAATGCAGAACCTAGACTGATTACATCTCTCCCCCTTCTCTGTTGCTCCCTACTCTTGTCCTTTTGGCTCTAGCATTTCCATACTGTGTTGGCGTTCTTTACAGTGCGGCATCATCATCAATAGTCATTTAGAAGAGAGCTGCTTTCCACACCACCGGATGCAATGAAGATTCATTGCCACAATTTCTATGGGTTGGAGATGTACAGAATGAGGACGACAATTGGATATTGTGCACATACACCGCTGGCTATTGGCTGTGTGGCCTTGCATGTCCACCGAGGTGAATGCAACACGCATCTGATGATGAATGCCTTTACCTGTAAATGAGAAGCAATCTTCAGCAGACAGAGAAAGGGGGATGATAGCAAGTATCTACTTTACAAATGCATATTACACACACAAGCATAAAGAAGACAACATAAAAGCAAAACTAAGCATTATTATCTTTGTAAAAGTAAAATAAATACACAGGATTAGGATTGGGTATTGATTGACCTGCCCACGGACCAGAAAAAATGGCCGCATAACACCAACGAAGAAGAAGCAGCAGGAAGCGTTTGTTAACGAGTTTTCACTGGGAAGTTGACCAAACCCCCATGTTACTCCATACTTGCTGGATACTCTGCATGCAGATTAATAGGAATTCAGTAACATGGTTAAGTCAAGTCAAGTCAATTCAAGTCAATTCAATTCAATTCAAGTCAATTCAATTCAAGTCAAGTCAAGTCAAGTCAAGTCATGTCAAGTCAAGTCAAGTCAAGTCAAGTCAATTCAGGTCAAGTCAAGTCAAGTCAAGTCAATTCAAGTAAAGTCAAATCAAGTCAAGTCAAGTCAAGTCAAATAAAGTCAAGTCAATTCAAATTTGTTTATATAGCCCTTAATCACAACAGAGCCTCAAGGGCTTAACAAGCAGGCAACACTAGACGATACACGACGATAGATGACAATAGACGACAGACGACGACAGATGACGATAGACGACAATAGACAACGATAGGCGACATCCCCTGATCTGAACCTGATCTGGTTACGTTATACTCATTAGGAACTGGAATCAAAACTGGAATCGCTCAAATTCAAATAATTCCTGACTCTTCATATAATACGACTAATTCCCAGAGAGAGTGGAAAGGTCATTTTCAATGTTAGTGCAGACCTGCCAACATGTACACATTTACTGTACTACACATGCAATTTGACTCTTGAATACAGTTGCATGCTTCACAGCTCTCTATTTTGTTGCATTTTCATTAATAGTATTTGAAATAACCCACATGCAAAATAACCCAAAATGGAGCCAAAGAAAGATTGACAAAGAAGGTGAGAAACATGGCAGTATTCAAGATGCTCTCTGTTTTGATCGCTCCGGTCGCTGCTGCCTCATAACGGTCTTTGACAACAATCAAGTCTTCAATCAAGGTAAAAATAAAGTGATATGTTTATATTCATTTGGGATTGTTTTCTGCATGAAATAAGTATAACTGTAGCAAAACTATAAAATGGTATTTTGTATTAACATGTTTGCGCATTCTGGAATGGATTGATTACATTAGCATTATTTTGTATGGGAAAAGGGTATTCACTTAGTGTGTGTTTCGTTTTTTAGTCTGAACTTCTAACTGATTAATGATGCAAACCAACCTCATGTTTTTCCAAGGTACTGTATATCATATAAATGCAAAGATCACTTCCAAAGTTCTGAGAGCCTCTTAATTCACTGGTTCCAGCTGTCTTAAAAATCCATCAGTGAGTCAACACTGGAACACTCTGTGGCCTCATTTGATGCTTTAACTCTATAACTGCTTGCTTATTAAATTCTTACATGCTAAATAAAGCCAACAGTTGACTTTTTTCCATAACAATGTGGTTCTCTATGACAACACATAAAATCATACATAGAGTCATAAAGTCATAGATATAGCTCGGTTTCATTATGGGAGTACAGGGTATGACTGTGTTTCATCTGGAACGAGGCTGTATTCTGGCCATCTGTGCTGCTGATACACCTTTTGCAGACAATTGCTACTTTCACATGTTTGCATGTGTTCCCTGTGAGTGCATGGGTTTTCTCCAGGTAGTCCGGCTTCCACCCAAATTCCAAAAATATGCATATTATGTTAATTAGAGACTATTGAATGTATTTGCTCAATTTGCTCAAAAAAGCACTAACAACAACTGACAGTTAAGGTGGAAACATTGAGTACGCATATGACAGCTTGCAGAATGTTCCTGCAAACAAAGGAAAAGATGCCCTGATGCCCCTGCGAACAAACGAAAACAGAAACACCATGAAAGAAGCGGTTCAAGCAAGGGCAGTGAAAGCTGATTGGTCCCTGACTCCAGCCTCTTACACAAGCTTGAGTGTGTAAAAGGCCGGGCAGGGAAAGGAAAGGTGCTTTTTTGCAGCTGTGCTGTAATAAGACCCGCTTACTTGTAGGCATAGAGGGACTGCAGATTAGGTATTGTTGTTAGGAATAAACAATCTGGTTCTCATTCTATGATTTGGTTCTTTAAGATTCCCTTATCTTCTATTCGAAACCCACTTTGAGTCCTCAGGGGGAGAATTTCCACACTATGAATTGTCCATAGGTGCGAATATGAGATATGTAAATGTTTTTGTTTATATGTGCCCTGTGACGGATGGATGGATGGACAAACCAGAAAAAAATATATTTTTGCTAAAAATCCTTTTTATATGTCCCTATTTCACCACATTTCTGTGCATTTTAGTTGGAATGCCACATAATTTACTTCTTTTGTATGCATAGAGCTAAATGTGACAGGGCCTGATGAGACTGATGTAAGAGAGCAGCAGTGACTCTGGTAAAGGATTTGTCTCTGGCACAGATCAATATGGAGCAACTGTAGAGAGCCCGGACCTCATTTGTTACAAAGCAGCATATAAGAACATCACATTCTCAGCATGGCTATGGTAGTTTCATTCCAAAAAGGAGTCAGAGAAAGGAGGATGAAGACAGATCTAACACAGAGATAAAGGTGGTGACTAGGAAGAAGGCAGGCGTCTGTGAAGTCGACTTAATTTTATAACTCAGCTTTTGGGACTCCAATGCCCCCTCTGCAGCATTATATCCCATTTCACACTAAATTTTCTCCACCAAGTCATTTAAACCTTCTGAGGCCATTGCTGCATCAGAGGTTAAAAAAATTGGGGGCAAGGGAGGGGGGATTTAGAGTTTTTGGATGGAGAGTAAACAAACAAAGTGGTTTTCAGAGGACAAATTTAATGTTTGCTTTATTTATTTGCTTTTGCTTGCTTTATTCTATATTAAGATTTTGTACATTCCAATAGGAAACATGCAATGTATGCCATCCAATATGTACTTCAAATGCGTTCTAAATCAATGTGCAGCCGAAGCTTGGTTAGGGTCATTAATGCGTTCCATAAGGTCTGATTCAAACTAAAACATACTCTTAAAGGGGGCCTATTATGCTTTTTCCTCTTTTCTGTCCTATAAATGTAGCAATAATATTGTATTCTCATGTTAAACAATGCCGGAGTTTCAGATAATGAGGTTTAGGCATTTAAAAGTGAGCCCTGCAAAAAGTTATTAAAATAAATATTGAGATCAAAGCTGGATGAAAATCAAAGTGACAAAGAAGATCATACAATAAGAAAAGTACTTTCCCTTGTATGCAAATACGAATATCTGCACCAGACTTGGCCTTGAAATTTCACGGCAGCAAATGGTTGGAGAACCACTGCTTTATTGATTAGCTTCTGTAGAGATGCACCATCCCATATCCATATGAGATGTAATATTATCCAGAAACATTAATCATCCAGACAGAAACAAATTGTGGCAAGGCACCCTCGACTTAGAGAAACAAAAAATGTTGGTGTCTCAGTGTAGTATAAAACACCTGCATTGTCTGGTTTGGTCTGCAGAAGCTACTGCCTCAACCCTGTCAATCCCTGTACTGATGACAGCAAAGAACACCAACACTTTTTCTTCATTTATTTTCCTGGAATGAGCTTACTAAAATGCACTCTCTTGTTTTTTTTATTGTATTGTTTATTGTCTAATATGTAACAAAGTTTTTTTTCTGATACCATGTAAAAAACAAAAACAAAAAAAAAACTTTAAATAATATTAGGAAAGCAGGAAGTGAACAAATGTAACAGTTACTGATTGTAAAAGTACCACATGGAGGGGTAGGATTTAATAAGCTTTGCTTCTTCCTACTCCTTTTGGACATGTGGAACTGTGAACTGATTATGTGATGCATTCAATTGTAATCTGATGCATGTTCAAATGAAATAAAACCATTACCATAATATTTTCAATTACATTTATTTCTATAGCACCACCTCACACTAGTTAGTATCTCATAGAACTTTACACACGGTGATCACACTCACAAATAAAAGCAGAAAACCAACTGGCGTGGTAAAACTGCCCTTTTGTGATGTCAGAGTGGCGGATTTCCTTGCATGGTTCATAGTTAGGAAGCATTTTGGGCTTGTGACCAATCACAGCGGAGACCTTTTGGCATGAAGCACAAATCAAAGAAAAAACAGCTGGAATGGATGCTGATACTGGAAAATCTAAAGAGTTTTCTGTGCTGGGTATTGTGTGTAACTGCTCTATAGGACACCACAACTCAATACAGTTAATGCTGTTTATTGATTCTCAAGCTTATAAATAATTCGCAATTAAAGTCAGGTGGAATATGCAAAGATGTCTCATTGGTCTCATTCTCTGTGCCTTCCACATAAGTCAAGGCGTACTCTGCCTCTGACTATCTTCAGTGACCATGATGAAGCACGGTAGATGGATTGCTTCGTGTAGTCCATCTCACCTTGAGCTTCACCCAGTTGCTGGTCATGATTATCTGTTTGCTTTGCTTCTGTCTTATTCCGTCATCTCTAGTCCGATTGGCAATAGCTTCATTCGACGTGACAATCACAGATTCCGGATAACCTCAATGTTGACCACACACAAGATTTTTTCCGACTGCTTTCCAAGAGGTTCTGGGAGGAAATCATGACATTTAAGGGTAATCTCTCAGGATAATGTTCATAATATTTAAACCATCCAATAATCTGACCTTTTCTCACATAAAAATTAGTTTGATTATCCTGCTCATTTAAATAATTGGTTTATTTCATGTTCACCAAATTTAGCTTTTAAAACATGCCTCTATCCAAATCCATTATACCTTTTGCTGAGATAACAAATTACTTTTGTTTTTTTGTTGTGATAACATTGGTCTTAGGCATCTTTTTAGTATACAGTATGGCCGTGATGCTCTTGCATCCTGTTCTCTCTCTTTATCTACATTGGCCTCCATCTCAGGCAAAGACTTTCTGTTTTTCAATTTGCATTCTCGTCTGTTCTTGTGGACTCATCAAATCATAAGACAACAAAGTTTTTGGACATGACAAACCCAGTCTTGCCATATGTGTCAACCATCTTTTCGTTATTCTTATTGCCAAGTAAGAGGTTCGAATTATGGCTGTCTCCGACTGAGGAGACAAATCTAAATTGTTAGATTTTGTCCAAAGTCGACTAATCATCAGCATTGTTGTTGTTGTTGTTTTTCTTAGCGCACAGCTAATGGGGATCTCTCCAAATAAACAGATCTCATTTGTGACTTCTTCTACATCAAAGAAAAAGGCTGAAACACTTGGTAAGTATGCAACAACAGGACCTTCATTTATTTAGTGACAGAGTGGAAGATGAACAAAACCAAAACATGGTCACTGTCGGCAAGTGGGCAGATCACACATCAGAAAAGAGCACACAAAATAGGAAGAACATGGCGTGTGTTTTTTTTTTTTTAATTGGGGTTCAACAGCTGCATGTCCAAGCAAATAGGACCTGTAGTAATTCTACATTTGAACAAACGTACATTTGAACTGTATCAGATCAAAATGTAATCGCTGCATATGACTTCTATCAAAATGTGAAAAAAATTTCTACTTCCTGGTACGACACTCTAAGCATCATGGGAAGTAAACACAAAACTAATCTACAGAAATCTACAATCCACTACTGCTGTTGTTGATAATGAATGAATTAATGAATGTTCAAGGGCTGCACAGTGGTAGAGTGGTTAGCATGCAGGCCTCACAGCTAGGAGACCCGAGTTCAATTCCACTCTCGGCCATCTCTGTGTGGCGTTTGCATGTTCTCCCTGTGTTTTTTCTCCGGGTACTCCGGTTTCCTCAACTCCAAATTATCCATAGGTATGAATGTGAGTGTGAATGGTTGTTTGTCTATATGTGCCCTGTGATTGGCTGGCGACCAGTCCAGGGTGTACCACTGCCTCTCGCCCGAAGACAGCTGGGGTAGGCTCCAGCACCCCCTGCCACCTTCGTGAAGATAAGCGGCAGAAAATGAATGAATATTTGCCACATTTCAATTTAGGCTATACTTCTAAATGATGGAATTAACTTCTTATGGAGTGCATTTGCACAGCATTATGCATTACAGTGAGTGTCAAGATAAAGTCTCCGCTGAAGTGGATCATGCCCTTCCCTCTTTGAAAAGTGGTAGCTCACCAAGGGTGCATCTGCTACTTTGGTGTGCACTTGTGTGAGTCTCAGGTAATTACAGCATCTGTTAAGAGCAAACAGAGATTGTTTTTCATCTCCACATGGTTGCCACTCCAGAAAACCAATTACCCAGGGGAATACTATAGTAAATCACAAAGACTGATTTGTTATGCTGCCTCGGAAGACACAGTAACACACAAACTTGGACTAGTAAATGTGTATTGTTTGTCCGAAGACAATTTAAACACAACTTGTATGTTGGATTTCTAAGGTTTTTGGCTTTTACCATGGCAATCTATAAGATATTGTGCAGTTACCTAATAACAATCTTCAATCTTCACTCGCTAAATGTACTGCAAAAAAGGTCAGTAAGGATAATTCATAATGCCGCCTACAGAGAACATACTAACTCCTTATTTCTAAAATCACAAATACTTAAACTAGCTGATATAGTTCATCTTCAAACAGCTAAAATAATGCATAAGGCTAAAAATAACCAACTATGAGCCAATTCAAGAAACAATACAAGCAGTTGATGTTTGCTAAATACAAGGATGAAGAGTCTTGAACCAGTCATGATGTGCTATATATATCACTATATTGACACTTACTATGGTACCCATTATGTCATTGGATGCTCATATCACCTTGTACTTTGGTACGAGGTGCATTATTAAAAAAAACAAAAACAAAAAAAAAACCTTAAACTGTATTATTGAAAGCAGGAAGTGAACAAATGTAACAGTTACTGATTGTAAAAGTACCAGATGGAGGGGTAGGATTTGATAAGCTTCTTCCTACTCCTTTTGGACATGTGGAACTGTGAACTGATTATGTGATGCATTCAATTGTAATCTGATGCATGTTCAAATGAAATAAAACCATTACCATTACCATTACAAAGGCAATCATGGGAAACTTAATTGTAATTGGCTCACCCGGAAACGCAAAGAGAAAACAACCCTATTAAATAGGTCGTACAAGTAGACCTAGTTTCTGTGTTGAAAATGCATGCTGCTATTTTAGGGATCAGGACTCGCTCGTGTGGTTGACTCAGATGCACAAAACAGTACAGTACACTTAGAGCACTGCTGTTACTAATGTTTAGCAGATGCCCATATCCTGGCTGCTACAGGCTGTTGTCCTTTCCCAAAATGTCAGCGTTGCATAGATGAATGTATTCAGTTATGCGCTTTAGTTCAGACAAATTATTTACATGGATGTATGTTGTGGTTTGCATTAAGTGGTAAGTGTTTCAATTGAGGGTATCCCCCCCCCCTTTTCCTGACCTCAATCTTCCCTGTCTTTTGAATCCAATGTGATAACTTAAGAGTTCTATTTTCTTGACTCTGGCTCCTCTTTTGCTCCAACTGCAGCGCTTTGTTGAAAATCTTTAAGCCGATTGAAGTATATGTTTAGGGAACAAAATCACAGCAAGAAAAGGGAGAAGCTTTATTTCTTGAAACAGTGCCACGTTGCCTTTACAGCAATGCCTGAACTCTTTTGTTATATTGCCAGTTCTTTAAACTACCGTGTCTAATTGCAATGGCGTTTTTAATTAAAAGTCAAGGATACGCGGTTGTTTGTGAGGGGAGACTAATCTGTTCTTCTCTCCACATCCCCTTATGCAAGCTATCTTAAATCTATCTGAGTAATGAGAAAACAGAGAAGGTGTGACACTGGACTTGTTGATGTTTGTCTTTGTTGAAGCAGAGTTGTGGGATTTTACATTTAGCGACCAAACGTCGGCCTGGGTGTATTGATTCAAGAGCTTTTACATTACTCAAGCTACGTTGAGTAAGCCGACTTGTTGATGTTCGCTACATTCTAGTACAGTGAACCTGTCGATCACGATTAATCAGTTGATCTTTGGGACACATATGCTGTACTACTGTACATACACACACACACATATATATTAGGGCTGTAAATCGATTAAAATATTTAATCATGATTAATCACATTGCCTACAGTTAACTCAGAATTAATCCCATTTAATCGTAGATAGAAATAAGTTTTCATCGATAATAAGTCGGGGAAATATTTATGTACAACGATAATTACATCAAATTTTATGCAACGGGATACCAATTTCAGAACTATGGGCCATTATTTAAAACAATACAGTCAGCAAGGATATTTTCATATTACTATTTTTCTTTATTATTAGCATAGTAGGGGCGACACAGCGGTCGAGTGGTTAGTGCGCAGACCTAACAGCTAGGAGATCAGGGTTCAATTCCACCCTCGGCCATCTCATCATCTGTGTGGAGTTTGCATGTTCTCCCCCGTGCATGCGTGGGTTTTCTCCGGGTACTCCGGTTTCCTCCCACATTCCAAAAACATGCTAGGTTAATTGGCGACTCCAAATTGTCCATAGGTATGAATGTGAGTGTGAATGGTTGTTTGTCTATATGTGCCCTGTGATTGGCTGGCCACCAGTCCAGGGTGTACCCCTCCTCTCGCCCCAAGACAGCTGGGATAGGCTCCAGCACCCCCGTGACCCTTGTGAGGAAAAGCAGTAGAAAATGAATGCATGAATGAATTAATGAATTAGCATATTAGCTCCTAAACTCGCCCACAAATGTTCAGCAAATACAAAATGTGAGCGAGTGAGACCTCTCACACTGACACAAACATGTTTTTGTTTATTTGTGTCAGCTCAAAATAAGATTTGAAAAGCCCGATTTAGGAAGATTTACCTCAATGCACCTTTCCTTCATGAAATGTACAAATGACAAAAAATAAAAAAGCGCACTAGTCATAAATCAATCAAAATTAATCAAAATTGCAAGCTCAATGTAATTTCATTTATCTTTTAAAACACATTAAAATACATGGAAATTAATAATTATATTATAATGAAGATTATTTTATTGCATTACTGTAACTATGAATTAGAAATCCCACAGTTTTTGAATGTTTAATGCAAGCTGCGATTAGCTTTTATTTCCACATGAAAAAATGTGCCAGACCTATGGAGCCAGGACCCCCACATCCAGCCTCTTCCATCTTGAGACCAGCATCTTGAGACCAGCGTCTTGAGACCAGTTACTTGGACATCTGCTGCAGCAATCGATTTGCATAACCAAAGTATTTCTACACAAACTGTCAGAAACAGTCTCAGGGAAGTTCTTCTACATACTCGTCATCTTCATCGGGGTTCGAACCTGATTGCATTTGGTCGCCTTAACCAAAACGCTCAAATTCAATAGTTTCCTGTACTGGATTAATCCAGTTTTTTCACTGTAATGAGAGCATGTATAACATCATGGGGTGAGCGGTTTGATAAAAAATGTCATAATTTTTCAATGATATTGCAGAATGGGCAGTAAAAATACTGGATATAAGATGAATGAAGATGAATGAAGATAGTTTTTTTATTTATTTATAAGAACAAATAGTATGTAGACATACCTTAGCTTGCTTCAGTGTAAGAACATTTCCTAATGTGCTTTCTCTCTACTGATGATGTTCCTCTCGACTTGATGTTCTCTATTATTTTTCACTCTAAACATCCTTTTTTTCTTGAAGAAATATCTCATATCACATAATGTTTCAGCCAATGGTTGCAGGCGTATCATGGAATCCCATGCTGTCCACATCACAGAGCTTTAGGAACTTTATCGTGTTACAGTGAGGACTGACAGAGAAGCGGACTTGTACTTGCTGCTTCATGTAGAGGAACCAGTCACCAAACTTATAGCCGTGAAATCAAAGCCTTGCCTGTAGGCAAGCAAACTCCCAGAGGTGGCCCGAAATTGCTGCAAAAATCCAGTTGATTCCAGGTCACACAACCTTCCCGTGGAGAACAGACTCTGGTGCGCTTTACAATTGCTGTCTTTTCAACACCTAAGGGAAAATGGCAGCTGATATTCTCTTGAGCAAAGATTGAAAGAAAGAGGCTTTCCCACCTTTAGTCCCTCTATAAAATGTAATCAAGAAAACACAATTTATACCATAATACTACAGAGGTAATCATTAAACAATGTAATGATAATGGTTTTATTTCATTTGAACATGCATCAGATTACAATTGAATGCATCACATAATCAGTTCACAGTTCCACATGTCCAAAAGGAGTAGGAAGAAGCAAAGCTTATTAAATCCTACCCCTCCATCTGGTACTTTTACAATCAGTAACTGTTACATTTGTTCACTTCCTGCCTTTCTAATATAATTTCTGATAAAAAGAAAAATATTTACACTATTTTGACAGTTACTATGGTACCAATTGTATGGTCATATCACCTGGTACTTTGGTACATTATTAAAAAAAAACAAAAAAAACCTTAAACTGAATCATGGAAAGCAGGAAGTGAACAAATGTAACAGTTACTGATTGTAAAAGTACCAGATGGAAGGGAAGGATTTAATAAGCTTTGCTTCTTCCTACTCCTTTTGGACATGTGGAACTGTGAACTGATTATGTGATGCATTCAATTGTAATCTGATGCATGTTCAAATGAAATAAAACCATTACCATTACCATTATTTTGTATTTTTATTTTATTTTTTTAGTCGAGGTGACATAGCCATACAAGCTGTCAACAGGAAGTGACGTGATGTATGGTCTGTGGTCTACAATATAATTATAATAAAACTTGTTCTGACTTTTCTCCAAATGAGAAATGTCGTCATGTTTTAATCAACACCCATAGTTATATAAATGATATTTTGGATTCCAAATAAAAATATTTGTCCGAAGCGTCTTTGGTGGTGTCATTCACCTAGGAAGGTCAAACATTATAAAAAAAATATGTGGTTAAAAGTCAACAATAAAGAATCCTGCATCAGTGAATTTTCTGCTTAAATTATCCTGTCAGTACTCGAACATGGTTTTTCCAACGTTTTTTCAGATTGTGACCGAAATTAGAAATTAATACATACTGAAAAATAATACAAAAGTTTTATAAATGCACACTAAAATGAAGAGCTGTTTAGTTATGAAAACAGAAAGCAATTTTGTGGATCTCTGTTTTAACTGTTTTATGACTAAAAGTACAATTTGGTTGACAATGTAACCTTGACGGGAAAATTCATCAAAAGAGTAGAAGCCATAGCTCTGTTAAATACACATCCCTAGGTGTGAATCAGAAATTATTTTCGGGGTTCTATTTAGTTAGGAGAACATTGAGCCGAAACCCCTGAAGTGCCAAAATAATTAATAACATCCAAACCTGTTTATGCTCTCTCTTTGACCTCCCTTGTGTTAATTTAGCACCATTTGGATATGCTATGCTATCACAGTAGAATAATGTGTTCTGTCTGGCTCTTGCCCCAGAAAGGATGAATCAGCTAGACTACTACAGCACGGTGTAACAGTCTAAATGTGCACAAGTGATGGGAGGGTAGCGTTCAGAGGGAGAATTTACAGCAATGGGGTCTGTCCTTACTTGGACTTCCAGAACGCTGTATAGTTTAGTGCTGAGCCAGAGGTTAGTAGTGTAAATTTGTCAGATTGATTCACCTGCTTTGTGCATTTTGGCAATGAGAGCAGGATCAGGCATCAACTCTCAGCGAATGGCTTTGAATATGAATATGGTAATGGTAATGGTTTTATTTCATTTGAACATGCATCAGATTACAATTGAATGCATCACATAATCAGTTCACAGTTCCACATGTCTGAAAGGAGTAGGAAGAAGCAAAGCTTAAATCCTACCCCTCCATCTGGTACTTTTGCAATCAGTAACTGTTGCATTTGTTCACTTCCTGCTTTCCTAATGTAGTTACAAATTTTTTTATTTTTTTTTTCCTTTGGTCACATACCAAAGTACGAGGTGATATGACCATCCAATGACATAATGGGTACCATAGTAAGACATTTTTAGGTAATTGGTTATTTTTAGCCTTATGCATTATTTTAGCTGTTTGAAGATGAACTATATCAGCAAGTTGAAGTATTTGTGATTTTAGAAATAAGGAGTTAGTATGTTCTCTGTAGGCGGCATTATGAATTATCCTTACTGGCCTTTTTTTGCAGTACATTTAGCGAGTGAAGATTGCTTTTGTAGTTATTAGCCTGTATTTCCACACAATAACAAACTGAAATACTGTTTTGTTTGGTTGGTGGTTGGCCACCAGCTCACCGGTACTGCTAAATGTTAGTAAACCACAATGATGCAGAGTCCACAGTACCAATCTGCCTGACGATCCCACGTTCCGTCCTTCCCTTATTCATGAACAAGACCTTGAGGTACTTAAACTCAGGAGCTCATCACTGACCCGAACTTTGCACACCAAGAACCATGGACATGGCGTAAATTATCTTATTATCTTATCTGTGATAACTGACATGAAATTGACATAATCTTCCCAGTTAGCGGGAATGACAGACTCCTTACTGTACATATAGCACTTTTGTATCCTGCCAGTAAATTACATCTCTTGCAAATACAGGTCATCATTTACCAAAATAGTCATAATCCATCCATCCATCTTTTTCCGCGTATCCAAGGTCAGGTTTCAGGGGCAGCAGCAAAACCCAGACTTCCCTCTCCCCCGATCTCGATGGATTTCCAGGGTAGTCTGATAACGGAACATTTCACGGAACATGGAACATCTCACGCTACTCCTCTAAAGAGGAACGTCATTTGGACCACTTGTAACTGTGATGTTGTCCTTTCGGTCACTACCTAAAGCTTATGGCTCTCGGTGAGGACTTGAGGACTTTACCTCATAATTTAAAATCATAATTCCTTAACACTAAAACTTAAGTAAAAAAAAATGAAAGCAATGTCCGATATGGTGGGTAAAATACCCGTGAAATAAAATAGCCTTGACATTTCAAAAAACATAGCCTGAAGAGAATGTCAGACGTATTATTTTTACATACCGATGTTTGCATTCATTCATTTTTTTTACCGCTTATCCTGTTCAGGATCATATGTGAGCCAGGGTGAGCTAGAGCCAAGCTGACTTTGGGCGAGAAGCGGTAATTAGTCGCTCACCAGGCAGACAGACAACCATTCACACTCACACTTATAACTTTTATAACAATTTGGAGTCTCGACTGACCCCAACGTGTAACTATGGGAGGAAACCTGATTGCCTGAAGAAAACCCACACAATCACGATGGAGAAAATGATGCTGCTTAACTGAAGCCCTAGGTCAGCTGCATAGGCATTCACCTCTGTTACCCTCAACAGCATAATTGTAAAGAAACTTGCTGAATGGATGGACTTCTAATGGGCTTGGAAATAATTGATAATGCCTGTTTTAGCCACTGGAGAATTGGTTATTTTTTCCCAGTATCGGCTCTCTTTTTTTCTGTATACGATATGCATGCATGTGTGTGTGTGTATATATGTTTATATATACAGTATATATATTAGGGTTGTCAAAACTGCATTAATGGTGGTGACCCATTTATGTCATTGATTTTTTTTTTTTTTGAAGATTTGGATATCTGTTGGACATCTATGTGTGGCGTTTGTGTTTGTGTTCTTCCCATGTTTGTGTAGTTTTTTTTTTTTTTTCGGTTCAATGCCGACTGTAAAAAGATCTGAATGGGTGGGAAAGGTTTGTTCTATATGTGCCCTGTGATTAGCTGGTGTATGTGTATATATACTGTATATATGCGCGCACACACACACACACATATATATACGTATAATGCTATGTGCTTTTAGTAGCACATCAAACCTTAGCAAGCAATGTTCGATCAGCACTTTTTCCTTGCCCTAACAATGGTCAACAGATTCTCCCCCCCCAGAATGTGAGAAAACGCTTAGCATCTAAATGAGGCTTGTTATGTCATAGGTCAACACCATGCTGCTGATAATAATGAGCAGAAAAGGTGAATCCCTTATTGGAGGATTTGGGTTTGTGCTGTGTTCACCCAGTCCACATTGCCCTTGAAAGAGAAATTCTCATTATGGGGAGTCAGAATGCAGGAGGATCACAATGAAAATTAAATATGCTTATTAAAGGTGATGGCTAAATGGATTATGTTTTAATTGGTCTGTTATTATAAGTGGTTGCTTAGATTGTCCTTCGCAGACTATTGATCTTGGGGCCGAGGTTGATTAAGAAGTGCAAGGAATTACTGAGTTTCAAAGTGCAAAGAGAAAATATATTGATGTGATTAAATTCTAAATTTAGTCAAATTAGTACATTCAATTCATTTTTTGCCGCTTATCCTCACGAGGGTCGTGGGGGTGCTGGAGCCTATCCCAGCTGTCTTCAGGCGAGAGGCAGGGTACACCCTGGACTGGTCGCCAGCCAATCACAGGGCACATATAGACAAACAACCATTCACACTCACATTCATACCTATGGCCAATTTTGGAATCGCCAATTAACCTAGCATGTTTTTGGAATGTGGGAGGAAACCGAAGTACCCGAAGAAAACCCACGCATGCACGGGGGGAGAACATGCAAACTCCACATAAAGATGTTTTATTAATACATATTTTGACCAATCCTTGAAAATATTTGCATACATATAATTGAGTAGATCCCACAACTTGTTGGAATAATCTAGAAATGATGCAAATTTTTGCCATCATAGTTAATTAATTAATTAGTTAATAAATTAGTTAATTAATTATTTTATGTCATGCCCCCATAAAGGGACAGATATTTTTCGCACCTGCGATTTCACATGTACTATAGAGAAATATATTTTTATATATTAAATATATTTTGTTTTCTATTATAAAATAGAATAAAATATAAAATATACATATTTATAAAATATAAAAATTTGAAATATTTTTACATTATATATAATATATTAGATATATATTTTAATATTTATTAATTTATCTGTATTGTACAGACTGAACTTGAAACTGAAACCAGAAAAATGTAACAAAACGATGAGTGTACAAGTGTATTTAAGAGTCAAATTGTATGCGAGTACTATAAATGTGTACATGTTGGTAGGCCTGCATTGAAATTAAAGCCATGTGGGTTTCCTCCCACATTCCAAAAACATGCTAGGTTAATTAACGACTCCAAATTGTCCATAGGTATGAATGTGATGTGAATGTTTTTTTGTCTATATGTGCCCTGTGATTGGCTGGCACCAAGTGTAAACGCACTACCCTAATGAGGATAAGAGGAATAGAAAATGGATGGATGGATTTTTATGTGCGGAACTCAGTTAACATACGACCTAGCACTAAACCAGTCGGAGTTCAACAGCTGCTGCTGTGTTATCCCCACATAACTCACATTAATTCATGATATTTGGTATTATTCATGGTTTACAGGGATATTATTTACTGTGGCTGTTGATATTATTTTGTTATTGTGATTATGGATTTATGGAACACCACTGAAAAATCAATTTTCATCAGTGGTCCACTCGCACCTCTCAGTCGCGGTTATGGAACATTCACCTGAATTCTTTCTCTCAACACCTGACTCGAGTCTGCCTCCTCCACACTTTCCATGAACTTTATAGACAACTTTAATCTGTTTTGGGGCCGTAAAACCTTCTTTTAAAATTGATGGCTTCCACCCTAACCATTTGGGAAAACAAACTTTAGCAGCTAACCTGCAACACGCCGTACACACACAACCACACGAGTGACTAATTACATCCTACGCGCCACCTCCCCCTGGTTCTTCCATCACCGATACAGACATCGTACCTTCCTGGGGCTCCTCTCCACAAAACTCCCAGTATAATCATTCTTTGTCACCGAAATTCATCTCTTCAACTTTTTCATTCGGTCATAACAATAAACTAACCTCCGTTCAATTCCCGGTCCTCATAGCCAATCACAGGGCAACAGTGGCTCTGCTGAACACCCGCTTTCTTCACAATAAAAGTTCAAAACCTGGATTTTCTCTGTCTCACTTAAAACCTGGCAGAAACCTCTGGACTACCTCTCATTAAACCTCACCACTCCTCCCATACACTGAAAAAGCTCGCCCAGAAGGGTGAGGGGGTGGAGGGGGGTGGCATTGCAACCATTTACAGTAAGGATATTAAAGCAACTCCCATCTCGATTGCTGATGCGTCCTCCTTTGAACATTCTGTTTGGTCCCTCTCCTCTAGTCACTGCAGTCATCCAAGCAAAGCCCCTCTTTTCCTTCTGATTTCTCGGATTTTCTGACCCAGTTATGTGCCATCTCAACTTCTGTTATCCTACTTGGTGATTTTAATTTTCACGTTAACGATACAAACTGTAAATCTGCTACTGAGTTTCTGGGTCTACTACTGCATTGTGACAGCGTGTCGACGTTCCTACTCACACAGACAGTCATACCATTGATTTTGGTTGTGCCACAGGTCTTACAATACACCAGATCCTCAGTATTAACCTCAACATCTCAGACCATCCGGTTATTGTTATGAAAATTGACAAATTCCATGCACAATAACATTCAGGAACATCAAATCCCTCAGTTCTCTCAACCCTGCCAACCCTTCAAACCTTGTGAACTATTACAACCATACACTCTCCTGCTGTCTTGACCAGCTGGTGCCCATTATAACTAAAACAGTTACCTTCACTCACTCGGCACCCTGGTTCAGTCCGTAAGTGCCAACTGGAAAGACTCAGCAAGAAAACTGGTTTGACAGTCCACCACCAAACCTATGCTGACTATATTCATCAATACAAAGATTCTATCAACTTAGCTCGGTCCTCCTACTACTCCAACCTCATACAGTCTGGCTCTTCAAACCCCATGACTATCTTCTCTACAATAAGTAAGCTCCTAAAACCCAGTGACAACATCTTCAGCTCCTTCACAGGTTGACAAATACAATGCCTTTCTATCATTCTTTCAAAGCAAGATTGACACTATCTACTCCAACCTGGGCTCTTCTTCAATCCCTTTTCCATCATCAATCTACTCCCGTTACACCACTCAGCCCGTCACAGTTCACTCCTGTGTCCCCAATGAAGCTATCTGAACTCTTTATGGACATTGCTTTGGGGTGCTCTGGACCCGATCCCCTCAATACTGCTCCTCAGTCAATTCCCCACTCATCATTGACATCATCAACTCTTCCTTCTGTCCCAAATGCCCTCAAACTAGCTGCCGCCATTCTTAAAGAACCTTGTCTCAACCCTGACACCATGAGCAACTTATGACCGATCTCAAACCTCCGCTTCCTGTTTAAAATTCTGGAACGTGCAGTCACCACGCAGCTTAACATCCACCTCACCACCAGTGACCCGTTTGAACCAGTCCAATCTAACTTTCGCTCTCGTCACTGCACAGAAACAGCATTCCGCAAAGTCACAAATAATATCCTACTTTCTGCAGACACTTCTTTCACCTCGTAGCTGCATTTGACACAATCAGCCATTCCATTCTCCTCTCCTGTTTGGAATTTTTCCTGAACATTCCTGTTTCCCTGCTAAGGTCATACATCACAAACAGACAACAGTGTAAAGAACTGCACCTCTTCCACTGATCCTCTATCACAAGGTGTCCACCAGGGTTCACTGCATGGTCCACTGCTTTTCATTTTTTATATGCCCCCACTTGGTAACATCATCCGCAATAAAGGTCTCCAGTTTCACAACCAAATGATCACCTCTATAACTCCCTCCACTCTGACTAACTGACTAAAATCTTGCATAAACTCAAACTTCCTTCAACTCAACTGTGACAAATTAGACATTATCATCATTTGCCACAAAAAACAACTTTTGATAACTACACTTTGTCGCTCATATACAGAATATACAATACATACAGAATTCTGCTGCCCGTATTCTCACTCACACCATTTCCCATGACCACATTACTCCTGCCCTCCAGAAGCTCCACTGGCTCCTTGTCCCTCGGCGTATTCACTTCAAAATCCTTCTCCTAACCTACAAAGCCTTCCACAACCAGACTCCTTGTTACCTCACCAACTTGCTTCACCTCTGATACCAACCTCCTGTCTTTGCCACATAGAACCACATAGGACTTGGGGAGATATAGCCTTTATTATTGCTGCTTCTTCCGTCACAGTGCTAAAACAACATAACAAAATTTGGAGTTGGACTTTACATCCCTTGATAAAGTGGATGGACTTAAATATTTGTCCATTGTGATACTTAGAAAGATCAGCAACAGGAGTTGCACACTTAGTGTATCTTGAGCAAGGGGCACATTTACCTGGTGTGTCACAGTAATGTCAGCGTTTTAAATTCACAAGCCTCGTGCATCCTATTCACATTTATGCACTTTTTAACAATACATCACAAATTTATATATAAAAAAAAACAACTTAAAAACTGTTTGAGAATCCCTAATGTAGAACACAAAAACCATGGTAATGGGAATGACAACACCATTTTATTGCAAAATGCACCCAACTAAATTGTCCAACAAAATAGAGGAAAAAAAAAAACAAAGGTCATGGAGCTCTATTTAGAGATGATGGAGAGTAGACGCTACCTGAATGTTCCCTGCAGAGCAGTGTGCTGAGGCGATGTACCAGAATGACCTGCTGCTTTGGTGTACTGCTGACTATTCCATTTACAGACATTGAGGTCAGAGGAGGGACGAAGCTTGGACTCTGCAAGAATTCATTTCTCCAACCCCATTACCTTGAATAGGAGATTAAGTCCCCAGAAAGGGTGGAATTAAAAGAGCTGAGAGCAATGCACTAGCTTCAAAAGCATAACCACATTTGGGCTGCCAAAGGTTAACTCTTAACATTTTCCCAGTGGCTGCTGCAGCATCAAGGCATGCATAATGCCAATCTGTAAGAAGGCACGATGCATTCTTTATGATGTCAGTGACTGGGGAAATTGGAATCATTATTATCTATCCTTCTTTCCTTTTTCTTTATGGTGCTCTCGCTCCCTGCCTGTAAGCTTCCTGGCATTGTGAATATGCCCGGCTTGTTAATTGGGAGACTGAGAGACCCTGGTATGGACCCAGTAAACAGTCTGTAAACAGTCTGTTTAAGGGAAATTTTGTTTTTCTCCACGTATTTGGAGAATGGCAAGTTCTTCAAACGCCACAATTTTGTCTTTACTCTTACTCATATTAATTAAGAAAAATGCAAGATGACATGATGAAGGCTGGTACACAGAATACACTTAAAAACCAAGATCATAAGGCTATATAAATCCAATCCACTATCATTATTATCAATGTGGATAAGACTACAGAGTTTCGGGAGACAGTTCTAAGTGTTTGGACATATGGACCAGCAGTATGTGTGCCGATCAGAAGAATACAATCCCCACATGATGGATTGTGAGAAATACCTGGTAACTGGTAAAAATACCTGGTAGAAATACCTGGACATGAAACATTGGTGATCACTGATCATCTTATCAGCAAGACAAGTACGCCTCCAAGTCAACCAAAGCTCAGCTGAGAAAATTATCCCTGACCCTAGTCTTCTCAGTCACCGTAAAGAAGGCAGTGACACCCCTGGTCTGCAGCTTTGTACATTATAATATTGGCACTTTTACGGGACTAAATTTTTTTTTTAAATTATAAATTAAAAAAACCCCAAAACAAAACAACCTTAAAAAACCTTAAACCATATTCGGAAAGCAGGAAGTGAACAAATGTAACAGTTACTGATTGTAAAAGTACCAGGTGGAGGGGTAGGATTTAATAAGCTTTGCTTCTTCCTACTCCTTTTGGACATGTGGAACTGTGAACTGATTATGTGATGCATTCAATTGTAATCTGATGCATGTTCAAATGAAATAAAACCAATACCATTACCATTATTTCCTGTTTTTAAGACTTTTTAAAGCTGTTTCTCTTGGTATATTATGCCCTAATATTACTGTATTTTGAGTTGAGGGGATGGAATATTTCTGATTGCCTCTGTGACTGATTTCCCCTGACTTGATTTACTGTACTAAGGTAGCACCTGGGATAATAATAAAAATGCTACAGGCCAATTAATTAAATTTGCTGTGTGTGGCAAATGGCTCACACTTTTTAATATACATTCTTGACACTGAAGTGGAGGACTGGAGTGGACCTGCCATGATTTATGAACCAAACAAGTCAGACTGGCATTATTAGTTCCATTTATCCTAGGTACAGTCCTGCTCTTAAGTGAATGTGATTTTAATTTAAGTCTCAACTGCCAATTATGAAGAAATTTCTCAAACGTGAATGTAATCCATATTAAGAGTAAGCGGATAATGACTGAGACTGTTAATATCAATAATGTAACTGATTAGATTTCTTTAAAAAAAAAATCTGCAACTAAGCATTTGTGTGCTTGCGGTGGTGAAGGGCTGAGTATGTCCAATATTGGGGATTTAAAAGGGACTAAAGGGAGTGCGAATGGTTTTGGCAGTACAATACATGTCCTGCCCTGGGCTCTGGCAAACAGCAGTATGCCAAAGCATATATCCAGAATGTTTAGCTCAGTGTGGGAAAGTGGGAAATTCACATACTTCTAAAACAAAATAATGAACTCAATCGCTTGTTTGTTTTATCCACACATGCATACATCAACATTAACTCAACGTTTCATATGTTTTTTTTTTTCCCACAGTGGGTGCATTGACTTCTACATGTTCTCAGACAGATACTGCTTACCCTGGAAGATTCAACAAACAGCTCCCACATTGGGTGTTAAAGCCTAGGTTTAAAAAAGCATTTAGACAAGAGTTGAACAGACAATGCAATCCCCCTGAAAACTATGCTTGGTTGGTAGAACCTGCAAAGTCAAACAATAGGGGCCATACCATTTGGAGTGGTAAAGCCCACCTAAACTTTGTGTTCAAACCGCTATCATGTGTGACATCGGTAAATCATGAGACTTCAACTTACTAAGCTTCTACAAACTGCCTGTCTTGCTATTTCGTATTTGTTAAACCCGGGCTTTTTTCTTTACATTATTACACTCTTCAAATATTTAAGTCTGCAGTAAGCTCGATAAAGGAAAGGTGTGTAGATTTGAATACGCAACAATGTTTCAAGCCATTGACCGTAGCTCCTTTTTTCGAACAATATCATTTCTGTCAGCCAAGCATAGTTTATTTAGCTGAGCAACCATTACATACAACTTTGCTCTATTTCATTGAACCCCTCATCTCTTCCCACTCTACACAGTGCGCTCTGGGGGTAGGAGAACAGGGGAGATGTGTGCATTAATAATGCAGTGCTGCCTGGAAACCAAACACGCTGCAGCAGAGTGCTGTGTAGAATTCTAAAGAGGTATTTGTTTGTACGTGGATCACCCAACTACCCCCACTCCTCAACGTTGCCTTTTCATCTTTACGCCTCCACCCCCACTTCAACAGCCATCCAGATATCAGTGTATATCTTTTTGGTTAGACTGATGAAGCACTCGGGAATAGTTAGGTTTTGAATTGTTGCTATGATCATACCTATGTTTCAAGTGTGTCCACTGAATCTGCTGACTTTTTCATGGTTGCACGACAGAATGAACAAAATGAAAATTTCGTTTTCTTAAGTGGTGGGATCATTGCAGCACTAAATTATGGAAGTACTGTATTTTGCCTTTAGTGTGAACAAATACAAGTTCAGTTCAGTTCAATTTAAGATAAGCCTGACGAGAAGGTCGGCAGTGTTGACACTGTTTTCACTGACAGATTCAAACCCCAAAATTGGAAGATCTAACGGAGGTCAGTACCTCATGATATACTTCCATGGAAGGGTCATCAAAATGACCCAATGCCCCTTGGAGTCACAGGGATTTACAGCTATTTATGCCATTGTCACTAAAAATAACCATCATTGCTATAACAGATATTGGGGAAAAAAGTCCATGGTGAATGACAAGCTAGCCAATAGTTGTGTTTACAACATATTCGATATGTCTGCGGACACACATCGATCAAGGATGGACCTCAACCACCTCCCAAAAAAACAAGTGGAGAATGTTTTGTGAGGAACTGGGCAATACCCTTGTCTAGCTCCACATTGAGCGAAAGGAATGGGTGCCCTGAGACCAGATGCTGCAGCCTTGGTCAGACAGCAGCAGCGCTCTCCTCGTACTGTGTCATCAACAACACAAAGAGCATCCATGCAAGCATCCTTCTCAGCCAGCCCTGGTACATGCCCACTGCGACCACCTGAATGTAAAAGACTCACAACAGTCTGCAAAGAACACACTAAAAGTGTTGAAAACAAACACAAATTTTCTTGCATTTTCTTTTGTTGTTTTTCATTTTAATAGTTTTGTAAATAGCAATTTATTTTGTATTGGTTTGATTTGTGACTTTTTCTATCTTAAAGAAAAGGCTAAAAAACACTCAGATAAACAAATAAACCGTGGGCCGAAGTGGATATTACACTCCGACAAACAGTTCCGCAGACCAGATTAATTTCTGCTGCGGGCCAGATTTGGCCCCCGAGCCTGAGTTTGATGCACTCGACATATATGCACAGTTGTCCGCCTTTGGTTTTGCTGGTTTTAATCGCTGTCTGCCCGAAGTGTGTGCTGGTCAGCTCAAAAGCTGCCGTTCAGTCATGTCTGTGCAAATTATGATATCCAAATGTCTCTTGCTGTGTTATGTGGAGGCATAACTTGTCTATTTTATTCACCAAAAACCGCAAATTACAGAGGAAAATGCTTTATAAGGGGAGTCTGTACTCATATTTCTCTGCGCCGTGCTCGCCTTTGTTTACATTCTCAACGTTGCTGTATTTCCACCTGGCTGGGTGGTATATGTAGACTTTGGTATTCTGGAGCCTTCAAGGGCGAGTCGAAGATCAATGACAAAAACGTTGGCGCAGCAAAATCCAATATTCGAAAGCTCTTGTCAAGCTTGTTGAGAAACCGGTCCCGATATGAGCAATATAATTACAAAAGTGCAAATCTGGAAGAGATGCTGGGTTTTGCTGTGTAAGTACCACAATCTTTGGGTAAGTAAGGTGTCCTTTAATGGTAATGGTAATGGTTTTATTTTATTTGAACATGCATCAGATTACAATTGAATGCATCACATAATCAGTTCACAGTTCCGCATGTCCAAAAGGAGTAGGAAGAAGCAAAGCTTATTAAATCCTACCCCTCCATCTGGTACTTTTACAATAAGTAACTGTTACATTTGTTCACTTCCTGCTTTCCATAATACAGTTTAAGTTTGTTTTTTTTAACAAACTTTAAAACAAACTTAATTTTCAATTTTTGAAACAAATGAGGCAAATTTGTATCAAAATAGCAAAACAAATAGTTTTAGCAAAAACAAATACATCTGTGTAAAAATGTATGTGATCAACATAAGCTGTGAGCACTGTCATGTCGTCAGAACGATACAATCTTGATCACATCACATTTTCAAATGAATCATTGATTGACTGCTAGTTGAATCAGACGCCTCCAAATTGAATCGTTGTAGTTCAGTTCTATTTTTGTTTTGTTTGTGGGGTTCCCTTCATTTTTACCATTTATTTTGTATTTAAATTGTGGAGTATATAGATAAAAATGTCCACAGGCCTCCACTAGAAAGATTAAAACCAATATTACTAACAAGGAGTCCTAACAAGGGAACCAAGAGATGAGAAACAAATTGGATTATGTGCAATAGTTTTTAGTGTATTTTGCAGAAGATTTAAGACACCGGCCGCAACCAACCCATTAACAAAAGAGGTGGAGAAAGTTAACACAAGAGGGAGCGTAATAATGAAAACTGAGGTACCACAGTATTTTTTTCCCAAATTCTAAAATAATGAAAACTGAGGTACCACTGTAGTCTCATTACTACAATCTTGAAATCTGCTGCATGCAAAGGTTTGAATATTATCTGAGTTACTTAAACGTTTCAAAGTTACTTTGATTCAAATATGAAGCAATGAATGGCTTTTTCAAGGCTCTTTAAATGAGATAACCTACTGGTGTAATGTCTAACATTTGTTTGAGTCATTAAGGTATATTAAATCAAACTTTTGTCAGTGAGAGGAATCCTTAATTATTCACTTTCAACTTTCTCCATTATTCCAAAGCTCTTAGTACTGAACATTAATGTGTCCTTGTCATGTTAACATTTTAACTGCACATTCTGTCTTTCATCGTTTTTGCCTCCTGATTAATTTTCTGTGAAAACCTGAAGAATGCTGTGCTGCCTCAACTGCCAACTTGTATGTTCTATGTACTATGTTCTGTAATCTTGAGACAGATACTGTATGTACATCTATGAATCCTGATATTCAGTCTTGCCAAACAACACATTTAACACATCCAGTGTGTTAAATGTTGCAAATGTGATTTGATGTATTGCTCACAAACTATCATAACTTATCAATTATCTAGTTATTTGGTACAAATACTGGTGCTATCAGTGTGTGTTGCTGTCCATGGTAGTTTAAAGCTACATTCACAGGTGGCTTACCCAAGATATGCTTCACTTGGACGTAGGAATGGCGGTGTTCTCAGTTTTACATATACATTTTGAAAAGTTGCTACTATTTTGTTACTATCAGTGGTTGTATTTCAATAAAAATTGTCTCTGTCCCTGCATGTTTTAGATGCCAATGTTGTGGGAGTATCCCTCTGCAAGCGGCGGAAAGACCCAACTGCCGACTGTGGTGCAACCGTGTTAGTGTACTGGCGTTCTTTTACTGGCTACAGGATGTGATAAGCCGATGTTGGCAGATTGGACCAGAATATGTGCTGTACCTGGAGTAATGGAGAGGATTGTTTGTTAAAATGAAAGTTAAAATATGGGAAAGTGTGAAAAAGGGCAAAGCAAAGAAGGGCATACTACAGCTGTTTTCCAAAGAAAGCGGGAGGGTTGACAGGTATGAAAATGCATCAAGGTTATTTGTCTGAAGGGCTGAAAAAAGTGAGTTTTCATGCTATTTCATAACAAAATAGCACGAGACACATTGTGCATGCATTTGTCCATTTTCTTAGGTATATTAGATGAGGTTTACTTTGATATGTTTCAACTGTCATCTGCAAAGGGGGCCCATTATGTTTTTTTCCACTGACCTATAAATGTTGTTACAACATTGTATTGTGGTGTTATACGATGCCAAAGAGTCCGATAATTAGGTTTCTGCATTTGGAAGCGATCCCTGAAAAAATGTTTGGTAGCTCTGCATGCTAGGTTTTACAGAGTTCTACTGACGTCAATGTAATCCCACTTCCTTCCATGGACTGCAGATTGTTTACACTCAATTAAGGCAGACATACATATACGAAGGTCCTTGGGAGAGTTTGGGAGTGTGCATACCAAGAGGAAAGCCACGGGTGGAGTAAACCAAACAAACCATTTGGGTTGGAAGTATGAAGTCCATCAAAACAATGCAGAAATGCAGAAAGAGGTGTAGAATCAGGAAGTTCTAGAAAGCTTTCTGTGGGAGTTACTATGTGTTGCTTCTCTATAGGGTTCCACAACTCAAAACACAGCACTGAAAATACCCATAATAGGTTCCTTTTAATGTATTCACTCTAATCAGACTATGTAACCAAAAGGGTGTTTATATCTCAGCATCAATGACATGTTGAGACGACATCATTCAGAGCCTTGTGGCCATATGACATTTTGTATTCATAGAGTTAGTGCTGGATATTCCAAAATAAATGTCAGAGTGGTGTGAGGAATCTTAAGTGCTATCACATATTGATCTTGGTCTAATAGAGGTTTTGGACAGATACGTGAGACCATGCCTTTGTTAGCAGGTATTTTATGTCGGTACAAAAGACAGAACTAGCATCACACTTTTACATTGGATATTAAGTGTTTACTATTCAAGAATGCTTTGTCTGTCCAACACCAGAAAGTGAGTTAATATGACAGAGCTAACAATGCACATCATTGCTGTTTGTGGGGCAAATAGTTGTGTCCCGATGACGTGCATTGTTAGCTAGCTCATATTAACGAATTTTCTGGTGTTATAATGCACAGAAAATAAATGTGTGTTCATGGTTCACATTAGGATTGTGAATGATGGGCAAAATTCCACTTCCCCTTTCGGGTCACATAATAACTTACCTTCCTTCCAGTTTTGGCAAGTATAATGACATATATATACAGTGAAGAAAATAAGTATTTGAACACCCTGCTATTTTGCTATTTCTCCCACTTAGAAATCATGGAGGGGTCTGAAATTTTCATCGTAGGTGCATGTCCACTGTGAGAGAGATAAACTAAAAAGAAAAATCCAGAAATCACAATGCATGATTTTTTAACAATTTATTTGTGTGATACAGCTGCAAATAAGTATTTGAACACCTGTGTATCATCTAGAATTCTGACCCTGAAAGACCTGTTAGTCTGCCCATTAGAAGTCCACCTGCACTCCATGTATCATCCTGAATCAGATGCACCTGTTTGAGGTCGTTAGCTGCATAAAGACACCTGTCCACCCCATACAATCAGTAAGACTTTAACTTGTAACATGGCGAAGACCAAAGAGCTGTCCAAAGACACCAGAGACAAAATTGTACACCTCCACAAGGCTGGAAAGGGCTACGGAGCAATTACCAAGCAGCTTGGTGAAAAAAGGTCCACTGTTGGAGCTATCATTAGAAAATGGAAGAAGCTAAACATGACGGTCAATCTCAATCGGAGTGGAGCCCCATGCAAGATATCACCTCGTGGGGTCTCAATGATTCTAAGAAAGGTGAGGAATCAGCCCAGAACTACACGACAGGACTTGGTCAATGACCTGAAAAGAGCTGGGACCACCGTTTCCAAGGTTACTGTAGGTAATACACTAAGACGTCATGATGTGAAATCATGCATGGCACGAAAGGTTCCCCTGCTTAAACCAGCACATGTCAAGGCCCGTCTTAAGTTTGCATATGACCATTTGGATGATACAGAGGAGTCATGGGAGAAAGTTTTATGGTCAGATGAGACCAAAATAGAACTTTTTGGTCATAATTCCAATAAGCGTGTTTGGAGGAAGAAGAATGAAGAGTACAATCCGAAGAACACCATCCCTACTGTGAAGCATGGGGGTGGTAGCATCATGCTTTGGGGGTGTTTTTCTGCACATGGGACAGGACGAGTGCACTGCATTAAAGAGAGGATGACTGGGGCCGTGTATTGTGAGATTTTGGGGAACAACCTCCTTCCCTCTGTCAGAGCATTGAAGATGGGTCGTGGCTGGGTCTTCCAACACGACAACGACCCGAAGCACACAGCCAGGAAAACCAAGGAGTGGCTCCGTAAGAAGCATATCAAGGTTCTAGCATGGCCCAGCCAGTCTCCAGACCTGAACCCAATCGAAAATCTTTGGAGGGAGCTCAAACTCCGTGTTTCTCAGCGACAGCCCAGAAACCTGACTGATCTAGAGAAGATCTGTGTGGAGGAGTGGGCCAAGATCCCTCCTGCAGTGTGTGCAAACCTGGTGAAAAACTACAGGAAACGTTTGACCTCTGTAATAGCAAACAAAGGCTACTGTACCAAATATTAACATTCATTTTCTCAGGTGTTCAAATACTTATTAGCAGCTGTATCACACAAATAAATTGTTAAAAAATCATGCATTGTGATTTCTGGATTTTTCTTTTTAGTTTATCTCTCTCACAGTGGACATGCACCTACGATGAAAATTTCAGACCCCTCCATGATTTCTAAGTGGGAGAAATAGCAAAATAGCAGGGTGTTCAAATACTTATTTTCTTCACTGTATGTCATATACTATTCATCGATGTGTGTTCAAATTGCAGTTTTTGTAATATGTAAAATCCCTTTCCTTCATCAATAGATGCCTATTCTGCTTATTGAGTTGAGGCAATTGACTTGATCAAGGTTATATTCAGTTAAGGTGTGTTTTGGATCTTGAACAGTTCAAATTCCTTCATCAATTATTTTTATATTCTATTAAGTTCAGACCAACATAATTTTATGAAACGTTTATATATACAGTACTGTTTATCTGTACATATACTGAATACTGAATTGTTCTATGCTGTGGTGATACCAGTGATCTGTTTCTAAAGGTAAAACCTTTGTTTTAAGATTGGGTAATTGAGAAAAAGGTTTGTTATTACTTGTTTAAAAAAAAAAAAGTGTCATGCCTCTTTGGTCATATACATATAATCCATTGAGCATCCACAATGGGGACCATAACAGTACCCTCTCATTCGGACTCCTGTCCATAATGTTGCTGAATGCTCTCTTTACATTGTGGTGTCCATTTGTCTTCTCCGGTTAATGTTCCCTTTGGTACAATTTCTGATTTACCACTTTGATTAAGATGATGGTGCAATTGCTGTCATCAAAGTAAATCTGATTCAACGCTTTGTGTGCCGCTGTCTGATTTGGTCCCCAGGCAGGGCCTCCTTTCGAGTCTCTGTCTGTTGTGTCAGCCTGTGAAGCTTCTGTGCTATGCATCCTGTTGATAGAAGGCATCCTGTGCATCATCACTCCCAGCTGCCTGTGGGTTCATCAGGCCCAGTCTGGCCCATCTGTGTGATCCTCTGCCAGATAACTGGGGTTTGGCACTATATGCACCTCTCAGTATCATTTGCCAAGAGAAAGAGGTAGGGAGGGGAGAGAAAGATTCAAGCTGGACAGCAAGCTTTACATTTATTGCTCAGCCTGAGGGGAATCCGGTTCTCATACTGACTCCCCTCCGCTCTCCTGGGAAAGCTATGGACTGCTGTTGTTTAACAAAGGACAGAGACACCTCTGCTTATCAGTGGCTATATAACAACAAGCTCCAGGTGTGGTTGTGACACATGTATCTAATCCTGCGTGACATTTAAATGTCGTGACTACTATTGATATATAGTGGAGCTTCCTGTGGGACATTTGTCTTATTCCAAATGGCTTGCTTATTTGCAAAAAAATCTCATAAAAGAAACATGAACTTTGCACCAGGCTCTGCATTTTTGTCAAGCTGACCGGCATTCAAGTATTTTCTGATAGTGTTTTGTTTAAAAACGGTTTATAGTCAAGATTATATTTTTAAACAATGGATAGTTGTTGGGAATATGAACTAAAAATGAACCAAATTAAGTCAATTTATCGTAAAAAATGAATAAAATGCTCAATTTACATATTGTAACCTACACACTACATAACCAAGTTGCGGGAACATTGTAATTATTACCAAAGGCTAACACTACATATTGGAGCTGCTGCTGTGCCTTTATTTTGTTGTAATTGTGTTGACGTCTGATAGATGGAAAAATAATGTTCTTATTCGGGAACTAAAGGAAAGATACTGATCAATGGTAATTGATCAAGAACAGCCAGGGATGTTAAATATCTTGAAACATTGTGTCTGAAGAACCAAAGACTATGATTTCTGTTTTATGTTAATTTAATAGCAAAAAACTGAGGTTGTCCTACTAACAACTTGGAGAGTTGTGTGTCATCTGAACAGTACTGGTCTCAGCACGGAACCCTGTGGAATGCCATACATGACTGACCTTCATGTGTGTAGAGTTTTTATTAGGGAATCTAACAAATAGGACTGAAACCAATAGAGTTTCTTCAATGCCAAGGGTATGTTTTAGTCTCTGTATTAAAATTTTTTGTGTTGAATTACGCAGCAAGATTATTTGCAATTTTGCAAAATAAAGAATTTGCAACTTTACGAGTATTTTGCATCTTTATGAGTCTATCTACCATAAACACAAATTAATGAATTGAGAAAGACAAAAAGTCAGAAAACAATCAACTTTTTTTTTCATCAGTTACGAGTGCATTTAATAAAATGAGTTAACTGTGTTATGTTCCTGTCGACTTGACTTGAGCAGATAATACAAATGAGTCACTTGGCCAGGCTAATAGAGTATTTGGCATTTGAGTAAATGACTAATAAGTAAAATTAAATGCCACCCAACTCTAAATATCAAAATGTAATGTTTATTTGACCATGAATCTCAGTAATAAAATACAAATCCACTAACTAAAGAGGGAGTCTTAAGTGAGTCTTAAGTGAACAAAATTTACACATGCACTAAAAATGTTTTTTTTTTTTTTAATGTCCAAACCATTTGTAGACTACAAATTAGAGAAATTTGCCTTTAGACATTACAGTATATTAAAGGTCAACCACTGTGATTCTTAAGAGGATTTTAATTAAGCTGCATTAGCACCAGAAATGATTGGGTCAAGAGACTGATATTTATGGTTAATGGCCATGAAGGAAGAGTACTTACTCTAATACTCATCCTCAAGGGAAGTATTCAATGTTAAGCTTTTCACAAGGATCTTCCATAATTATTCTGAATAATGCATTACAGGGTAGAAAACAGATTCACATTTAACACATTCAGTAGTTTTCACACGCTGGTCTTGTAATGCGTCACAATTTAATGGAATCCAAACTATGTCTTGGATCAGGGGTCTCATTTATAAAAGTGGGCAAATGGTTACTTCTAATGTTTGAGCACATGCACAAAAAAATGAAAAGAGCTTGCACACAAAAATATCGAAATAATGTGTGCTATATGGATTTTAGGTTGAAAATTTGGGACATTTTCCAGAATAGGAAAAAGGAAGATTTGATTCTCACTTGGGCACAAAACATACCCCCTATTATCTTGATTAATATCAGGAAAGGCCTTTTAGGATGTGTGTTTACTGTTACAGAAGCACAGAGTCCAGATGGCTCAACCCTGGAAGCAAATTAATTATAGACATGCCGTAGATGTTGTCTTGGTCTCCTAGTTGTGTTCATGACCTCAACCCCAACATTAATTAAGTCCGTAATGAGTGTTTCAGTTGAGTACATAACAATTCATTAATATACAGTAAAGTCTCGTTATATCGATATTGTTGGGAGTCGGAAAAAATATCGATATAACCGGACTGTCGATATATCCGATCCTGCGCTGAACTGCATTAAAAGTGGGCAATAATGCACTCGACATTGTTCTATAGTATAGAACTTGTGTCTTCGTTGGAAGGCATGTGTTTGGCCAGCTATGTGGGGCGGGTTGAGCATGACCTGTGAACCAGGAAGTGCGGGAATCGGTGTGTGTGCTGTGCTCTGGTGGTGGAAGTGTGAAAAATAAAGTTGACTGGAAGCAGCCGTTCGCCGTGTTCTTTTTTGGTATTGAAATCCTTAAGCAAAGATTGATTTAAGCTGCTTTTGTATCGATATAAGCAGACCAAATTGGCTGGCGGGAGATGAAAAGGGCATCGTAGTAACCGGATTATCATAATAACCGGGTATCGTACTAACGGAACTAATTACATATATCATAAAAGACTAGAAATTTGCCGGGAAATGAAAATAGTATCGTAATAAGCAGTAATTCGTTATAACCGATATCAATATAACGAGACTTTACTGTATAATACAACAGTTCTGAAATTCCTTTGTAAAACAGTGATTGCTAACATGTAAAACAACTTTTAGCAGCCAGACATGTTTTTCTTCTTTAATAAACACAGTATGCTATTTTGATAGCGGAGAGAATAAATATACATACATATATATATATATATGTTGAGTACCAAATGCTAGTGATGAGCTGGATACTTGTTATGAACAAGTATTTCATACGGATAATGCATTTTTGCCGGATACAAGTATGAAACGAGTACATCTCATCAATATCCCTATTTTTGTTTAAAGAAAATGGTCATTATGTCACTACTTTTCACACTCTTTGATTGGCCAGTCACACAAAGTGACCACCTCTCCCTAGACCGATTCTGCAGGCTGCAGCCACAGAGTAGCAGAGCGGTGCCTTATTCAAATCCACGCAGCAGTTGGGACATTGAAAACTGCTTGTTGGTCACATTGCCTCCACTTTATTAGGATTTCTTCAGTTCGCCTCTATTTCGGTTTGCATCAACAACTCAATTGGGACGTTCAGATTTCAGAAATATACAGATTTAAGCCCCACCCACTCTGAGTACGTATACGGATGCAGATTATATATAGGATGGTGAACAGATACACATACAGATAGTGTACTAACTCAACCCAACCAAACGCACCCCTAAAACCTCTTATGATTCCCTGGAATGTAGACAAGTGCTATAATGAAAATGAAAGACTATTTGCCAAGCAAACATCAGCAGTTGCAGTCATAGAAAAACGAGCATCCTCACACTGAGTGTTCGGAAACGGAAAGGGCAAACATACAGATCCTGTCTCTTGGCTTCGTGTTATGTGTCTGTTTTGTTAACTTTTCACCTGTGTGCTTTTACTGGGTGTTGTGCTACTAATTGCCATGAAATAAGCTTTGCAATACTTAAGCCTAACAATTGCCACACTTTCTCACCAGTTGTCAAACAATTACATTAGGCTCCCCTATTTGATCAGTTCAAGGTATCGGGAGTCGAACAAACCTCCTTTCCACAGTCAGTGTTTACATCATCTGTGGGATGCAAAATTGTCTTTTTGTGGGCGTTAGTTCACTTTTACTTTCTAGGATAGTTCTGACCCTTGCTCTTAGTTAGCTCTGAAAATGGATCTTCTATTTTACTTTGTGTCAGTTTCATCAGCAATTTGACTTCTTTTCCATCCAACAACTGTCAAGTTCTTTTGGACTTAAGCCAGCCTGCACTTGAAAAGGCTGAGAAGATCTTAGAGGACGCTTTATCAACTCAGTAGATTTTCTTCAGTTTTCAAACTTCAACCTTTTGAATCCAAGAGGGATAACATCAAATTGCTGCTCGGATTGACCACCGTTGTATAGTGAAGCAGCAATAGTTGTTGCATACCTGTAGTCTCGCCGGTCAGTCGGAGATATTATTGGGGTTGCTGATGAAAATGCTCTGCGAGGGCAGTACAGAAGGACAACAGAAGAAACCAGATAAACTGAGAAGTCAAAACCCCACTACAATTTTTGTAGATTTTTGTAGACACTTGCAAAGCAGTAGGCTTAAAAGGCTGGTGTTTTTGCAAATGATAATCATATATGAAGGTATAGTTATGCGGTTGTAGGGTGCCTGGAACACTGTGAATTAGTCTTCGGTTCATGGAGGACAACGGGGAAAACTATCTGTTTCAACAAGGATACAGAAACACTACAGCCTAATGGCGTCAGGACAAGCCATGATCAGAGGAGTAATGTGCATTTCTTGTGTCCAATCTCGCAAGTTGATCATTAAAATTAAAATGAAATGAGATGTTAAAAAACATCTTTCAAGCTAAATCCTAAATCTTTTACATAGTTTAAGGTGTTTCAAAAACATCATGCAATAAATATTTTGCATGGTAACTAATATTTTTAGCAGTCCTTCTGTTATTAATTGAAATACTAAAGTAACTTGTAACTGTAACAATTTTTACAAATAATTTCCAACCCCGATAATTGAACATCCATCGCTTTTCAGTAGGTGTAAAAATCTCATTTCCGCTCACAGTATCTGATGCATTCTCATATTTAATGCTGCATTCATATATTTTCCCCAATATTACAGTTAATAAAAGGAGTAGCTCATTCCAAATGGGACACAAGCAGACACGAATGCCATGAATTTCATCAGTCCTCAATGCAAGTGTCTCATTAAGCCAACTCTCTCCTGAAGAATCTCTTGAGGGATGCATAGTTGCAAATAATAAAAGACAATTGTTTAATGCAGGACAAAGAGATAAATAATGCTTGCAACTTGAAGGTGAACATCATCCATCAATCCCCTGTGGAAGTACAGTAAATGCAGCTCCACAGAAAGAGCAGGACAACCAACAACCAAATGAATCACACATTCTGATGACAAGAGAAATAAACTGAATGTTCAATCACAGCAGCATAAGGATGTTAAGAGTATCTAGTATGTAAGTATGAATTCACTCAAAATATATTTAGAATATATTCATATCTTTGTTTATTTATAAACATACTGCTTCATTAGAAGCAAAAGTGGTGCAATTGTAAAGGTGGAGCCACATCTCCTTGTCCATTCTTACTACCTGATCTGCACTCCTCCTCTGCCTCTTGGATGATTCTGTTGTACCACAATGTGCGAACATAATGACAGCAAGATGAAGGCAAACCTTGAAACCAATTGCATTTAGATGCAATTTCGATTGAGGAACCTTAATTGCACCCTTGAGCTGTTAACATCTCCAGGATGAACCCTGAGTGGTGAGATGGAAGACACGTGGTCTTCTGTATGTTATCATGGACAACCTCAATACACCAGTTTTTGTTTTTTACTGTCTTGCTCATCTCCTCTGATTTGTGGAGGAAATCAGGTGGAAATATATTTGATTCATGTTATATACCTATTTTATATTTCCTATTATCAGATCTTGGCAGGGGGCGCAGAGAGATCTGCTGCTCCAGAGCCGCAGTCTTAACCGTATATGATTCTTATGCAACTTTGTAGTTTCTCAGGAAAAACCCACAACCAGTCAAACATGTTAGAATATGTTAGAAAACCCAAATTTTCCAGTTATTTATTGAGTTTGACGCCATTCAAGTCCAATGAACAGCTTGAAATGGTAAAAAGGGAAGTGTTGAAGTGCCAGAGGTTAAAAAAAAAAACAGGTTACCCAACACCAATGAACAACACCAATTTGAACATATATTGTTTTGACCAACCAACTAGCACGGACTTCGTTCCTCATCACCAAAATCCAAATAGAACTCTGCTCACTGGACAATGTCTGATGGGGATGCTCAACTTCATGTCAAAAATCCGAAATATCCCTTTAATGTTTTAGTTTTTCAGCAATGGAACTTTTTTTGTCACTGACCAGTTTTTGGGTTGTTGTGGCGGGGTCTTTTGTGACCTCTTGGGGTAATTTTGATTGGCCGACCACTCCTGGGAATGTTCACCACTGTTTCATGTTATTGCCATTTATGGATAATGTCTCTCTATGGTTTGCTGTAGTCCCAAAGTTTTAGTTTTTAGATCAGAGTTGGCTAGTTTTTCACATCACCTCTGCTTCAAAGAGGCAACTGAAATATGGAAGTGCCCACAGGATCATAAACGGTGACGAGGGGGCCTTTTTACTCTCTCACACCTGGGATGTGGTCCTAAAGTAGTTCCTACAACAGATGACACTGTCGCCGTGACTTCACTGGCAAGAAGACAGCGACAACATCTGCTGACAAGACACGTAACAGGAGCATCATGTGACCACTTTGAAGAAGACTGCAAGTGAGCAGTCGAATCTGGTATGAAAAAATGGCCAACTCTGGTCTGTGAAAAACTGCATTTTGTGTTCAGTTGTGTTGTCATTGACTAATATTTAAATTTGCTTGATCTGAACCATTTAAGTATGAGAAATATACAAAAAGAAAGGAAATCAGGAAAGAGGCAAACTACTTTTCACACCACTGTATGTCAAAACTGCACAACCACCCACCAATGTCCCCTAAAAATGCAGTTGCCACAGTAATTGGAGAATAATGGTAGCCATCGCTGGTAAAGTTGCTGGACTTCACAACGTACAGCCTGCCGAGACAAAAAAACAATCTAAAGAATAGTCTGTTGGCTTTTAGGAGAAATTACTTTGTTGTGGGGACTTTCTCCTCAAATTGCTACACTAGTGAGCTGTGAGTACAATGCTGATTGAAAAAAAATGTACACAATAAATGTTTAGTGACTAAATAGCAATGCCAAAGTGTTACATTTGAAATCAACCCATTCTGTCTATATACAGTGAAGAAAATAAGTATTTGAACACCCTGCTATTTTGCTATTTCTCCCACTTAGAAATCATGGAGGGGTCTGAAATTTTCATCGTAGGTGCATGTCCACTGTGAGAGAGATAAACTAAAAAGAAAAATCCAGAAATCACAATGCATGATTTTTTAACAATTTATTTGTGTGATACAGCTGCAAATAAGTATTTGAACACCTGTGTATCATCTAGAATTCTGACCCTGAAAGACCTGTTAGTCTGCCCATTAGAAGTCCACCTGCACTCCATGTATCATCCTGAATCAGATGCACCTGTTTGAGGTCGTTAGCTGCATAAAGACACCTGTCCACCCCATACAATCAGTAAGACTTTAACTTGTAACATGGCGAAGACCAAAGAGCTGTCCAAAGACACCAGAGACAAAATTGTACACCTCCACAAGGCTGGAAAGGGCTACGGAGCAATTACCAAGCAGCTTGGTGAAAAAAGGTCCACTGTTGGAGCTATCATTAGAAAATGGAAGAAGCTAAACATGACGGTCAATCTCAATCGGAGTGGAGCCCCATGCAAGATATCACCTCGTGGGGTCTCAATGATTCTAAGAAAGGTGAGGAATCAGCCCAGAACTACACGACAGGACTTGGTCAATGACCTGAAAAGAGCTGGGACCACCGTTTCCAAGGTTACTGTAGGTAATACACTAAGACGTCATGATGTGAAATCATGCATGGCACGAAAGGTTCCCCTGCTTAAACCAGCACATGTCAAGGCCCGTCTTAAGTTTGCATATGACCATTTGGATGATACAGAGGAGTCATGGGAGAAAGTTTTATGGTCAGATGAGACCAAAATAGAACTTTTTGGTCATAATTCCAATAAGCGTGTTTGGAGGAAGAAGAATGAAGAGTACAATCCGAAGAACACCATCCCTACTGTGAAGCATGGGGGTGGTAGCATCATGCTTTGGGGGTGTTTTTCTGCACATGGGACAGGACGAGTGCACTGCATTAAAGAGAGGATGACTGGGGCCGTGTATTGTGAGATTTTGGGGAACAACCTCCTTCCCTCTGTCAGAGCATTGAAGATGGGTCGTGGCTGGGTCTTCCAACACGACAACGACCCGAAGCACACAGCCAGGAAAACCAAGGAGTGGCTCCGTAAGAAGCATATCAAGGTTCTAGCATGGCCCAGCCAGTCTCCAGACCTGAACCCAATCGAAAATCTTTGGAGGGAGCTCAAACTCCGTGTTTCTCAGCGACAGCCCAGAAACCTGACTGATCTAGAGAAGATCTGTGTGGAGGAGTGGGCCAAGATCCCTCCTGCAGTGTGTGCAAACCTGGTGAAAAACTACAGGAAACGTTTGACCTCTGTAATAGCAAACAAAGGCTACTGTACCAAATATTAACATTCATTTTCTCAGGTGTTCAAATACTTATTTGCAGCTGTATCACACAAATAAATTGTTAAAAAATCATGCATTGTGATTTCTGGATTTTTCTTTTTAGTTTATCTCTCTCACAGTGGACATGCACCTACGATGAAAATTTCAGACCCCTCCATGATTTCTAAGTGGGAGAAATAGCAAAATAGCAGGGTGTTCAAATACTTATTTTCTTCACTGTATTTTTAATTGACATAACTGAAGCTAATGCTGTCAATCATTCATTCATTCATTTTCTACCTTTTATCCTCAAGGGGATGACGGGGGGTGCTGGAGCCTATCCCAGCTGTCATCGGGCGAGAGGCGGGGTACACCCTGGATTTGTCACCAGCCAATCACAGGGCACATATAGACAAACAACCATTCACACTCACATTCATACCTATGGACAATTTGGAAAAAGCGGAGAAAACTCACTCATGCACGGGGAGAACATGCAAACTACACACAGAGATGACCGAGGGTGGAATCGAACTGTGAGATCCGGGTAGCCGCTAACCACACGACCGCCGTGCAGCCCGCTGTCAATCAATTAGGAATTAAAATCTTACATATTTATTAGAGTCTTTGTTTGTAATTACAGCAACACTGTAATTGAATAGCAATATTTGCCAAAATAAGCAATGCTTTTTCAAGTAAATTGATTGACACATGCACATGTTGACAACTGAATAAGTTTCTCCTCCTCAGTCAGCCATTGTTGATGTTGTTGAACTGTTTTGCTGATCAATAAGAGGACTAAAATAAAAAAAAACAAAAAACGAAAAAAAAACAGTCCCATTGCTTGTGGTGTGTATGTAACATTGGCCAGCACTCCCGATTCTGAAGGCCCAGATTAGAGTGATATAACAACACTGACTGCACAAAAAAATCTAACATATACCGTATTTTCGGGACTATAAGTCACACTTTTTTTCATAGGTTGGCTGTTCCTGCGACTTATACTCCAGAGCGACTTATAAATGAAAAATGTTTATATTACATAAACACTGGACACCTTTTCTGTTCATGTTTATTTTTTGTGTAGATGAATAACCATTGTGTTTGCATATCTTACACCTATTCAGCCTGTTCTTTATTCTTTTATTAATGTTGGAACTTTCCTTCCAAGAGGACGTAATGTCTGTTTTGGGCAAGTAGATAGGCATGTAAAATAAATTACCTGCAAAAAGTGTGATTTATGTATATCCTCCAGTGTGACTTATGTATGTTTTTTCTACCAAATTATGCATTTTTGGCCTTGTATGGCTCCATTTCTGGAGCAACTCCAGAAAATACGGCACAAAACTATAGGAGCCAGTACAGCCAAGAAACTACTAAATGTATATAATTCACTATTGGAATAAATGAATGTGTTTGGGCCAGCAGAGAAGGCTTGACTGACCCTGACTGCACATCACTGATATGTGTGTGTGTGATTTTATACAGTATATAAATACAGTATATAATTATTATATATTTTTTATTATATTATAACCACAACATGACAAACAGGAAAGAAAGCAATAGTTGCCTCTGAGCTACAGGAGAGATGGTGCCTTGTTCAAGGGAACCTGGGTAGAGCCCAGCAGACTATTATTCAACCAACCAATTTCCATATTCATGCATCTTTATTTGTATTTGTAAGTTGTGCTCAGTGCATTAGCCACTAGTAATATGCATACATACTGTAACCAGGAAGCCCAAATTAATGTTCCTATTATGTGAGTGATAATCAGACCATAACATATTCGTCTAATGTGCTGTACAGTACACACACAGGACTTGATATCCAATATTGAAGCTTTGACTTTTGCTAAAGTATGCTTCCCCTCTATAACATAATTTACAAAAAGAGACCCAAACAAACTTCCAATCTGCTGTCTTCTTATCTTTTTTTAAATTCACTGCATCACAAAAATGTGTCCCAGCCAGCAGGGGTCACTGTGGTCTTTATGAGTCCAGCAACTCTGCCTTGAGATGGCACAAACACATACTGTGTATAATATTGCAAGGTACTAAATATTAAAGTAGTGATAACCCAAGCAGCTCATCTATTTTTCATGTGTTGCATGTGTACTTTGAAATGTAATCGTTGCATGAAGTAATCAAAGCGATGTTAGATGAAGCACAACATATTTTCCTGTGAAAGGTTCGGAGGTGTGTTCTTCATGAGAGTAGAAACATCTTCAGCGCTCTTGATATTAATGAGTGGGTGGTCAAGTGCAGGGAATGGTGCATGCATTATTTCTTGAAGTTAGAGCCAACCCTTCAGGTGTTATCCATGCATAATTGAATCTGAAGCCAGTGACAAGTCATGCGAAGTAAACCATACAGATTCACACATTAATAGTGTCACAATGGATTATAGAACGAAAACATTAAAGGTACTGATCTGTAATGTGTATTTGTACCACAGCTTGTGCCTTTCATGAATATGACACCAGCCTGAGAAAAGCATACAAACGGTGTATTGTCAGAGTTTTGTTGCAGCACTCGATAATTTTAGTGCACATGTGGAAGTGTTTGGTTTAGTTTTTTTTTTTTTTTTTGGTCAATCTGTTGCTGTATTTATCTTTGGAGTTCTACAGAAAAGGAGAAAGTCATTGTAGGTGTTTGTGTGTCCTGACACAGCTGCATCCTCCACTGATAGCATTAAAAAAAAAAACAAACAGATTAAAAGCCTGGTAGCGGAAGCAGCTTGTGTTTGTGTGTATAGGCATTTAGCTGCTTTGTTATGTATTTGTGGTTATGTCCATATGTTCATGTTTGTAGCTGCTCATTTCAACTTGAAAACAGCAAGATAAGTCAGTGACATCTGCACCTAATAACATAATTAGTCTCTGTACTCCACCAAGGTTGTATGTACGCACAATTAACGGAACAGCCAAGGTCGGTCTCCTCTGTCGATCATCACTTGAGCTGCAACTTTCAGTGTAAAATAGGTGAAAATTAACATTTATTTGTGGTGTATACACACAGCTTTACATTATTTTGCAGAGTTTGCAGGTACCTTTTTTCAATGATGGCCACCAGCAAATAAAGAACCTTGCCTGGAAGCCATTAACAGGCTTGTCAGCTATTTGTAATCAGGGAGTCCTGTCAATGTGCATTCCTAGTCATAGTGACACATCTGCCAAGAAAGCCATGGTGAGGGTAGTCCGAAGGGCAGAAACGGAAGGATGGAGGCTGAGATAAAGAACATCAAACCACAGAAAATCAATGTGACCTCTTCTGGTCGTGTTTCTCATGCATGGGAATGATTACTTTAATTGGCTAAAGATCCTCAAATGCAAGATTGTGCATAATCCCTGGTGCTCGGCTGTTCAATCCCCACCAAACACATGCTTGTAAACATCTGTGGAGAGGATCCTGGTGTGAATTTGAATGTGAACACCTCTAATATCATGTCCACGGTAACAAGGGATTGTGGGAAGCTTGATTAAAGACACTAGTGCTGATATTGTCACACAGGGTGCTGCCATCTTGCACTGATGTCATGTTGTTATGCTGTACATTTTATGGTTATTATCATATCTTTATGAATTATTACCGACAGGGTGAATGAGATGTGTTTTCCTATATATGGAGTAGAAGAAATGTATATGTATATATATATTTTGTTATTTAATATGCAGGAATCGCTATCCACTGCTTCAATATTGTCTTGAGTGCATGCTGCTGTTTGCAGAAACTGTGGTAACACAAAATGGAACAATCCACTCTTTTTTTTACCGTACTGGGGTCTTGCTCTGACACCTTTTTTCATATCTTTTTTTTTTTTTTTGTAAGGGGACCTTTTATGGTTTTCCAGTTTCTGACCTATAAATGTTGTTAGAATGTTGTATTATTGTGTTAAACAATGTCAAAGTTTCAGATAATGAGGTTTGCACATTTGGAAGTGGTCACTGAAAGAAGTTTGGGATGGTTCTGAACGCCACGTTTTTCTAAGATCGGCTGACTGAAATGTCACAGTGTGCCGGATTTCTTATAAGGGCGTGCCCATGTACAAGCTGTACAATCAAATAAATTAAAACAGATCGTTTTGGAAATCCACGGAAATACAGCTGGAATAGGTGCAGATTCTAGAAGATCTAAAAAGCTTTCTGTGTGGGTTATTGTGTGTTGCTGCTCTATAAGAGTCCACAATTCAATACAAAGAGCCGTAAATGAGCATAATAGTTCCCCTTTAAGTGCAAGTGCAAAAAAAAAAGCCTCTAGCCCAAGTCTGCGTGTTGCCCAAATCTGCACTGAGGCAGTACTCACCAGGTACGGATTCCCAAATCTTGCAAGTAGACAGCATGCATTTGCATGTACAATTTCTTATTTACATACTTTCCCCACGCTTACAGTACATGTACATTTGCCTCTGATCATAAAACTTGTTATAACTTGATATTTTGGTCTTGTGTTTAACTCGCCTGATTTCCTTGCAGGCAGCGTGGGGTCAATCCCCATTCAGTGACAGCGTTATGATGAGTGTGAATGATTGTGTGTTTCTAAGCATGTCTTCTGATTGACTGGCGACCAGTTCTGGTTGACATCTGCCTTTCGCCTGAAGTCAGCTGGGATAGATGGATGTACTGGAAGATGGCAACAATGCAGCTCCAGGCTTTATCCTTGCTCATGTCAACATTCTGTTAGGTCCACTTAAATCAGCTGCAAAATATACAAAAACAATTATCTATTATCAATTTGTTTATTAAATATTGGTTGCCTTGTTAGGATTCCTTAGTCATGATACGATTGGTTTTAATATTTTTAGTGGACTCTTTTTAGAGACTCTTTTCTGTTAGTATACCGCCACAATTTGAACACAAAAAGAATGCAAATATGAACCTCAAGGGAATCCTACAAATAACTAAACGTTTTTTGTGTTACTCAACTATTGCTGAAGTGCACCTAAAAATGTCATCCAATACTTCTCTACAAGAAAGGAGAAATATGATCTCATGGAAGAACTAAATTTGAAACACTTATATGCTAGGACGATGTTAAAAAAGCCATAGAATTTCAGTATGTGGAATCAAACTATGGAATGGATTGAGTAAGGACCTCAACAATGGTCATATCACCTCGTACTTTGGTACAAGGTACATTATAAAAAAAAAAAAAAAAGAAAAAACTTAAACTGTATTATGGAAAGCAGGAAGTGAACAAATGAAACAGTTACTGATTGTAAAAGTACCAGATGGATGGGGTAGGATTTAATAAGCTTTGCTTCTTCCTACTCCTTTTAGACATGTGGAACTGTGATCTGATTATGTGATGCATTCAATTGTAATCTGATGCATGTTCAAATGAAATAAAACCATTACCATTGGAACACATTTTTAACACATTTACTCATCAAACCCATATCTCCTTTACTTCAAGAAAAAGGTAAATAATGCATTTATTCAGCAACACTTTATGTACCATATCCATCTCCTCAAGGTATATTCTCCACTTGTTTTTTTGGTTGACATCCACCCTTGGTTGATACCTTGTACCATCTCTTGGTGATTCTCTGTCACATGACATCATGGACTTTTTTCCTTCAATGTTTCTCATAGCAATGATGCTTATTTTTAGTGGCAATTTTAGTGTCAATGGCACTTATAGCTGGTAATAAATTGCTCAGAAAACCTGCTATGTACATCATCAGGTACTGACCTCCAACAGATCTTGAAATATTTTGATTTCAATCTGTCAGCGGCTTCATCACGGGTGGCCTCCGTGAGATGCATGAGATGTATCTGTCTCCTGGATGATGCTTCACATTGTCCTCCTCAAAATCCCCTAATGCTGACATGATTGACAGTGTATGCCCACATCTGACCTAGAGTATGTTAAATTTTGTTTGTTTTTTTTACATTGAAATCATGTTTCCTGCCAGTGTCAAAAAGCCTTGATGCAATAAACAAATGTATGTTTCTTTTATGCATTTCAAACATAAAACAGGAAGGTGCTGACCCAAACACAGAGACAACATGATGTTTGCCACCTGAGTCTAATTTGAGTTACCCATCACTGCGTGAAGAAAGGATTACTGATAAATGTAGGGAGGGAAGTGATTTACAAAGTACTTAAAGTTAATATTGCATCTCCCAAACCCAATTATAGAGGTGAGGATGCAATGAGATGGAAATAGTTGCCTCACATGTTCTCCCAGTCATCAAGACCCAAGACTGTGAAGCACTTCCAGACATCATTATCCAAACACAGATTTGAATTGAAAAGTCTCGGTTACCTTCCATCATTACAAATATCCTCACGTAGGCTGTTGTGTGCGGGAAGAGACGGACAGACAGAATACTTTATTAGTCTGTCTGTCTGAATAAGTACAATGAAATGACCAACATTATACAGCAATTTCAAATTTGCTATTTATAGCGTGGGATATTGCAGGTCTTTCATATCAGCAGCTGTCAGACCTTAGATAAGTAAAAACTGCTTGAAAAAAATCAACCGTGCAAGACAGCTGGGACCTGGTCAACATGTACATAACTGTATATTGTGTATATCGTTTCTGATTTGTATTTGATTTTGTTTATTTTTTAATCTGCTCTTGTGTTTTTTGTACTACTTTAAACCTCGGATATATCGGATTCAATTGTTCCCACTGGTTTTGTCCAATATAAGCGAAATCCGTTATATGCGTATACCGGAAAATGTCCGTTTTACGCATATGTCGGATTTATATCCGGTATATGCGTAAATCGGATTTTATCCGTTATAAAAAGGCACTTCCTTGACTATGTTTCCAATGTACCTGGACTGGGCAATGAAAAGAGACGTAAGGTAATGAGAATTTAACTTTATTGGCAAGTTCCATAGCATGTGACGTCATTATCGTTTGCGCTTACGTTTATCGTTTGGTTTCTAAACCTCGCTAATAGCAACAAGAAGGCATTTCTACAGATTTGAGAATTTTTTTTTTTTCGTTGTACATGCTCATGTACATGTCTGTAATTCATACAAAGATGTTATAATCTTCAGCTTTGGCTGTGAACATGGATCAAAGATGGATCAAAGGCCACGATGCGGCCATCCGATATATGCGAGGGAAATTGGAACGGGACTGGAGATTTTGTCCGAAATAGGCGAAATCCGTTATAAAAAATCCGATATATGCAATGAATTTTTATTGGAAATGCATTACAGAAAAATTGGTTATTTTTTACCTGTCCGTTGTGAGCGAATTTCCAATATATCCGAGTCCGATATATCCGAGGTTTACTGTATACTCTTGAAATCTGAAGTCTCTTGCTTATTTAATTGATTAATTACTTACTACCACTTACGTCATTTGGGGTGCAAGGGAAGCTGGAGCATATCCCAGTTCCGAAAGTCAGCTGTGTGTACAAATACACAACGGTACCTCGGATTTAGAATTCACTTTTCAATATAAATTATTGCCAATAATATGTTGAGGTTTTGGGCGGCACGGCGGTCTAGTGGTTAGTGCGCAGACCTCACAGCTAGGAGACCTGGGTTCAATTCCCACCCTCAGGAATTTGCATGTTCTCCCCGTGCATGCGTGGGTTTTCTCCGGGTACTCCGGTTTCCTCCCACATTCCAAAAACATGCTTTGTTCCAAAACAAATTGTCCATAGGTATGAATGTGAGTGTGAATGGTTGTTTGTCTATATGTGCCCTGTGATTGGCTGGCGTACTCTCGCCTGAAGACAGCTGGGATAGGCTCCAGCACCCCCTGTGACCCTGGTGAGGAAAAAGCGGTATAAAATGAATGAATGTTGAGGTTTTCTTTTTTTTATGGATAGGCTCTTGCTTATTTAATTCATTAATTACTTACTACCACTTCGGGGTACAAGGGAAGCTGGAGCATATCCCAGTTCCGAAAGTCAGCTGTGTGTACAAATACACAACGGTACCTCGGATTTAGAATTCACTTTTTGATGTAAATTATTGCCAATAATATGTTGGGGTTTTTCTTAGTTGACATACGGCAACAATGTGTTTAACAATCGAATGCATTTGATTGCATAGCATTCTGCATAACAAAGTGCCTAAACAAAGAAACCCACTCAGTGATGAGTTACCCACTCGTGTTACAAATACACTGCGTGAATCTGTGTTTGTAACAATGCCTGTCAGCTTGCACCCTGAAGACATTCTCCCCCAGCTCTGTCACCCTTCTGAAGCAGATTAATTGGATTTGATTGTGTACAATTTGATTTTCAACTGGCCCATTACAACAGATTAATAACAAAAATGAAGGTACTGCTGTACTGTCAAAGGCCCTCTTGTTTAATTAGGGTTGCTTCTTCATCTTTTTAGTTTCAGTAGGATTATAAAATAAACTTGTGACATGGGATAAGAGATTTGTCCCTGCACCATAAACAGTATAATACCTTAACATGATGGATTTATCCAGGTATTGCTGTGTATCTGTATTTGCAGGTATTGCTTGTTTAAGTTTATATTTGTGTGTATACCAGGAGGCTGGTACCCATGCATTTCAAGTTTACCGACAACAAAAGTATTTTTCCCCTCAGGAGACAGGTACCACATTGATTCGATGCTTGGATACGGCATCCCATACACGCATTACTCCTCAAACAGATAATTCTGTCATCATCTGACCAACAAGAGGGCAGCCAGGGTAAAGATGAGCTCACAGCTATATTAAATCATTTGCTGAAGTAAGTGACAGTTTGTGTTTAACTTCTTTTGGCAAAACTTTCCTTTTGCATTTACTTATTGGAAATATTCAGTGTGAAATATGACAAGGCAATACTATGATTCCATAGGTGAGATCCTGACTCTACATGGTTGCATTTTGTGACTGAAATTGGAGACATTGTCAACATGTTTTGCATCTACTCATGCATGTGCAATCAGATAAATGCACTGTGCCATACTGAGTTGTCCCTTATTACATTGAGTGGAGTCAATTAATGACAGCTGATCACAGGCCAAACCTATCAATTCCAGCGTGTGTCATCGCTCACCTTTGAAACTTCGACTTTTCTGGCACTTTTACACACTATTGCCTAGATTTATTGTTCTAGTAATTCAAGTTATACAGTAATGGTAATGGTTTTATTTCATTTGAACATGCATCAGATTACAATTGAATGCATCACATAATCAGTTCACAGTTCCACATGTCCAAAAGGAGTAGGAAGAAGCAAAGTTTATTAAATCCTACTGCTCCATCTGGTACTTTTACAATCAGTAACTGTTACATTTGTTCACTTCCTGCTTTCCTAATATAGCTTAAGTTTTTTTGTTTATTATTTTTTAAATTTATTTATTTTTGTCACCTACCGAAGTGTCAATATAGTGATATATATAGCACATCATGACTGGTTCAAGACTCTTCATCCTTGTATTTAGCAAACATTAACTGCTTGTATTGTTTCTTGAATTGGCTCATCGTTGTGCATTGTTTGAGGGTCTTACTCAATCCATTCCATAGTTTGATTCCACATACTGAAATGCTATGGCTTTTTAACGTAGTCCTAGTGTTTCAAATGTAGTATCATATTTCTCCTCTCTTGTAGAGAAGTATTGGATGACATTTTTAGGTAATTGGTTATTTTTAGCCTTATGAATTATATATATATATATGAACTATATCAGCAAGTTGAAGTATTTGTGATTTTAGAAATAAGGAGTTAGTATGTTCTTTGTAGGCGGCATTATGAATTATCCTTACTGACCTTTTTTGCAGTACATTTAGCGAGTGAAAATGTAGCAGTGAAAATGAGAAGATATGCCAATATTTACTTTGATTGCACTCCTAAAATTACAAGTACTGCTCCTCGTAAAAAAAAAAAATAAATGCCTGGAGTCCTGATGTGTGACAAATGCTAAATGCTTACTAAAGTAGTGACTTGCTGGGTCATACTACTATATACTGTATTTCTGAAATGAGTAAGTATCCCTGCTTTTGTTGTGCTGTGTAAAAATGGTGACCTAAATGCACGACAACGGAGGTTGCAGTGCAAGAACAAAAGTACAAGATGTGTTAATCATAGACTTTAGCCGCTTGTGCCGTATACATTTACCCAGGAGACCAGTTTTTCTTACTAACACCAACTCTATATACATAACAACAATCTGCCTCAGATCAAGCACTGCATCTGTTCACACACAACGCAGACCACCTTTACAAGAACAACAGGTCCGAGCATATACAGTACACCTGGATGACCAAATAAGAATGACAACAAGCAGTAAGGAGGTGAGCATAGGGGAATCAACCACGATCAGGATCAGGATTTTATGCTGCAGATTCAGATACCCATCATCCATGAGTGAAATAGTCTGATACCAATCACATGCAGTAACTGTATTTACAATGGGTGTTATTGACCAGGAGTGTAATATGGGGGGAAATGTTAGGACAATTACAACATCCCCTAACAGCCAGCGACTCGAAAAAAATTGCTAATCATTAAAAAAATGGAGGACGCTACCTAGTACATGAGAGCAGGACAATCGTGGATCGCTACAAGCCGCTTTTGTGATTGGTGTTGAAAGATATTTATGGACATATATACGTACTTATCTCAAGCATCCCTATAATTGACCGATTAAGGTACAATCATTGAAGTATGGTTACGATAAAAAAATTAAACCACCTCAACATTAGCTAGAATAGCACTAACTATTGAAATCTGTACGAAAAGTTGTATCAAATATTCGCCTTTACAGGATAAACTTTGTGCACTTCATTCAATTTAACGACATCCGTAAGTTCAGTGTTTTCCTTCCTGAGGTGTTTTTCTAGTCTTTACAAGAGCAGCTTTTAAAAACTGATTGTTTTTGGAACTTTATGTGTTCACTTTTGTCTTTAGTAAATGAGAAATCTCCTCCAGTAAATTGAGGTCAGGTACCTTATTTCTTTGCTTTTTTCAGAGGCTGGCTTGTTTGAGAAGTTATTATTGGGGTGATATTTGTTTCAACACTTTGCTAGTAAAGAACAAAACAAAACACCAATATCAAATACTTTAGGTATTTGTTCCACAACTTAGGTTGTTTATGGCCATGAGTGTGTCACTGAATGTTTAAAGGTGTTGTTGAAAGTAAACATGTCATAGTAAATGCGTGCATTTTGAGTTATTGAGATTAAACGTATGATGACAAACAAGCTAATGCTAAAGCTAACCGCACTGCCGAATGAGCAAAAGGGGCATCAGTCTCAGTAGGGAAGTTCAGATTCCCGATCCACGGCCTTTTTAGTCCCAAATTAGAATTATATAGAATTATAGTAACTGCCAACTGCGACTGGTTGAAGAAAAAAATAAATAAAAATGAATATATAAACAAGGGAAGAATCCATTAAATCCTAAGGTCAGGTTGGTTTAGCATAGCGAAGACACTCAAACATCAAATTAGCTTGTTTACCCTTTAGATTGTGTGATTTACGCTGATAATGTCCAATATAATCGCATATTCACCTTTTAGCGCATCTTATTTATGGCTTTGCATTTTCATAACAACACCTGTCTCTTCTCTGTCTTGTCAATTAAAACTGCAGCAGAACGTTGGAATATTGCTCTTCATAAAACCCATTAGCTGGACAGTAATCTAGTGACAGCTCATTACTGCAAAAGTTTTGTACTGTAAACACATTGTGCAAGTAATGAGACTGAATGAGAACAGAAGATGATGAGCAGATTCTCTGGATAAAAGAGCAGGCAGGAGAATTTGTCAATGGTCAACAATGAATCCTCAAATGGAAATTCAGAAACAATCCCATCTAATGTTCATTTTAATAACACAATGTCCTTTAAACTGCATTCTATCATGTTTCTATCGACACCAAATCTAATAACATATCATACAGTTCCTTTCACGAGAAAAAGTCAATGCAAACTTCATTCCAGAGTTTTGAGGTGAGACTAAGGTCATGTGAGTAGGTGACTGAAAGACTGAAGTTGTCAAGCAAGCACTGTCAATCTGACGTCTTCAAAACTAGAAAATATTGTCAGCTATTGAAGCAAAAACCTCTGTGATCTACCTCAAATATTTTATTTCACCTCCATATCGGAAAAAGACCCTACTGTTTGACAAAAAAAGTATAAGACACTTCGAGGTATGTGGGGTAAAAGCTCATATTAGTTTTGGTTCTCTTTGGTTCACCAATCATAGTTGATTGTTAACGTGAGGATTCAGGTTACTCAAAATATAAGAGTTTTAGCTTGGTGTGATTCAAACCTGCAATAAAAGCCTGTTGTTCTGCCAATCAAATCTGGTGCATGGGTGACTTATACGCAACCTTATAATGGAAAACACACTAATAAATGCATATGATGCAGCTTTCAAGTTAGTGGCAATTGATCTAGCAACTTTTGCTCAAGTCTGCCAGCGGATCCTGACAGCATGGAGAAGTGTCAAAAAATCCACTGTCACCAACGGGGGTTTCAAAAGGCTGGACTAGCGCATGATGAAGAGGACAGCACAAGCTGAAGGGCTAATTTGCTTTGAGACAAAAGTGTCAGTCTCTGTCTTTTTCCTTGTCGCTCTCAAAACATATGATGATGGAGGTTGTTCAATTCCGAGGAGGAAGAAGAAGACAGCGAAGAATGACTTGTCTAGGTGGCTACTGTTTAATAAGTCAGGCTGTTCAGCACTATTTGGGAAAAAATATATATTGGGGGCTTTGCGCTTGTTTACATGATTTATTTCATAGTGTGGCAGTTTTGGTTCATATGAAAATATAATAAATACTGCAAAAAATTACATACCATTGGATTTGGGTAGAAAGTAATTGTTTGTTGCAGTACCATATAACCTGGACAGCAAAAGACTGCAAAAGACAGTTTGTTGCATTTGAAATATTTTAAAGGAAACAGTGTAAAATGAGCAGTAGGCCAAGAACCACAAGATACACATGCACACTCCATTTAACATAATACCGCTTTTATTTCAAAGTTCACACACTCGCTCGTTCTTAGCCTCACTTTCTATCTCTCATTGACGCTCACTATTCCTGCTGACGGAAAAAAAAGAACTAAAAAGTAACCCTGTCCTCTCTAAGCCTTTACTCTGTGTGCTGGCTGAATATAGAGTTTATCTTTTATTTTCGATGTGACTTTTTCTTCAATGAGATTTAGAGAAGGTGACTTTTATCCCTTATGGGAAAAAAAAGATGCGCCTATTCACACAGTGCTGAAATCAGTTGACTCTGAAAAAAGGGGGGATAATAGGAAAAGCTATTGCATGGGGACCCGTTTGCTTAGCAAATGCTGTCTTTGTGTTTGACTCCTGGATTGCTTACTTGGATGAAAGCAAGCACAGGATATAATAAAATACTAAGATGCATTCTGGGATACACTGATGGAACCAGCGCAGACTTAGAATATGAAGATATATCAAAGCTTAGTCTCTGTGTTTAATTTCTACAGCCTAAGAAATAAATGACCTACGGTATTAACCCTCAAGGTGAGACGCAGGATGGTTTCATAAACACCGACAGGACAGAATGATCATCACAAGATGTGCAGCGGTTGGAGCTGTTTTGTTGAACGGATGTGTCTGAGGCAACCATTATGACACTCGAGTTTGTTAAGTTGTGAACCGAGAGCTCCATTTTCCTCAGCAGTCGAGCTGATCAAAAAACTCCAACACTGAGCATGTCTGACCGAATCACTGCATCCATTTCAAATGAGTCCGGTGGGACACCTTCCCGAGAGCTTGGCTCTGAGTCTGCCCTCAGGGTCATGGTGAGATGGGGCACAGGGATGCTTTAAAATTGTGATTAGCCCCTTGGGTCAGAGAAGGGATGATCTGTGGTGCAACCTGAGGACCAGCTCAATATACAAGTCCCAAGTGAGTCTCCTGTTCTCCTTCATTTCCCCTTTTCAGTGTCCGCACAAGGGCCATTTCATTAATTTCATTTCCCCCACACACCACTAGCCACACGACACAACACAGATTTCTTCGGTTTTCCTGGACTGGTCACCAGCCAATCGCAGTATTTTACAAATCAGTCAATAATAATAATCAATAATAGAGAACATTTTGGGCAGGAAATTGTTCTCTTTACGCACAGGGATCTACATTAACAACAAAAATTACTTGCCCATGGGGAATCCTTAAGGTGAGAACTACTTCAGAACTACTATCAGTTTTTGGTGTTTTCCTTCAGAAGTTGTTGAAGAATTAGACGATGTTGGCAGGGACGCCATGATAGATGTTTTCATGGTCAAACGATCGCTGATTGGTTGATCGCGACCAAGAACGGGTGTGGGTAAAACTGTGGACTACGGACCGTGGTCTAAATAAAAGATTCTGATTGGTCCATTTCAAGATTTGCAAGGATTGGTTTGCAAATTACCACCGGAATTACGCAGTCTGTGTTTTACCAACACCCAACAAGAACCGCTTCTACTCTTTAACTCTTTGCAGTATGGCATGCCAAAGTGCACTTGCCCGACGGGAATATCACTGATTGGATTTACTTGCCCCAATATTGGGGCAATAACTACAAAAGCAATCTTCACTCGCTAAATGTACTGGAAAAAAGGTCAGTAAGGATAATTAATAATGCTGCCTACAGAGAACATACTAACTCCTTATTTCTAAAATCACAAATACTTAAACTTGCCGATATAGTTCATCTTCAAACAGCTAAAATAATGCATAAGGCTAAAAATAACCAATTACCTAAAAATGTCATCCAGGAGAAGAACTAAATTTGAAACAATTCTATGCTAGGACTATGTTAAAAAGCCATAGCATTTCAGTATGTGGAATCAAACTATGGAATGGATTGAGTAAGGACCTCAAACAATGCACAACGATGAGCCAATTCAAGAAACAAAACAAGCAGTTGATGTTTGCTAAATACAAGGATGAAGAGTCTTGAACCAGTCATGATGTGCTATATATATCACTATATTGACACTTACTATGGTACCCATTATGTCATTGGATGCTCATATCACCTTGTACTTCGGTACGAGGTACATTATTAAAAAAAAAAAGCAACCTTAAACTGTATTATGGAAAGCAGGAAGTGAACAAATGTAACAGTTACTGATTGTAAAAGTACCAGATGGAGGGGTAGGATTTAATAAGCTTTGCTTCTTCCTACTCCTTTTGGACATGTGGAACTGTGAACTGATTATGGGATGCACTCAATTGTAATCTGATGCATGTTCAAAAGAAATAAAACCATTACCATTACCATTTTGTTTTAACTTGCACCGGGACATCGGTACATCGTTATTGTCAAGCCCTGCCTAACCCAAAAACCGAGGTAGAGGACCACACTGTGAGTGACCTGTACCCTTCCACACCAAGTATCTACAGTATATATAATTAGCTTTCTACAATAAGTGATTATATGGGCTGGTGGAGATATGTGTTCTCTGTAGTTCTTTTATGTAATGCAAGCAATACGTTGCGGTGTTCATTATGAATGCCCTTGCACACTCCTGAAAAACCACGGAAGACAGATGAGCCACACCATTATCCTATGTTCATGACTTTCTCTTGATTATATGTAAAAACACCACATGGGTTTGATCACATCTAAGCTGCTGACTTGCCACTTTCTCTTACACTCTGATTTTTGCACGCTTGCCTCTTCACCTACCTCCGGCTAAGAAGGTTGCACTAAGGCAAGATAGTGTGCATTCAACTCCATTCACAGGGTGGCAGGCCACTTTATCATTTGGATGTTTTGGTCGCGAGTAGCCTGGTTAACTCTAAAGGCTTACTCTTTCTCAGAAAAGATACCCTCCCAGTTAAAGATAAAGAGACAGCAGCTTGGCAAATTGCTGCAAGGAAACCATTGAAGAAAGTGCTGTTTTTCTTGTATTTACACCATATATCAGCTTGAAATGTTCAGTTGTATTCTCAGCAAGCAATCACTGAACATCCAGATATTTCCAGCTAGGTTAAACCAGGTTAAAATGGCTCATACACACACTTCTACTCTGATGCTGCACCCAGTTCATACTCTGCAGTCTTAAAGGCATGGAAAGATAGAGCAATGTTTTCTAAATTCAGTATAAAAGTTGGCATACTTGCAAGATTGAAACGTGACAAGATTTATCTTTTGGAGAAACGCTATATTACGAGAATAGGGCAGCCAGAAGCCAACCAAGGTTGTGAACTACACAGCCTCAGCGTCAGCGAGTTTTTTCTGTCACAGTTAAACATCTGCTTGCTACTTGTTGATGTCCATAAAGATTTGTCAAATCACCCTTAATCACCGAGCAGTTGTATTAAAAGTTTCTTCAGTCATATTTTTTCATTGCACTTTTCTTAAAATTAAGTTTGGACCCGATCTCGTGCCTCGTCTCGTCTTGTGAGTTGAGTCTCAATTGGTACAGTGAAACAGGAAATACAGAATGTATTATTCCTAGACATTAGTGTTTCGGGGCGTCGACTTTTGTGGTTTTCCTGTTGGTCTCGTTGCAGAGGCTTTCAGAAAAATTATGTTACATTTTTTTTTTTTGTTATCTAGTTGAGCAGACTGAAAGATTAGGCTGAAATAAGAATACACTTGGACCAGTATATTAAAACAGCATGCTTAATAAGATGCACTGAACAATGAAATATGGTTATAAAATCACATCTTTTATATGGTCAGATGTGGCCAAGCTACACTTCTGTTTTTTATGGCAATATAATGATATGTTTGATTAGTTAAATCGGCCGGAAAGGAAAATACGTACCGATATTGGGTGAACGAAAATAAATTTCTGGGGATCACAATAGATGGAAATATGAGCTGGAAACGTCATATTCCAAATATACAACATAAGGTGGCCAGAAATATTTCAGTATTGAACAGAAATCACTCCACACTCTTTATTGCTCTCTGGTTCTACCATATCTTACTTATTTTGTGGAAATATGGGGTAATAACTATAAAAGCAATCTTCATTCGCTAAATGTACTGCAAAAAAGGTCAGTAAGGATAATTCATAATGCCGCCTACAGAGAACATACTAACTCCTTATTTCTAAAATCACAAATACTTCAACTTGCTGATATAGTTCATCTTCAAACAGCTAAAATAATGCATAAGGCTAAAAATAACCAATTACCTAAAAATGTCATCCAATACTTCTCTACAAGAGAGGAGAAATATGATCTCAGGGAAGAACTACATTTGAAACACTTATATGCTAGGACTACGTTAAAAAGCCATAGCATTTCAGTATGTGGAATCAAACTATGGAATGGATTGAGTAAGACCCTAAAACAATGCACAACGATGAGCCAATTCAAGAAAAAATACAAGCAGTTAATGTTTGCTAAATACAAGGATGTGCTATATATATATCACTATATTGACACTTACTATGGTACCCATTATGTCATTGTATGGTCATATCACCTTGTACTTCGGAACGAGGTGCATTATTAAAAAAAAAACTAACGAAAAAAAACTGTATTATGGAAAGCAGGAAGTGAACAAATGTAACAGTTACTGATTGTAAAAGTACCAGATGGAGGGGTAGGATTTAATAAGCTTTGCTTCTTCCTACTCCTTTTGGACACGTGGAACTGTGAACTGATTATGTGATGCATTCAATTGCAATCTGATGCATGTTCAAATGAAATAAAACCATTACCATTACCATATTGCAGTTATGCAGTTGACCTGAAAACATGAGAATGGATCATAGCATCAGACTCCAGAGGAAAGAAGTTAAGATCACCCAAGTGGCAGGCATCATATCAGATCGTATTCCATTGTCATACAGAAGGTTGCTTTGAGGGCAAAGTGGACAATCAGAGGTCAGCACAAATGGATTTCTGTTATACCTGACTGACTTGACTGACTAAAGCCACACGGGTCACTTGGTGGGTCTCTCAGGCAACAAATATATTTTCACACTATATTTTGTCACACTGCTTCAGCAAGAGCCATCCTTAGACTGTGTTCTCAAGTGACAGTATTGGTCAAGTTCAAGGGGGGTACATTTCCTTTGGTACAGATTTGTCAGTTTTTGTTTTGTTTTTGTTTGTTTGTGTGCAACATCTTGGAAATGTCACATATCTCTCTATATATGTACATATATATATATTGCATATCGGAAAACCTTTGCAATGTTTTCCAATGTAAAGAAATTGGATGTGTGTATGCAAGGTCAGACACAATAATGTCAAAACAGGCATCCAAACTGCATTGCACTTTACATTGCAAAGCTTAAAAAAAGAAAATGGAAAATACTATTGTCTTCTGTTTATACTGCTAAAAATCAAACAACACTATTAGCATTTCAGATTTTAAAAGTTCTGGCTTCATACATCCGTTCATATTCTACCACTTACTATAGACTGGTCCAGGCAGGTGCTGGACCCTATCCTAGCTGACGTTGGTTGATAGCAGACTACACCCTGGAAAGGCCTCCAGTCAATCACATGACAATTACATAGATCAGCCGTCCCCAACCACTTGCAATAGAAAAATCAATAGACAAACCTTCTACAGAAATCATTCAGACTGTACATAGGCCACATGACAGACATAAAATACAAGAATTAAATAATAAAAGAAAAGCTGTTGCTTTCATAGGAGCGGAGCCTTTAATATGCTCTGAATACTGTGACCTGGAAATTATGTGTTGTACTTGTACTTGTATGTTGTAATTATGTATGTCAAACTATGTCTCATGGGCCAAATGCGGCTTGCCATCCATTTTTAACTGGCTCATATCAAAGTCTTGAACAAGGCAGAGTCTCCGCATTCAAAATGATCGCAGAATAAAACTCTGCAGGTTAACCAAAAATGGCGGAACCAAAGAGACTCAAGATTACAAGCGAGAACTACACATGGTTATTTTTATTTGAAGCTGAATCTGTGTCCGAAATTACTCCTCTTCAGGCGGAAGGTTTGCTTTTTTTGTTAATTTTTTGCTTATTTTTTTTTTTGTCAGTGTGCGACAGATATACTGTACACCCATACGTCACGGAAAGGCGTACTTTGGTACTCACAGGTGTGAACAAACTGAATTCACTGCAGACTCCTAAATGTAAATCAATGTTTATAGTAGCGAACAGAGGGTTTCCATTTGGAATCATGAAGAAGAAGAAGCCTATTAGAACCGTGCAAGGTACACAAATATGGACTGGATTGATTACATATACTTCAATCTGCAGTAATGTACATTACTTGTGGCCATAGGTGCTTTGGCTGGTCTCCCATTCTCAAGTACCACCATCATTTACAACCAAATGTAGTCAATTGATGGAATGCACACTTTAAATTGAAATAGATCCCAGCATATGACATTGCTCCAGACGTACAGTACCCTACCATCACAGTTCTGCACAGGGACATCCCTACTTATGCGCAGTATATGCTCTATGTGTTGAGCCCTGCGATCCATGGGGGACTCCATTTTACACAGGACGACAATTGGATCAGGAACAAGCAAAATAAAAAGGTCAAAAAGAGAGGATTCTCATGCTTCATTGTAAGGTGGGTATGCAGTAGAAATAAAAATTGTGATACAGTCATTTTATAAAGGTGGGTGCTCCAAATCAAATTCTGCTTAAAGCTCCAATTTGGCCAGGGATGGCCCTGCTTCTGCATCAAAAAAAGTTGCTGTAATGTGCTTGTAATATGTTGCTGCTTAATGTATCTTTAAAGACTCCCTGGAGCTGACTGACGTGTGGTGTGTAATACCGGCTGGTTCTCATACTAATGGCTGTGTGTAAGAGCGTCCGTGCCCAGTCAACTATTAAACCAAAAGCTCACAGAATGATGTTGCTTGCTAGATCTGTATGACCCTTTGCATATACTCAAGACGGTTTTATAGCTTCATTGACCATTTAACAGCCACGCATGACCAAGTGCAAGATTTGAAAGTGGCATTGCTGGGTAATTTTGCATGAATTTGTTCACTGTGTAACTGCATGGATTATACTGAGATTATTGATGTATTATACTGATTTTTGTCATGTCTAAATCAATTCGCCGACAGGGGTGTCCAAACTTTTTCCATATTGAACAATCAACAATGCAAGGGCCCCGGAGTTTATGCTAAAAACATGTTGCTATATATATTTTACATAGCTAGACAAGAGTTATTTTGTAGCAACAGTTCAGATTTTTACAGACTTTACATTGTGCATTTTTCCTATTATTCTATTATTCCTATGCTTTTTTTATTTAATTTACATTTGTACAATGTTCCACAGGCCAATAATGAACCTTGAGCCGGAAATGGCACCCAAGCTGCACTTTAGACAACCCTGGCCGAACACATACACCCATAGATACCACTATGTCATTATTTGTTCCATTACTTGTTACTATCATGTAATGCATCACTCTCCTTTTAAGCAAAACGTGCAAAAATGGGGACAGTTTTAAGAGACGCTCAAACCCGCACACAGCAAGCAAAGCCCGTAGGAAGAAAATTGGTATGTAAATTATTTTCTAAGTGCAAGCAGGAAAAACATTCAGGTCGCAAGGGTAAGACAGAGGAGTGTGTGACGCAAGTTTAAAAATACATGGCAGCAGACGATATACTACTTTAACTGTACATGCTGGTTCTCCCGACCACTGGACGCATGGTGGCAGCATACAAAGCATATCCAACATTACTGCAGATAATGCATCATAGTAAGTACTGTTTTTTTTTATTTTTATTCTGGTGACTCAAATTAATTAATCCGTTCATTTTCTCCCGTTTATCCTCACAAGAGTTGTAGGAGTGTTGGAGCCTATCCCAGCTGTCTTCAGGCGAGAGGACTGGACTGAACTGGTCACCAGCCAATCACAGTGCACATATAGACAAACAACCATTCACACTCACATTCATACCTATGGACAATTTGGAGTCACTAATTAACCTAGCATGTTTTTGGAATGTGGGAGGAAACCAGAGTACCCACGCATGCAAGGGGAGAACATGCAAACTCCACATAGAGATGGCCGAGGGTGGAATTGAACTCGAGTCTCCTAGCTGTGAGGCCTGTGTGCTAACCGCTCAACCACCGTGCAGCCCCACTCAAATGAATAATATTACATAATTGCTTATTGTTTGTGTTAGTCTTTCGTCTGCTTTTCATGTTATTATGTCAAAAACTACAATGTTATTGATATAAAACATAACACACAAACACAACTGTGTTTCACTGTGTTATTATTATGTTGAAGAAATTGTAATATTGAGTTACCCCTAATTGGGAAATAATTGATAAACATATTGACATGCAAATAGGATTTGCTAATCCCATAACCCTAGAAATATATTAAAATTTTATAGATATGTTGTTCCAAATCACATGTTAATGCCATTCAAGAGTTTTTGCTGTGATATTAGCCGAGCTAACACTCTGCACCGTAGGCTACGTTCACACTGCTTCAAACTGCTTGACAGCATTAGTGTCATATTTGGTTTAGTGTTTGATGGTGGCTAAGATAGTTTCTTTTCCTCGTCCACGACAAAAGACTACAATAAGGGCCTCATATGACATCTAGGTATCTGATTTCAAATGTTAGATTAAACACTATTGATCATCATTTATTATTGTGTCATATTGAGATCCAACTTATAAAACCTTTGTAAAGCCTGTGGCCTGAATGATGTTAATCAGGCTGCAGGTTTTTTTGTGTTGATTAATTTCTCAATGGTTTATTGGGGCCTTGGTATTCTGTGTGTATGAGAGTGGTGTCGCACAATCCTTGACTAATGTATGCTCTGCGTTGAGGTGCTACTTTAAGGCTGAAGTGCTTCAGTGAAACAAAAAGTCTTTCCTGCAAAATGTGCAAACTACTTTATGTCTGTCAATTCTTTGATTCTTGTGTATTTGTCTCGTTTTGGTTTTTTTTGTTTGTTTGTTTTTTTGCACTGAAACTTTCCAGCGAGATGGGCCAATATGTAGTTTAGAGTCATCCATCTTGATTGATTTCGTTCGGCTGCCAGATTGAGTTGGAGCACCAATCTGTGACAGTGTGGGGATCTTCTATCACCGTGCATGTGTTTCATTACAAAAAAATGTAATACATTTCATCATCTGAATTAACACATTGATTTTGGCAGCCTTGCTGGAATTACTACAGTTTTTTAGATAAATGTATTTTATAAAGTTGGAAGACTTTGGAGTAGGCGCACACGATTCTGGAAAATGAATTTCTTGCTTTGATTTGAGATTGTGAGTTTCTGGAATTTGTTTTTTGACCATGTATTAACCGGCATGCACACCCACAAGTTCAGGGCCACATACTTACAGTTTAAAGTATGACACTATTTTGTTATTATTGTCATTATTCCTCCTCCTTTTTTGAGCTACCACCTTATTGTGGTAGAGTTGGTATGTCCCAATGACCTTAGGGCAAGAGTCAACAAGCCGTAGAACTGAATGTGGTTCCTTTTGTAAATCAAATATTTTTTAGAAGAAGCCATCTATGTCAACCTGGTAAGGCCGTCACCAGTTTTATGTCATCACCTATTGCCTGCTTACACAACGTCAGGAAAAGTGGTCACTAATGAGTTGTTTGGCCAACAGTCAGGCAAACAACCTTGTTATATGGGAAGGTCGTTCGTCAGCCACAACAGGCCACAATAACAACAAATCTCCACCCCCGCCACCCACAGGGGGCACACCCGCCGAAGACATAAAAAGGGTAACTCCAAATTTTAGGCTGAAGAAGCCTTTTGGATGAAAAACAGACAAGAAGAATCTAGTTGCCTCTATTCAACCCTTGTGCATCATCATGACCTGGATGGCTGAGAATAGATGTATAGATTAATGACGACCCACGACTCCAAGCATCAAATGTGATCTATTTATATTTTGAATTGTGCTCCATCTAAGTCTTTAAAGGGGAAATGCACCTTTTTGGAATTTTGCCCATCACTGGCAATCCTTATGTGAAACATGAACATATATTAACACCAGAAAACATGTTCATTTGAGCTATCTTACAATGCTGTCATTGGGATACACCGACTATCTGGGTCATATAAACTTGTTTTCTCACACTAGAATGCACAGAAAAGGGAATACATGTGTTCATGTTTCACATGGGAAAAAATTTTAAAATAGTGCAGTTCCTTTTTAATCCGTAAATTAAAACATTGTGCTTAATGTCAAAGCAGCCATGCTGTAAACCTGCTCCAACACCCATTCAAAGGACGCCATCTTCAACACAGCAAAATCACCAGAAAAAATAATCAGAAGGTTGTTAGAACAAAATGTAGATATAATGAATATAGCGTTATATATCACCCTTATATCCATTTGCTTAGACAATAGAAAGTGTTTGAATGTGCTGAAGAAGGAAGGTTCCCGTGACCCTGATCAGAAACCCCCATCGGTCCTGGAGGTGCCTGGATGCGCCAACAGCAACCCTGCAGATGTTCATGTTAATCCTGCAAGAATGTGTCAAGATAAGAACTCATAAAACAATAAAAGTAATTACTCTCACATATACACACACATAGACAAGCAAATACAGCTCGTGCAACTGCCCCCCCCCCCATCTTAGAGTTGCACGACTATATAGTAGGGACCCCCGAAAGAGAATAAAAAGAGAGGAGTGTGAACTGCATATTCAGAGTGGAGCGGCATGTCACTGGGTATGTGGTTCCACTCTCCTCGCTGCGAGTAACTTTGAATATTGTTATCTGTCTCTTCTGTATTTCTGTATTTTAGTGTTTTTAAAAGTGTCACAGGAGTTTGAACCTGACAAAGGTCAACTGAGCTAAAAATTTAAAATCCCTTCAGTAGAGCACAGAAAAAAATGACGATGCAAAACCAAAGATTCATGAAAAACTTACAAGACGAATTGTTTATACTTACACATTGGAACCTGGATTAGAGTCATTAATTAGTTTCAGAAGTCCCACACTAACTGAAACCAATGCCAATTGAATAAAATTTTCCCGTAAGAAATGAATGAAACAAACAAATGAACATGTAAGGTTACTTTTACCTTCTTTGAAGGCGTGATTCTTGATGTGACCGTTCCCAAAAACACCTCAAAACAACATATACAATATATAACACTGTTCAAATTACTATCTGTACTACATTCAATTAAATAGAAAGATTCGTCAAGATTATTGACTGTTCATGGGTTAGTAAGAGGATAATTTTGCAGCGGATCAAGTAATTATTGCAACGCCAAAAGTGCTCGTATCTGCTCTCTTATTATTAAATAGACGCGTTACTGAGAGGGAATGCTAGTCTCTGCTGCTCTCCTGACTGCACAAAGCATTTTGCTGCAGCAAATGTCATGAAAGTTCAACTTTTCCAGCATGCAGACGTTGCCATGATCACTGCCACCATGGCAACCACAAAAATCATAAGAGCAGGAATACAGGAGCTGATTTCTGGTTTACAATTTTCCATAAAAGTGCTTTAGAGGTCTTCACGAAGAGCACGGGGAGATAAATGGGCTGCACTTATGATGAGAACATCTCAGGTCAGTGGACACAAAACAAAGTGGAGGAACATCAGTTTGAAAGTGTAATGAACCAGCCAGCGACAATAAACATGTAAGCCGCATAAAAAGTAATGATATTATCTGTGTTATTAAGTGTACTAATTATATTGTCAATGCTTAGTCATTATAATGTATTAGGGTATTTATTACTAATCCTTGTTAATGTTTGTTCACACGCTACTTCCTTTTTACAGGGAAGGACACTGCAAGAGCTCGGATTTTGCTACCAGAGTTTAAAACTTTCGATCATAACTTGTGACAGCAACTCTAGAAAAGAGTGCTGACAGTTTTGCCTTCATTTGGACAAGCGAGAGGACAGTACTCACTATAGCGAACTAGATGAACTAGAGGAAATGGATGTTGTTTCTACGGCGCAACAAGTGGTTGCTTTTCTACAATCAAAAGAGCGAGATGTTGACATCCAATCCACCAGAGGCCAGAGACCAAAAACCATCAAGGATCTGGAAGAACACTAAAGATTATTCCAATGTGGAAAAGGAACGTGGCTCAAACATCCTCAGTGTGCTCCAATAAAATACCTTTTACTTTATAAATCACAAAAAATTGGAATTCAAAACAAAAATCAATGATGTGTTATGACATTTACTCTTATTAGTTATTATGTTGTTATTACACGGAGGAACAATACAACAATAGCCTTAATAACGGCAACAGTTTGTCAATTACAAACAGTTGATTTTTCAGAGTCTTGAATGGGTCATGTTATGTTTACCTTTTTATTATTTGTGTGAAAAATCATCATTACATCCCTATAAGGTTACATTAAAATACAATTTATGGATTGAAAAATCACATGTGGAATACAGGAAGTAAATAAATGTAATACATATATTGTAATTGTCACAGATTGAGAGAGGGAGGGTAGAATTTAAGATTTTGATTTTAGGATTAGGATGTGGAACTGGTAATTTAATTGTGTTATGTATTCCATTGTAACTTGATGCATGTTTAAATAAGATTACAATACAATTTCCATGGTTCACTTACAGTATGTTGGCCTCAATGTCCGTTGACTTTGTTTGTTTTGGGGTTGTTTTCGTGTCAGGTCTCCCACATAGCACTGAAGCTGCAGAACTATCCGCCTGTCACTGTCGAGTTGGAAAATGTGTGAACATGATTACATGAAAAGTGATAAATGGGTGGAAAACACTGCAACATTCTTAGCAACACACACATACAATTGTGTGTAAATTGCTCCACTTTTAAAAAATAACTTTTTTTTTATTGCATGCATGATGATGTAATCTGCACACATACACAAATGGATTATAAAGCCATGCACCGAAGATTCACTTTCCTTCTAGCAGACCTTCAGTGTCAGATCTTCTGACCATGAGGCTTACTGTATATTGTAACCGTGACAGCACATCACTGCTCAAATACTGTACATTCAATATTTCTTTTCATTAAAACTTCCAAGCCCAGCACATTGTATGAAGCAACATACTAGGATGCTCGGCCATGACCTACAAGAACTAGAAACGGAAGAAAACAATGTTGGTCAACCTTGCAGATAGCTATAAAAGCTTGAAGGTAAACTTTCTACAATATTTTAGAGTGAATGTGTGGAAATATTTTTAGATCCATAAGCAACTTATATGTTAACAAAGAAGCAGTTATGCTTAAAATGCATCTTTTCATAAAAAGCTTATTTTCTACATGGGCAACTGACAATTTCCTGAAGCTTACATTTTTTGTACAACGGAAAAAAACACATCCAACAAAAAGCAAAATTTTTTTTGCTGTTGTAGGAAATAAAACAATAAAACATAAATAAGACAAAAACTGTCTTTCTGTGATGAACCAAGCGTTGTGTTTTAAAAGGCAGTCTGCATTCATTGGTCCACATTACATCCATTCCTCAGGACAGACTTCAACTTGTGACCCCCTCTATTAGCCCTTGTGCACCTGGACTGGTGATTAGAGGAACATTAGAAAATTAAAGGCAAATTGCATTACAAGAGAAACAGATGGAGGAGCTGCTAAGGACCCAACATTCAGGACACAGAACCTGCTGATGCTTGGACTTTTCACCCTCTCATCAGTCAATGTATGAAGCTAAATGTCACCCTCAGGTAGCAATCACTCAGGCCGTAAAGTCTGATTAAAAGATAATGCCTGGAAGTTGTGCCAGAATGGTTTAACCTGGACATTTTGTGTGTTCTATGTAACAACATAATGTTGCCTTCACTAGCTCTAAACACAACACACAAGTCAACTTCTGTTCTCATGCATTTTCCAAGAGTTAAGAAAAGAAAAGAAAAGAACGGGTCGGTTTTGATCCATGTATTAAATCAGCTATAAAATACACTAAAAACAATAAGTTACCATCAAATTTGCTTCTCATCTCTTGGTTACCTTCTTATGCTTCCTCATCCATGAAAATGTTGGTTTTAATACTTTTGCTGTGGGCATGTAGGCCTTTTTTTTGTCACTATACCCCTTGATTTCAATTTCCGAAAATAGTAAAATGAACCTCAAAAGAATCCTATTAATAAATTGAAGGTTCTTTTGTTACCTGGCTATTACTGAGGGCTGTATAACATATCTATTAAATCAATTAGTTTTATTTATTTTCAAATTTTAGTATTAATCACTAAAGAAACATCTATGGTGTTCGGATGAATTTTGACCCATATATATTAATGTTAAGAAAAGGTAGAAAAAGTTATTGTTTTCAGCAACAAAATGAGAATCCCCTGAAGCTTACATGATGAGAAGAGGAGCTGGTTGCTAATTGTACACTTATGAGTTTTGGCTCAAAATATTGCTTTATAGTCATGTTATTATAACCGACCCTAACAATACAGTGGTCATAATTTCAACCAGACCATTTTAAAATGTAGTAAACATTATTTTTTTGGGTTTTATTTTGTTGAAATAGAGTTTCCTGACCAAGTCAAAAAGCCTTGATGCAATAAACAAATCTTATGTGATTCTTTTTATGCATTAAAATGTAAAACAGGTCAGTGCCGACCCTAACACAAGAGGGTTAAAAATATAAAGTAGGGATTCCCAACCATTCATTCCCGTCTTCATTGGGTTGCAAGGTCTTTGCAACAAATTTTAAAAATAGTGTAATTTAGTGACCTACGTATGTTCCTGAACGGACTTTCATTCAGTGCTACAGTGTTTGCTTGCAACGCCATCACAAGGTGACGACTTGGTTAAACATGAGTGGGAGGGAAAGGGCATCGAGTGTGCAATTAACTGTCTGACACAGCGAGATTGACACATAGACATTTTTTTAATACTGAATAAAAATGAATATGTGCTCATGGAAAGCCAAAGTATCCCGTGTCTCCATGTTTCCTCTACTGGATTTCCCATCATGACGGTGCGATGGTGAACAGGTCTTGCTGTCTTGCTGTCTTTTATTCTTTTGATTAGCCGTCTTGACCCGAAAAGTCATCAAAAAGTTCAATTAGCACATCAAGTATGAATGTTTTGGTAATGGTCGTCAATGGTTTTCTGTTCCTTACTACTGCTGAAGAACCTGCAAAGCTCTCCAAATCCCAGCCAGCTTGTTGGCTCCATAGGAGTTGCAAATGGCGAGCTTGCCCTAGTAACTCTCGGCATGCCTTCTCTTTCTTTCCTTTTTCTTCTCCTTCTTCCTTCTTCTTCGGGATACCAGTAAATGCAAATGTAGCATGATGTGCCCTTTATATTTGACAGTTTCATCGATTACGTTTTTATCACTGCCTATTAGACACGCCGCCAAACCTCTCCATGAAGGCGAATTCATGTGTCCATTCCTGCTGAAATGTAAGGTGCTCCTCATCTTTCTTTCCTGTTTGCGCAGAATTAGGCGGGAAGTTCACGTCTTGACCTCTAAATGACACGGTATGCTTCCACGCTGGCCAATTATAATATATAGTCTGACCCGGAAATAGTCCGCATTTAGAAAATGAATACACAGACTTAAATTATTCATAATGTTTTATATTTTTAATGTTGTGATTTCTGCAGCATTTGAGTTTAAAATTTAATTAAAAACAGAAAAGATTATAAAAAACAATATATTGGGCTCTAATTTCGTGGCGCAGCATGATGCAGCTCACGCAGTGGTAATTTGGCCCAGTGCACCGACCAATTTGGTAATTTGGTAGACTGGAGTGCACCGAGATGGGTGTGGCGGCGCACCAGGGGCGGTGTCCACATTTTCAGCTTGGTGCAATGATAATTTTGTGGAGACCGCTCACCAGCTCAGACCTGGTCTATTTTTGGCGCAGGCGAAGCGTAAATTGTAAATAAAAACAAAAAAAATGTATGACAAACTCTGGCACTTGGCCATTCACCATTTTCAAAGCTTTTCTAGACACCACATGAGACTGTAAAAAACACATCCAATAAACGCAAAAAAAAATGTGGCACAAAAAATGTCAAAAGTATCTTTCACATAAAGTCCAAAATTATAGGCTTTCAAAAAAAATATAGCTGATACCCCTTTCAACCTTTCCCCCCCCTGTATTTTCCACACCTGGTGTGAATACAATGACATCCTCATTCACTGCACATTTACGCCACAAGTGTGACCTGTAGCTGTGATGAACAATCTGTTTCAGCTGAACATGAGAGACACATTCCAAAGAGAAAAATCCAAGTTATAATTCAACGCTCTCTTTGACCTTAAATCCATTGTTCCCATTAGGATTTCTTCAACAGATGTTTATTTCATGTATTTTTCACTGCACTCACATAGCTGCTGAAACTAGGTTATACATTGGCAGGTGGTGCCTACAGTGTTCTAAATGTAATCATTAGGGATGAGTCGGAAAACTTTTTATCACGAGTATCTGTTACGGATAATGCGTTTTTGCCGGATAAGAGTACGAGTACATCTTAGAGTTATCCGTATTCGTGTTCAAAGAAAATGCTCATGATGTACAGTATTCACTCTTCACACAGTCAGACAGTGACCGCATCTCCCAAGACCAACGTAGTATATTCCGTAACACGTGCAGTGCAAACAACTCTTTTAAAGCCTTCCCATAATGCATTGTGTCTGAGAAATGCGTTCATTGGTGCAGTGCAATGACATGAGCCCTTGTACATATCTGAGTTTTCCTCAAAATATAGTGGGTGTGATTTTTTGCACGGGAATTTACAGCAATCGATGCATTGTTGCAGCTCTAATGAGACATTTAGTATTTACTGAGTCTGGAAAATGTATTGAATTTTGAAACCCATTATGTCATTATATGGTCATTTCACCTTGTACTTCACCAGTACTTTGTACTGAAAAAAATAAAATAATAATTAAAAAAATAAAAAATAATAAAATATAAAATAATATAATAATAAATAATAATAAATTTAAAAAATGAACAAAATAAAACATAAATAAATAAAAGTACCAGATGGAGGGCTAGGATCTAATAAGCTTTGCTTCTTCCTACTCCTTTTGGACATGTGGAACTGTGAACTGATTATGTGATGCATTCAATTGTAATCTGATGCATGTTCAAATGAAATAAAACCATTACCATTACCAAATGTAAAATCTGTTAGAACCCTGGTGGTTATTTCCCCAAATCCCCACACAAAAAGTGATATGCAGTAACACTAGTAAACAATAGAGTATTTAGTGGTTTTAGGTCAGATGCGCTAATTTTATGCACTCTGTCAATGTGTATGCCAAGGAAGAAACCATTATTATTTTTTTGTATAGAGTCAGTGGATTCAGATTCAGCTTTTCTCTGAGAATTATGATTCCCAAAAGATGGATAAAATGTCTTCCCCCCTACGTTCTCTAGTTGTTGTCAACCACATTGTAATACACAATCCCAATACCTGCAGGACCGGAAACTGCCGCTATTTACAGCCTCAAATTTACAGCCAGATTAGCCTATTAACAGTGCAACTAATTCCCAAATGTCTCGTCTGAATACTTCACTTTTTGCTGCACTGTTCCTCTAAAGCACCGTATTATGCGATTATTCTATTCTACCACTGTTTGACTTGTTTAGTCTTACTGGATTTTTGCCCTTTATTAAGTAGTATTGTTTTTATTGTTAGCGTGCACATTCATCATTCCACTATTTTCAGCATATATTCACCATGCACAGAACCATTGTATTCAAGTATTAAGTCTGGCTGTTCCACAGAACCTTCTAATAGCCAATTTCATGCAAGGTTGGTGAAGACAAAAGCGGAGAGTTATAGGAGAAGAGAGAAAATAGCTCACTTCCACACCTAGGGGATCTTTTCTAAAAAGTGAACAGGGATAACGATGGAAAGCGGTAGAGTTGTGCGACAGAAGCAGGGGATCCATGTAATGTGGCGCTAAAATAAACTTACTACAAGGCAGAGACGTGGCCACAGAGACAAAAAGAGACAAAGGAAACTGATTTGACAATCTTATTTGTGTAGGCGCATGTTCTTGCGTTGCTGAGGACCGTTGATGTTTGAAATTTTTACATCAAAGAACAAAGCACTGCAGTTCCTTCTATGACGAGTACACCTGCTACACCCATTATCCTCTTTACATATGTCATACGTCTCAGCGCAGAACAGAGAAAATACTGTCAAGGGAACTTACAAAAGGATTTCCTTCCATAAACGTGGAAAATGAAAGAGACGTTTTACAAGAGCCACTTAAAACAAGCTTTTAACTTTTTCACCCTGACATCCAACCTGTCTGTCTGATACCGATAAAGGTAACTTTTTAGTAGCGCTAAAAAGGAGGACTTTTCTGATCTAATCCAAGAGCCCGACTCAAAGATTCTGATCAGACGTGATTTGTGAATGAACTCAAAGATTGCTCCTTCACTCTTTTAAAAGGGGACCTTTTTTGGCCCTTTGTATCGAGTTGTGGACTCTTATTGATCAGCTACACGCGATAACCAGCACAGAAAGCTTTCTATTACTTCCAGAATCTGCACCTATTCAGCTGTATTTTGGGGGATGGCGTGCTTCCTGTGAAAATGGTGTGTTTTAATGTATTCCCACCCATGGCCCAACTACAGGCATGCCCACTCCGCTCTGGTTGGTCACACTCCCGAGTGCTTCAAAAGACTTCAAAAGACCCAATGTTATAGGAGTTGACAATAAATGTTGAGTTATATGTATTTTTAACACACAGCCATATGTGTTTCGACCCTGGATCCGATCTGGAAGTAGAGACTGGACACACTGTGGTGACCCTGCAAATAGAAAGAAACTGTAAAACAACTGTAAAATGTAATCCAGAAAGACAACAAGAAAACAAAGAAGTATAAACAAAAACTGATCCGCAACATTTGCTTGAAAAAAAAGGAAAGAACATCAAAATCACAATACGGAACCCAAAGATTGGTAAAGAACTGAATAACAAGCTGGTATTTTCCAGGTGTGCACACAGTGCTTTTCCACTAAATGGCACCATTTGCTGAATGTGCCCACCTGTCTTTTTGTTCTGCTCCCAGCTGCAGAGCAACACACAGGAAATCAAAAAGTAAAAGCATGACAAGGATGCAAACCATGACAGTAAAGATAAAGTCAAAGTCAAAAGTCTCACCCAATAAGGGACTGTGACAAAGCATGTGCGAACACTGACTCTTCAAATGCAGCATAATGCACAGCAGGTGTCAGTGTCTCAGCGCTAATAATATACTACACTGGGATTTAAATGAAATTAATGAGAATTATAATGGTCATAATAGTGGCAATATCAAACAAGTACGACTTTTTTCAGCTTGATGACCTGTACTGGTTTCATGCTCATACTCATCTGTAATTAATAATGGAAGAAGTTCTGCCAATATCGGTATCGGGAATGACGTGCTGGACTATGTTAGTAAAAATGCAATTTTGAGTATCTCTTACTTTTGTTGTTGTTCTAATGTAACAGTAGCCACGTTTACATGAGGAGTTTTTCTTTTCCTGAATGGAATCTTTCCGAATGACCTTTCCGAAAGCAATGGTATACATGGAAAGGAATATTCCAATCGCGTGTCTACATGCGCCGCTATAATCAACCAGAATAGTCAATAGGGCATGCCCAGTAAAGCGTAAACACCAACATCAAGTGATACCGACTTCCTTGAGTTTTTCTTTCACTTGTTGGAATAACTCCGTATTGCCAGTTTTTCGTTTGTCCAGTTTTGAAATTTAGTTTGAATCAAAAACAAACTTTCCGCAGCAGTCCAGTGCCGATTGCTCGCCACCATTTTTTTTTTAACGGAAGAACGTCTCGAGCTGCGTGTTACGTCATATCTCAGCATTCGCTGAAAGAACGCACCCGGGAACAGGAAAAGATAAAGTTCAATCTTGCTAAGATTTTATAATTAAGCTCTGCACATGTTTTATATAGATATGTATTTTCTTTTTTTAATAAAACTGGACTTGTGAATGGCGTATAGAAGGGTTTAGATTCTGTTCCACAGATGGCGCTAATGCACGTGAAAGCTGCTTGCCAACCGCCAATAAACAACAGAAGAAGAAAAACACCACGAAGAAGAACGCAGTCTGACAACTTTCCAATTGAGCGGGTACAAGATACCTCAATCGGATTGGGGAAAGGAATATTCCACCCCTGGGAATCCAATTATATATTCATTCGAAGTGGCACTTTTCTTTCGGAATGAGGTGTATACAAAGGTTAGATTATTTCCGTTCTTTCCGTTTCTTTCCAAATAACCCGAATGGACTTGGAATATTTCGGTCCATGTATACGTGGCTAATGATAACATTTCTGTGTCAGAAGAGTGATGTAAGAGTACATATTCAGAAACACACAAAAAGCACGTATCTTATTGAAAAGACGTCAAGTTTGAAAAGCCACCTCACTTGCATTGCTCACACTGCCCACGGAACTGTGCTGTATGACAAGTGTTAGTTAGCATGGAAAGGAAGGCCAGCATGACTGATGTAGGTGACTGTACTTAGCCAGAAATAGACCGCCTGTTGACAGTCAACACTGCAAATGTGTCCTTTCCAAACTCTGCGCTGGCTGGATCCTGATTCCATATTTGACTTGGACTATAGGTATAGGATGCCTTCCAATGAAATTTACCAAACAAATCCATTTTGTAAAACACATGAATCACATGTAGCTTAACGTATACGTGCTGAAGATGAGTGGTAATGACGAGAGGAGCTTCTGAACAAACTGCTGATTTTACTGTGCTTGATAATGTAGTCAAACTGAAATAATGCGGTAATATATTAATATGCCATTTGTTGTTTGATAACAATCCCAGCTATAACCATTCATTCATTCATTCAATTTCTGTGCTTAACCTCACGAGGGTCATTGGAGTTGCTGGAGCCTATCCCAGCTGTCTTTGGGCGAGAGACGGTGCACACCCTGGACTGGTCGACAGCCAATCACAGGGCACATATAGACAAACAACCATTCACACTCACATTCATACCTATGGACAATTTGGAGTTGCCAATTAACCTAGCATGTTTTTGGAATGTGGGAGGAAACCGGAGTACCCGGAAAAAAACAAGCAAACTCCACACAGAGAAGGCCAAAGGTGGAATTGAATTCAGGTCTCCTAGCTGTGAGGCCTGCGCGCTAACCACTCATCCGCCGTGCAGCCCGCTATAACCATAAAATGTAACCCTGCAAACACTCACGAACATTAGCTTGGTCTACCATTATATTCCCGTTGTCTAAAAATGTAACATGATCATATACAAACACAATTATATGACGAGATTTACAAACCGTTATTTGTTATTTTCCCCAAGCTCCGCAGTGTTTACATGATTCAACTGAAACTTGTTTCAATATTATGTCTAAGGCAATTATTATTATCGATGTTATTGTTATATTTGATGGGATTTTTTACATTTTCACCCACCTAATTTATCGGTATTATTTCTTTGTGGATTAACAACTAACCCTTAATTGAAACATGTTCTGAATAATACCTTATTATAAAATAAATAAAGATGGCACAAGGACACCACTGTATCTGTTTACCCAGCTACATTATTTGTATCCTGGTCTGTACTCAGAGTGTAAGGGGCATAAACTTGAAGTAGGTGTGGTTATCGTCCAGTCTGAAAGTCCGAAATCGGCACGGTTGTGCATATAATATAACATGATATACAAGCAGAAAGAGTTAGCCAATGCGGCAGTCATTTCCGCTTACTCTCACCAATGTCTGTGTACTTCCAGCTGAAAATTAACAAAATTTATGTATTGTAGGTAAGGCAATTAATAACCTAATGGAGGACAAAAATACATTTCAAAAGGAAAAAAAGCAGCCATGCTAACCGAGTTGTTGCATAAGTGACACAACGCAAGCCTGCACAGTGCTGACTTATCAAAAATAACATGTATGTTCCGAAACACGTTTACCAAGTAACTTTAAGTACAAACCCCGATAGAGGTGAGCTGAGGATAACGTGCTCATCCTTAAAAATAAATAAAGTCATGTTTCTTATCTAACATCAAATTTAATTTAATAGTCAGTTGGGTGGATTAGTGTAAAATGATACATTTGACTTAGTGGCAGAACATAATCTCTTACAATGATAGCGGTCATGGATTTTGAACATGATCACTGTATTGATGCCATCTGTTCTGAGACATAAGGCACTTGGGATTTGGAGTCATTCTATGGTAATGAATAAGAGCCATGTCTCGGCTTGACTGGGCGTCCTGATAAAATGTTGATATAGGCAGGTCCCACCGAGAACCTGTGCTAATTGGCTTTGCGGTTAGCTTTGAGGTCAATTGAGGGCCAGGTCCCTCGATCATCAGGGATGCCTGGAGCTCAGCACAATGTTGTAGCTTTGTTCCCTGGAGAACAGTGGTTTGGTGTTACTCTCCTTTGGAGAAAATTGATATGGTAGGTGCAAGGTGGGCAACGTCTATAGGAGTGTTAAATGGGACTCACATTAAATTAACAAATTAAACACAAATCTATGGCAACTCACCTAAACACATCCATTTTTCTTCATGGTTACATTGAAATTTTGATTACAGGAGGTCCTCGAGTCACGGCATTCCGGGTTTTAGCATTTTGTGGTTATATACACACTCCCATAACGTAATTATAACCTGAACTTTGGTCGGTAAACACAAGACTCGCCTGCTAACTAGTTACAGTGAATACCCTTTGTGCAGTTCAAGTGAGCTACGTTACACTCAACACTGGACTGCCGTGATCATAATTAAGGATAAAGGTCATATTGTAACGACATGGCCAATCGACAGTCCATTTTTGGAAAAAAATAAAACAGGCTACTGTCTGCAAACTCAAATGTTCTTTCTGCAAGCAGTGTTGGCACACGATTTTTTTTTTCATTGCTTACAAAAAACCCTCACCAATCGGTTGTCAATTTCAGATTTTACCGCATGACTGATTAACTACACCTGTGCTGTTCCACTTGTAATTCCCTTTCAACACTATTGTGAAGTTGACTATGTGAGATTGTGATACTTTAAACATAATACAATATAATAATAATAATAATGCAATAGCTACCATGCAAAAGCATGGTGGTAAAAATCAATATATTCATTTTATCAAGTATACATATGTGGGTGTACTTCCCATGCAAACTCATGTATTCTTTCAGCAACCACACAAGACAAGTTTACAGATAGAATTCACAAAACTCTTAAACAGTAAACACAACTGCTGTAAAAGCAATATATGGTAATATTAATATTAACAAGGAAAAGTTTCTAGTAAATCACAAAAAGTATAAAAAATTTGCAAGTGTATATTTTATTGTGCTTAGAGTATATTCAGGAATGAAACAGGTAAATAAGAGCTTTGTTTTGCTTACTTTTATGGGACTGAGGGACCACTATATTCAAACCCTTTATTTCACAGCCCTAACACTACAAGAGGAAGAGGGCTCCTGAGATATGTACAAATCAATGCTCTATTTACAGAAATACTGCATCTGTTTGCATTTTATTTGGTATTTGTTGAATGAAGTTAATGAAGAAGATGTTGAGAATTAGTAAGTATAAACTACTCTTGATTTGACTTTTTGATTGTAACCAAAAATATATTTGAATATGGAATATTTGATGAGTTAATATAACATTTTTTCCATATTAAATCACTTGCAAGTGGTGCAATATATTTGTTTTCATTTTTTTACAGTAGCAGCTTGAATATCAAAAGGCCCCAAATGTCATATAATATGGAGTTCAATGCAAATTTAAATTCCGAGTCTACCTCGGGAAGAGTTATCCATGAAAATGCAATCAGTCAGCATTTATTGTGTGTGTTTTGTATATTGTTTTAATTGCTGAAGCTGGCCTGGTATCGCTACAGTAACGTTCTGCAGTGACGCTACGCTGGTTGCTGCAGGTGAGCACCTTATTGGTTTCTCTCTGTTTGTTTTTGGTTTGGTTGCCCACCATTGCTCATCCTCATTGATTGTTGCGGTAGATGTTCCATCCACTGTTGTTGACTTCCTGCCAACCCTGTAGCTTCTCCCAGCATCAGCATTTCTGGTTTAGAGTTCAATAGCATTTATTTTCTTGTACCCATTTTTCGTGGTGCCATTTTTGTAACTCAAGATACTTTTTTTTTTAGATTTCCAGTCACTCAGCAAAGGTTTCCAGCAGACGACGACGGCACACATACTGTATTTATTTAACACGGGCACATTCCATGGTGAATTAAACTATCAGAGGCCCCCAGACCACATTTTCTTTCTTTCTTTTTTCTTATTGCAGCACATATTACGGCTGTCACATCTCAGGGATTACTATGATTTATTTATTTATTTACCTTTATAAAAAGTTGTCATCAATCCTGTGTGACAAACAGTGTAGCCAGCTCTCTCGGGCTCCATGTCAAATCAAATATATCGTTTACCTGTTCTCAGTTTCGTTTTCCTCCCCCACCCTCCCCTCACACACACACACACACACATCTATATTGCTCAGAGATACAGGAAATCTAAAATATATTTCAGCCCTTTGGTGATCTTTTCATGGCCCAGATTTGTTTCCCTTCAGCGTGCATAATTTGAAAAACAAGTTTGTAGAATGTGCTGTCATGCTTTGGAATAATCAGCTTTCATGACATATAAATGCTTAGTACATGTGGTTATCATTTGGAAGCAGTAATGGGTGGTTTGGTTCTTGTCTGGTGAGGCAGATTTACACGCAACCATGACTTTTTTTTATGTATGTACTATGTATCAGCATGATACATTAAAACAATACACAGGCTTGTATATTATATGTCATAGTTGTGTTTTTTTTTTTTTGGGGGGGGGGTATTTTGCCAACACACACTAGTTTGTGAGAGCTGTGCTCAAAGGCTCAGCTGTATTTTATCAAGAAATACACACATTCAGATATTTTTACTGATAAAAACGTGGCGGGAAATGATCTTGAGGAAAAAACAATATCATACAGAAAATGCATGCCATTCATTCATTTTCTACCGCTTATCCTCAGCAGGGTCGCAGGCATGCTGGAGCCTATCCTAGCTGTCTGTGAGGCGGGTTACACCCTGGACCGGTCGCCAGCCAATCACAGGGCACATATAGACAAGTAGCATGTTTTTGGAATGTGGGAGGAAACTGGAGAAAACCCACGCATGCACGGGGAGAACATGCAAAATCCACACAGAGATGCCCGAGGGTGCATGCTGTTCAGTGGAGAAATAATATTTATTTTTTTTTGCATTATGATAAATGAGTGCTATGGACTTGGAATGTTTAACTTATGTTGTAATACAATTGTAATCTGTTATCAAAACAAGATTTATCAATGAATAATTAGCAGGTCAACGTGAACAAATCCTTGTGTTTAGAGAAATTACTTTGATTCCTGCTAAGACAATGACGAATAATGTTGCAGATTGCTGAAGTTAGTCAATATGACTCACTTCCTTGCAAGCTGCTGCATCTCAATATCACATTCTGCTTCGGAGCTTGACAAACCAAGAGAAGCTGGAGAGGCAGATGGACTGCTAGTTCGGTCCCTTCCAAGATTTTAGAATATGCTGTTTTAACAAAAGGGGAGAAAGGGAAAAAAAAAGCTATTTGTAATGTGATCATGTTCTTTTTGTTTCCTCGGGGGTGCTTTCTGAAGAAGTGGATTTTACGATGGATATGATAGATTTGTGACAAGAATGTCTAAACAGTCAGTAAAATAATACATAAATAATTTATTGTCCAAGGGCCACACATTCACATGCTCTCTCCACGCGTGGGATTTCTTTGGATATGTCGGCTTCCTCCCACATTCCAAACACATGCATTTTAAGCTAATTAGAGACTCTAAATTGTGAGTGTGGAAGGTTGTTTGTTCATACAGTCATGGCCAAAAATATTGTCATGCCAAAGATGCTAATGTCTTTGGCCATGGCTTTGCACTGGTTCTATTCCGTACAGGCATGGCCAAATACATTGGCACCTTTAGTATGCCAGTGTTTTTGCCCGTGACTGTATGTGCACTTTGATTGGCTGGTGACCATTCCACAGTGTCCTCTGCCTCTCGCCCAAAGTCAACTGGGATAGACTCCAGTTCACCCATGATTCTAATCAGGACAGGCAGTATAGAAAATGAATGAACTAATTTCTTAGCCTGGAACTGCTTCCATTATATGTTTAAGTTTGGTTTATGTTTACGTTTCTGCACTTCTCTTGCTCAGGTCTCGTACATCGCTATGTTTGTTTACTTGAGTGATAGTACCCTGATGGCAGATACTATTTGCATTAAAAAAATTGAGCAATGTACAACATAATTATAAACAATATATAACATATTTAGGGGCGGCACGGCGGTCTAGTGGTTAGCGCGCAGACTTCACAGCTAGGAGACCAGGGTTCAATTCCATTCAATTCTGTGTGGAGTTTGCATGTTTTCACCGTGCATGCATGGGTTTTCTCCGGGTATTCCGGTTTTCCTCCCACATTCCAAAAAAAACATACTAGGTTAATTGGCGACTCCAAATTGTCCATAGGTATAAATGTGAGTGTGAATGGTTGTTTGTCTATATGTGCCCTGTGATTGGCTGGCCACCAGTCCAGGGTGTACCCCGCCTTGGTTCAAGTGTGAAGCAGCAGGGGTGAGAATCAGCATATCCAAGATGAATAATGGTAAAAAAAAATTATTAAGAAAGTCATAAACAGGTTTTCTATGCTCTAACTATAAAAATATTAACATTAAAATTTGCTTCTACTTTGCAGAAATTTACACATCACAGTTGGGTCTCGAACCAATTAACCACGGTAAACAGGGACAAATGTCAATAAAACTGCACGCTATTTCTAACAAGCTCACCCTAGGCAAGTATTAAAAGGTTTCTGGCACATCCAACTATAACTTCAAATTATTTGTAGGCTTCAAAAAAAGGCTACAGAGTAAATGAGTATGAGGACCAGGGGTTATAACCATTGCCCATGTTACCTTGTCCTCCTCATCACCTCCCGTCTATGTAACTGTCCGTCTATTGTCCCCATGGGAATCCATTTCATCACAGCTGGTAATGGTTTTCAGGTTGTCCACATAATGGCTTAACTGAGGTTGAATTGTATCTTCCCAGCATAGCATGCCCAGCATGAGTGACATGTCTTAAATCATGAATACATGCATTTGTATTGAAGTTCATATCAATCTGTGAGCTGTGATCAGATGTCGAGGTGAGGGCTGCAATTGAATCGTGATGAAGAACACGTCTATGGAGACAGCCGAGGAAAACACTAAAGGGTATGGTTAATGTTAATGTATAGTTGAAGTTATGGCCGCGGTCAATGTGCACTTTTTGGTGAAGCAAGAACTCCTTTGTAGTTTTATGTGACATATAGTGTCACCCTAAATGCAATATTAAGACTAAGGGAAACCACAAGTGTTATTATTGTGTGCTGGTAAAAGGTCAACCTGCAGAAAAAAACACTATCGACAACTGAAAAAAAATGTGTTTCATGTTTGAACCTGGCAGGATTGTTGAGCTGCACAAGCAAGGCCTCGTGCAAATACGCCATCACCGCCAGTGTTCAACACAGACAATCATTTCAAATCTTATAGAAGATATTGAGTGTGGATGGTGTGCAAAGCCAGAAGATTGAACAGGCTGTCCTTAAAGACGACGACCCAAATTAAGATCTGTATTTTTTCTGACTGCATCTGCATCTGTGAGAGAATGACTTAAAGGATTTAGCTTTAGGTGTTCGAGCATTGTCCTGATGAATGACTCCAAAGTCTCAAAAAATTTGAACCAAAACACACAACAATTATAGTATTACATGCAGAAAATGATGCAAAAACAATTACAAATGAATGGACAACTGAACCTTTAACCATTTTTTTTACTGTCACTGTACTCATAGAGGGCTGCACGGTGGTCGAGTGGTTAGCGCTCAGACCAGGGTTCAATTCCACCCTCGGCCATCTCTGTGTGGAGTTTGCATGTTCTCCCCGTGCATGCGTGGGTTTTCTCCAGGTACACCGGTTTCCTCCCACATTCCAAAAACATGCTAGGTTAATTGGCGACTCCAAATTAATTGTCCATAGGTATGAATGTGAGTGTGAATGGTTGTTTGTCTGTATGTGCCCTGTGATTGGCTGGCGACCAGTCCAGGGTGTACCCCGCCTCTTGCCCGAAGACAGCTGGGATAGGCTCCAGCAAACCCCGCGACTCTCGTGCGGAAAATGAATGAATATTTTAGCATTGACCTGATCAATGACAAAAAATTTGAACCAAAGCAAATTTTGCAGACAACAATTATCGTTTTACATGCAGAAAATGATGCAAAAACAATTACAAATGAATGGACAACTGAACTTTAACCATTTTTTTACTATTACTGTACTCATAGAGCACACATAATCATTGCATAGAGGTTTGTTAAAACTTTTAACATGCACAGTTTCAAATTCAAAAATCATTGCCACAACATGACGTACGAAATGGAGGAATAAACATTTAACAACAACACGGACATCATCTTTGAACTTTGCAACGACTTCTTTCTTGAATTCAATAGTGGTCTTCATCCTGATTGGAATGTTGCTGCCACTCGCAACCTTCTTTGGACTCATCGCGGCTTATCTAGAGTTCATCGCACTCAATGAAAAAAATGCAAGGACAGGAGTCATTAAGGCCGAGGGTCCATTGTAAGGCCACTTCACTGCCTTACAGCAGCAGTTCTCAATTATTTTTCTGTCCCCAGGGGGCTCAGGGACAGAAATGTTTTCACACTTCCGCCAGTTTTGTTACCAATGAATAAATGTGCTTTACAATTTGTGACAAGTGTATTTGATTATAGGTCTTAAGGTTTGTAGCTTTTTAGAGAAGACTGCTGAGTATAAAAATATTCTTTTATATCGTTTTATATCGTTGTATTGTGATACATCCTAAAAAATATCATGATATTTGCTAAGGTCGGGGCTGCACGGAGGACGAGTGGTTAGCACGCAGGTCTCACAGCTAGGAGACCCGAGTTTGAGTCCACCCTTGGCCTGTCTGTGCGGAATTTGCATGTTATCCCCGTGCATGCGTGGGTTTTCGCACATTCCAAAAACATGCTAGGTTAATTGTCGACTCCAAGTCTTCCATAAAAATGAATGTGAGTGTGAATGGTTGTTTGTCTATATGTGCCCTGTGATTGGCTGGCGATCAGTCCAGGGTGCACCCGGCCTCTCGCCCAAAGACAGCTGGGATAGGCTCCAGCACCGCTTGCGACCCTCGTGAGGTAAAACGGTACAAAATGAAAGAATGCTAAGGTCCGTATCGCCCAACCTTAGTTCGCACTAACATTGAAGGTACTCTCTGCCAAAGGAGAACCGCCCTACTATTAGAGAAGCACCGCCTTACACAATGCCGCAGTCAAGGTATCACAAGATTTCAGCTAAAATTTTGCGTGTTTAATAAAAACATGTATGTTAACCAAGGTACTGCATATCAGCCACGTTTGTCTATAAGCTGCACAAGGTGTCCATGTTGTTATGTATATATGGGACATATGGAGGATTAGAACCACACATTAAGTGATGTACGCACACTATAAACCTTGCAATCCTAACTCCACATGATATCCTAGCATCACTCATTGGCTCCAGTGAGTGACACAGGAGATTATGCACCATTGTTTTATAGGTTTATAGTCCGGAATTTGGGGTACTATTCCAGACTTTTACTTTGTAATACTATGAAAATTATCAGCATGCAACTTATTTTTCATATGAAATAGAAAGCACAAATAAATATACAGATAAGAAAGTGTTTCCTGTATTTGTCCAAAAATCCTTTTAAATTGTGGTGACATGTCCCTTATGTACCAGAAAACAGTTTTATTTTTTGACAGCTGGTGGAATTTTGCGTCTCTATAAGGCCTGTCATTCTGTCATGAGCATGAAGAACAGCAGTATGGCGCATGCTGTAAATCTTGCCAACAGTCAAATGGAGGGTAGTGAATTACAAAAAATACCAATTCTCTAGAATACTCATTGTTATGATCACTCTTCTTACTAACTATACATAGTTTCAAATGTGCAATGTACATGGAGTTACTTTAATCATACTGTACATAGTAAGTGGTGCTGTAGGCAAGACCCTATTAACTTCTCCTTAGTGAAGAAGAACCATGCTGCCATGAAGCCAGTTTTATATCGCCGACTCAAAAAGAAGCCCATAATTGACACCATCAAGCTTGACTGACATTTGCCGCTGCCCACATGGGTAAGTCAGACGCCTTCTGGACAAACATTTTAAGGTCAGACAAGACAAAGATTGAGCTATTTGGACATAAACATTATTCAGCTTAATCTCCCATCAACAATTAGATGGCTGAACTTTGGAGACAATTGGGTGTTCCAACAGCACAACAATCCCAAACAAACATCAAAACTAGTTTTGGAATAGATAAAGCGGGCTTACGTTAAGCTTCTGGAATGACCTTCCCAAAGCCAGGACCTGAATCCTTTCGAACATTTGCAGACTCTTTTATTCGAAATTCAAATTTTCAGACTGAAGTATCAATTTGAAGTGTTTGGAGGCGTGCTGAATGTTCAATATGACCCAAACAATAACAAACTGTTTCTCTGACCAATATCCTTCCTGAGATGTGTACAACCTTGGTGATCAACTACAAGAAACATCCAAATGGTTTCTCAGTGTAGTGCTAAGCCACATTTTGTTTTGGAAAAGCTAATTTCCAAATATAACTATGTATTTTTGGAAACATTTAATAATAATAATAATACATTTTATTTGTATAGCGCTTTTCAAAATACTCAAAGACACTTAACAGAAGAATGGAGTTGAATAAAAGCCACATAAAAATACAACATTCATTCATTAATACACAGTTAAAACATGAATAAAAGCGGGGTATGCACAGCAGTCAGGTATAAAACATAATAATAATAACAATAAGAAATTTTTCCGTATACACTCAAATTTCAAGACCAATTGAAAAATACATGTTGAAGCTCTACTTAGAACCTCCTTAAAATCTAAAAGTGCAAAATGTAAATTCTTGTCATTTTTCAAAATGTCTTGAAATTAATTTTTTTTAAATCTATTTACACATTTCTACATTTTTTTGTGTTTTTTTAATCTATTGCATTTAAATTTTATCTAAATGTATTTGAGCTCAATACTTTTTTTATAGAGGTTGTCAATTTGTATTGCTTGTTTTTGTCATAGTTGGTGGCCAATATGTCCACAATTTAAATATATCATATTATTAATGTTCCAAGAAAACTCTCAAACTCTCCGTGGCAGCAAGCGGATAGAGACACAAACAATCCTAAAGCGATAAAGAGAGGCTTAAACTGAAAGATATGGTGACTACGGGCCAAGAAAAAGGCTTTTGCACTGTTGGGCCTGTGGTGTGATACACAATGGCTGTTTGATAAGAAAGATGACAGAATCAGTGCAGAGAAACATAAACTCGACCTAGTGCATCCAGACTCTTCCGAGAGGCGTTTTGTTGTTCTTTTGATGACTTTGCCAGCACTGTTCAGTATGAGTATGCGTGTCTGTGCAGATTAGAAATCTGAATGGGTGGATGGAAGCAGCATAAAAAAAAAAACACTACTGCAGTGTGCTGACATTTAAATCTTCACGTCTTTTATTCCGAGGCCCCCCATTATTTTCCTCCTCCTGTCTGTCTTGCCCGTTCACATAGATGACATGTAGCACAGGGACATATAAACGGGGACCATATAAAAGCTCTTAAAATGCAAGTGAACACAGAAGCCGTGGTGTGAAAACGAGATTTATGGAACTTTAGGATGGAGACTGACAGGTAATAAGACATTATCATGCTCACCACGGCCATTGAGATGCACTGATCAATGGCGACTAAGCAGACTTGTACTTCTATACTTTTGAAAACGGCTATGCCATGTTATATTTTGGCCATTCAAAAGAGGGCAAGAAGCATATATCCGTCTTGTGCGGAAAGTTTATTGTAAACGCTGCACACCACTCAAAAATATAAATTACACTGCATTGCATCCCAACATTATTAGCAAAGGTCTGTAGAATATCTCGGTTTTCGTGATTGTGTTTTGTGCTTGACTGGTAGGACCTCTGTGCTCTCTCATATGCGTTTGATCTTCAAAGAGTTTCATTCATGTCACAGCAGAGCTCTCCATGATCCCCACTCACCTCACCATTTCCTGGGTGTTATCACAGCTTAGGGACATGACTTTCACATCAAGCCATGTAGCGAGTACTCCTTCGTGAAAGGCACACAACACGTGTGAGTGAGTAATAACTGCAGTGTCACAAGTCGGCTAAGCCGTAGTGTTGGACCACAAGGCAGACAAGGACAAAAAGTTGTATACGAAAATGCAATACCAAAAAAAAAACACAGTAAACATTGATACAAGGACATGGAAAAAGTAGAACAAAAAGAGGCAGGTCACAGTAACAAAATAGCAAACAACACAAGAAACTAGAAAAACGGGACAAGGCCACGCTAAAATAAACTAAGGGCAGAAGTACTTATAAAGAGCAAAAAAGGTCAAGAACCGGACTACCAAGTGGACTAGTTTGCTGGAGCAATAGGGCAGTACAGTGTCTGACTTCTACCAAGGCAGATTATAAGAAGTCCTAAACAAGGACAGTCCTAATCAGGTATCGGGCTGCCATGTCGGCCATAAATGCATGGAAGACGTAAAGAGTGATTCATAATGAGCATTTAAAAAAAAAAACAACATGCATACAGATAATAACGAAATGCACCAATACAGCAAACCATGTTGTTGTTTTAGCCAGCAACCAAGTTAAAAGCATTTTAGTAGTTGTTCTCATCTCGCTTAAAAATGATGCGTTTTCCTTACGGCTTCCTCTATTGAACAACAATTCATAAGCAGTGTGGTGCTTGGAACCCCACTAATGTATTGCCATGTTTGCAAGTCAATTCTTAGTGATTGCAACCTTTGAATTATCGCAGCAGAAAGACTGGACCATCTCTCTTGCTGACTAAAATTGCTCCAAAAAAGTTGATTATCATTATCATTGTTATTACTGAATTGATTACTTTAAACACAACAAAAAGTCTTACCATATATCAAATTCACTCACATTGTAGGTTATTATTATAGCAATTGCAGTTAAAAAAAATGCACAGATCGTGAGTCAGCAAGGCATAAGGTACTTTGTTTGGGCACTCAATTCTGCACAACGATACAGTACAAATCAAACTGACTAGATTGTTCCATGCAATATTGCAATATTGTATGATAACCCAAAAAATATACAAAAACCAAGCCAACATTTTGCAGAAAATGTTAATTGAAAACCAGAAGTATACACAGACTTAAAACCTAGACCAGACTGTGTCTGAAAGGGCCATTTTGAACAAGGAAAGTTGTGCCTGTTACGTCCCAAAGGTGTCAGGGACAAAATGGCGCATAATAAAAGTGTAGAAAGAAAATACTGGGCAGGTCAATGTAAATAAAGTGTTTAATCCCCGGAGCAACTGAAAACAATCACCACAAAACTAGGGACGGAAACAATCCTCAACACCAGGATGCAAAAGAAACTAGCGAAATAAAAGTAGTTGACACAAAATGTCTGAGCACACAGCAAATAGCACACAAAATTAGCAATAAAACAATATCGGATTATATGAACCTGCATCTAAAATCTGCATCGAACAGACAGTTGGGTTGTGGTAGTAGTGGGTAGTTGGACTTCTGGGTTGTTGAACTAGTGGACTGTTGGACTTCTGGGTTGTTGGACTAGTGGGCTGTTGGACTCCTGGGTTTTTGAACTAGTTGGCTGTTGGACTTCTGGGTTGTCGGACTAGTGGGCTGCCAGACTTCTGGGTTGTTGAACTAGTGGGCTGTTGGACTTCTGGGTTGTTGGACTAGTGGGCTGTTGGACTTCTGGGTTGTCGAACTAGTGGGCTGTTGGACTTCTGGGTTGTCGGACTAGTGGGCTGTTGGACTCCTGGGTTTTCGAACTAGTGGGCTGTTGGACTTCTGGGTTGTCGAACTACTGGACTGTTGGACTTCTGGGTTGTCGAACTAGTGGGCTGTTGGACTTCTGGGTTGTCGAACTAGTGGGCTGTTGGACTTCTGGGTTGTCGCACTAGTGGGCTGTTGGACTCCTGGGTTCTCGAACTAGTGGGCTGTTGGACTTCTGGGTTGTCGAACTACTGGACTGTTGGACTTCTGGGTTGTTAAACTACTGGACTGTTGGACTTCTGGGTTTTTGAACTAGTGGGCTGTTGGACTTCTGGGTTTTTGAACTAGTGGGCTGTTGGACTTCTGGGTTTTTGAACTAGTGGGCTGTTGGACTTCTGGGTTGTCGAACTAGTGGGCTGTTGGACTTCTGGGTTGTCGAACTAGTGGGCTGTTGGACTTCTGGGTTGTTGAACTAGTGGGCTGTTGGACTTCTGGGTTGTTGAACTAGTGGGCTGTTGGACTTCTGGGTTGTTGAACTAGTGGGCTGTTGGACTTCTGGGTTGTCGGACTAGTGGGCTGTTGGACTTCTGGGTTGTTGAACTAGTGGGCTGTTGGACTTCTGGGTTGTCGGACTAGTGGGCTGTTGGACTTCTGGGTTGTTGGACTAGTGGGCTGTTGGACTTCTGGGTTGTTGAACTAGTGGGCTGTTGGACTTCTGGGTTGTCGGACTAGTGGGCTGTTGGACTACAGCGCTGTCGGATAACTGCTTTTGCCCCAAAAGTATTACTTATAACAGTAAAAAGCAAGCCCCTCGGTGATGAGTAATGTCAGGCTTAAACGTTTCATTGAGCACCTCAAAGCTTAGTTATACTTAGCTGCCACTACATTGGGGATAAAACCATACACCACTTGCATGAAAGTAAATTGGTCCTTTTTCTCGTATCTACTGTTGCTGACTATTTTCTATTTGAGAAAATAAATAATACAAGTATGTATGATTCGTGTTCATAAGGAAACCTGAGCTGTTGGTATGTGAAGGGTTAAGGTGGCATTCATTCCCTTCACAGCTTCGGCCTTTTGGTCATAGACTGCATTTAAAATTCACTACAATTCACAAAAAAATACACCATACCAATAATGCAACATCAAATTAAAAGGGTGTTGTAGCTAGAGGTGGAGCAACACTTTATATAACAAGAACAGCAATACTTAAGTTTAGCCTTTGGGGATGGGTGTTACAAAAATGGAGAGGGTGTTGTGCAATGGCAGTAGAGCACAGCCACGTATTGCAGGTTGGATTAGATAAGTGTGGCGCTTCAGCTGACTGGCAGATTCAATTTGCTCAACCATAATGCAGAAGAGGCCCGTGTCTATAGACTAATGTAGTAGAGAAGGTGAAAAGGGATAGTTCTCGATCTAAATGGTGAATCGAGGGTTGAAGACCAGTAAGTTACAGTGGGAAAATCACAACCTCATCACAGAGAAATAAGCATGAAGAATGCAGTATTGCATTGTAATTTTATACCTTATATCAAAAAGTATGGCAATTCTTATGATGTTTATGATGCCATAAAAATTACGGTGACAAATTTGGGATAGCTACATGATATATGACATGCATTACTGTATATGATGCTGGGTACATAATTGGTAAATTTAGTAAACAAGTTCAGTAGACAATAAAAGGTACTACTTGAATATTATTGTAAAGATTGTCAGTTTATCTGTTCACCCATCTATTATTATCTGTATCCGTACCTGTACTTTGAATGGGAGAGGCACACACCGGAAGTGCATGTAATTTTTCTTGAAAATTGGCGGGCCGTGAACTAGACATGGTCATGGTACCGAATAATTGGTACATTATTATAAGTTCAGTACCTCGTTCAGTACTACAAGCAGTTTTCCAACAGCCAAACCGCCTGAAACAAGCAGACAAAAAAAAAACACAGTCAGAGACGGATGCACGATCGTGCCCGCTGTCTTGAAAAAAAAAATGCACCCTGAAGTTATGAAAGTTTAAGATTGCAATCAGCACACTGCAACATATTGAAAAAGGAGTAATATATTATATATGGCTCATGTCAGCCATACACGCTTTTGTCAATGCCAGTCAATGTAGTTTATACATATGTACTGAGTTGTTGAGTGTCCGCACAAGCATGCATGTTGCAGAAGAAGTTTAACAAGTAACTTTTGAAACAAACCAAAATATTGTCAAGCTGAAAAATAATAAGGTGGAAGCATTGTGACAAATGCCAAGACGTTTTCAACGTCCTATTGCATCTTGTGAAGCACCGCTGACCTCCAAACATAAACACAATACAGACACACTCGCTGGCTGCAGGAGCGGTCGCTGTGTGTCAATGGCCAATCACAGAGTGTGAAGAGTGAACAGTGAATACATTACCTATTGAGTTTTTAAAAACTAGAGAACAGTATACAAACACAATGAGGATCTCCCTTACATAATTGACAGCTGTACTTGTTTCATAATCTGCAAAAATGCATTATCCATAATGTATGCACCTCATCCATACTGACAACTGTGTTTATTCTTGAGTAATTTGTTGCTATTCCTCTTCAATTCAAAGGTTATCGACCTAACCTGACGAGCTACTGTAAATAGTTAAAGCATGAAATAAAACTCAAGATAATATCCTGGAGTAGATAAAGCGTCCTTGACGAGCTTTTCATCCTTTTTAAGTGCAGGCTGGCATCCGTCCAAAAGAACTTGACGGTGATATTTTAAGTAAATAAAACAAGTATCATGTTAAAAGAAGAATTATCAAATCAGTCTGTCAAGTAACTTAAAAGTGTGTTAAGTAGGCTAAAAGTGTATCAAATAAATTACCTGTATTTTAATTTGATCATTAGATACCACGTTGCTTGCAGTCCTTTATCATCGTCAGTGAAGAGTTTTTTTCTTTTCAGCAAGGATTCATGCTACCCGGGGGGCAGTTGTAGTTGGCTCTTGTGGTGTAGAGCAGGGCCGAGAAAAGCTAATAGGACTACACTCACAGTTATGTAGAATGCATTAAGGTTTTCATGTTTACCCACTTTAGATTGGTAATGGTAGTGGTTTTATTTCATTTGAACATGCATCCGATAACAATTGAATGCATCACATAATCAGTTCACAGTTCCACATGTCCAAAAGGAGTAGGAAGAAGCAAAGCTTATTAAATCCTACCCCTCCATCTGGTACTTTTACAATCAGTAACTGTTACATTTGTTCACTTCCTGCTTTCCATAATACAGTTTAAGTTTGTTTTTTTTAACAAACTTTTAAACAAACTTCATTTTCAATTTTTGAAACAAATGAGGCAAATTTGTATCAAAATAGCAAAACAAATAGTTTTAGCAAAATGAACAAATTTGTTCACTTCCTGCTTTCCATAATACAGTTTAAGGTTTTTTTTTGTTTGTTTTTTTTTTTTTAAATAATGTACCTCATACAGAAGTACGAGGTGATATGACCATTCAATGTCATAATGTGTACCATAGTGTCAATATAGTGATACATATAGCACATCATGACTGGTTCAAGACTCTTCATCCTTGTATTTAGCAAACATCAACTGCTTGTATTGTTTCTTGAATTGGCTCATCGTTGTGCATTGTTTGAGGTCCTTACTCAATCCATTCCATAGTTTGATTCCACATACTGAAATGCTATGGCTTTTTAACGTAGTCCTAGCATATACGTTTCAAATGTAGTTCTTCCCTGAGATCATATTTCTCCTCTACTGGATGACATTTTTAGGTAATTGGTTGTTTTTAGCCTTATGCATTATTTTAGCTGTTTGAAGATTAACTAGATTGGATAAATAATTTTTATTGTTGTGCAGTTGCAGTTAAAATGCAATTTCAGTGTCTACTTTTCTGTCCTTTATTGTTTCATTATAGAAATTAAAAGCACCATATTTGTTTACATAATAGCAGTCTACTTTTACAGCTGCTTTATTGTGATACACCTCACTGTTGCCGTTGCACAGCAAAAGAAGAAGTGCTACATCAAAAAGCACTTATCTATCGAGACTGAATAGTTTACAAAATGTGAGTGGCGGGCTGGATGTGTCTTATGATATACAGACAATTAAGTCAATTTTTGCTAGCCTATGAATATTAATATTTTCTCCTATTTGTGCACAAATAAATTGTGGGTAAAAGGTCTGTTAAGGTCAAAAGTAATCTATGTCAATAAATGGCAGAGAATAAAATAGGACATCTGTCACTATGATGGAAGGCAGCAAAATCAACACATCATACTTGAGACGGCGCAATACTGATTTAACAGTGGAATGCTCCTTGCAATGTCAAGTTTAATTGCATTTTAATCACACAATTATCTAGTGACATTTGAGACTCACGAGTGACACAGCTAAAGGCTAATCATTAGCCGAGTGTGGTAAATGTGGTCTTGAGGAAAACTTCTCGCAAGACACTCACACATCCAGATTTGCCATAGGCATGCATTATACAGCCATCTGTATCTCTACATCAGTCTAATGCAATGACATACAGGACGACTGCGAAGGAGACATTTAATGCCTTGTCAAAACATTACCCCTGTGACTATTCTCTCTAAGTTTGACAGACTACCTTGTCAAGGCATGGGGCGTTTTATGTCTCCCATCTGCCTTGCTGACAGGCAGCTGAGTTGCATTGGCTGGCCTGAGAAGAAATGCATTGCAACGCACTGAGCCACACTCGCTTGCTGATTCATTTCGTTTTTTTTTTTTTTTTTGTTCGCTCACTCACTGCCCTGCATTATGTATCCATTTTGTGGGTCATCAATTTATTTGCTTCCAAATTGTGACAGGAATCATGATGGTGGGATTACAGAGACAGTTTCAATCAATTCGGGGGCAAAATAGGAATTATACTAAGAATATACATCAAATCACCTGAGAAGTTTGTTTTAATGAAAAGTAAATATCAAATGGTGAGCTTTTAAATTGTGAAATTATTGAGATTACCATGAAACCTTATGAGAACAACTACATAATATGGATTGAACTATGGCACAATCAACATAATGGTCCCTGTAACGCCGCGTGATCACGGTACAATATGTAATAATGTAATACAATTTCACGCCATAATTTAATAACGCTGCACTTTGTAATAATTGACGCATTTTGTAATGACATTCTTGAATGCATTCTGTAATAAATTTTGCCACAATTTGTAACTCGTTATGCCTTCAAGAGTCTCAACGTATGACATTTATATGTATTTTATTGTCGGGTTAGTAAGGATAATGACGTCACACTGAAAGAAATTACACAGGCTTAGTGTGAACTCCGACCTTGTGTACTAAACCCAGAAACCCTGCTCGTGGTGGCCTCACTTGAGGTTTTTACCCCAGTGTTGATCAGGCAATTCCCACCATTTTTACTTAAGAACATGTCAAAAACCATTGGAATCATCCAGAAAATACATTTTTAATACAGTTCAATCGACAAATATTAATATTTATTGTGTTAATTTCCCTGACTGCACATCACCGTAATCAGCATATTGATATGCCACACCTTTGAGGTAGATGGACTAACACATATTTGGACAGATGTGTAAGCAACAGGCCTTTTGTGTACATAAAAGACGTTTTACATCTTTGAGTGCAGCCCATATAAGATTGGAACAAAACCACTAAGTGTCGTGCTTATATTGTGTCATGTTTGTATTTTTGTTGAGTATAGTTTGAAATGTCGAAACACACTGAACAGTGTTTAATATATATCCGTATTTATGTGTATATATAGGATTTATATACATATTATCTAAGAGGACAATGTTAATATTCTTGGCCATTAAGACAGAAATGATCTATCAAATCAACAGTGATGGAAGTTAATTTTCCCCCAAGTGGGCTTTTGTGCACATAGAAGATGTTTTACATCTTTGAGTACAGCCCATATAAGATTGGAGAAAAACTACCAAGTGTCGCGCTTATATTGTGTCATGTTTGTATTTTTGTTGAGTATAGTTTGAAATGTCGAAACACACTGAACAGTGTTTAATATATATCCATATTTATGTGTATAGGATTTATATACATATTATCTAAGAGGACAATGTTAATATTCTTGGCTATTACGACAGAAATGATCTGTCAAATCAACAGTGATGGAAGTTAATTTCCTCCCAAGTGGGCTGAAGAATAATCCACATATGGCTCCATGTGACACTCCACAGTAAAACGACTGTCATCTCCACTTGGTCTTAGTTGACCCCAGCCGCTCTCTAACGGCTGCCATTACAACAGCTCGGATCCCTAATGAACCAAGCATCCATGAACTCGCTAATGACCCCATTTTTGGGACTCCGCTCCAGTCTCTAAGGACTGAGGAAACCACTAGGATGAGCCCACCAAGTCTGGCTGCCCTTGATTCAACCCTTCACGGATAGTAGAAATGTACTCCATGAGATGTCCATTGAACCCATCGTATATTACGATTGTTACTTCACCATGTCAGCAGAATGGAAGAGTTCAGTGAGAAATTTTTCATTTACTTGAATGCTGTGTTCTTGAAAGGAAAACTACACTCTTTTTTTGGAATTTTGCCCATAATCCTTAGTTAAAACATGAACACATATTTTTCTGCGCATTCTGAATAGAGAAAAACAGTTAGCATGAGGGATCTAACAATGGACGTTATGGGACACTCCTATTTTGACTATAAAGCCCACTAAAAAAAAAGTTTTATTGTTTTATATACATGCTGTGAGCATGCGGTAACAGCTACATTTATGATATGTAATGCTTTATTTTTAAACAGAACTTTTTTCTTGAGCGCATTGATTTTACATAACCCAGAAATAACACAACTTCTGTCCCTCAAAAACAGCATAGAAGAGTCTGTTTGCTATTACTAATGCGGGCAGACTTTGTGAGAACCGGCGTTGATTACTTTTGGACAAATGAGGATCCCATAGCGTTATAATGTAGCTCCAGTGCTAAATGTGTCATGGACCCCCCCCAAAAAATATGTGTAAAGTCAACAGCCACTCAATGATGGGATGGCTGTATCTTCCAGCACAAGACTTGGGCTCCCCGTTGAGCGGTTAAATTTAGCATAGTCCTCAAGTTGGGAAAGGCTCCAGCACCCTTGCTTGATTAATGTACAGATTAAGTTATGTTAACTTGACATTGTTGTCGTTGTTTTTAGTTTTTTGGGAGGGGCTGTAGTGTCAAAATAGGTGTGTCCTACCCATGATAACTTTTTTTCTCTCTATAAGCACACAGAAAAGGGACATATTTGTTATCGTGTTTCACATAAGGACACAATTCCCCCAAAATGTACAGTTTTTTTTTAAGGTAATGCAGGGAACTAATAGGAAGACTCCAACTGTACTGTCAACCTCATACCAAGACCATATCAAGACCACTGGTATTATAAGGGAACACTATCTCTCGCTGCTTCTGATCATTTCTCCATCGCACAATTACTGTATACTCAGTTATTTCCTTATTTCCTATTCTTAATTCCTCACCCTTCACCCCTTCAATCTCTTCATCTTACCTTAATATTCCCGATCGTATAATCCAACGTCTGTCTTTCTACTGTCTGCCCAGTGCCATCAGTGTAGTGTAGCTGCCAGGAAATGAGAAAGGCACTCAATTACTGTGCTCACTGAATCATTAATGTCAAGGTTTTGTTGTGTTCTGTTGGCCAACAGGCAAGTGCACACAGACAGTGGGCCGAGTAGCAAATCTTCTGCTCTGTATCCCAACAAGACAGACACAGTTTGATATGGCTTTCACTGATAACAATGGATTGGATGGAAATCATGGCAGACACAATGATAAGAGCAGTATTAATGATGGACCTGGCTGGGCCTGTACACACAGCGATAGCATGATTTGGGCTTTAACAGCAGCAACAGAAGCATATCAGATGATGCAGTGGCCAGGCAAAGAGACTCATTAAAATGTAACCTTGTAAACCTGTTCCTCTCTATAGATGGAATGGGGCTTTTATACAACTTAGAGAACATCGTGCACATCAGGTAGTACTGTATGTGCACAAAGATCTGATGTTTTGACAGCATATGTTGGCAGGGTAAGAACATGGCATTACAACTGTTCTTCGATGATATAGCGCAGTTCAACTGCATTTTGAAAAGTTACAAATAATGTTCACAAAATCCACGAATGTATGCAATTTAAAATTGACATTTGTCTTAACTCATTCAATCCCAGTTATTTTTCAAAATTCAACTTCTTCAGGAAATTTTAGACAATACATTGTGTTCTGTGGTTCTATAAACATAGTAACTACCTTTTTCTGTTCTTTAGTAATCAGCAGTAAAACTTAGGTAAGTTTCAGTTCCCAACAAAAAAGGGAGAAAAACTTTTTTGTGAAAATATATATTTCAAGCATAACTTTCACTTTTTTTTTTGCTTTGTGACAGCTCAAGTATCTAAACAACTGCAACACAACATAAACACACAAAGGGTTGTTTTATATCATAATAACAAATTTATTTGCAAATATAACACCACAAGCTATTTACACCTTCCATATTTAGAAATAAAATGTGTGTGTGCAAATGTGTGTGTGTGTGTTCATGCATTAGTTCCCCCACCAATGCATAACCTCCTGCATACTACACTCCTCCATGCCCTTAAAGATCCATGCCGAGCTCTTATCAAATGCACTTCTTCCACAATGGGACCGTTTTTATGCCTTAAAACTGGAGTGATGGTGACTTCTATTAGTGTGCAGTTGCATCATCACCTCTTTACATTAAGGACGTATAAGTTATACCTAAAAATTATGTCTTTGGGAGCGAGTGTAAACAAGTACAAATATGTCTTTTCTATTGAATTAGTGAATTTATAGTAAAACATTATGTTTGGAAAGTGACAGTGACCTACTGTGTGATCTGGAGGATTTCGAAAAAAAAAAAAATATATATTTTTTCTTTACTACAACCCATTTTGTCACCCTTTCATTCAGGTAACAAATTGATTTGCCATCAATGGATTTTCATTACTGATACATTTTTTTTCCGAGTCTAGTCAGTAAACAATTCCTTGTTTTTTTAATCTCTCAGCCAATGGGTTAAGTCAAAAGAGACATCATTTTTTTCTCCAGTAAAGTCACATTAGTAAAGTAATTCAAGTATGAGTAAAGTGTTTATGCAATTGATATAGAATGGTCTGATAATGATTACGCCACCTTCTAGGCAAGGTTATTGATCTTGTACAGGCTGGCCTAAGGGTGATGTTCCATTGATCTAACAAGTGACCTAATGTATCACACTTCTAAGGGTCTTATATGACCAGCTGTTGATTTCTACAATGGCTCCTCACTAAAGGAAATACTGCACTAATAAAGAATACAGATTTGTATTTTTTAATCAAATTAAACAACACAACTCTTTTGTTTTGCTTTCAAGTCTATCATACTGTATGTCGCAATCTGTAGTAGTTTCTATCAGAGAAGAGTAAAACATGTTTTTGAGAATAATAATAAGGTTAATTTTATGGAAGTGCCAAGTCCGCAGTCGCATTAACTTTTTGGGAATTTTGCCCATCATTCACAACTCTTATGTGAAACATGAACACATTTTTATTGCCCTTTTTCTGTGCATTGTAACATGAGCAATGCATTGTAACAATTAACATGAGCTAGCTAACAATGCACATCATCAGGATACACCTATTTTGACTACAGAATCTTCCAAAAAAAAACAAACAAACTCTAATACATCTATACATGCTGTGGTCATGTTATGTTCCTGTGACGTGTCATGTCGGCTGATTTATACGGATATATTCATGGTCTTAGGATGGTGGATGGTGCTCTCGCCCTGCCTTCATTAACCTAGTCCAGGGGTCGGGAACCTTTTTGACTAAGAGAGCCATGAAGGCCAGATATTTTAAAATGTGTATCTGTGAGAGCCATATACATTTTTTTAAACATTGAATGCAATAAAATGTGTGCATTTTTATGTAAGAGCAACAGTTTTAGATAATGGGCTCTAATTACGTAGACCAGGCACACTACCCCACGCCAATGGGGTGTGGCCAGCACACTTTCGTGAGCAGCGCAGTGTCTAATAATAAATCAAATACTTGTTGCCATTAATACAACTTCTGCTGCTGCATAGTTTTGCACCGTACTCCGTAGACGTATTTCATTCTTTTGGCCATCTTCATCAGAAGGCTTGTTTCTGCAGCTTTAGCTATTTGACTAAAGGAGGAAAGTTTACATTCACATGTTTTTTTGACATCTCAATGACCGAGGTAGACTACAGCATTACCCAGTAATAATCAAGTTTTGGTGTTTGACCTGGAAAATATCATCAGGAAAGATAGATATGGTTGGCCGTATTGCAGCAGAATATAGATGGACGAATTAAAATGCATAAGAAAGTTGTTGATTTTGAATATTATTTTTAACAGTCATTTCTGTGATGGTTTACTTTAAAATGTTAGCAAAAATAAATTTTTATTGTGGTAAGAAATGCTTGAGAGCCAGATACAGTCATCAAAAGAGCCCTACCTGGCTCCCGAGCCATAGGTTCCCTACCTCTGACCTAGTCTGTGAAAAACAATTGTTTAGGTCACAGTGTTTTTCAATCTTTTTTGAGCCACGCCACGTTTTTTTACATTGGAAAAATCTTGCGGCACACCACTAACCATCTCAAACGCATCACTAAGTCTATTGGATGAAAGAGGCAATAAACCACGTGTTGCCACATGGACGAATATTACATTGCTCCGCCAGTCTTCCACCACTGATACTCGACAATGGCATAATATTTGCAAGATTAATAAATTTTAATTTCAAAAAAGGATACCTGACAATTTCTCACGGCACACTAGTGTTGGTTGAAAATCACTGGTTTGGGATATCATTGCTTGTTTGAAATTGGGTGATTGTTGAGTTTATGTAGGAAAACATGGATTTCTCCCATGATGAACTGCTTCAAAATGTATCCCATTGATTCCAGACCTGACCCCGGCAATGGCTGTAAAATACACAAAGTGTTGGCGCTTAATCCTGGCATGGTCAGAGCGTGTGGACATCCCAGACTTTACCATTTTCCCTCTAAATATACTGTACTTAATTCTTTCTCATACTTTCAGGTTTCACTGTAAATTACATTTAACATGTTAGATAATCATGTGTTTTAGACAAAAAGATTAAAACAATAAATAATGAAAATACAATTTGGGATTGAGGACACACTCCTGAAAGTCATTATCAGGAAGAAAGCTGTGAATATTTTATCATATCTATTTTGGTTCCCCTTGATAAAGGGCGGAGGCTGAAGACAAACGGAAAGTTCCTCTTCAGGTGAAGATGGATTGGCTTGTCAGCCTGGGGGATCAGAAGTATTTGACATCGGAGGACATTGACAGGAGCAGAGGGGGCACACCTCGAGGTGGTTCACCAATGGTTGAAGGTTGTACCATGGTGTAAAAAATACTGTGATATTCACTATAGTGTAGATTTTAGTAAAGGACAAGTGCCAGATGGAGTAGCTTGTGAACTAGAACAGAGCATCAGTGTTCACTTTGAAACAGTATGAAGGTCACAGTGGCATACACAGTAGGAAGTTTATAATAGAGTCTTGTTTTTTTTTAAGTAAAGGAAAAATTCAGTAGTACAAAAGATGGAAAAAAAAAACTTGGCTATTTTAAAAAAAACCTTTCACTTTTGTTACAGAATATTTTGACATCTCACTTGAAAACAAGTGTCCTCTTCCAGTGGATAATAGCCCAATCTACATGGTAATGGATATATTTGGAGGGGTAAGTGAGGAGTTTGACAAAGCTGAAATAGACTGTCATGGTTTTGTAATTGTGCCGAAGAAAGCATAAAATTGAATCACATGGACAGAGTAATGGAGCATTCGCAACAGAAGACAAGATGATTGAGAAGTGTTGCCATCTGCCATTTGCCATCAACATCATTTATAGATTCTTTATCATCTCCCATGTTCATTCATTCATTCATTTTCTACCACTTATCCTCACAAGGGTGGCCGGGGTGCTGGAGCCTATCCCAGCAGTCTTCGGGCAATAGTTGCCGTATACCCTGGACTGGTGGCCAGCCAATCACAGGGCATCTACTATATTATACAGATACATTTTTCGAAATTAATTTAATTTCATTACAGTTTTTTTTTATTATTGATTTGGCTATCTAGTTTTTTAATTTTAGACAAATGAAGGGCAAACAAACTCAAATTGTTGAACCGTGTAGGTTCTTAATAATAACCAATGCAATTAATAATAAAAATAAAATAGACAAAAAACTGAAAGTCAAACCAACTGCGATCAGTCCTCTTGCAGGTAGACAGACGCCACTTTGCACAAAAAAAGAACAACTCGGAATAACAGAAATAATCCACAATGTCAGGTAAATTGCAGTAACATAACAGCCTAATTTGCATACGCCCTAATAACTATGCATATCCATAATTCAGTAGTATAAAGGCAAACCATCCAAAAGTGGAGTAATGGTGGAAGAAAGCTGGGCCACAAATGAAGCGAAAAAGCAAGATTTAACCAACAAGAAGTAGGCGCTCATACAGCCAAAGCCCTGAGCATGCACCCTGACTGGTGTGCTGAATAAACAGCAGTGCCCCAGTAGCTGCATCACATTCGACCATTGAGCGTTTTGTCTTTTAATTTAAATTTTTTTTCCACAGCATCGCCGCATTAGTGCTATCAGATGATAACACCGCTTTTGTTAGTCTGTGTTTCAAGCCGCATTAACATTTGCTTGTGTTTCAGCCAAGCCTGTCCCAGTTTCCCCTTTTGCTTGCAGTTGCACCTGCTCTCAGCTGCAACTCTCTTCTTGTCTGCCTATTTCATCAGCCCTGGGCTCCATCTTTGTGCAACACTTTGTAGGATTCCACTCATTAACTCACTCCACTAAACAGCCTCACATCTGGCATACACTGTCAGAAGAACTAGCCACAATAAATCATCATATACTGTACCACTGTATACCGTAATCATGTCTGTGTTTGCGTCTCGGTGACAAGTGTGTGGGGTTCACACATGGGACTGCTTAGCCATCAACTACTTTCAATTAAAATTATAGCTGAAAAATATTTTTTTAATGGTAACATTGTGGTGGCAGTAGGAAGGGAAGGGTTATAACAGATAAAGAAAAAAATCATAGTCCTGACTGTGTTCTTTTGGGGGAATGTGACTGGGTTCCGGTTCTTGTCCAAGGGCATATTTATGTCGGTCAATCAAATAATCATTAATTCAATTGTACATTTTTTATGGGTATAGTCAATGCAGTGAAACCTCATATTTTGTACGCCCCATTATTTGTAGGAATTGGTTCTGGACGAAAATTGCTATCACAAATATGTATTGGTTGTCAATTGGTCTTGTCTTGCTTAAAATGTATGGCCAAACTAGTCAAAAGCCCACACAAATTGTTAATATTAATAATTTTTTTAATGGAAAAAATTTATTAAGTTTTCATATTCTTAAATTTTTGGACTACTTGGACGGATTCATAACAAAAAAGAAGCATTATGTATATAGCACATTAAAAACATGGTTTCCAAACTGCTGCTGCAAAAAATACTAAAAATGATAAATAAGTAAAAATTTGGTTTGGCCGATAATTTCAGGCCATCTGTAATATCAGCCAGATATCAGCATAAAAATTGAAAATAAAACCCGCTATTGAAAAATGCTGTATTGATCAAAATTTAATTTAATTTAATTTAATTTAATTTAATTTAATTTAATTTAATTTAATTTAATTTAATTTAATTTAATTTAATTTAATTTAATTTAATTATTTTTTGGATCAAAATTTTAATGTTCACATGGCCAGGATGACACTGCACTGTGTTCACATACAGTGCAAGTCCACCTCCTTTGTGCTTTCCACAGGCTTTTTTGTTCCTGGTCCCTCTGACTGTACTGAATTCGGACAAAAAAAGGGGGCAATCACTTTTTCACACAGGGCCATATGTTTGTTTTTTTTTTCTCCCTAAATTAAAAAAAACAATTTGAAAACTGCATTTTGAGTTCAATTGTGTTGTCACTAATATTTAAATATGTTTGATGATCTGAAACATTTAAGTGTGACAAACGTGCAGAATAATAAGAACTCAGGAAGGGGACAAAACGTTCACACCACTGTATGCAGTCGCAGTTTATGCTTATTTTCATAGATACAGTGTGTGTAATTTCCAACCTGTAATTTCAGCTGTTCATTGTTCGGTTCATTTTCTACAATTCAGAGCCCATTTCCCCCCCTGTGTTGTCTTGAATGCAGCATCAACCTCTGCTAGATCTCAAGCTGTATGTCCACGCATAGTAACAGTTGCTAAGATCGGACTAGACAGTAGCAGTTTAAGGGAGGGACCTGAATCATAGTTAAATGCCGGAGATCCATCACAGTGCCGGAATACGTTAAACTCTGTAAACTAATGGTAATAGCTATAATGTTTATGGAATGTCGCTGAGCCAATTTTCAAGGACAAAGCTGTCAAGCTAAACCGGGTGTCCTGAAGAGAGGACAGAACCTTTACTATCTGTCAAACGAGCAGCGTGAGCTCGCAGACTGACGCTCATGGAACGCTGCTCCCCCTGCGAGGTGCTTGCTCTCATCTACTGACATTCATGCTCCTCTGAAAAGCTGCACCCACAAGCTGGATATCTGGCGACCGACAGAGAGCTGAAAAAGTGACACAACTGATCGAGTGGTACAGGAGAGACCAGTGAAATTATCTGAGGTGCATCAACATGTTTGCCATGTTAATGTGGTGATATAAACACATTTTATTTTATTTTATTTTATTTTATTTATTTATTTATTTATTTATTTTTTATTTCACGTACCGAAGTATTTTATTTTATTTTATTTTATTTTATTTTATTTTATTTTATTTTATTTTTTTATTTCACGTACCGAAGTACAAGGTGATATGAGCATCCAATGCCATAATGGGTACCATAGTAAGTGTCAATATAGTGATATATATAGCACATCATGACTGGTTCAAGACTCTTCATTCTTGGCTTTTTAACGTAGTCCTTTAAAGTGTTTCAAATGTAGTTCTTCCCTGAGATCATATTTCTCCTCTCTTGTAGAGAAGTATTGGATGACTTCTCAGATTCTGCACTATTAATCAATGTAAATGTTCTACCGTGCAGCCTATACTAAAATATTTCCAACACAAATGTACTTCAAAATGACAGCTGGGTGGGTACTCCCCTGCCCAACACTCACAGATTCAACTTAGAGCAACAGCAATTTAGTGAATGAACATTTCTAATAAGCAATAAGACTAAGAGTACACTCAAGGCACAGCCTCTACACACAGGAGGCGACATCGCCTCTCGTCCGTTCCTTTTCAATGGCACTTGTGCAGTAGAGTCATTATCGTGAGCCTCCGTCCTGCCAAGTGACATGTGAAATTTGTCCGTGTTAAATTTTGTGCTTCTGAACGTCGTCATGCAACCTGTCAGCCATGCTGTTGGCTGCCCTGTGATTGGCTGGCGACGAGTCCAGGGTGTACAAAAAATAAGGTATTTTTGTTGATGGTCTGACGGTCGCGACAGTCCATAGTGGACGAGTGGTTAGAATAATGACCACACAGTCAGCAGTTCGGGAAGACCTGGGTTCAAATCTCCATTTGGCCATCTCTGTGTGGAGTTTGCAGATTAAAATTTAAGCAAAAACAAGATCCTATCAGGTATGATTTAAACTGAACCTGCATTCTGCCAACATGGAATAAATGTTCAGCGCACTCTGTATGATATGACCTTGTATTTTTTTCCATTTCATTTTTTTTTTATTTGACAAATGGAAACGTATTTGGTATTCTTTACAAAAGTCAAGTCAAGTTTATTCATATAGTCTTGAACAAAGGAGCCTCAAAGTGCTTAACAAGCAGGCAACAGTAGACAACAGAAAGACACCCTGAAGACCCAAATTGGTCTCCTCAAATATTCTAAAAGTATTTGTTTTTCACCTTCAAAATTTTAATATTTGAACCCACTCCAGCCTTAATCTGAATTTAAACCTTTTCCAGCCAATGCTATGTTTTCCCAAATGCATGCTGTGCATTGATTAAGTAATGGTAATGGTAATGGTTTTATTTCATTTGAACATGCATCAATTACAATTGAATGCATCACATAATCAGTTCACAGTTCCACATGTCCAAAAGGAGTAGGAAGAAGCAAAGCTTATTAAATCCTACCCCTCCATCTGGTACTTTTACAATCAGTAACTGTTACATTTGTTCACTTCCTGCTTTCCTAATATAGTTTTTTTTTTTTTTGTCATGTACCGAAGTACAAGGTGATTATGACAATGACATATGGGCACCATAGTAACTGTCAATATAGTGATATATATATATATATATATATAGCACATCATGACTGATTCAAGTAGGAATTGTAACCAGCAAATGAAAAAAATTTGGAAGTTTTCTATTAAACATTTGGTGAATAGTACATTATTTAACTTTTGGACCTGTTAAAGTTGATAGACGCCATTAAATTGCCATTAAATTTGGTAAATGTGAAAAAGAGTTACCATTTGCTCATGATGACACATTATTGACGTCAAACGCATCAAACACTTTAGCCTCTGCCTTTATTTTCAATTCTACAAAACACTGTATCGAAAGCAAAATGTCATTTCTGTGTTTTCACAGTTAAAAGTTGCTTTAGCACTTTCTGTAAAATACAGCCTCAAATAGCTTCTGTTTTGACAGTTTGACATCAGCACTTTAATGTTGACACAGAAAACAGCACCGCTTTTCAACTACAATTTCTTTCCTGACATATGTCAGCTCTCAAACACGGATGTACTGTTTTTATCAACATGGCCACACGTTGCAGGTTCCATTAATGTCACATGGATTGTTCAACGACATCCTCCCTCTTAGCCTGTCTAATTTCTATTTACACACTAAAACACTCTTCACTTGCTTCTAGGGTGTAGTATTTTCAGAAATGTCAGAACTAAAATACATCAAGTTTCCAGGAGATTTTAATATTTTTTGTCTTGGAATATGAGGAAGTTGAACATTCATTGTTGCAGCGCTGCAAGAGGCTTCTGGGTTAGAGCCTGCCACTGCCTAGAAACGTGGTTGTCGAGTTACTGTAGGCTTTAAATTGCCTGAGGATGTGAATTTGAGTGTGAATGTCTGAGTGAACATGAGTGTCTGTTTCTTTGTGTCATTGCTCCACGACGAGAACATGCAAACTCCACACAGATATGGCCGAGGGTGGAATTGAACTAGGGTCTCCTAGCTGTGAGGTCTGCGCGCTAACCACTATCCAACTGTCTTGCACTGAAAATGGAGCTGCTGCAATTTCATTCTACTATAAGTAAAATGACAATAAAGGGCATTCTGATTCTGGTGCTCGTTACATTGATGAATCAAACACCATTTGGAATCCAACACCAACTTGAAAAGGCTGAAAAAATGTCTCCCAATGTAGTGGATCTGTCTAGATCGTGAAACAATTTGTGGGACTCTCTTTGTGGGATCTTTCTGGATGAACAAACTCGAGAAATAATTAAGTAAAGAAATATAAGTCTTCATAGATATCATATGTTGAAAAATCCTTCAAGAGCATCGATTTTAACTTACGTCCAATGCTTCCTGAAGGCAGAACACATTACAAGGCTGCACCCAAAGCACATGGAAGACAAATTGGATTCAAACTCCAATCTTTCAATAAGTCACCTGACTGGGTCTTTCACTCGCTATATAAATCACTGGCACACACTGAGGGAGAGATGGCTGAGTCTCCCTCCAGCTGCGAGCAGTCGTGCTTTGCAAAGTAAGTGCGCTGATACCTGCTTGGTGCTGAGTTTAGATGAGAAGTATTTGCAGTGTAACCAGTCTCAATTCTGATTCACTCAAGAAGAAGAAGACAAGCTGTTAGTTGCACGTGAGCAGCTTTTTTACACTGTTTTCTTCATTCACTTACTATCAAGTTTGTGTTAGATTCAAAATGGTGATTGCTGACTCTGCAATGTAACTAGCGTGCCAATATAGCATCATAACACTAGAAATGTAATAATAATGTAATAAATTAATCTTAACCCAATGGCAAAATAACATTGGGGATGTCTTTTCACCCTCGTAAAAGTCCAATGAAAAAATACATTGTTCATTCATTCATTTTCTACCGCTTAGACCAGGGGTGGGCAAACTACGGCCCGGGGGCCACATCCGGCCCGCCAAGTGTTTGAATACGGCCCACCCAATCTTTCCAAAGTATTTCATTTAAACTCAACATACAACCTGGCATCATGGCCTGAGCCAACCTTTTGATGGTTTTATCAATTTAGTTTTTTGACATGGTCTGTTGTTTACAAAGTGCTCCTGAAAAAAGGGACACAAGCACATAATAATAATAATAATAATAATAATAATAATAATAATAATAATAATAATAATAATAATAATTTATATAATATATATATTTTATATAATAATAATATAATAATAACTATTTTAATTTTATTGTAATTATTATAATATTTTATTATTTTTAAAATATGTAAATATAAATATAAAATAATAAATAATAATAGCAAATTGCACGACAATTTTACAGATACAATAATACCAGGTGGACTGTTACGTGTAAAATATATAGTCTGCCCCCCCCTGTAAATTTTGTCATATCAATGCGGCCCGCGAGTCAAAAAGTTTGCCCACCCCTGGTTTAGACTCACGAGGGTCGCGGGGGGTGCTGGAGCATATCCCAGCTGTTTTCTACACCCCGGACTGGTGGCCAGCCAATCACAGGGCACATATAGACAAACAACCATTCACACTCACATTCATACCTATGGACAATTTGGAGTCGCCAATTAACCTAGCATGTTTTTGGAATGTGGGAGGAAACCGGAGTACCCGGAGAAAACACATGCACGGAGAGAACATGCAAACTCCACACAGAGATGGCCGAGGGTGGAATTGAACCCTTGTCTCCCAGCTGTGAGGTCTGCGTGCTAACCACTTATCCGCCGTGCCTGTCCGACTGACTCAAGGGCTCACTCCGTTCATGCTTTTGTTCTAAGGAACAAATGCGGCAAGGTGCTGAAACCAATGCACAGACTGAATACTCCTACCTATTAGGAGGTGAGAGGTGGAAAAAGCTCTCTAAATTAAGACCTGTACTATTAATTGACAGTTTAAGCATGTTTGTTTTCTCAGCAGCATGCACCAAGTTGATTTGTTACATTTTGTTCAATGAAAATTTTATACAGGGGAGCGATAGCCTGAAGCGATGGCTGATGGTCCATTATAAAGATACAGACTCCCAATAGAATCAACAGAGCAAGCAACTTAAACCATGTGCCCCAGGTCTGTTCTCTTGAGACCGAAACAGTGCGTTTGTTGTCTGTTCGGGGTTGTCAGTCTTTTTTTTTTTTTCTCTTTTCGTTTCAACAAAAGTGACAACATGCAGCACCATGCCAATAAATGACTACGCTGTAGGCATTTTCTTTCCATTTGAGTATTGATTCTCTTTGACGGCAAGAGTACAAACAGGAAGGTCGCTCAAACAGTTAGGGGTAAAAAGCCATGAGCAGACTGGAAAAGAATAACTTGGGAAATATGATGGTAGATGATGCAATAGTAGACATCTACCCGGTGTAATTTCATTTGTGTATTCAGAACAGGCGGTAAATTCCTGCCTGTTCTAATGAACTTACCTTATGTCATAATGCTGTACTATGATCATAGAAGAAAGTCAAACCTTTAGAGGTTTATACAGCTCAATAAATCACATTTGTCAAACTTCTTCAAACTTTCAAACATTATGCTTCACAGCAATAATCACACATTTTTAGTTTTGACCGAAGATGCTTCTTATAATGGGAGTCAAAGGTCCTTTAAATGTCGTACATTCGCAAGAGCCTGAATTAATCTAAAAGGTTAGTCCGGGACCCTGAAATTGGAAAGAAAGAGATGATCAGTAGAGCAGTTAACATCCTGCTCCAATATACGCAGGCCAAGCTCTTTTAGGTAATTAGAACCAACACTGCCTGGTCCATTGTATTTTCCTAATGCCGACACTCCTTCCACCTCATTAAAGCAGGAGTCCATCTGGTGTGAAATTCCCAGGAGACCGGTAGTAAAGTAGAGGCCAGACAAGACTGAGACATTATTGGGTCAATAAAGACCCTGTGGCTTTGGGATTGTTCAACAAGATATTTTATGTGCTTGTTAAAATTTGTGATCAATAACTTGTGTTTTTGTTCACTTGATGTCTTATCTGGCATCACCTCTATCATGTTCTCTGTTGTCAAGTCTTAATGGCGTGATTCCATTCAGATGATCCAACAATTGGCAGCAAGATTTGCCAGTGTTTGTCATCTCTTAAATGATTCTTACATCCATTCTGTTCAGGGTCACAGGTGAACTACGAGCCGTCCAGACTTTGGACGGGTACAGCATCATCGTTTTCTTGAAATATCTTTGTAATTAATTTTTTTTATAATTTCATATTCCAGGTATTCCTCAAAAAACATGTTTTTGATATCATGCCATTCACATTTTTAACTTATCTTTTATACATTTTAAGACATTTTTGTTTTTGTGTTACTACCCCAACCTTCCATAAGTGGGTCAAAAATGACCCAGTCAGGTTGTTTTCTTGAAATATCTTCATAATGAAACATTTTTATAATTTCATATTCCAGGTATTCCTCAAAAAACATGTTTTTGATATCATGCTGTTCACATTTTTAACTTATTTTTATACATTTTAAGAAATTTTTGTTTTTGTGTTACTACCCCAACCTTCCATAAGTGGGTCAAAAATGACCCGGTCAGCTTGTTTTCTTGAAATATCTTTGTAATGAAAAGTTGTTATCATTTCATATTCCAGGTATTCCTCAAAAAAACATGTTTTTCATATCGTGCCATTCACATTTTTAACTTATCTTTTATACATTTTAAGAAATTTTTGTTTTTGTGTTACTACCCCAACCTTTCATAATGGGTCAAAAATGACCCGGTCAGGTTGTTTTCTTGAAATATCTTTGTAATGAAAAAAAATTATAATTTCATATTCCAGGTATTCCTCAAAAAACATGTTTTTGATATCATGCCGTTCATATTTTTAACTTATTTTTCATACATTTTAAGAAATTTTTGTTTTTGTGTTACTACCCCAACCATCCATAAGTGGGTCAAAAATGACCCGGTCAGGTTGTTTTCTTGAAATATCTTTGTAATGAAAAATTTTTATCATTTCATATTCCAGGTATTCCTCAAAAACATGTTTTTGATATCATGCCATTCACATTTTTAACTTACCTTCATGCAACACACAATGGATCCTCACATTTTCTATTGTTGTACGGGGTCATTTTCTTTTTCAAACATGGAAAAAAGTGAAAAATTAAGATGTTTCTAACATGAAATCATTCTTGTGTGGTCCTAAATATAATACTAAATATAAATAAAGTGATTATTCCTAACCAAAATGGCAAAATTGGCATAAAAACGCATTGATTCTAGTATGGGTCATTTTTGACCCACTTATGGAAGAGTGTAGGGTCCAGTCACTCGTGCATCTAAGAGTCAATTGGGCTCAGTGCATTTTGAAAACATCCAAACACAACTGTGATAGTTTGGTAACATACGGTGAACATACTCCTCCAGCTGTACACTCAGGTTCTCCTCACCTCTACGGACATACGGCGGCATAGCGTATCCAACATTAATATGCCTTGCCCTGGCCAAGGTGCACACGGCGCACTCACGAATCTAAAAGCTGCCAATTTTCGACAGAGGGCAAGCGACAAGCATGTGGGTGTCACGAATCATCTGCTCGATAAGTACGCCACGCTTGCATCTTCCTTTAGGTTCTGGCCACAGCAAACGAATTTAGAGCCTGCGCGTATGGTAACATACACTTGGAATATCTTAGGTTCGTACATTATCTATTCTTCTGCCTTATATATGATTGCTTTGATAAAAGCGTTCATTTAAAGGTGCTATGAGCCCCCGATCACCGCATTCAATTGAAACAGTGCCACTGAACAGTTGCTCAAATTAGTAATGACAAGGCTGTTTGACCCCCCCATGTGACTATGTCCTATTAAAAGAAACACTGACAGGGCATAAATGGTGTTAATTGGCTATTTACTCAACAGGAGACCAACGGTCTTACATCACCACATCAGCACAAATCTCAACTGTAGCAGTTAAGTCAACATTGATGGAATTCCAACAGTTTCTAAGAACCCGTCTGATCGGAGTATCAAGTAATTGAAAACGAAGAGTCACATCCACAGAGCAACGATCTTTGGATCTTTTGGATTCATTTATTGCACTTTAGCACCAACAAGTGAATGGATATTGGTTGCTCGACTGCTTTGTTGATTTGTCTATAAAGTGGGATATACTGTATGTTTACTTTATAAACAATGCATACATGATGTTATGTATTGTAAGTATTGGATCAGCATTTGGTGCAATACAGCCTCTAGGACCATGACATAAATGAATAATTGTATCAATTGTTAATCAGACACACGTTTGCAGCCTGGATTGATGCCTTTTAAATTAATTATCATTGTAGAAAATAAAATGTTTCAGACTTTTTTGTACTGCTGCCTCTTGCCGGGTTGGGGACCGATAAATGGATGACGGAAGAGCACTGGTGATAACATATAATTTCCACATCCTTGCTTTTCCATCATGATCTTGCAATTGACCAAATAGTCCAATATTTTGGTACCGGTAAATGTTCTGAGATTTTACGTCACAATTTTGTATACTATTATTTAGCGTGTTTCGATAGATGTATCACTGCTGATTACATGTTTTATGGCTGTCATTTACTCAATCGGCCATTGTAAAATAGATTATCTGCCTAGCCTGCTGTACTAAATTGTGAGAAAATCACACTGTTACTGACATAGCCTCGAGACAGCTATTTGGGGTGGAGTGTGTAACATGTGGTGTAGTTGGAGAGAAAAGGTAAACAAGCAATATGTCTACGTATGTGCTTGGATTACCGTTGCTTATGGTTGCAGATGAAAAGTAAAGAGTATACTAGGAATGAGTTAGTACACCGCTATCTGTATCTGTTCACCCATCGGAATTATCTGAATCCGTAAACCTTATTCTTGTGCAACCACAGGTCAGCCAAAGACATTTGAGAAACGTTTGGTTGTTTTATAAGTAGCCTCATGTTTTCTACACCAATGGCCCGTTCATCTGCGATGAAAAAAAAAAAAAAACACAACATGTGAAACTGTGACCGTTGCCAAAATGAACCAGCCACTGTCAACGTCTATGGATATTTCCCCAGTCAGCTACTCAAACCACACCATGCACACAATAGCCATTTTTATGGGTCAGACTCATGTAGAGACTTCTTTTATTAGTTCGAGAGCTGATCCGAAGCCAACCATTGGCCAGCCAAAACTACGGCAGTCCAGCTGAGTTTCAATCGGACGAGTGGAGCTGGCTCCAATGTCCACAAAAAATCCAAAGTTGTCTAGATGGTACTAACATCAGATTATTGACGATTATGGCCTTTGGCATCAAACCGAGGCATCGACACAGACAGCCAAGTGAAGCTCTTCACAGCCTCCGAGACAACATTTACAAAAAGGTGTCCATTGGGTGCTTCAATTTAACTGAGTGGTGTGGATGAGTAGCATGAGGTTGGAAAGAAATGGTACACAAACCGAAGGTTTTTTCGCTATACATTCTTGGACTGCAACTCTTCATGTTTACCAGCTGAAAAGAACAGAATAAGGCGTACATTTTAGTCCTTACTTCCACACTGTCATAGTGTGGACACTATGCCACTCAATCCGCATTAAGATCACAGTGGTATGCTGGAGCCTATCCCAGCTATCTTTGGGCGAAAGGAGGGGTACACTAGGGACTAGTCGCCATCCAATCACAGTGTGTTACCAAGATAATGAGCCAATTAAACACCAATAACAAAGGTGACATGATCATTTTTACAATAATTTCAATTTAGTATCCTTGAAATGTGAAGAAAGCCCATTATACTCGAGCTCTACAAAATAAAACACAAAAATCAAATTTATTGCTTTGCTCCAGTCAAGTGCTTAGAGATTGTACTGGCTATTGGTGCCAGACAAATGTGCCCCGAGGCTGACCTCAGGCTGGTTGTAAAATATCCAACCCGGGGAATAAGAGACCTAAATGTTGCAAACTGTGATGGGTCAGTCACACTGTCACAGTGAGACACTGCCCTCTTTTCATCTCAGCAACCTACCCCCCTCCCCCAAGGTGACACTTGGATTAGGGGTTTTGTCTAATGTCTCAGACTAAAAGCAAATTACCTGTCTGTGGGTATTGGTATTGGGTTTAGAAATCTGTAAAAAAAAGCCAACCTACTCATTATTATATTTACTGCTACTATAAATATAACTTTAATTGCTTTGATGGAGACCTTTTAATTCATGGTAACAAATTAAAATAAATAATTCTTAAAAGAGTACAAGCTGACATCTCCAACTAGATAAAAAAGTGTGTATAATATATACATTTTGGCAGAATTTTTTTGGGGGTAAGACACACAAAGAGGTGATGATGCAACTCCACAAAAGAAAAGAGCATGTTTGGTGGCAGAAGTGCATTTTATAAGAGCTCGGCCTGCATATTTACCATTGAAATACATGCTCTGCAGAAACCAGGAAGTGAAAAGGCACCTTTGTGTTTTGTGAAGGAGGTTACTAGGCATGAGCGAGGTCACATCTATCTGTATCTATTTAAAATGCATTTTTCCCTTTTTTTTGTTGAGAACTGATATTTTGCTGAAACTTACCTATTATCTGTTGTGATCGAAAAAAGGTAGAGACAAACTTTTTTTTTTCTGATGAAAGATTAGTCTAATCTTTCTTTTAGTATATACCATGTCTATATTGCCCAAGATTAATACATTGATGTTCTTTGAAAATCATCAAAAATGGCTGGGATTGAATGAGTTCATAAATAGGTGATAGGTCAGGCAATACAGCCAATGCTTTTTGCAATGGCTTTGAAATGTAAAATAATAATAATAATTATCTTATCCTATCCTGCAGTTGAACTCTACAATACAAATACTATAATCAGTCTCTAAATACAGTGTAAGTTGCTGTGGCACTCGTGCTCCTGTACACCTTAACACACACACTCATAATAAGGCCCCTCTGTATTCTGCTCTCAATTTACTGAGGGATTTTTATTATGCTCACCTGTTTGAGAGGATTGATGATGCTAAGAGTGTAGTTATTAATCTTAATGTCACTCTAATTTTAGGAATATAATTCATCTTCACCCCCATGTGCATGTTTATAGCTCATCTAAATGAATGAAAATATCATTGTCATTGTTGTCATTGTCTCAGTGCACATTATTTTGCACTTTGGACCTTATTAGCAGTCTGCAGCAAATGACATCTCGCTAGATGGAAGTCTTCCAAAAACGCCAGGAGCCAAATTGAGCATTGATCACATGGTTGTAGTGGAGCCTGCCTATGCTGCAGGAAGTGCTGCTCCTGTCACCAGGCAACCATGACAGCTGGTTGATTGTCAAATGCAGGAATAAGAAAAAAAGAAAGCTCATTATGCAGACTATTTTCTTTATTTAATATATTGTGTTTATGTTGTGAATAGTTAATTCTAAGCTTAGCAATTGAGTTGAGTGAGACAAATTTAATGTTAATAGAACTGTGATTGTAGCTAGCTCAGAATGTAATCATTATATTAATCCCGATCTTCTCAAATAGTGAGGCAGGTGTAAACACAGACCTCCGTTACTAATCTTCAAGTTCATACACCAGAAATCAGGGGTCTCCAGGGAGTAGCTCAGTAGCTCCTAACCCAGGGGTGGGCAAAGTACGGCCCGGGGGCCACATCCGGCCCGCCAAGTGTTTGAATACGGCCCGCCCAATCTTTCCAAAGTATTTCATTTAAACTCAACATACAACCTGGCATCATGGCCTGAGCCAACCTTTTGATGGTTTTATCAATTTCGTTTTTTGACATGGTCTGTTGTTTATAAAGTGCTCCTGAAAAAAGGGACACAAGCACATAATAATAATAATAATAATAATTATTATTATTATTATTAGATTATTAGATTATTATTATTATTAGAACTATTATGATTATTATAATTATTATATTAATGCAAATTATTATATTAATTATATGTAATATTATTGTTATATTTGCATATTTTACACAATAATAATATAATAATTATTATTTTAATTTATTGTAATTATTATAATATTTTATTATTTTTAAAATATTTAAATATTAATATAAAATAATAAATAATAATAGCAGATTACATGACAATTTTACAGATACAATAATACCAGGTGGACTGTTACGTGTAAAATATATAGTCCGCCCCCCCCCCCGTAAATTTTGTCATATCAATGCGGCCCGCGAGTCAAAAAGTTTGCCCACCCCTGTCCTAACCTCTTTTCAAGTAACTCTCCAAAGGGTTTATTCATTTATTATCAACTCATATACCGACAAAATTATAAATTAGTGTTCGGCAGCTTGGGAGTGTGACCAATCACAGCGTAGTGGGCATGCCTGGAGGCGGGCCATGGGTGGAATACATTAAAACACACCGTTTTGGAAGACCAAGGAATATAGCTGGAATAGGTGAAGATGCTGGAAGATCTACAAAGCTTTCTGTGTGGATTATAATGTGCAGCTGCTCTATAGGATTCCAAGAAATATTTGACTAAAATACGTAAAATCCTGCTGTATTGTAGATATAGTGTTTATTTGTCATGTTGCTTTCTTGTCATCAAATTTCTATTTTGTTAGGTTCTTGTTTTGCCATGTTCCTGTTTGTTTTTACTGGTTACATTCTGTTTACTCTGTGATGTTCCACTGAAGCTGCTCTGCTGCCGCCTATCTGCTCCCTCTTGCAGTGCACTGCTGGTCCTGCCGGGGTGGAGCCATCTGTGCAAATCTGAGAGCCTTTGTAATCAGTCCTTCATAAGCCATTCTTGGACACTCTCTTGCTGCCAGATTGTTGCAATGTCGACACTCGCTCCCTGCGCAACCTTCGCCTAGTGTTGTGTCGCTAGCTCTCTTTGTAATATTTTGTGAGTATTTTATGATTGGTCTTTTGTTTGTTGGTTTTGTGTGGCTTCGCCCGGTTCCTTTGTTGTACTCAGTTTTTCAATTTTTGTGTGCGCTTTTTGGATTAAAACCTTTTCTTCACCATATTTTTGGCTTTAATGCTTTGGTGTCCAACCAGTGGCTTGACGTCGTTCTTAACATCTTCCTCCCTTTTCCTGTCTTTTTTGTAATTCTTGTGTAACGCTCTATTGTGTAGTAATTATTATTCCGCCCGCTTCTAGTTTTACCCATCATTTTTTTCAGTTTGTTTGTCTTTATTTATACCTTTTCTTTGTAAACTTTATTTATTCACTGATGCCAATAAACAGAACAATTTATGGGCCAGCTTCACTCTAGTCTCTGCTTCAAACAGTTGTTTCCCCTATCACAGTAGTTCCAACCTGACTATATATATATATATTTATATATATATATAAACATTTTAACTTGAAAGCTAAAGATATAATTACCACATAAATGACAGGAGAAGAAATAAGGAGCTTTTTCTTGTGTTTAATGACCCAAGTGATAAAAGCGGATTAAAGCAAGAGCAAAGGGGTCGAAGGGGATTAGTGAAAGGAAAACAAAGAATGTTTCAGCGACTGATATGCTAACAATGATTTAATCTTTGCCCTTATTACTACAGTATGCCAGTTCATTGTTGGCTATCGTGAGAACAACAAAACGATTTAATAATATAGGATCTCAAGTAGTACTTTATTCTTCAACTGCTCACACCAGATTGGATGCCAAAGCAGGAACTTCTGTTTTGGGTGTTTACAAATACACGTATATATATATATATATATATATATATATATATAATTGCTGTCTTTGGTATTGTTTGTGTGTGAGTGTAAAGAACAGGAGAAAAAAACGTGTTATACATATTATATAACAACAGGCCCTAATACCAAAAATGAGAACATGACATTCTTTAAATAAAACATGAAAAAATATGTAACTCTGTATTAAGAAAGAGAACATAAACATACCGACACAAATATGACATTTTGTAGTATAATGTAGTGATTTTATATATTTAAGAAAAAAAACATCAAGCTTGCATTAACTAAGCATCTAATTTTAATTACAGCATTCTGGATGAGAAAATCAATGAGTGGAACTGTTAACCAGCGGCAATGACATTCTTGTCTTGCTGACACTGCACCCATTCTGGTGGCATGCTGAGTGAGACAGCCGCTGATGCATAATAGAGATTTCTACTGCTATAAATTAAAACAACATGGGTCTGACACAAAGCAGGTGGCAGCACGTAGCATATTGAAATTATGTGTCAGCACCATGGAAACAACACCTTCGAGGGTCCCTTTGTGATAGTTACACATGGAGGCTGTTTGTATGGCTACCCTAATTCCCCTCCTCACTAATCAGTGAGCACATGTTGCACACACTATTTAATATTTCCGTTGTAGCACTATTACAAATACATTAAACCGATTAATTGAATCATACATAATTAATTTAGGTCATAAGCTGTTTTCATTACCTACATACTATTGGTTTCAGGTCAAAATAAATGAATACATGAAATGTGTGTGAAATCCTAATGTTCACTTCCAAAAACCATAAAGGGTGACAAATGTCAATTTAGCTTATTTCCATAGGAATAGAAATGAAAATGAAACCAGCCAATTTCTCCACATGTAGAATTAAGACAATGGTTGGAAAGTTCGGAAGTCTCAGCAGAATATCCAGACCAGATGAAAATGAGCTGCCAAAAAGTGACTGAAGCAATCAATGCAGAGGCTCTGCACTATTGGCCTAGGTTTTTGGGTTTACCTTTTGAAAGTCGTACTGCAAGAAACTATAAAAGCCATGCCTGCATGCATGCATGCATCAGTCAGGATGGTGAACTCCCAGCTGACTTTGGGGTAGAGACAGAACTGATTGACAGTCAATCCCAGGGCACTCATCAATAAACAACCATGTTGGGGGAAAGCAGAAGAAGAACATCTCCACACCATACCTGGTATCCACAAGTCCACCGTAGTGCCAAACAAACTTTGAGCAAGAGACCGACGGCAACAAGGAAATGACTGCTGAAGCAAAGTGTAGACCGTCAGGTATAATATTGCACCATCCAGAGATGAGGCGTACTGTTAAGGATGCCAGCCAGCGTGGCTGTGTGAGTGAACATTGATAAAAACTGACTCCCTGAAACTTAAGAGCTATGCTGAGTGCCAAGTTGATGGTCTGACCCGTTTGCTTGATGCCTCGCACTTTTGACTCTCATTCCGAAGGACCTTGGTTTGGGCCCATGGTGGAGTGCAAGGCTGACTGAACCAGGTGGATTACATTGGTGCCTTGACCCGGATGTGAGTGAAGTTTAGTGGTGTGAGTGTAACGGATGCCATCATTTAGATGGTTTTCATCTAAATGATCTGTATCTGGACTAAAAACTAAAAAAAAATTTTTTTGGATGTTTTCCTTTGGTACCAATTTTGCACCAATGTCTTATTTGTCAATGATACCCAACCCTAGATGTGATGTTTATTGTGGCAGAAAACTGAGAGAGACAGAATGAAACGGGGCATAACAATTATTTTATGTGCACAAAGCTTTATTTGTAAATAATTAAATTATTTTTTAACTGATCAACAAAAGGTTGCTAAAATGATTGCTTGTCGCGATGCACTCGGCAGAAGTAGGCTTTTGTGTGTCAAATTACTGTGACTAACAAAGCAGACAAGGAACAGACAGGGGTCAAAAAAAGGCAGGCTACAAAGACAACAGAGTGCCGGAAGATGACTGAGTGGTGCATTAGATGTTAAGGTCTCTTTCTGTAGGTGGACTGGATATCATAAAGACATGTAATAATAAGGCAAGTAAGCATCAGATCTCAAAGGAGAGGTTAATGGCTGGGAGAAAGGGAGACTGACTGATGGAAACTAAATCAGTACCACATCCCTTCATAGAACAATACTGCCTAACATTCTCCATGTCCAAACTTCCCTCACTTGTCTTGTGAAAACCATGAGTTATTGGAACTCCTCCACCTGGGGCATAACACCACCCCCAACTCCCTTTTCCGACTGAGAAACATGTAATTGGATTATGAGGTACTGAGTCTCATTCCAGAAGCTTCACACTCAGATGCAAACTGCCCCAGTAAACGTTGTAGGTCACAGCCCAATGAGACCATCAGGACCACATCGGCTGCAAATAGCCGATACGAGATCCAAAGGCCCCTGAAGTGGACTCCCTCGACGCCTTGGCTGCATCTAAAAATTCTCACCATAAAAAATGATGGCTAGAATCTCTGACAAAGGGCCAACTTTCACCAGACACAGGCTCGACTTACTGCTGGCAATGCTAACCAGGCCCAGAGCAGGGGCCTGGTTATTGGAACCTCCAGGAGCCGGTCATATTCTCTCCAGCACCCTCGAATAGACTTTCCCGGAGAGGCTAAGGAGTGTGATCCGCCTCAGCGTTCTTGAAAAGGAGACCACCACCCAGGTCTGCAATGCAGTGGTACTGTTCCCAAATTTCGCTTAATGTTGAAAGAATGAGGAGCCACTGGGGAGCATTTTGACTTGATTGGAACTGTCCGCTTTTGTGTCCTCAGACTCTGCTTCCGCTACAGAAGGTATGTCACTGAGATCGAGAAGGGCCTCAAAGTATTCCTCCCACCGTCCGACTATACCCCCAGTTGAGGTCAGCTCCTCCCACAGCCAAGTTTTTGCCTCGACCACTACCAGCTCTGCAACCTGACTGTTGTTAAGAAGGATGAACAGTGACCAAAATGGATGGAGGGATGGGTTTAAAACTTAAAGATGGTGAAGCAGGACCGGGTTGGGTGAGAGTTAGAAAGGTGAATGTGTCAGCGCAGTCAGCGTTGACTGTTTGCAGTCACATTTTTGACATCTTTGAGAGTGAAGTGACAGTAATTAGAAGGGCATGATAAAGGGCTTTGACAGGAGAGAACAGGAATAAACCTGTGTCAAGAGATAATAAGAGGCTGCTCATCCCCAAATTACTAGCCATAAGGGTTGATATAAGCTGTTCTGAGTCTATACACTTAAAACCCTTTAGCTTAAGTGTTTACAATGTGTTATGTAGCAAAATAATAATAAAAAATGACTAATGATATTGAAAAAAAAACACCCAACTGTAACCAGTTTATTATTTTACTTATTTTATCCAGAGTCCAGACTTTGCACTTTACTTTGTTTGTATATAAATGTTTATGGGACATAGAACTGTGCAGCTTTTCAAATTGTATTGATGCCATTGATAGTAGGAGAACATGGTGCAATATTTGAATATTGGCCATGATTTTTTTAATGACTTTGTTTTTAAAGAAATATTTAAAAGAAATGTGGTAGAATAAAAGAATAAAAGACACACACAATGGTTGGAGGGTGCCCATGTGAATTTTTATTCTAAAACCGTTGTTGTTGTAGAGGAAGAAAGCAGGGCAAAATCTGTGGTTTGTCTGGAGTCAGTTCATGCATCCATCTGGGATCCACCTGTGTAGCAGTGATTTTTACAGCAGAACGTGGGCTGTAGTCAATACAAACAGCTCTTGGGGGAAGATTTTTTTTTTTTCCCAGCCTGATCTGCAGTGCTGTACAGTATTTTTTTTTAGGTATTTGAATTTACAGACAGAGAGCACCGATAAGTGAATTTCTATCGATTCTAGTCTATCTGTGGGTGCACCATCCTCTCAATGCAGTCGAGCCAAGACCCAAAGGAATCCTACTTTGTGGAAGTGCACTTATCACGGTCGGCTCTGGAAATAATTGACCGTAATAAACGAGGGATTAGTTACATTCGCAATGTGAATGTGTGTGGGAGTGAGACTTCATAATGTGAAGTGTGTTGTGTTTGTTGTGAAGGACACTCGACTGTTGTAAACGAATGCTGTCCAAAAATAATATGCCTCGGTACCGTTAGTTATACAGAACTTCCTAAACCCTCAGTTATGCGATTGTACAATGTGTTACTAAATTATTTAATCAGTGAAAAACATTAATTTACATAAATCTGCTATCTTTCAACCGCTTGCAGTGTTCAAGTGATGTTATCAGTAGTTCACGTTATAAAACAATGCTCACTTATATTCTGTGCATCTTTTCCCCATGAAAATTATTTTAAATCTGACAAAGAAGAGGTACGCTGCAATGATGCAATGATTCTCATAAGCTTGCTGACATGCACAACTACCTCACCCCTGGTTCTGATGCCTGTAATTCAGGCAATCAGAGGTAGCTAGAGTAGGTGCTTGGCTGAATTTGCATTAATGTGTGAGGGATGGGAGGTGTGGTGTGCTGGGAATGGCATAACGGTCACATTCGCTGAATACTTTCAATGTAGAAGCAGTTTAATTCATTCAATCCCAGCCATTTTTCATCTTGGTACCAACCATGATGATTTTGACCGTTTTTTTTTTAGGCATACAGAATATTGTATATTTTAAACACGGTATATACCAAAAGAAAGATTATACAAAAAGTATCTGCTGTGCAGCCAATACATAAGTATTGTTGTGCAATGCATAAACCCATCAACAATGCAATCCAAACCCTGACCATTGGAAGAGCCAAGAAGGCCAAGCTTCAACATACTCCTCCGTCAACACCTCGGCCTTCCTGGCAAAACATGCTTAGGTGTCCAAAATGTGGCCTACGGGCCATCTGCGGGATGTAGCTCATTGCAGAAATAAAATAAACAAAAACCCTGCAAAAGTAGACACTTTAGGCATAAAATAACTATAACAGCTCAATATATATTGATAAAAATTAAATAATTTGTCTTTAAATATAGGAAATTACAACTATTTCCTGCTTGTTTATTGTAGCAGCACATAATTTACGCAGATGACTCTCTTCACATGTGCATTAAATGTAATCTTCTTGGTCTATACTGTATGCACAACAAATATTTTAGAGAGGAAGTGAGGAAAATCACCTAAAACCAACAATTTTGTGACAGTGTTGAAGCTGATGTCTCACGTTGTGAAGTTATAAATAAATAGTTCAATGAAAATGATGTACACTGAGCCAGAAGCTCTGTGAGGGTTTAATTTACATGAGTACTATATTTTGTTTTTTTTTGCCTCTGAGTATGATGAATGAGTCCCCAGACTCTGATGAAATGGACTGCATCAGTTAATTAGTTTTCCTGAAACAATGCCATGAACCCTCCTATGAGCTATCAGCACGAGATTCCATCTTATTGTCATAAGCTGCGCACTCTTCTTTTCAGCAGTCGTACGTAAAACATCAATTGGGAAACCTTTAACAAATGTACACTTTTTATAGCTTATTCATATTTCACAAACCCCCTGCCTCCAGCACTTTGCAAAGCCCAGGTCATTTGTATTTTGTGTGTGAAGTGCATACGACTATGAAAAATAAATTATATAAGAAACCAAGACTAATCTCATGAGCAGTAATCAGGAAACGATTAATAGTGGACTTTTTCCCTCGATAGGATCCACATAGTCTAGTGTTACTTTTAACATTTCTATGTTTTTATAGTCATTTAAAAATACTATCACTGGGGAATGGCATGCTATGTAATTGTTATAAAAATTGCAGCACTGAATGTATATTGTTTTATTGTTAAACTGCAATTTGTATTCCAACTAACAGCTTGAAAGAATATACTGACCACCACTCCATGAAATAGCTCATTTTAAAAATATAAAGCACATTTCCATAGCTCGGAGTCCTTTGTGTGATGGATCCCACGCGCTCAGTTTTATATTTTTGATAGTTTACTTTTCATGGTGGCCCATGGGTTTTCTTCAACTTCATATCAAATAACATAACTTTATAAAATTAAAGCTTTCATCACTCTCTCAATCCCCTGCGACCTGTGGGGTTGGAGTTGATGCAATTCATCACAAACAATCTATCAACAACAATCATGAGAGAGTTTTCCATGAAAAGTTCCTGAAACTAAAAGGTTCTTGTGGCCCGTGTGGTTTTGTGGTAAAAGAAAGTCATCCATTCTAGTAATCGGTGGTAAGAAGAAACTGAAGGCCACGAAAGATGACCAAAAAGCCTGTGTCATTTGCGTGACACAATAAGCTAAAATGGTAAACACTCAGCTTATTCTGTTACTCTGCTTGTCTGTTTTCAAAAAAAGCTCAGACAGAAGTTATTGTAGTTGGTGATTCCCAGCAAGAGAAAAATATTTTCATATATTTCATACATATTGTCAATGCATTTCAGATGTGACTGTTTTTGTGAACATGAACATGAAATATTCGACCAACTGTTTCTGAAGCCAGAAGCAGCCAGCTCTTGTCGGGAATGGTGTCGGACATGCTACGCATCCACGGAAGTGGAGAGAACTGGCAGTGGTCACTGTCTGGAACAGTACCGATGTTGTGCCAAGATTGTCTGACAAAGTGTGTCTGACAATGAAATTGTTTGGGAATGTGACCAATCACAGCGGAGTAGGTGTGCCTGGATAATAAAATAAAATAAAATAAAATAAAATAAAATAAAATAAAATAAAATAAAATAAAATAAAATAAAATAAAAAAAACCACAAATTAATGTAGAGAATACATGTGGAGTAATTCAGCATATTTGGTCATTTTATATTTTAGTTAGGTGCTCAAGATATTTCAGGTAATGTTTCCCCCAGCGTCTTTAAGCACCTTAGAGGAGCTAAATGTTGGGAAGCACTAGTTCTGCTGTCGTCTTGGACCTGAGCTGGAGTGAGCAACTACCACACGGGTGTTCATTTGACCAACAGCAGACTAGCCCTGTGGAAACTGGAGACCAATTCAGAGTAGAGAAGCATCTCACCTTTGGAGTTGGCGAGTACGACGATGTGCCATTGTATGGACAACCTCTGTTCTGCGGTTGAGAGAAGACTGTTGGTAAAGTTCTACAATTCCCCAGAAGACAAACTAAAGTACAAGGTGATATAGGGCATTCAAAAAGGCTGGCATTCCATCATTTTGCAGGCTGTGGTGGATGGAAGGCGACTCAATTGGAATGTTTTTGTTAGAACTTTTCTTAGGAGCCTGCAAGATGTCCGAATACTCCACTTGTCTAGGTTGTGGGATCTTGTTTACAGGGGTTTGCTGCAGCCTCTAGAGACAAAGATCATATATGAACATGATGTTAGATATTACCTTAATGAGCTAACTGCTGAACCATTTCATGCCAATGGCAGGTTGACCACCCAGCAGTTGATGAACAATAAGACAAGCAGAGCCAGAACATCAGTTGAATATGCTTTTGGAAGACGGGCAGGTGGAAAACCATGTTAAAACATTAACCTAAGTCTATAATATGGTGTGTATTGCATAATCCACGTGAACTGATGACTTCATGGTAGAATGGGGTGTCGTTGTCTTGCAGCACCAGCCTGAGGGTGCTCTGCTAGAGTGATGCACAGCTTGTATGGAGTTTTTGAACACAGCAGGGTGAAGTATTTGGTATACTTACATTATCTGTGAATAATCTGCACAAAGGTCTGCATGACCATTTTTGACCATGTGCACAATGACATCATGTACAGAAACAAAAATCACCATGCTAAGAGCAGTCAATTCAAGGACAAAATTAAAGTTTTTGCTTCTGGCCAATTATGTTAACAAGCTTGTTGAAATTGGAGAAGCCTGCCTGCGGCGCGCCAAGTCCTCCTTCGTGTGGTCAGCAGTTTATTGGAACATGCATTCACGTTAGTTGTTTGCAGTTCTTTTGAGCTCCTGGCTTGTGATATCCACTTCACGGCTTGCATCCAGGAATACTTCTTTGCATTTCTTTTGCTAGAAAAAGTATGGGGAGCTCCAATGTGTCTTCATATTAGAAACTGCATTAAAACAGCACCCCCTTCATATCATAATAATACAGGAAAAGGTCAGTTTTCAGCTTTGGGAGAGAACAAAACACAATTGACTTGGTACCAAGTTCTACCACCAAAACCTCAAGCTTCAGCTATCATTCTCGAGATATTTAATTTTATCTAATGCTGCATTCTGATTGGACTGCCCATTTTTATGCTGCGTTCTGACTGGACAAGCATTTTCTGTATTAACTCCCAAATGGTAGGTCCAGTTGACGTGGAACTAATTTTCTAACACCCAACCCCGCTTTCCAACTTTACAAACCACAACTTTTTATAGCTTCCGCTTCCCAAGATAATCCTTTTTTTTAAAGTTTCTCTTACTTCCTGATGTTACAGAAAGTCTTGGTTGAGATCACTGAAAAGCTTGAGGGCACTTTTTGGGTGGATGGAACTTGGTTTCAAGTTGATAGCACCTGTCGTTCTCGAGATAATTTTTTTTTTTAATGCCGCATTGTGATTTTGTCGTCATCCCTAGTCTTTTAGCTTATTAGCCTATGTGGAACATATTTAGCTTTTCACAGACTTTTCACAATATGCATGATTTTCAGACCCTTCAACTTCTCTGCTGTAGGTCTGTAGTTTCATTTTGAGTCACACATTCGAAGCCAAGCTGAATTTTTCCTTTGGAAGAAACACTCAGCGGCATCTGAACATGGTTATCTCCATTTATCCAGTTATCGCCATCACCATTTCTATTTCACTTCATTCTCAAAAGGAACCAGGATTCAGTGTAAAAAGCAGGGTACACCCTGGACTGCTTGCCAGCCAATCGCAGGGTACATATCGACTATTCACACCCAAATTCATAACTATGGACAATTTAGTTTCTAGTTAACCTAACATGCATGTTTTTGGAAAATGGGTGGAAACTGGAGAAAATCTATGCATGGTAAACCCACATAGAAAACTCCACACAGAGATTTGAACCCACTGTGTGGCCATTATCAGGTCTGATAATGACCTGTCATGCAACGAGTGAAAAAGGGGCCATGTTACTCCTTCTTTGTGACAATGCCATTGATTTTCTTTGCTGCACAAATTATGTACAGCCAAATTCCATACCACCCAAAGATGCATGTTCTTCAGTGGTTTACTGCATTGATCAAATCAGTCTGCGATTTCCTTTGGTTGGTCTTTTTCTGTCCAGATTTCGGATATATTATATAAATTTCAGTGTGTGTGTGAAATGTCAAATGTAGTTAAACTTATGAAAAACCTAGCATGGTGTATGTTAAAGAGTTGTAAAAAAAAATATGTGCTATACCGTATAAGTGTATATAAGTGCTACACATTTAAAGCATGGTCAGACAGTCAATTCTACAAGCACAGTTTCCACAGGAACACAGACGTGGAAAACTGCAGCAGCTGACACTGCCGTCAGTGATCACCCACGCGCACAAAGCATGGCGATCATCATTACGGAGCTGCGATTTGTGCACATGCATATCTATGTGTGAATTGCAGAGAGAGAGTATTTCTGTGGTCGACATAAATAATAAGATGCTATGTGTTTGTCATGCTGGGTCAGGAACAGATTGATTTAAGGCTGCTTTAGATCCTTCGTCTTAGTGTGGTACATGCTAATCAATCCAGTGTGACCACATTTTAGGGAGAGTGAGTCACCCTTAGAACTGCCTTTTTCTTTCGACTGAGCTGACTGGAAGAACTTGTTGGAAAATGCTGGAACATTTACATATGAGTGTTTGCCAAGGATTTTTTAAAATATTTTTTTATTTTTATTTAAATAAATATATAATAATAATGGTAATAATTGTTGATTACTAATTGTTTAAATTATTACTTTTTATTATCATATTTATGGAATAAAATAATTTTATATAAATTATATAATAAATAATTGTTTTTATTCATATATATATATTGATATTCCCTTATATATATGTTGATGTGTGATATATATATGTATTTATAATAATAATAATAATAATAATAATAATAATAATAATACTTATTATTATTATTATTATTATTATTATTATTATTATTATTATTATTATTATTATTATTATTATTATTATTATTATAATATATAATAATAATAATAATAATAATACTTATTATTATTATTATTATTATTATTATTATTATTATTATTATTATTATTATTATTATAATATTTGGCTGTACATAATAATAATAATAATAATAATAATAATAATAATAATAATAATAATAATAATAATAATATAGTAGTAATAATAATTATTATTATTATTACATCAACATATATAAGGGGATATAAATATATATATATGAATAAGAATAATTATTTATTATATAATTTATATAAAATTATTTTTATTCCATAAATATGAAAACAAAAAGTAATAATTTAAACAAGGGTCAGCCAAAGCCAAAATATATATATTTTTAAATGTTGATTAGTAATGATCCTACAAATAATATGAAGTAGTCACATACAGTATCTTAACTCTGGCCACAAATTACTCAGTTCCCAAACATAGGTAATTACCGATAAAATGAGTCATTTATTTATAAAGTGTTGTTTTTCAAATACCTTATTAAAGCTTTTCGACATAATACCTTCGCAAGATAGTTTCATGCCGTGTAATTGTGTGTTTTTGTCTTAAAGGAAGTGGGAGGATGACGACACTGCCCAAGACGTTAGTTAGAACAAGACACTACACTGCACAAAAGGATCACTTCGGGCTGCACCGGAAGGCATTTATTTACCATTTATTTATTTACCATTCTACCATTTATACACCATTCATTATTTGCACTAAGACCCATTCATCATTGCACAAAAATTATTATATCTGCAATACATATCTGCAATACATATCTGCTCCTCTGCAATCTTGGATATCTTGTATATATCTTGTATATATCTTCTTAAACTGTCTTTTATTACTTTAATTTTTGTATACTTTTTTTAACTTGACTATTGCACTGAAAGGAAAGCTCTCCATTGTCGATAGACATCTTGTATAATGACAATAAAGGCCATTCCATTCCATTATTGGCATATACCGATCACACGATTTTATACAGAAATCAGATGATACTAATCGGAGGCCAATCTATCGGAGCATCCCTAATTACAATACTAATAATCATCTGTAATCTGTCATCTTGTCCATTGTTTCTGCTAAAAATCACCAAATTCCTAATGGACATTTTGCTTGTTCTCCTAAAGACCGTTAGCCTGTTTAACAAATGAGTCTTACATGACATCAACAAACAATTTAGCTGTGCTACTTTGGGAATTGGCTAGATGAATTAGCTAACTCACGACTACTGAAGCATAAATTGTGCATTCCGCTAACATAAGGGATTTAATATTGATGAGCCAGCAAAATCAGGGTCAAGAATACTGTCACCAGTTTATCAAACGAGGATGCAAGATGAGGTGGAGATCATCGGGCTAATGGATTCAGAAGATGCTGTGAAGCTGACAATGTGCATTGAGCTCATGCATCTCAAAATAAGATCAATTAATTTGTTTATGAAGGTGGCGAGGTGTGTAAAAGTAAATGACATTTAATGTTACACAGTCATCAATTTTAGATTTGCTTTGGTTTTGTCACCGACAAATCCTTTGGGTATTAACAGACAAATGTGTCTAACGACCGAAATACATGTTCATGTCTTGGAAAAAAAAAAACAATTTGTTAACACACAGTAATTGTGTGTTAACTAAACCACGATGTATTGAATTACAAATGTTCAAACTGTGCTGCAACACTGCACATTTGAATCCAATGAATGATAATAAGAATGTGGGCACACATTTCAATATTTCAAAATGTACAGATTAAACCACTTTACAAAGGTTGCTTAGACTTGCATGAAAAAGGGAATACTTCATTTTCTTCAGTCAGAATGACCCTTTTTTTTATTGCGTTATAAGATTATTTAATTTCACATTTACTTTTCTACAAAGAGCAGTTTAATCAAATAAATGATAAGAGGTTTTTTTTTCTGAAAACTGTAAAGATGACAGTTTCTTTTATATTGTGAGCTAAGGCCTCAAGGTTTGTCTCTAGTTCTCATGTGTTAAATTATGAGTATTAAGCATTCATCCATTTATTTTCTATGCCGCTTATCCTCCTATTGCAGCTGACTTCGGGCACAAGGTGGGGGACACCTGATTCTCAAATGTCTGTGTGTATAAAAAGTGTAAAATTGATTAAAATTGATCACCTGTGCAAAGTTGATCTACTACAGATCTAATACAAAGTTGATCTACAGACAATATTTTTATATTGATCATAGTACAGGTCCCAGCGTGGAAAATACCCTTTCAAGCTAAGAAAGAAACAAAAGTAGAAGTGCAATAAAATATAATAATGGACTTGGCTGACGTATGCATTAGAGAAAGAGCTGCAGTGATTATAAATCAAAGTGTTTTTGTTTGGTTTAAGTTTATGCCTACCTTGGTCATCTTTCCTGAGGTGACCAACTCGGGTAAACTCCTATATTTCACAACCTACCATAAGCCAAATAAAAACATAAGTAAAAGAAAGGAACTTTAATAAACTTACTGGTTTATTGTCCAAGTAGAAACACAAGAATATTGATTCTCTACCATTCAATAATTACTTTTATCAAGCACATTATAAATCACTGAGTGTAATTAAATTCCTGATCCAGGCTTTCTGCAACAAACATTTATTTGCTGCAAATTGGCTCAACTGCACCATTTTTGGGTCCCAGTGTTTATTGTGGGATTTCTCTCTGCAAAACCACTTAATCACATGAGAATCTCAATCTCACTTTATTTGGCCAACTCAGAGTGGAACAATTGCTCATGAATGCTGATGATAGATAAAAGTGCAATCACTGTGTTTGTCTTGTGATGTGGTGGGTTCTCAGCCACAAGATGTTTTACCAATACACTAATTAGTTCTTCAGAGACTAACAAAATGGAAATGATTAGATTTGCCTGCATAATGTGTGCCAGTTTTAGAATCTCATCACGTGGATAACTGCAACTGCTAAGAACACTTTTTTTTGCTTGAATTCCACAATTTGGCAAACTAATAATATGATCGGATTAGCCTTTGACATTGATTTTTAAAAAACGTATTTTTCTACCAAAGGTAGGGTAGGATTAAGGATCATCATTGATTTTTTGCCTTGATTTCCTCCTGATTTTTATTTTCTTAGAATAGCTTTGAAGTACATAGAAACAGTAGAAGAATCTGGAAAAAATGGCTGCATAACGCCAACAAAGAAGAAGTGTCAGGAAGCGTTTGTGTTTGTGTCCATTTCAACCATGGACAGTGTGCGAAGGCACTCGGAATTTTGGCTGAAATTCATCGCAGTGCAACACTTGCAACACCATCATATCATGCAAAGAAGGGTGCGCCACTAACATGATAAAACACCTGTCCCGTTTTTGATGCGGTACGCTGAACCTTTGTTAAAAATTGGTTTATTTTGACACCGTAAGTTGGTTTACGGTGTTTCCATGTGTGACTATGTTTTGCATGCATGTGTGTGAGGTGGTGTGAATTAACAGACAGATTAAAAAAGAAGTGATTTAAATTGTACTGTGAATTTGGGGTTAGTCCAGGGGTGGGCAAACTTTTTGACTCGCGGGCCTCATTGATATGACAAAATTTACAGGGGGGGGGGGGGCAGACTGTATATTTTACACAGTCCACCTGGTATTATTGTATCTGTAAAATTGTCATGCAATCTGCTATTATTATTTATTATTTTATATTTATATTTAAATATTTGAAAAATAATAAAATATTATAATAATTACAAAATTAAATAATAATTTTTACATTATTATTATGTAAAATATGAAAATATAACAATAATATTATATATTATTAATATAATAATTAGCATTAATATAATAATTACAATAATCATAATAGTTCTAATAATAATTATAATAATCTAATAATAATAATAATTATTATTATAATAATTATTATTATGTGCTTGTGTCCCTTTTTTCAGGAGCACTTGTAAACAACAGACCATGTCAAAAAACGAAATTGATAAAACCATCAAAAGGTTGGCTTAGGCCATGATGCCAGGTTGTATGTTGAGTTTAAATGAAATACTTTGGAAAGATAGGGCGGGCCGTATTCAAACACTTGGCGGGCCGGATGCGGCCCCCGGGCCGTAGTTTGCCCACCCCTGGGTTAGTCCATTCACTGTAAATGGTCTTTTATTTTTCATTCTCAACGTTTTTCCACTTCCAAGGCACTCAAGACTAGCATATCTACCGACTGATGACACAGCATTAGGAGCAAGTGGGGGTTCAGTCTCTTGCCCAAGGATACATTGACATGATCACGGGAGGACGGAGGATCGAACCCGCAACTCTACCCCCAGAGTTTAAGTTACACTGTCTATTCTGCATCATCACATGCTTTGAAGACATCTATATGCCTTGCCACTCTCAACAAAGCCAAAAGAACAATGAAAATAACGTGACACCAACAACCAACCATTAATAACCAATATTTTACGGCTGACCATAGGTCCTTAAAGGGATTAAGGTCTGAGGTGTTTCCTGTCCATGGACCCAAAATGTTAATCATGCTGGAGAAGCAAATGTTATCACTAAACTGCTCTTGAATGGTCGGGTTGCTCTCAGAGACCGTTTTGGTCCCAATTTTTAATTCACGTCTGTGTTTTTAGACAAAACTTTGAGGGGGGCCCACTCCCTTGGCTAAGAAGCACCCCCCCACATGAATGATTTCAGGATGCTTTACTGTTGGCATGACCAATGACATATTGTAGCACTCACCTTCTCATTGTTGTCGCCCTTCTGGACACCAGGCCATCTTCTAATAGTCTTGGCCTCACTGCACTCACACCTGCCCCCTGCAGTTCCTGAGCAAGCACCTGGTGCCCGGATGCCACAGCTGAATCAACTTTCGGAGACTGTCCTAACGCTCACCGGACTTTCTTTGGTGCCCTGAAGCCTTCTTCACAACAATTGAACCTCCCTCCTGAAATTCTGCAAGAGCTGATCAATTGCCATTGTGCTAAGCAATTGTGACTGTGCTTGTTTCCTTGCAGGTAACCATGGTTAACAGACGGAAAACAATTATTTCAAACAACCCCTTCTTTTAAAGCTTCCAGACTATTAGTCTAACTCAATCAGCATGGCAAAGTTATCTTTAGCAGTTGTTCTTGTCAACACTCCCACCTATGCTAACTTATGTCAGGTAAGTCCTTTTGTGACACGGCTGAAATGCAGTGGAAATTGTGTTTTGGGGCTTAAGTTCATTTTTGTAGCTAAAAAGGGACTTTGCAATCCATTGCCAATAAATTGTATCACTTTTCATATGCAAGAGATTGGGAGTATGTGGAAGTGATGTTTGTGGCATTCTAATCATCCTTGGTCATGGTCTCCTTTAAAGAAAGAGACACTTGTCATCCCAAAAAACAGCCGGTTGCCTTCAAGAACAGACACAGTTTACATTCCTCATGCTGATGTTTCGTTTATACTTAATGCACAATTTGTGTGACATAATGAGGCAAAAAATGCTTATAACATTTCATATTATACAACCATTATGATTTCGGAGTTTGGAGGTTCTGCTGTATTAATATTGCTAAAAACCAAAAAAACAACAACTAATCCGATAATCCAGCATTTACATTGTGGTGTAAATGCAACTTTTTTCGATTTCATATCTGCAAGTTCCTGAAAAAAAAAGTTTAATACAACACAGAAGAGCAGACAGTACAAAAAACAACAAGTTTATTTTAACCATATTTCGTGTATGTACTACAAACTCTGGTCTCTATAATCGATCTCCATATCTTTTTAAAGGTCATGAAATAATTCTTACATGAAAATCAATCTCTTAGTCTTTTACAGCACATTTCTTTTTTTTAGACAGCTGGTTGATACAAGGAAAAACAAAACAAAACAAAACAGACAACAAAGCACTTTGTTATTGACTTTTTTAAATGATGCAGTCTCAAAAATGTGTTTTTGTATAAATCTACCACTACAACTGCATTTCCTCTCCAAAAATTGCTTATGTAAAAAAAATTGCTGATCGAAATAGTCCAATATCTTACATACATGATGGAGCTTGACTAAAATGTAAAAAAAAAAAAATCAGCTTTGAAATTCCCAAACAAATCACCTTCAACTAAAAACCATAAGTGGAGTTTAAGAGACGAAAAAAATATTATAATTGTCACATCAACATCCAAGATCCGGAATGTCAAAGAGATTTAGAAAATTAGAAGTGCAATGCGATGATGTTTGGATGTCAGAAAGCACATAGGGTAATTCATTAGTCTAGCTTAATTTGAGCAAAATTGTCTGGGGACCTGAAATGTATTAATTAGGCATTTATATAACACATTTGTTTTATATGCAGCACACTCACATCAAATCTATTAGTGATTCCTTCAAATTGGCTAAACATATTATCAGCTTAACATTAATATTTTTATTCTAGACACTATTGATACAAACAGTGGGCATGCTGGGTAGACTCATTAGCATCTGGCTTTGCACCCAAAAGTGCTCATAATCATCACTGCTGCCTCCATAAACCTGGAAGCGCAAAAACAATTATTTAATAATATGTATATATTTATATGAGGGATGTTCTGATCAGGGTTTATGCTGCCGATACGATTTGTCAAACAAGCCAAACAAAGTCGATATGCTTATTTTACCAGAGCATGAACATAATACTGGTATCCACAACTCGTGTTTTGTATTTCACACATCATTGACTGACAACATGAATGAAAAGCAGGCTCGCCCGCCTCTGCTGGGCCCCTTCAGCCACATCTGCTGCCTTCTGAACCGCAGATGGAGCTGCTTGGCACCACTGATGAAATCAGTGTGCACATCACGCATTTCAAGCGCGACACAAACACTCACTCGCCACAACTTGCCCACAATTGCAATTACAGTGGGTTGGGACTGGGGCTTTAGCCGCTGCCGGACGGATGATCACATCGTTAGCCTCAAATTAAAAAACACCCCCAAATGCTGCACAAGCGCCATTCCGGTGAGACCATTTTTGCCGGGTGCGAAACTTATATCAGTCTCACAAAGACAGGAAGTCACACACACGGCAGACATGGTTGTTCTGAATGTTGCAGCGAGGGCGAAGCTGATCTGGGGACGGGATCGGCATTTTAAAGCAAGTATCAGCCGATATCAATACCATGCTTTCTCACTGATATCGGCCGATGCCGATCGATCGGAGCACCCCTCACATATTATTTAAGGTGTATTCAGTTCATTTTTAAACAATCTTAATAACTTCAAGGATTGTTTTTGCGAGCCTGGAAGTTTTGTACTGGTCAGCAAGTTCCATCAAATGATATGGAATATTTCTAATCATTTGTCATCATAAAACATATAACAGATGTTACATTAAATGCTCAGATGTGCTCTACATTTACATAAAACAAAATGTTAGATGTTTGTGGGAGTTAATTTTGGACTGTTTGTTTATGTCTTAGTGAAAAGGATATAAAGTAATATCTCATTCATCACGGTTAATTGGTTCTAGACCCGACTGTGATAAAATAATTTCCACGAAGTATGATTCCTTATTTATAATGGAATATTTTCGTAGTTAGATCATACAAAAACTGTGATTATGACCTTCTAAATATGGTCTGTAACATTATTAGAACCTTCTAGGCATGAAATAACACATGTATAGTCACCTTTACATTCGTATTACCCAAAATAGTAGACGTAATAAGAGAAAATAAGACATTAGACATATAGATTCACACATTTGCAATGGGAGAGTTCCTTCTTGTTCGTGCTTACTTTCTATCTGGACTGTACTTCCTGTAGCAGCTATTTCATTAATGTAACATGACTGACATCTCGTGACCAGTGTCTAACACATTTCAATGTCTTTGAATGCATCTTTTGATTGCCTCATATATTTTTTATTTTAGTTTATTTTGCCATTTTTATGCTTGGGAATGCTTAATTTAGGCAAAAATATGTAAAACTTGTTTAAATATGCATGTTATGCATATTTTTGACTAATAGTGGGCCATATTCAACCATGAAACAGCAATGATTCATTAATATGTTAAAAATAGTGATAGAGGGAAGACACACAATCCAAAGCGTGAATTGGCAAGGGATTACACTCTCTTATTCAAATTTATTTAAAGTACAAAGCCTTTTATGTTTGACCAATTTTCCAGACTCTACATTGTATGCTCATCCATGTAAATAAATTAAAGTAAAAAAATAATAGTTAGCATTTTTGCTCCATTAACTGCTCTCATGGATCAGACAGTGATTCATTTATTGTGTAGTGTAATGCATCAGTGATTTCCATTAAAACAATTGTGCAAGTTAAAACTTTGCATTATTTTGTTGAAATAATTAACATTTACACTTGAATACCCCAGAGAGGACAGTTAAAACTACAAGCAAAGTTAGATACTGTATTTCTGGTCTTAGAATAATGTTTAATAAAGTAACAAAACTGAATTAATCGCGATAGAAATAGCAACACCGTACATAATTATTTTTAGAAAACAAGATTGAATATAATTTTCTGTAAATGTTGCTTGATCGGATTTATCACTGTTCATGATAGTTGGCATTATTTTTTTTTTATGGTAAGCTCTTTGTAATTGTTCCCAGGGAACAGTCCCTTGCAGATCTATGCCCATGAGCACATCAATTAAAATGTAAATGGAGTTGGGGGAGAAAGACAGGTACAGCACAAACATCTGGTTGGTGCCCGCTCCCCCACACCCCGCCTCCTAAAGCCACAAAACCTGCTGCTCACGGCCAAGTTGTGTTGCTGGCAGGGGCAGGGTGGATGTGGGGCTGCCAGGTACTGCCTATGTGGAAAATGTGGCACACAGATTACAGCCAATGCGGTCAGACAGCTGTATAAAGGGTTTAAGCTCACTGGTCTACCTCTGACAGCATGCAGTCCTGCAGCTTTGTCGATGAGGTAAGGGGTATGTGCTTGGAAAAGGTTGTTTGAAACCCGCAGAAAAAAAAAACATGTACTAACTGCAAATGATGGATGTAAGTATGGGTAGCAAATGGGTGACATGTTGGGAACCCTTGGTCCAATATGCTTCCATTGTACCAAGCCTTTGCCTCTTTCCTGTTAAGGTCTTAGTGGGTTTATTGCAATTGGTGTAACATCGTAAAATATAAAGAAATAAATGCAATAAGTTTTGGAAGCTGGGCACTTGATATAAAAAAAAATCCCAATTTATGCAAATTATATGCATAGATGTCTAGTTTATAACTTTTTTTTTTTTAGAATTACAGTGTAATTCTTAATATTGCAGATGTTGTCCTCAAATTTCATAACATGAAAATAGGGGGGATATTATTTATTTGACACAGTCATGTGAATTATTTCTGCCAAACACTTAATATTGAAAATATCATATACTTTCCATATGATCATAAAACACTTCACCACTTACTCCACAGCTGGAGGGAAAAAAAATCGAATCTGCTCTACTTTTGTTGGGAAAAAAAAGTCTTCAATTGACTTAATATCAACAACTTTCGTAATTCATTTCAGTCAGTCAACCAACATGAGCGAAAGAACCAACATGAGCAAAAGGGAAGAAAAAAAACATCAATTAAGTGCGAAGAAAAAATATTGTAGAATACACCAGGTGTTTTTCTTGATTTAACAACAATGTTTTTTTTTTCTTAAATAAATAACTTTTGTTTTGTAAAGACACTTTTTGTAACAGACATACCCTAATTACCAAAGTCATTGAATAAACATCACCGACCATTGAATTTTCAAACACGCAGAGATTTATCCGTGTTTGAGCCATCTCCTCAAAACCAAATTTGAAACATAATACTGCCCGGAAAGTCTTGATGTAATTCCATTACATGGGGAAAAAAAGAAACAAGTTCAGATTTGGGTCTCTTGTACATTGTCTTTTGAGCTGGCCCGGATTAACAAAGGTTCATGCGCTGAGCTGTGTATGGAGTTGATAGTGGAGGCATGGTTGTAGGCAGTTTTATATGTGTTATAATGGTTGAGGTGCTCATGTTCAAGAGGAGGCAAAGTCAGGTGGCTCTCCATGCCCGGTCCACCCGTTACACAGTCCTCGTCCACATTGATGATCTCAATTGTGCGAGTGGGCGCGTGGTGGTTCTGCTGGTGGTGCTGTTTGCGCATCTTGTAGAAGATGATGAGCATGACAGCTGCCATGAGTGTGATTGCAACAAAGCAGCCGATAATGATCTTGGTTGTCTTCATGACCTCATCCAAGCCATTCAGTGAGCCTTCCCCACCAAATTCAGTCACGGGGACCGTGTACGTCTTCTCTGTGGCACGGGTAGAAAGAGGGGTCTGGACTGTGGTGGTAGTTGTGGAGATGGGTGAAATAGATTTCCATGTACGAGCAGATGGAGTAGGGCCCACTTTCTGCTGCACAATCGTGGTGAAGTCTTCGTGATGTGGCGTTTCTATTGTCTCTACCGTCACTGTGGTGAAGTAGCTGAAGCTGCTGTTCTCAGTGGAGGACACGTTGAGTGTGGCGGATGCTGTTGTGTTGCCAGCTGAATTACTTACCATGCACGTATACGTACCAGTGTCCTGCATGGTAACATTGGTGAAGTTCAGAGTGCCGTCAGTCAAGACTGAGATTCTGACCTTGTACGCACCGTGCGTCATGATGGAACCATTGGGTGTAATCCAACTCACCGAGGTCAAAGAGCTGGCTCGACATTTCAATTCCGCAGCGCTCCCCTCCGTCACATTTAGGTCAGCAGGGGGCTCCACAATAACAGGAGCATAACAGTGGAAATAGTTTTGATCCAGTTCGCCAATGTAACGCCCTTTGTGGTGAGATGGTGAGCTACAGCGGGCACAGCAGCTAGTGTTTGCTGGTACCATCTCCTTCAGCCACCAGCTCAACCAGAGGATGTCACAGTTACAGTTCCATGGGTTGTGGTGCAAATGCACCCTCTCCAGATGATGCAAAGGAGTGAAAAGATCATGGGGCAAGAGCGTAAGGTTGTTGTGGGCTAAATTAAGCTCCACTAGCGATTGGAGATCATCAAATGAGTTCCTTTCTATAGTCTGAATCTGTGCATGCATCATCCATAGCTTCTGCAGATGGATGAGCCCTTTAAAAGAACCGGGACGGATGACAGACAGCTGGTTCCCTGACATCTCCAGTTCATCCAGCTTCACCAGAGGAATAAGGTTGGGGATTTCCTTCAGATTGCACATTCCCAGATTTAAGTAGCGAAGATTGCTCAGCCCTTCAAAGGCCCCCTCAGATATGTAGGAGAGCCTTTTAAGCTCCCCGAGGTCCAGCCGTCGTAATGAGGGCACCCTGTTGAAAGCATAGGAGGGGATGCTCTCTATGGGGTTATTCCTCAACCAAAGCTCCTTTAGTTTGGACAGGTACTCAAATGCCCCATTTGGGATTGTGGTGAGGCGGTTGTCAAAAAGCTCCAGGGTGTTGAGGCTAGCGAGTCCATTGAAAGCTCCAAGTTCAATTTTGCGTATGTGGTTTTTACTCAGCTGCAGGATCTCCAAATGTCTTAGGTGCTTGAAGCTGTCCACTTTAATGACCTGTATTAAATTTTCTTGTAGATTTAGGTAGCGTGTGTTGGTCGAAATGCCATCAGGGACCTCTCGCAGGCCCCTCCGTGTGCAGATGACTTTGCTGAACTGATTACTACAGGAGCAGACAGAGGGGCACGTCTGAGCACGTACCAGACCCGCAACCACCAACAGCTGTAGGGCCAGGAGCAGTACAAACAAAGGGTCGGACAAGGCCCGGTTCCACCTAGGACCTCGCATCATCTGCTGCTGCTGAGAGGAGGTCATCTTGTTTAACATTCATAATTCACTGACTGGTCTTCCGCTCTTTGGAAAGATGATTGGGCCAACTGGAAATAAAACAAAGGAAAATATTTACATTAGTTGAAGCACAGGTCAAAATAAACAGAGTGTTTCTAACACCAAGTGTAACTAAAACAGACATTTTGGAGCTTCTGATGTTGTCTTTGTATCCTGGTGGACTTGATCAAGAGTGGGGGAACACCTTGACCAACTGAAATCCCAGGACAAAACCCACACCAGAACAGACAGAACATTCAAACTCAGTACCTCAGGACAGTTTTACCAGGTATTGTTAGACCTGCCCTACTTCTTCTTAATATTTCAACGCTTGACTCGATATTTTACGAAGCTATGTCTTGTCTGTGTGAAGTGTGTAGTCCTTGAAGTCCTTTTAGTTCAGCAGTTACTGTTGAGGTTGTTTTGATCCATGTATTTTCCAGCAATCCTATAAAATGACTATTGAGCATCCGTACAAGACCTCGGTTAAACTGGTGACGCAGTACACAGTTTTTGTTCTGTCATTCCAGATTTAGAAAAGACTGAATGCACCCGGCAATTTTACGAGAAGTGAAAGACTGGAGATCACGCGTTTAACGACTGCAATGGATGATTACAGACTGCATGATTTGCCAAAGCAACTGAAGCGGACTGAATGTATAAACTCTAGCACAAACTCTTCTGAGAGCAAACACGTCTAGAAAACTGAAGTCTAGAGGGGAGAGAAGCGGTTCGTTGTTGCAACTGAAAAATGCAGTAATAATTAAACACGGTTGTGGGTCAAGTCGTGGAGGAGTCAACAAGCAGTATGGACTCTATTCACTGAAGGGGTTGGGGTGAATCAAACATGCTGTACGCTGTACGAATTAACTTATATTATACTCAAATAGATACGTTGACCAAAATAATTTGTGTGCCACCAACTCCATCCAACCATCTTCTTCTGCTTATCCGAGGTCGGGCCACGGAGGCAGCAACCTAATTAGGGAAACTCAGACTTTCCTCTCCCACTTCATCCAGCTCCTCTTGGCGGATCTCAGGGTGTTCTCAGGCCAGTTGAGCAACTTGTTCTGGGTGTTTCCCGAGGCATCCATCTAGTTGGACGTGCCTTGAACACCTTCCCAGGGCAGAGTCCGAGAGGCGTCTTAATCAGATACCCGAGCCACCTCATCTGGCTCCTCTCAATGCGGAAGAGAAGTGGTTCTACTATGAGTTTCTTGTGGATGACAGTGCTTCACATCTTATCTCTAAAGGGGGGCCAAGTCATCCTATGGAGAAAACTATTTTCAGCCGCTTGTACCGGCAATCTTCTCCTTTCAGTCACTACCCAAAGTTCATGACCATAAGTAAGGATAGGAAGGTAGATTGACTGGTAAATTGAGAGCTTTGACCATGACCGTAGGTAAGGGTAGGATCTTACTTCAACCAGTAAATTGAGAGCTTTGCCGTTCGGCTCAGCTCCCTCTTCACCACAATGGACTGATGAAGAGAGTCTGCAAGAGCCGCATCAATCCGCCTGTCAATCTTGCGTTCCATCCTTCTCTCACTCACAAACAACGCCCACCAACTCGTTTTTTTTTTTTTATAGGTTGTTGGCAAGTTGGGTCTGTATTCCGTACACACGATCTGATTGTATACATTAACGCGCGAACAGACTATCCCCGACTTGGGCTGACTGATGCAGACTCTGCTAAACTATGAATTGTAAGAAAACTATGCAAAATAGAACAAATGACATGAAATTGATGGTGTTTATATGAGTTGGTAATAAAATGTAGAATAGAACGTACACTCATTATGCTGTTTTACATCTAATAGCCCAGAGAACAGCATGCCACTTTATCTTAGAAGAGTGAGCATTTCCCTTTGAGCCTTGAAGTTACTGTTCTGTTTGTGTAGCCATGTTTTTGACATCTGACCTGAAACCAATGTAATCCCTGCTCCTGCATTGGAAAAAAAAAAAAAAAAAAAAATCATCAAGAGAAGCAGGGTACACCCTGGACTGGTCACCAGCCAATCACAGGACACATATAGACAAACAACCATTCACACTCACATTCATACCTATGGACAATTTGGAGTCGCTAATTAACCTAGCATGTTTTTGGAATGTGGGAGGAAACCGGAGTACCCGGAGAAAAACCCACACATGCACGGGGAGAACATGCAAACTCCACACAGACATGGCCGAGGGTAGAATTGAACTGTGGTCTCGTAACTGTGAGGCCCGCGCACTAAACACTCATCCACCGTGCAGCCTTACAACATAATTAATACATTTATCAATTTGAGAAGTTCACCAGCTCAAATGTGCTGTAGTAGTTGTTATTATTATTATTTATAAGAAGTCATGCTTTTTAGCTTGTGGATTGCAACTATATGGTATAAAAAGCACAACAGAGTAACAATTCAAATGCTACGCATAAACATTCTTAACTGAGCAACATCTGTGACCAGAGACGATGTGAAAGGAAGAATAGAAAATAAAGGTCTGTCTGTGCAATGTCGGAGAAACTCATGCACATACATTTCAATCTGTGTCACATGACACACAACTATGGCCGTAAGTGAGAAAAACACATTATGAATGAAGGATAAAAAAAACATAAACATTCAAATTGCGGGCTTTCTAACATAGTCAGTGTATCCAAGAAACAAATTACAGGCTCACACAGCTCAGAAAATGCACTAATTAGTCATGGCACCACTAAGAAGCACGAGACTCAATTAGATGACAATATTTTACAATATGACACGAACACGTCATGTACTTTGGGAACCTAGGTCATAAGGTGAATTATTGAATTATTGATTAGCTACATATTACCAAGCATGCTAGTGGTTGTAATTTTTTTATTGTCAGGGACGACATGTTCGATATGTTGTCAATTGTCCATGTTTTTTTTTTTTTTTAATTATTATTTTGACAAATGTGAATGCAGAGTCTCAGCACACTTGAAGATGCGCAGGTGTAGCCATCAAAGTGTTCAAAAAGAGGTTCCCGCACACTGAGTCGCTCTCATTCGTTTATTTAGATAACGTTTCGGTCCGTTTGACCTTCATCAGACATATTATCCCATCTCCGCCCTACACACATATACTATGTATGTCCATGATGGGTGCAGGCCTGAGCTCAGCTTCAGCTTGGGTTTTCTTTCTTCCCCCCCTCCTCTTTCTATAAAAGATATTGAGTATTTACTGATTTTTTATTTTAAAAAAATCATAAGTGTTTTTAAATTATTGGCATGATTGCCCCTATTTGTACATGTGTTTATGTGTTGTGTTTGAATTGAATTATGCATAAAAAATGTTTTTCCTATTATGTTAAAATCTGTTCACCTCTTAAATGAATATTATTGCCTTTCGACAGGTGATACTCATCAAAACAGGTCGCCCCCTAAGTCCCCGGATTGGTTGCCTGCACCCATCGAGGACATACATATATATATGTGTGTATGGAGGAGATGGGATTTAATATGTCTGATGAAGGTCAAACGGACCGAAACGTTATCTACATAAACTAATGAATGAGAGCGACACAGTGTGCGGGAACCTCTTTTTGAATTATTATGACAAATACCATGCTTTTGCATTAAAACTTATTTCAGTGACTTGATTACTAAAACTAGCCGTTCAGCTTAGTGACGCTCACTCTTGTACCTTTTCAGACACAATATGTAAATCTGATTATTTCATTTGATGGTACATTTTGAGTGCTGTCTCTGGGTTGGAATGGACCAAATTTAGCTGACTTTTTGGATGACTGTTGGACAGCAAGCACATTCATTCGCTCACATCATGCCAAAAATAATCATGTACAGTAAATATTGTTTGAAGAATTATGATGATAATTTGATGGCCTGATCAGGTTATGTATATTTTTAAAACTGAAAGGGGATTCAGCCGTTATGGTACGGTATACAAGTATACACTTTGTACAAATAAAAGCACTTGATTTTCCAAACGGCACAAATAATGTGTTTTTGTGATGAATCTCATCAATAATTTACATTTGATATAACAAGGAATTAAATGTGTGTGAGCCATATGGCTTCATTTCATCTTGTCCCCATTTGAGTCTGTCGTTCTCACTGTGTCCAAAATCTGCATAAAACAGCTCTGCGTGTAGGTATGCACATTTTCCTGCCAACTTGTTTTTTTTTTTTTTTTTTAGAAAATCAAAACATTGGCAGAAAAAGAGGCATACGCTTTTTTTCTGGCCCAGTTTTGTTTTTTGGAACCTTTATAGATGAAACCCCAGGTGAGGATGACATAGCTTTTCAGACTAACAATTCCTGGGTGACTCCACTAAAACTTTAAAAGGGCTTAAATTCCTGCTGATAATGTAAAGAGGCTGCCTTACAAGCTTAGAGGTACATATTATAGTTTCCCACATGCTGTACTTAAAAATAAATTAACATTCTCTGCAAAAAGGCTTCAATGTTATACTGATTTGGTAATAATGTCATGACAGATATACAAATAAAGAAAAGTGCAATATCATGACAAAAGTTATTATTCACATCAAAACTTACATAGGTTTCATTGAGGTAGTCAGAAGTCCTAAGTGAATATTTTAGTAGTATACAATTGTTGCAATTTGAACACAATTTTCTCTGTGCAATGAATACAGCACAACATCATCTCATAACATTTTTTCAAGGTGCTGGCAAAAAAAAAAATAATAAATAATAATAATAATAATAATAATAATAATAATAATAATAATAATAATAATAATAATGATTATTATTATTACAATTATAATTATAGTTATTACAAATAATTATATAATAATAATTATTCATACTTTTAATCTGTATTTTATTATTATTATTATTATTATTATTATTATTATTGCAAAAAGAGTGTTTTACATAATCATGAATTTAAAAAAAAATACTTTTTGCCAGATTTGATACACAGAAAGATTAATCATCATATCCCAACTGAAAATATTACTTGAATACACATATATAATTACATTGACAAAGTGTAACTGCAGCAAATACAATTTAATAAGGGAAGTATTTCTCAAATATAGGAAGATGATGAATAGTATCCGTCAGTACGGATGTGTCATCCAAATGATGTGGAGATTAGCACCTTTTGTTTTACACAAGCACAGAGTGAGCCGTTCATTACATCCATTTGATTGTGTGATACCTTATTAAAGTCATTTTTATCATAAATCATTGTCGAGTAAATGACGACCTTAAAGGAAAATACAGAATCACCGAATCAACTTCACCAAATACAGATCCCCAATCAATTGAATATTCTTTTCTCCAACGTAATTCAGAAAATAACTGAAAACTATATTATTTACTTTAGGAGAATTTTTTTCCCCTTTTCTTTTTGTTTGTTCTTTTTACAAAATAACAAAGCATAATTCAGGTGGTGATGAAAACGAGACGGGGACGATGCTTGAGTATCTGCTTATTGTAATGTGAACGGTGACTTACTGCTTTCATTCCACATGATACGCAGAAGGAATGATGATGGAGATTGTAGAATGAGAGGCATATATTACAAAGGGGGAAGGTTGCCGTGTATTCTACTCTTCAAAAAGAAAAAAAAAAGAACGAGAAACAGAGAGTGAGAGATTAATGACATATAAATCAAATCAGGTCACTTCTTGATAATGCCTGCAATCTTGCAACGGCTCCAAATATAAACTAAAATCCTGTATGGATTCCAGTGTGGGAGTGATACTCACCACATTCATCACAAGCCTTCTCATTTCCCTCCCTCTTTCCCCAGTGGCATTAAAGTGCTGCATGACTGGTTGACGGTCCTCTGCTGTATTTCTCACTAGATCATCATTTTTACAATAGTTGTTGCATCGCTCACGACTTTAACCACAATATTGGATTTCACTTGGGTTATTGGACACGTTATTTCTTACATGAGTCACCGTTAGTGGCCATCGTAGGTCACCTATGTACTCCGACTCCTGTCTTCATATTTGAAAATATGAACAATATACCAGTTGGCATGAAGATCTTCTCATTGTGTATTTCAGCTTGATTTATTTTTCCCCCGAAGGGGGATTACATTGTTTTAGCAGCAATAAGTACATGCTTCAAAATCCAAATTTGCATTTTGTCTAAACACCACAGTGGATGAACATCATCACGATAATAATGAATGGAATTAAGGCGGAATAAAAAAAACAAGTGACTTAGTAAATACAATACATACAAATTATTACAATACCTGACACCAATAAAAAAAAAAGATTTTTCAGCTTACTCATGTTTAAAATAGCAAAGTAAGCTCTTGTGGTTTTCACAATGAGGTGTGTAGGCTGGATTTATTAATTCCCTCAAGGGTTTCATACGCATTAAGTATGTAGAGTGTAGTTATCTATTTTTGGGTATAGTGATGTGATGTCCTGCCTGCGCAACGGCAAACCGAAATCAAATGTTTTCCAATCCCATAAATGTATGAGTCTAGCTCAGGGGTGGGCAAACTTTTTGACTCGCGGGCCGCATTGATATGACAAAATTTATGGGGGGGGGGGGGCAGACTATATATTTTCCACGTAACAGTCCACCTGGTGTTATTGTATCTGTAAAATTGTCATGCAATCTGCTATTATTATTTATTATTTAATATTTATATTTAAATATTTAAAAAATAATAAAATATTATAATAATTACAATAAAATTAAAATAATAATTATTATATTATTATTATGTAAAATATAACAATAATAGTATATATAATTAATATAATAATTAGCATTAATAAAATAATTATAATAATCATAATAGTTCTAAAAATAATTATAATAATCTAATAATAATAATAATAATAATAATAATAATAATAATAATAATAATAATTATTATTATTATTATTATTATTATTATTATTACTATTATTATTATTATTATTATGTGCTTGTGTCCCTTTTTTCAGGAGCACTTTGTAAACAACAGACCATGTCAAAAAACAAAATTGATAAAACCATCAAAAGGTTGGCTCAGGCCATGATGCCAGGTTGTATGTTGAGTTTAAATGAAATACTTTGGAAAGATTGGGCGGGCCGTATTCAAACACTTGGCGGGCCGGATGTGGCCCCCGGGCCGTAGTTTGCCCACCCCTGGTCTAGCTCCACCATGTTGATACTATACTACGGACGTTGTTTGTACTGCAATACACAAACTTGAGCGTTGTCTGTGCTTTTTTTGCAATAATTCAAATATGCATCAGCAAGGTTAGATCATACTTAAGACTCCTTAACACTCATGCTGAAGTAAACATTCCCCACACCATCAAAAACAACATTTGAAAGGATCAAATCCTTAAGAAATTATTGCATTTATTTGTTTGAAAGTTCAATAGTTTTTACCCGAATGATGAAATCCAGGGGCTGCACGGTGGTCGAGTGGTTAGTGCGCAGACCTCAATTCCACCCTCGGCCATCTCTGTGTGCACGTTCTCCCCGTGCATGCGTGAGTTTTCTCCGGTTTCCTCCCACATTCCAAAAACATGCTAGGTTAATTGGTGACTCCAAATTGTCCATAGGTATGAATGTGAGTGTGAATGGTTGTTTGTCTATATGTGCCCTGTGATTGGCTGGCCACCAGTCCAGGGTGTAGCCCGAAGACAACTGGATAGGCTCCAGCACCCCGTGCGATCCTCGTGAGGAAAAGCGGTAGAAAATGAATGAATGAATGATTAACTCCAGATCAAGAGCTCAAGATGTCACCCAGTGGGGTTAAGATGATTGAGGACTGTGAGGGACCAACCCAGAATCATACAAGAAGAGGAGCTTGTGAATTAAGGGAGTTGGCGCCACAACTGACAACAAAACCATTCATTACCATTTTGCAGTAATGGATTGTGATCCTGCATTGTCTGCAAGATGCCCCTGCTCAAGAAGGCACATTTACAAGCCTGCAAATTGACACCTGAATGATTCAGAGAAGGTTTGGGGGAAAGTAATGTGGTCAGGTGAAACTAAACTCGAGCTCTTTGGCATCAACTTGACTCGCCATGTTTTCTACAAATTCTGAACACCATGCCCTGGTGGAAATATTCTCTTTTGAGTTTCTCTGCAAAAAGCACAGAAAGATTTTTGACCTCTGTGCTTGCAACTGTTTTCCCATCAAATACTAAGCCACTATTTGCTTGCTACATTAATAATGAAAAAAAATGCCATTTTTCACAATGCTCCTCCTCACTAGGGTCACTGTATGCTGGAGGCTATCCCAGCTGACTTCAGGCGACAGGTAGGGTACACCCTAGACTGGTCGCCAGCCAATCACAAGGCACATATAGACAAACAACCATTCACACTCACAATCTTCCCTATGGACAATTTGGAGTTATTAAATAAAATAACATGCATGTTTTTGGAATGTAAAATCAACTGTAAAACTAAGAATGTTCGACCAATACCGATACCAATTCCAATTCAATTGGAATTAATCTACACAGACTAGGTGAGACAATGCAAACTTCCCACAGAGAAATCTGGGCCAAGATTCAAATGCAGAAAGACCTAGCTTTGAGTCAGACATACTAATTAATGCTCCCTTAGTGGATTCATTGATTAGAAATTCCTCTGTTAGTTGATAAAGAAAATACAGTGTGGGAGTTTCTGCTCCTTTTTTAATACTTTACCCTCAATACCTGGATAGACTTGCAAAAGAAAAACATTGTAGAAACTCAAAATCAAAAACTCAAAATCACAAAAATGTTTCCGATAGGGCTCAGTCAGTTACTAAATTCCAACCATCTGCCCAATATATGGTTTATATCACGAAAAAGACGCCCATCTTTCAGTCATGTCTGGCGGATTTCGAGAATTGCTGTTAACTAGTAAACTAGTAAAACTAGTAAAATGTATTGTATTTGGATTGGTATGCAACATATATCAGGAATATCATTTTGTATACACTGTACTTTTATATGTGTGTTTGGTCATTTCAGTAAGCTGATATTTTCATCGTCATTACGTATGCATTCCAGCCACTCAGTGCACCATTTACGTTGTGTGTGATGGAAAAGACAAGGTAGTAACTCATTACCATCTGAATGCAGTCCAATTCTGGGGCACCAATAATGATAAAAAAAGAAAAAATAATAATCAAACGGCTGCACGGTGGTCGAGTGGTTAGCACGCAGACCTCACAGCTAGGAGACCCGGGTTCAATCCCACCCTCAACCATGTCTGTGTGGAGTTTTCATGTTCTCCCCGTGCATGCGTGGGTTTTCTCCGGGTACTCCGGTTTCTTCCCACATTCCAAAAACATGCTAGTTTAATTGGTCACTCCAAATTGTGTGATCAGTGCTACTTCATGTTATTTTCCATACAGTTGACATAAAATGACATGGCGCACCACATTTCAAGAGTTTGAAACTTGTGGTCTAAATAGCTGAGAAGTCTAAAATCAGGCATGTTAGTGGCAGCATCATGGTCTGGGGGCGGATGAGTGCTGCCTCGGCACTGGAGGAGCTGTGGTTCATTGAGGGAAACATTCCGTTCTAACATCTGCTCTGGCATTCTGAAGCATAGCATAGATATCCCTCTTTGGAAACCAGGATGCATAGCAGTCCTCCAACATGTTACTGACCCCAAACAAACCTCAGTCAGACGGTTTACTGAGGAAGTTGAAGGTGAAAGTCATGGAGTGACTAAGTCTGTCTCCAGACTTGAACTCAGTTGAGCACCTTTGAGGCTTCCTGAAGCGGAAGGTGGAGGAGTGCATGGTGTCTGTGGACAAAGAATGCAGTAGTAACAACCAGTGCAGAATAACTGTTTTGTGTTCAGATACTTTCACAGGACAGTAAATATAAAATACAAACTGTACACCAACAAACGTAAACTTAACTCATATCCAAGTTTCACTTCGAGAATTGTCCCTTGAGAAGATACAATAAAAACGGTTGCTGATACGTGAGCGATGTATTCACCTTGACAACCTACTGTAATTAGTCTTCATGGACAAAGTGATCAATACCTTCTAACCAATTTCAATCCATTTTCTCGCTGATGTCATAGCTCAAGATGACTTAAATTTAACAGAAAGAGCACTCAGAGAGCGCAGGCCTGCCATTTGTCGCCTGCACTAAGTGAACTAAAACTTCAAACCTTAATAGCTATATCGAGGTTGTGCCAACCAGATCCATAAATTGTCCAGATCCTACATGAGCACCACAATTAAAAGTCATGTAATTTGTCCATGTTAAATGTACTGTACACGCAGAAAATGGTGAAATGTTTGTTATATTAAAAGAAGGAGTATAAGCATATAACTTGCAACCATCTCATGGTGTCGCTGCCTCGCCTGAAAGTCTGCTGGCCATAAAAACCGACATAGATGAAGGGACTTTGAGCCAGCATGTTTGTATTTATATAAGCATTTTTTAACATTCACATTTTTCAAGCTGTGCACACAACCGTTTTTTTTTTTCCCCCTCGGGTGATGGCGTCTGTACCAGACAAGCGGTATTGATCAAGAGTCTTCATTCTCACAGCATCTCCAAGTGTCTGTAGGCAGAGAATTGATGGTAACTTCTCTTCGAGGTTATAAAATGAGACTGTCAGTCCTTAATATTGTTGTCACTTTGGTGTTGGAGAGGTCAGGGTTAGTATGCATCACACTGAGACTGACAATGGTGTGCTAAGGTCACTCAGAGGTTGTGAACATGGACATACAGTCAAAATGGACTATTTATTATATCATTTGAGCATGAGGTGACCTGGGTGACAACTAGGTTACTGTTTCTAAAACATATGTTTCTCCAAAGTCTGTTCGGATTAACTATAAAAATCAATTCAGTCAGTTTCAAATGTAATTTTTTTGGGGATTTATAATCCACGATGCAGAATCCTGATTAAAAAAATCAATTCTTACTGTGGTTTTAGTGCAAGCTGTAGAGTGAATACGCCTCACAAGAGTTAGTCAATAAGCTCATGGCGGGGCAACACATCCTGTGTTCTCCAATCTGTGAACATGTCAAATATTTTCAAAGTCTTTCAATGTTGACATGTTCAAGGGCTCATGCATGTAACATGTCCTTGATGGAGGTGTCATTACACAGGTTAGCCCGAGCATCACATCAGCACAACAGAGGATCTGGAAGTTCAAGGCTGGTTGTCAATTACTGATGAAAATATTTCAGTGCCTTTTTTGTGCAAGTATTTGTCATCTTCAAAGGTTCAAAAATGTTCAAATGCATAAATTATAATCATTCTGCATTGTATTTTATTTTACTTTTTAATCTGAATAGCCTATTGCTTAAAACATTTCTGCTTTCTTTCTACTGGGCTCCTTAACTTGACTATCTTAAGGAAAACATTATAATTTAGATTTTTCACTTTCAATATGATGCTGATATTGCAGCTTTGGGTATTGGCTGATACTGATATTGAGCTGATACTAAACAATGCAAATCATATATAATTGTGTGTCTAATTTTGTAGTGTGAAAAGTACAAAATGCTTGATCAAATAGTACTCAGAGTGTAACAGAGAAAATTAGTCAGCAACGCCGACCATTTAGGACAATAGCGTTTGTTTATATCAGAGTTGTAGAGAGGTAGACAATGTAACAAACACATGGACCATACACAAGAGAAAGGTGATGGACCATAATGGGAGACGGGTGCAAGACCTCAGAATTTTACGGTTTAAAGAGAAGACCGACCATGGTGTCGTAAAAATCCTCATACTGTTTTTTGTGCTACTGCTTCAAAGTCATGATGAGGATGGCAATACAGTAAAGCCCCGTTATATCGATATTGTCAGGAGTCTGAAAAAATATCGATATAACCGGACTGTCGATATATCCGATCCTGCGCCGAACTGCATTAAAAGTGGGCAATAATGCACTCGACATTGTTCTATAGTATAGAACTGTTCTATAGTATAGAATTGTTCTATAGTATAGAACAATGTCGAGCAGCTTAAATCAATCTTTGCTTAAGGATTTCAATACCAAAAAAGAACATGGCGAACGGCTGCTTCCAGTCAACTTTATTTTTCACACTTCCACCACCAGAGCACAGCACACACACCGATTCCCGCACTTCCTGGTTCACAGGTCATGCTCAACCCGCCCCACATAGCTGGCCAAACAAATGCCTGCAACAGAAGAACCAACTGCATGTACATATGAAAAACAGTGATTATTGCAAGCGATAAAAAGATATATGAATACAACACAATTAAATACATGTATTTGTATGCTTGTGTCTTCGTTGGAATAGGTGTGTATGCTATGTCAGTTGGTTGGTTGGTTGTCAGTTGACTGGAAGCAGCCGTTCGCCGTGTTCTTTTTTGGTATTGAAATCCTTAAGCAAAGATTGATTTAAGCTGCTTTTGTATCGATATAAGCAGACCAAATTGGCTGGCGGTAGATGAAAAGGGCATCATAGTAACCGGATTATCATAATAACCGGGTATCGTACTAACGGAACTAATTATATCATAAAAGACTAGAAATTTGCCGGGAAATGAAAATAGTATCGTAATAAGCAGTAATTCGTTATAACCGATATTGATATAACGAGACTTTACTGTATTAGTATACTTTCACGGTTCTGTGGCACAATGGGAAACTTTTGCATGACAAGTTTAGTACTTGTAATCTGACATTAATCTGACACATTTTTTTTACTAGCATAGGACCAATATCAATATCAAATTGGGATATCCCTGATTTATATTAATTGGGTTTCATATTTCATATTTTTACATGTAAGCCATAACTGGAATGAACTGCAGCTCACGACACCAATAACTGTTTCTTAAGGAGGAGGCAGCCGTCCATTAGACGTGCTGAAAGAAAAAAAACAAAACAGACCGCAAGCTTGTAAACAATAAAACAATGGCAGTCCCTGAACAGATTTGTGTGAATGCGGCCATTGAAGCAGCTTTATTGTCCTCTTCTGATGGACCAGAAATGGATGTGATGTTTGTCCAGTCGGGCTTTCAAGTGGCCGTCATTCCCAGACGGCAAACAACTTGATGTGTCAAGTGAAGTGAATAAATCATCTGCATATATATTTGAGACGTGAGATTGTTCACATGCAATAACCTCTTCTGGGCCCGCTCTCAGTTGTGCAATTCAACTGATAATATTTGGAAAAATAATATGGCAAAGAAAGGGAAGAGAAAGTATTAATTGATGAATTTCGCTCTTAAACATTGTATTATAAATGAATAGGACTATTTACTTTTTTTTTATAAATGCATATCCATTTCAACCAAAGGCCTCATAATGTATTGTTTGGAAATATTACATTAGTGGACATAGAGGGGATGTATATAAATAACATGAGTTTATTTCGTTGTGCATCATTGCTGAAGAAAAAATAATCTATGAATCAATTTTTCTATTAAGGAAACCCCCAACCCCTCAGGATGATATGATGATATGAGAAAAATCTACATTTGTTGTCAGTGAATCACAAAAGCAATTATGCAGGAACGTTTTATGTAATGGCTTAAAGGCAACAAAAAGGGAACAGACACTTCTTCGCTAGCCCAGATTGACAGCGCCGGAATTTGCTGCTGCATCAACCATCAAAAATCCAGAATTGCTGCGCTCATGGAAAAAAAAAAAAATCACAGCAAAGCAAACACAAACAGCATCATTAGCTGAGAGGAAAGGAACTGCTAAGCACAAGTACCCTCAAACTAACCTTGTCTCCCTGTAGAAACTAACTTTCTTGTTTAGTGTTTGGCGAAGTACTTCGACTCTACTGAAGAATTACGTCCTACATGTGTCATCACTAGAGATGGCCTTTGAATACTTTTTTTTCTTGATTTTACAAGGGAAAAAGGATCAGTTATTAATTATTCTGTTTTGAATTATTTTAACTTTAGCTGACTAAAATGACTGTGTAATGAAATCTTTAGATGGTTTTCCTCATTAGGGTCACATGTGAGCTGGAGCCTATCCCAAATGACTGCAGGAAAGAGGCGGGGGGGGGCAGTCAAGGTACAGTGAACAAAAAAAAAAAAAAAACACACAAAGATCTAATGGCGATTTGAACCTTCTATCTCTGAACTGTGGGGCCAACATGCTTAACCACTAAACTAGGCAGGCTTAAAAAATGAATTGCATTATATCAATTAAATATGAAGCAAAGAGAAAGAAAGGTTTTGAACTGTGAGAACTGAGTGTGATCAGGCACAGTCTGTTGTCTGCAGAATTTTTGTAGATATTTTTTTTGTGTGTGTGTGTGTGACAGTACCACTCTAGCCTAGAACTCAGTTCAAATTTCATCCGCACATGTAACTGGACAAGAGAGGACTGCAACAGACAATCAGGGCCACAGGCCCCCGTCGGCACCAGTCTGCCCTTTGTAGAGAAACTGTACCAGGCTAAAGCCAAGAACAGCACAGGCAACATCTCTGCAGACCGCTCACATCCAGCTTACAAACTGCTCCAATTCCTCCCCTTCGGTAGATGATACAGCTACCTTTCGTCATGACAAGCATTATGGATATTGTTTGGATGGCAGTCCCTGTTTTTTACAATAACTTATGCCAAGGACATTATACTAAACGAAGGCTATGACATGGATGCTCATCAGTAACAATCAACTCAGTAAAATGAAAATCTGATAATATCTGAATAATTAGTGCTGTGTTAATTCAGGTAGCTAGTGTTAAAAATTTCCCAAGTTCATCCACTTAATGACAAATCTAACAACAAATCCCAACATCGACATTTTAATGCACCAGAATTAGACAACATTTGATAAGCAACAATAAAAGACACTATTAGGACTGCTTATTTCTCGCTAATTTTCTTCAGTAATTGAAGAATTGCTAGAATTGTGATGACCGATAATTGTGAAAACAAACTTATTACAATCAAAACAGATACGCTTAGCCTGACTTTACCTACTTTGATATAGTGGAATACATCGGAACAATGTAAAGAGAAGTCAAACAGAATCATGCCATTTTAAGCTCGAACCAGTATCATATCGGTGACAAGGGTACTGCGGCAACCAATTCAATTTCATAACATACTTCATACATAGAAAGATCTGTGTTACCAATTTACCATCATGGTCGCTATATTTAGCAGGTAGGAGTGTACATTAAAAGTGAAAGTCATGCAATGCAGGTCTGAAAGCTGAAAAAAACCACCCACAATGCAACCCAACTACTGACAAGTAAAAATGACAAAAAAGCATTAAAATAAAATGTTTGACAGACAATATCAATTGCCTGTAAGGAAATACATGTCATCAATGCCAGTTCCGCAACTCCACAGAGTGAAAGATGGCATATCAAATCGAATATTGCATTATTATGATATGTTGTTATTATATAGTATAACAGTAGTTTATTTGATATGTTGACAATAATATTGTTTGTCAATTTATGTCAATTCATTCATTCATTTTCTACCGCTTATCCTCACGAGGGTCATGAGGATGCTGGAGCCTATCCCAGCTGTCTTTGGGCGAGAGGCAGGGTACACCCTGGACTGGTCGGCAGCCAATCACAGGGCACATGTAGACAAACAACCATTCACACTCACATTCATACCTATGGACAATTGTAAACTCCACTCAGAGATGGCCGAGGGTGGAATTGAACTCGGGTCTCCTAGCTGTGAGACCTGCATGCTAACCACTCAACCGCTGTGCAGCCTTTGGGTCAATAAACATTTCTAAATGCATCTACATTGTTTTGTGACTTGGCAAAATAAAAAAAATGTGTTTTTCCAGTATTTTTTTTTCATTGTACTTTCCTTAAAACTAATAAAATATTGTTTTGTCTCATTCTTGTGGACCCAATCTCGTGCATCGCCCTCGTGTCATGATTTCATGTTGCTTTAAAATGTTCAAATATGTTGTTCCTGTGTCAGCTGTCGTCCTTGTTGTCCTGTTAACACACCCCTCAACCCCCCGAAGCTCTAATGACAGAAGAAATCATAAATACTTTACATGAGTGAAAATAACATCCACAGGAGTTACTAAAGCGTACAGCATGCATGTGATGAGGAGCGCTGTAAAGTTATTCATTTCACCACTGCTGGCTATCCACAGCTTCCATGTTTTGACGTGATGTAATAGGTCAACTGGAAAAGCCCAATGGCAAAACAAACTGAAAAGGGGGCGTATTTCCTGTCACCTAGCGTTGCAGAGATGGATATCATTTGGCACATTCATACAAGAAGTCAAATTAAATTGAGAAGCACTAGTTGAACTTTGGGTGTGGCTCTTATTCAAATTATGTCAATCAATTTTCTATAAATTTCATAGGTTTGTATCACTTCATCATTATTGATTGTTTAGTACTTTTTCATCAGAAATGGACATGTCCAAATTGCACTGATTGATGAGTGAGTTCTTACCTCCCATATGAGTTACAGTACAGAAGGGTTCAGGTCATTCTCATTTACGACCCCCATCCAACATAACACGGACCCTGGAAATGCAAGAGACAAGTGTTATTTCTACTTCAATGTACTGTAGATGTGTTTTACAGTCCTGTGTCCACATATAAGTATTCTCCATGGAACACAACATGAATTATGCACTGTGATTGAAAGACTGGGATACAACTAATCAACAGCTAAAATGCAATTTTTAAAGCCTCTGGATGGAATACATCTAATCGAAAATTCTCTTTACTGTCTCTAAATAATCATTGAGTCATCTCGTTAGTTTTTCTTTCAACCGCTTCCTCAGCATGCTCTGCTGATGGTGATGTTTTTTTTTTCCCTTTGAGAACCTCCAACAGGACATTCTACAGAGGAAATAGCTCATACCTCAGGGACAACAGACATTCAAGGCCCTAATGCCTTTCAAACACATCCACACACGAATGAAAACTCTGCACACACAAACATATGTACACACAGAGGAAAGACCCTGCGCGATGAATAAATGATGGAGGACAAAAGCAAGTTGATAAAATTCACTATCTTGCCCAGCATCCATTAGTAGTGCAAAAACTGTGTGTAAATAAGAGTGTTTATCGTCTCAACATCATTGCATAGACCATATCATATGACTCCAGTTGTTTTTTTTTTTTCCAGATACAACATATGCTTTCTTTTTCATATTTATGCTGGATTCCGTACAGATGGAGGCTGACGTTAGTCAACCACAACTGAAGCGAAACGAAATTAAACATTAACATCCACGACTCCATGAGCTTCAGCCGATCCAAGCTGACCTCAGGAGAGAAACACCCTGCAACAAGCTGTCAGTCACACATATGGGCTATGTTCGAAACCGCATCCTTACCTACTACTCATACTAACTCTTTTAGTATGAAGTGTGTCTACACTGGCGGTGTCAAGCAGGATATATTGCAAATTGGTTTTGTTCTTGTTTTCAAAGTTAAAGCAGTGATTTATCACTATGTTTTTTTTTTTTTTTTGTACGAGAAAAGTAAGGCGGTGTTTTATTTTGTGAAAATAACCGAAAGTGCATTGCTCACTTCGGTTAGCTTAAATTTTGCCGAATTCATCTGAGCAAAATTGTAAACGATTGGTATTTGGACAAATAAATGGTACACCTGGGATCTAAACGGCCACTTTGATTTTTAAAAAATCTCAATAAAGTGATGTATTTAAAGAGTTTAGCGCTAAAGCGAAATAAGCTTCAGCCTGTCGATTTTGGCTCGAGTAGGAGCGCAATGCATTGTTGGTTATCATTCAGTACGCTGTAGTGTAAACGCTTTGCATACTGTCTGATGGATTGGGTATGTAGTATGGATTGTGACTAGTATAGGCATGGAAGTATGTAGTATTTAGTATGCGGTTTCGAACGCAGCCATAGTCAAAGGATCCTTCACACTCACACCCACACCTGTGGACAATTTAGAGTCTGCAATTAGAACACACACCTGTTTAGAATGTTGGAGACGGAGCAAGCATAGGGAGAATGTGAAATCTCCAAAAGAGATTTGAACCTAAACCTCCTGACAGAGCCTAACATGTTAATCACAAGGCCACCATTTCTACTCTAAACAATATTTAACATAAAAATACACGCAATGTAAAGTTACAAAACATTACAAATATATATATACAACTAGTCAAACATTCAGACTCCCCTTTGGGTTCAGTTGTGGATTCCGATGGAACAGTAACCCACAAAGAAAACGTTGTAGAGCTTCCAGAATCTGCACCTATTCCAGCAGTATTTCTGTGGATTTGTGGACATCGCTGTTCCTCCTTCTCTAGTCACAGTATTGTGTGCTGTTGTTTTTTTGTTAGTCAACTCCATCATGGCAGATTTTATACATCCTAAAATATGTGGAAGTGCTGTTACATTTATTGATTTTAGTATTGATACTTTGTGAGCGTAATCGTAAGTATCAATATATAGCTATAACTATTTGCCAGCATCATATCAGGCAAAACATTACTTTTGCATATACAAATACATTAGGCACAAGCACCACATTGCATGCACAATAAGTCATACATAAATGAATCATGTCCCATCAAAATATACCACATCTTTCTCTCTGCCATCTTTATAGTGCACAGACTCAAAGAGATAGTGACCTCTCTTTAAGAGTAATAGTCTAACAAATCAAGCTTGATGTCAGTGCCATGTGCTCCATAACCCAGCATATTTTGACCCGCAGGTCAGGCAACATAACCCACTAGAAATTAGCAGAAATGCATGTCAGGCTGAATCAATTGACTGTAGAACCAACGGTTCAATTTAGATCTCTGGTGGGATATGGACTGCATGGTGTCTAGTGTGGTGAGTTCAGGCTCCCAAAGGAGCGGTAAGTGCTGAAATCAGCTCAGCTGTGTCTGTCATTTGTCATTATCTAATGGTAAATCCATCTGTGTCCCCTGGAAGGATCCTGCCAAGCTGCATCACTAAGTCAAGACACAGCAAACTTAAGGAAGGTAAGGATGGATGGATCAATATTAAATACAGATTACAGTGACAGAAATACTTTACTGCCCCATATGAAATGCAGAGCGATCATATCTACAAGTTGAAAAAGACCCATGAAATTGTATGATTTTAGTCTGACATGATGCAAATGCACACTGGGATTCCCACACGAAGACGAAGTAAGGCGATGGTGACTAGATAAAACAAATTAATAGGCTTCTGAACAGGATTTGAGATCGAATACAATTATGTGGAACAAAGAGAGTAATTTTATATTTCTTAATTATATTAATTCTATGATGTGTGACTAAATTGAATGAGATTGTAGCAAAAGCAACTATTTTAATTAAGACATCTGAGGAATATACGCCATTTGTCAGTTGGCAGACTTTTCCGGTGTATTGTCGACATTTCCAATGTGTGTGCGTGTGTGGTTTTTTTTTGTGTTTGTATTGTGTCAATAATCACAGAAACCGATGGAAGACTTTTTCTGGACTACAGACAAATACGCCACCATAATGTGATGCTTAACCACTGACAAGAGTTGCCAGATTTTCAGCAGTTGTTGGCAAATTGGTGTAAAATGAGATTTGTTTATTTTAACGCCATGACTCATGCATTCCTTCTGTGGCAAAAGACACACAAATAAGTGTTTACGATTCCACTGGGATTGAACTTGTACATGGTGGAATGATAGAGCAGAAATGTACAATAATAATCACAATACGCTTACTATAAGCCATATAGTAAGTAAGAGAGTAACATCTAGCATAACCACTAGTGGTTTATTTTCATTCATTCATGCTGGAGCCTATCCCAGCTGTCTTCGGGCGAGAGGCGGGATACACCCTGGATTGGTCGCCAGCCAATCACAGGGCACATATAGACAAACAACCATTCACACTCACTTTCATACCTATGGACAATTAACCTAGCATGTTTTTGGAATGTACCCGGCGAAAACCCACGCATGCACGGGGAGAACATGCAAACTCAACACAGAGATGGCCAAGGGTGGAATTGAACCCTGGCCTAGCTGTGAGGTCTGTGCGCTAACCACTCGACCACCGTGCAGCCCTGCGGTTTATTTTGTATTTTTTATTTCTATATAATTTCCTTATCATTTTTTCCGAACACCGGAGATATGTATCCCAAAATACATTTTGAGTTGATAACAAGGAGGTTCTTTGGAAAGAAAAACCAAAACTAGGTTTAACTATTATTTGATGCATTTTATTTTTTATTGGATTCTTCATTTCACTCTTTCACGCCTCTTCAATTAATGCAGTCTCACATCAAAATGTTCATTTTTTACTCATCTGGCAGTTGTTCATGAGGTAATTGGTTGGCCATTCAAACATGTTGAAGTCTTTGAAGACAAGGTCTGTTTTTGTGAAAGCCCTTTCACTAGGGGATGAGAGAACTACATGAAGATGAATAGTTGACGATTAAGACATTCAGGGTGGCACAAAAGGGAAATATTCAAGGGAGGCAAATGCGGCTCCATCAGTAAAATGTCTGCTAAAAAGCAGACATTAAGGTGCAGAATATGGTTGGCATAAACTGCAGAGTAAGCATCTAAGAGAAGAGAAAATTACCAATATGAAATTTCTTTCTCTGAATATGTCTGTCTGTCATTTTAAAGATTGGCAAAAGCTTCTGAAAATGCCTCAGAAGGCTTGCCATGCTGCCACCAAGATATAGGAGGATTAACACGCTAAGCCGATAAGAATATGTAATACGAATCACTGATAACTAAGAATCGCAGCAGTTCCACAGAGGAAATGGAGACCGTCTTTAAAAAAAATGCGAGGTGATGCTGAGAAATGGAGTCCTTCAAGTGAGAAAAAAGGAGAATACAAATTAGGGCTGGGCGAAATATTGAGTTTTTACGATATACCAATATATTTTCTGACAAGATATAAGATTCATTTAAAATTCTGAATTCAGATAAAGCTGTGTTGGTGTGTGAGTCTGCATTTTTCCTCTCGCTCTTTCTCACACTGTACAACCATTACTCCCCCTTGTGGCACCACACTTTTTCATTCTGTTTTCATCCAAAATTTGTGGCAAAATATGCTTTGGTTATGGTACTGAACATCAAACCAACTAGTCTGTTTATTCGACTATAACTCGACTATAACTATCTGAATCGAGTGTCCAAAAGAAAGCATCCACACAATAGTAGCACGGTCACTGTAAAGAATGGACAGTAGTTATTTTAGAGTTAGGACACAATAGACAGATTACGTTATTTGTCCAACTTCACTGTGCACCTTATGCTGATGAGGGATGATGAGTGTTCTGCATGCTGCATTAGGACATATTAGAGGAAGTCACCCAGGCTAAGAAAAGATACAGCGCTAACCGTTAGACGAGAGTAAAACAACACAGTGGATGACAACAGGGTGACAACAAGGTGGTCAATCGACAATCTATTGACACTAAACAGGGTAGTGCTGGCTGCAAATATGCTGAAATAACTCTCTACTCCCCAAATAGATGGCCTGGTATTAGATTCCTTGATAACCTCGGCTAAAAATATCATGGTTGCATTTAGAATTATTATCCAGTATACTATACGCTAACAGGGACGTGTATGCAAACCAGGGCACACACTAACCAAGGTTACACTGCATATTCAAGTTCATGAAAAGTTCATATTAATCAAACATTTATGGAATTTAAGTTCAGAGATGGGCGGCACGGTGGTCGAGTGGTTAGCACGCAGACCTCACAGATAGGAGACCAGGGTTCAATTCCACCCTCGTCATCTCTATGTGGACTTTGCATGCGTGGGTTTTCTCCAGGTACTCGGGTTTCCTCCCACATTCCAAAAACATTCTAGGTTAATTGGCGACTTCAAATTGTCCATAGGTATGAATGTGAGTGTGAATGGTTGTTTGTCTATATGTGCCCTGTGATTGGCTGCCGACCAGTCCAGGGTGTACCCCGCCTCTCGCCCGAAGACTGCTGGGATAGGCTCCAGCACCCCCGTGACCCTCGTGAGGATAAGAAAATTAATGAATGAATGAATACTGTACGCTAACAGGGACGTGTATGCAAACCAGGGCACACACTAACCAAGGTTCCACTGTATATTCAAGTTCAATGGTTTTTATTTATATACTCATTAAACATATATTTAAACATAGAAATTCATAGTAAAGTTCAAAAAAAGTTAATATTAATCAAACATTTATGGAATTTTAACTCAGAGATTAACAGTGTGCATGTTTATTTGTTTTTTTAAACTCACTTTTTATTTTCAGCCTTGGCTTACTTTTAACTGTAATATCACCCACAGAAAATACCTGAAACAGCAAGCAAACACAGTTGGGGTGGGGAGATGGCCCTCACTTATAAATTGGACTATTGACCATTTGATACCTGGGCCTTTAGTGGGCCGCCTCGCCAGACACAGTGCAAAAATGATAGTAAATATGGTTTTGAAGCATGACCGCTTTGCTGTAGCGACATCCTATACAGGCATTTAGAGAGGAGGAAACTCCAGCACATTTTGTAAGATAGCCCCCTGTGAGCTTGACGTAACTACAATGCAAGGTCCCTTATCTTGGGATACACAGTCACAAATCTGCCTGACTAACATTACTGCTCATAACTTCAAAGATGTATGAATTTACGTTAAAAAAGAGCTTAATAGTCTCAATAGGTGTGTCCCATGATGTGTATTGTTAGCTCCCCCATTCGAGCCATTTTTCTCTCTTTAGAAAGCAACAGAAAAGGGAAAGAAGTGTGCTCGTGTTTCACATAAGGGTTGCAGATGATGGGCAAAATTCCCCAAAAGTGCAGTTTTCCTTTATGGTAATGGTAATGGTTTTATTTCATTTGAACATGCATCAGATTACAATTGAATGCATCACATAATCAGTTCCCAGTTCCACATGTCCAAAAGGAGTAGGAAGAAGCAAAGCTTATTAAATCCTACCCCTCCATCTGGTACTTTTACAATCAGTAACTGTTACATTTGTTCACTTCCTGCTTTCCATAATACAGTTAATTTTTTTCGTTTGTTTTTTTTTAAATAATGTACCTCATACCGAAGTATGAGGTGATGAATTTCAAAGCCGTGTTGTATGCTAACTGGAAAAACGGAGGCAGAATATTGGTGCAAAACACCCTAATTGAGCATATGCATCCGTTTTTTCACGTTTGTCAGTGTCCAATTATTATGAATATTTTTAACGATGATACATTACTATGAATCTAATGCAAGTCAGAATGTGAGTCCCACGCATTGCATTTTCTGCCACTTTTATAAGCATATGTATGCATTTGTTCACTTCCTGCTTTCCATAACACAGTTTAAGGTTTTTTTGTTTTTTTTTTAATAATGCACCCCGTACTGAAGTACGGGGGATATGACCATTCAATGACATAATGGGTACCATAGTAAGTGTCAATATAGTGATATAGCTTCTCTTGTAGAGAAGTATTGGATGACATTTTTAGGTAATTGGTTATTTTTAGCCTTATGCATTATTTTAGCTGTTTGAAGATGAACTATATCAGCAAGTTTAAGTATTTGTGATTAAGTTTAAGTATATAGGTCTGTGCCAGCAACAAAGACTTTGCTGGCCCCGAACAGCAGACCACTGTTGAATACATAACCAAATTCAGCCGATGAATCAGAATGTTGGCTTTCAAAACAACAAATTCATGATTTATTAAACTGTAAGCACATGTATTCCTTTTTGTCCACCTGCATCATATTCCGCCTTCAGTGTGCCCACTTGCATCCACGAATGGTCATGGAAAGCCCTGCCAAAATGCACTGTGACTCATAACCGAGAATGTTGTTTTTTTACTGTAGACTGTGTGATATGCATCCATATTTTTATGGCTAACACGATTGGATGTTCTGTTGATGCAATTCGACCAACAGGGCACAAACTGATCTTTTAAAAATGTGGTTACATCTAAATGTGGAGGCAGGGGTTGACTGCCTGGCGGGGGTATTGGGAGTTTTCCCGGTGGGCCGATCAATAATAAGCTGATTGAAGGCGTTTTTTTTTTTTTTGTATTTGCTGGTCCTTGCCTTGGTAATAACAGCAACTAAATCTCCCGGCCACTGCAGACACAAAACAACACATGGAGCGAGTTGGCACAGTCAGAGCTGCCCCTCCCTATATACGCATAGGAAGTACTTTTGCGCAGAGCCCCACAATCCATGAAGTGGGGTGGGAGGTTGTTGTTGCAGGGGGTCAATATGCCCAAAGGATGCACAGTGCTGCCGTGACACGTGTGAAGCGTCAAGTCTGTCCAAGGCTCTCTCACTTGCACGAACTTAAAAAAGATTGAATATAGTGCTTATGATTGTACTGGCTCAAATATTGATACAGTATATCTATTCTTCTCTGTAGCACCATGTAATATAAAATGAAATGAAATGTATGAGATACACCATTATGCACATCGCCACTACTCTCACATTAGAGTTTAACAACCTGCCTTCATATAGCCACCGTGCCATCTGTGCCTCCAAACTGTTTGCATTAAATGAGTCAGTTTTTCTGTGTGCAGATTTTACCATTCAATTTAAATTTCACACATCAAAAAACTTTGAAAAAATAGTGTAGGACTTATTCAGATATGTGTTTGTGACTATGTGGCAGTAATAAATTAGGCCCCTGGAGAGGAAGATGATGCTGATGCAAAAAAAAAAAAAAAAAACTAGACCGCAGGGCAAGACCTCAGGATAAAGGTGAGACTTCACACATTTACCAAGACAATTATGCATATCCTCTTCTAAAATAAGTGTTGCGCAAGATTATAGTCAAACTCCAATGTTTCTTCTACCAATGCCTTGGGGATGCATCCCACATAATCCACTTTTTTTTTTTCTTATCTCAAATGGCACACCGGATGCATTTACAAGAGAGACGTGAAACATTCTGTTCATTTTCTGTCAAATCTCGTTTTTTTTTTATATTATTCATTATTTCTCGTCTCTTAAGATGAACTCCAATTATGACTACTGTAAAAACCGTGTTGCATGCAACATCCCTCACAATAAACCACACATATGCAGGGAATCATGCAGATCTCAATTTAATTTAGTTATTCACATCTTTAGCAGGGTTTGATCCTTTTACCATCTGGACCCAGAGCCAAGTAGCCAAGGAATGAGCTATGACTCTAGCCAAAAAAAAAATAACATTACAGACACAAGTGAAACCTTTTTGTAACATAAGTTTTGAACCAATACAGCAATTTTCCAAATATTTAATTTGTATTTGAGAGAACTACCTCATGTGCAGTTAAAACAACAAGTTTGTATTGTTTCACGGGTATTGTACAATGATTTTGTTGCAACATTGAAGGTATATATTGTAACCAAATACCCATATATTCAGCTGTATGCATCTTTGAAAAAAAATTTTTATGGTCTGATGTCTAAAATCACTTACAGAATTATGATGAACAATTTAGGCAACACCGGAGTCGTCACAAGGGATTCAAACTTTTCAATAATATGAGTGAAGCCACTCCATTCCATATTGAGCTCAATGCTAGAGACCTTAAGTGGATTTATTGTGCAGTATCAACATTAAGCGTACCATTCATGACAGATTAGATATCAGGAGTTAAAGTTGATAGTCGCATTAAGTAGAGAAATGCTGACATTCTACAAGAAAAGAAGGCTAATATGACAGCCGGATTAATGCAAGACATTATCATTCTCGAGGAATAGCGGGAAAGAGTCTCTATATTAGATAATATGTTAATGCATTCAGTCTGTGAGCCAAGTCACTGCACCGATGAACTATGAGTGTGTATGTACCATTTTGATAAACCATATGACTTTCTTTTCAATGCATTTCTTTCAATTAGCTTGTACGTTAGATTATGGATTTGTTTAAGAAAGGACAAGAGCCAGCTTTTCATGATAGAGATTTTCTTTCCACTAGATGTGTCCCGATACAATTTGTTCACTTTTTAGATGCAATCCGATTATTGGTATTTTCCCGACGTCGGACCAATCTCCAATCTCTTTTACTACATAAGGCAAATGATGGTCACACCAGATACTGACTCTGCAATACAGTAAAACTACATATTTTGGAGTGGCCTTTTATTGTGGCCAGCCTAAGGGACACCTGTGCAATAGCCATGCTGTCAAATCAGCATCTACATATGCCACATCTGTGAGGCGGATGGATTATCTCGGAAAAAAAGAAGTGCTTAGTAAGAGCTTTAGACAGATTTGTGAACAATATTTGAAGGAAACAGAAAACATTTGTTTACATAAAATATATATATACGTATATATAGATCTTTGAGTTCATCTTATGAACTGAAATATGTTTATTAATAAATAATGTGGTTCCACGGGGGTGTCTTAGAATAGACGACTGTTCAACAATTTGACTTGGAGGAGTGTGATTCTATCTCGCTGTTGAATCATTTGAAAAAGGCGATTGTAAAATCGGGAATAGATGACATAGAATGTCTTTGTTTTTGTTATAAAAAGTCTATTTAAGGTCTGTTTATTTAAAATAAATACAGTAAAGTCTCGTTATATCGATATTCTCGGGAGTCGGAAAAAATACCGATATAACCGGACTATCCATATATCCAATCCTGCGCCGAACTGCATTAAAAGTGGGCAATAATGCACAGCTTAAATCAATCTTTGCTTAAGGATTTCAATACCAAAAAAGAACACGGCGAACGGCTGCTTCCAGTCAACTTTATTTTTCACACTTCCACCACCAGAGCGCAGCACACACACCGATTCCCGCACTTCCTGGTTCACAGGTCATGCTCAACCCGCCCCACATTGCTGGCCAAACACATGCCACGAACGCCAGCATGTACATATGAAAAACAGTGATTATTGCAAGCGATAACAAGATATCTGAATACAACACAATTAAATACATGTATTTGTACGCTTGTGTCTTCGTTGGAATAGGTGTGTATGCTATGTCAGGTGGTTCTTCTGTTGCAGGCATGTGTTTAAGCTGCTTTTGTATCGATATAAGCAGACCAAATTGGCTGGCGGGAGATGAAAAGGGCATCGTAGTTACCGGATTATCATAATAACCGGGTATCGTACTAACGGAACTAATTATATCATAAAAGACTAGAAATTTGCTGGGAAATGAAAATAGTATCGTTATAAGTAGTAATTCGTTATAACCGATATCGATATAACGAGACTTTACTGTACGTGTATGTATGTATATATATATATATATATATATATATATATATATATATATATACTGTATATATATATATATAAATTCATTAATACAATTAATTCATTTTCTACCACCTATGCTCACAAGGGTCATGGGGGGTGCTTGAGCCTATCCCAGCTGTCGTCGGGCGAGAGGCGAGGTTCACCCTGGACTGGTCGCCAGCCAATTACAGGGCACATATAGACAAACAACCATTCACACTCACATTCATGGCCGAGGGTGGAATCGAACTCAGGTCTCCTAGCTGTGTCTAGCTGTGCCTGCATGCTTACCACTTTACCATAAATATATGTTATGTATAATATATAATAATAATATATGATATAATATAATATTATATATATTCATGATATATTCATTCACTAATTACAGTTGGGTCTGGAACCAATTAACTGCAATAAACGAGGGATTACTGTACATTTGAAATGAGTTCAGAATCAGATCAGAATCAGGTTTATAGCCAGGTATAATTCACAAAATAATTTTTTCTGGTGGGTTGGTGCAACAATAAGCATAAAAATTAAAAATAGTCCAAAATACAAATACACATCGAAAAATCATTTATGAAATTCACAATATATAAACTGGTTGAACTATCACACTATAAAGTAATCAGCAGAAAATAAGAGTTTCACCGTGTCAAACAGTGCACATGTTGTAAAATTAGGTTGTGACTTTATGCATGTTTTTTATTGGGCAATGGTTGGTCATATGATATTAAAAAAAAAGGTAAAGCTTTAGAGCTCAAATATAAGACGAGAATTTGTAGCCACACAACTTATGTCAGAGGACGTGAAAAAAGCTTCAGTTATGGCGGGACGACTACATAGCGATAACTACATAGAAAGTGAACCTTGCTCCCGGGAAAGCTGACTTTTTCAGAGAAGGAGACCGGAGAGGTTATTTATTTTTCATCTTCCTGTTGGAAAGTGAGCACTGACACAGGAGGTCCAAGTGGAGTCAGTGACTGGAGATCTGTTCACCTGGGGCTACGGTCCCCCTCCACCACTTTCCATATCCTAACGTTCTGATCTTCACCAGAAAACCGCCACTGTCTCTGTGAGAGAATGGAGAGGAGGAGAAGAAAGACTTTGGACGGAGCTCATTCCCAATGCCATCTTTGCCTGCGTTTCAGTCAAACTCCATCCACCTCCCTCGTTTGTGGTCTGCAGACCCCTTCTTGACTCTTCTTGTGAAGAAGCCGAGATACAAGTTCTTTGGGCTCCTCCAAGGCTTGTCTTCCTCCACGTGGGAAGTATAGCTTCTTATCCCAGTCCTCCTCATTAACAGAATTCCCTCCACACTCCAGAGTCATTAAAAAAGCCACTTGTCCTCCCCCATCCCCCTCTGGTGTTTTCCTTTCATCATTCCGTTTCTTGTGCTCGGGATGAACCGGCTGCATAATGTCGTGTCTGACACCTTTACTCCGCCAGGACCGGAGTGAAATATTAGGGGGCCCGAGAATGACGCTACATGAGCTTTACGCAACTACATCTCTGCGGCTTGTTGGAAGCACACTTGTGTCATCATGGGAGTCCATGAAAACTTGCCTTTCTGCTTCCAATTTCTCTTAATGAACACGAGTGTCAAATGCATCCTTGCATTTAGGTCATTTGGGAGGTGTCCATAAGCTGCATAGAGTGGAGATACTAAAAATAATGTTGTACAAAGTATGCAACATACTGACAGCATCGAGGGTCGTTGCAGGTTTTTTTTTCCCGCAAGACGCTTATAAGCAAAAACGCACCACTGATACCCGGGAGTTTAACTCTCATCTGGCTTTTCCACATTTCCACAAATAGTCTCTAATGTTGAAATTCACAAAGAACAGGAAGAGCAATGATGAACCAGAAAATGATTTACATTTTTATGCAGCAAGAGACAGTGTGAGAGGGGAAGAGACTATTGGCGCCATTAGTTGAGTAGGGGTTTATATGGCACTCTCCCTCATACCATCCTCAAATAGAAACAAGCCCAGTCTGCTAATTTCTCACACAGGAGCCACAAGGGAATTGATTCTACATTTGCAGCCTCTGAATGTCATGAACTAACAATGCACATTAAAGAAGTCTCATTTTTCCTTCCTCTCACATAACCTTCTTTGTGTTGGCTTTTCCCCGTTTTGCCTGCCTTCACCTTTCTCTCTCACCTCGACAGTATATCTCCCTCTGCACGCCATCAGCTGAAGAGAAAGACTGCTGAGGATGCAGAACTAAGGCGAGACCAGCATCAATTAGACTCTAAAGTGCACTTTACTTTTGTCCTCTTCTACCAAATTAAATTACACAATACATAAAAGAAATTGCAATAGAAAACTAATTATCTTTAATTACAAATTTATCAACCATTACACACCAGTTCCATTCATTTTCTTAAGCTCACTAGGGATGCGGGCGTGCTGGAGCCTATCCCAGCTGTTTTCGGGTGAGAGGCGAGGTAAACCCTGGACTGGTCACCAGCCAATCACAAGGCACATATAGACAAACAACCATTCACACTCACATTCATACCTATGGACAATTTGGAGTCATTATCCTAACATGGAAAACCGGACTATCCGGAGAAAACCCACATGCACATGTAGAGAACATGCAAACTCCACAGAGAGATGCCCAAGCAGAGAATCGAACACAAGTCTTCCTGATCTCCTGACTGTGTGACTGTGGGGCTACAGACCAGTTCCCGATGCTTAAAGGGGAACTGCACTTTTTTGGGGATTCTTGCCCATCATTCACAATCCTTATGTGAAACTGTCACTATATTGACAGTTACTATGGTACCCATTATGTCATTGTATGGTCATATCACCTCGTACTTCGGTACGTGACAAAAATAAAATTTACAAAAAAAACCCCAAAAAATGTAGACTATATTAGGAAAGCAGGAAGTGAACAAATTTAAAAACCTATGAAATGGGATAGACTGCATATGCTTATAAAAGTGGCAGAAAATGCAATGCGTGGGACTCACATTCTGACTTGCATAGTAATGTATCATCGTTAAACATATTCATAATAATTGGACACTGACAAACATGAAAAAACGGATGCGTATACCCAATTAGGGTGTTTTTCACCAATATTCTGCCTCCGTTTTTCCAGTTAGCATACAACACGGCTTTGAAATTCATCACCTCATACTTCGGTATAAGGTACATTATTTAAAAAAAAAAAAAAAAAAAAAAATTAAACTATTATGGAAAGCAGGAAGTGAACAAATGTAACAGTTACTGATTGTAAAAGTACCAGACGGAGTGGTAGGATTTAATAAGCTTTGCTTCTTCCTACTCCTTTTGGACATGTGGAACTGTGAACTGATTATGTGATGCATTCAATTGTAATCTGATGCATGTTCAAATGAAATAAAACCATTACCATTACATGAACACATATTTCTGTCCCTTCCCTTTGCCTTATAACACAAGTTTACAATGCTGTCATTGGGATACACCTATTTCGATGCTTATTTTAATAACTGATTAATCGGTCAACTATGTTTTAGATTAATGGATAAATTAGATTTTTTTTTAAATCTGTCTCTTGGCAGCATTCCATTTAAGAATGCATGAATGTATAGCATGAAAACATAGTAAAGAGGGCGAGGAAGAGGAATTTCCCCGACAACGGAAATAAATGAACAAGTCACTAGCACAGATTTCTACATGTGCATTAGATTAAATTATTAAATAGTCAAATAAAATAGTCTAAATACATAGTCTATTATTAAAATAGTCAACAACTAATTTAATGGTTGACCAGTTTGTTTTTCTCACAAAAAACATTTATCATGACAACTACTGACCAGGCAGACCATTTTAAAAAGGATTTATCGATTACCAAAATAGTTCATTCATTCATTCATTTTCTACCGCTTATCCTCACGAGGGTCGCGGGGGTGCTGGAGCCTATCCCAGCTGTCTTCGGGCAAGAGGCGGGTGTACACCCTGGACTGGTCGCCAGCCAATCACAGGGCACATATACCAAAATAGTTGTTATTCATTAATTTATATGTACAGTATATGAGTGTCAAATTGTGGTTGCATTGTCCTTTGTTGCAATGAAGTAGGTTGTAGCAGCATATGAGTTTTGTAAATACTCATTTGGGGTCTGAACTCCCCCAACAGAATCAATAAAGCGTATCTTATGCACTGCCCAGGGTGCAGTCCACCTTTTGCCCATAGTCAGTCATAAATGGATGAATGATCATCACCGATGAATCTGTCCATAATGTTTGGTTTGCATGCACAGAAGACCAAAATTGTTTGACAAAGTTTCCGCACACTGGAGACAGCAATGGCAACCAATGGGAAACAAATTAAACAACACAACTCGGGGTGCGCTTCCCCTGGTGTGGATTTTATAGTCGTGTGTCTTGGAGCAATACACCAAGCGGGACAGGGAATGTGAAACAGCAGCTGTGATTGCCCTCTATTTCTTTTTCAGGGTTGACTGCCAGGTCTTTTGGCGTGGTACAATTTTACATGAATAAAATGCTACAGTTTTATTCATTCTCTTCAAAATGAACAGATTACATTTTGACTGCTAGAAAAAAAAAAATAAAATATGCGGCTACCTCTTGAATAGAATGCCAAAAAGCAATTTTGACTTGAATCCACTTATTTTTACCCACTCACCTTCCCTGCCATAGTGAGTTTTAATTTAGAACAGAGGAAAACCCCCCAATGCCTACAGGCATTTTTTGACACAAAAATGCACTCTTAAACCAAAAAATAAATAAATAAATGGAGAGGGAAAATGCTTTTAGTTACTCTGTCACTCTCTCACATCTCATCACACCATTGCGGTTCTGATTAATAATGTATCTTATTCTGGAATGTAAGCATACAATGTATTGTATAAGACTAAACATAGATTGTAGTCCATGAAGGATTTGAGTACAGGTAACATGTTGACTGAACATTTTATATGGTATACTGAACAATTTGAGTGATATCTGACCTTCAAATGTAGGAATTATTCTGAAATTACAAAAAGACAATAATTAATAAAGACAGATGGAAAATTATTAATTATCATAAGCTGAAAAAATTGGCATATTTTGAGGAAACTTATCATACATACCCGATTTGTCATTGGTCAGGACCATTTGCTTCGGTAAAACATCAACACTGTGTCAACGGCAGGGGTCACCAACCGATTGTGATCCACCAGTTGATTTTTCGGCCTTTCTCTGTCTGTCCTGAACATATTGGGTGGGAAACATAAAATAATTCTCACATCTGTGCCCTCCATGATGGGTACGCATTTGACCCTGAAATATGACCACCTGAGACCAGTCCCCCAATTTTGGCAGTTCCAGCACACACCACACGCAACAAGTGTAGTCTGACATCCACCTCCAAAAAAATGGCCGACTATTTGAACACATTAACCAGCCACTCCTCTCCTCTGAACCACCATTGCTCGCTCACAATGAGAGGCCATCAAGCTGAATACTTGTGGTATGCTCACAAAGCTGACACCATGTGGAAAACCAGGACAAAGAACCACATAAGCAGCAGTTCCCAAAGTGCGGTCCAGGGGCCATCAGTGGCCCATGTCTCATTTGTCATTCACCCGAGGCACACTGCAGAAACTAAATGAAACAAAAAACAACAGCAAAATTGGCACAAACAAAATAAAAGTCACAATGAGAAAAGCTCAAATGTTGTAAACAAGAATTATTAGTCAATAAAATCTCAAAGCTCTGTCTCGGTTCATTTGTATCTGTTAATACATAAATTCATTTCATGTCCTGTCATTTATCTTTCTGTTCGTGGAATACAGTTGAAATGGAATATTTAATTCATACTTTCAAATGGTAATAATCATGATTAATTAATTTGAAAACTGTGATTAATTTTAATCAAAATGCGAGTAATTTATTTATTCATCGCACACCTGAAAACTGTGAAGACTAGTTTCTGCAAGATTATGCATTTTTACACACAATTGCACATGACTTAAAATTGAGTCAATTGTCATGACATGACCATTTATTTACACTTTGTCAAGTACTGTTTAGATCTAGTGCACGGTAATAGTATGCATGACGGGCATTGTTCCCACATGGGTATGTATTGTCACCACCACTTCCCACGTCTGTGGCATTATTTTTTTTTTCAAACACCCCAAGCTTCTTAAATGTCTCTATTTTCAAGGGACCTACACAATGTTGAACCCCAGAGAAGCACTCATTGCTGAAAAGTAAGGTAAGTCTATGATATATGTATGAGTTGCAGAAAGAGAATGTGCAAGGAACAGCAATGCATTAGTGTCAATGAGACATGCTTTGATACATACTGCCCAAAGTGGGGGTACATTTGCATTGTGTTCAGGACTAGTTCATGGAAATTATGTGTGTCACAAAATTTTTGTAATTCTAATTGACCCAATATTGGTACGTATACCTGCTGTATATACTATATATATATATATATATTAGCTAAAATTTCCTTAACAAAAAAGGCCTGTTATGCAACATAGTTGTGGTGAATCATTGCTCGTTGGTGTTTTGTCTCCTGGTGGTTTACATAATAAGGATTTATAAATAGAACATGTACGTGAAGGCTCTCTCTAAAATAGTGCAGCGCTTCCTGTCCAAGAGACGCTACTAAGGTTTTCAGTTTCAAAACCACAAGAGAAAGTGGGCAAGAGACTTAGTGGAGGGGATGAAATGAACCAAGAAAATGCATGTCCCCTGCCACATGCCTGCCGTACACCCCACAAAAGTCACAGATGTCTTGGCCTCAGTCGTGTTACAGATGCAGAAATGTCTCAAGGGCTTGCGCATTTAATTTGGCGAGCAAAAGCATAAATCACAGCATCAGAACGCAATCACATGAACCTTTGTTTCAGATTTGCTCAAGAGACAAGATGTTGTTTTGGTTTGATCTGGAACACTTATCCTATAACAGACGACGCTCAGGCGTTCAGTGCTACAAGCTGTATATGCCAATCAAAGCCGTGTCGGCACCAAAGCAAAAGCACAATGTGTGACTACAGACAGCGATGCTTCCATACGACATGTGTGAAGTGTCTTCTTACAATATCACATTCTGACCATGGCCATAAGAACACTGATTACTTTTTTTAAAATAATACAGTCATCCACATTTTGGAAGACCTATGCCTGGCAAAACACTGGATTTTCAATTTTTTGTTTCAACCGGCCATTTTAAAGGTAAAGACAACCCATTTTAATCTGGCTAAGCAAACATCAGCTGTGTTAAAGATACAGTGATTTTTTATGAAAAGTGAGGAGACATTTATTTTTATTTTCTTATTTTCATACATTTTTAATTCATTATTTTTTACCTTGACAAGTTTCAAATGTTGTGACTATTGCCTGATATGTCACAGTGGTCAGTCATTCTAAAAAGTACTGCAGATGACATGTCATGACAGGTTAAAATAAAACTACATCGAATTAAGTCTGATTTGAAGAAACTGAAAAAATAGTCACTACAAAGACAAATTGACCTATCTGAGTTATCATGAGTGAATATGATGCAGAATATCAAACAACTTGTACAAGGATTGTCTAAGGTGGACTGGGTATGGAAACTAGAAATAAACATAAAAAAATTGAACAATCCCGGGAGAATCAGAATAATTTGTGATTCTCATTGATACTTGATGCCTAACCCTAGTGAGGAGACGAAAAAATTCATTCGGAAATAGAATTTCGGAGGCTCATTTCCAAAAATTGGCAAATTTCAGCCTGGCTTTCCTATTTTTTCTTGCAAATGGTGCAGCCACTGTACTTTCACTATGTACTTTTTTCAGTACATAGTGATACTACCATCCCTGCCCAAGCAGGTTGTTGTTGATGTCAGTAACATTTGTTAAAGAATCTTTTCCACAGCTTTCACAAAGTTTCTGTCATCAACTGCTGATTTTTGCTTAGTCTACCTGTTCAACATAGGTTACTTCGACCGAATCCCAATTCTACCCCTCATTTTATACCTTGTTCGGCTGTAGCGTTTTTGTATCCTTGATAAAACATATTGCCATCGTCCTCCTCCTCAAACCGAAGATTCATTAAGCCAGTTAGCAAGCAGCTCAAGCAATTAGCTATTTTGCTAATCACAAAGGCAATTGACAGAAAATGGTCGATAGCCAATCAAGACGCAGAACACAAAGGTTTTGCGCACATGGAAAATGTGTGCTTCAAAAGGTGCGATCTTCTAAGTTGTGCATCTGATCCAGATGTAAATACCTAGAAGTGTTGCTCTTGTGTTCGTATTCATCTTTGGGTATCTTTTGGTTCTGTCTACATGAAATAAAGGAATTGACGTCACTGTTCAAATACTTTTGGAAGGCACTGCATTTGTTGAACAAGAAAATTACACCAAGTTACACAAAATGCAATGTGAGAAATTCCAGTGAGATTGGCACTTAAAAACTTGGAAGCCCTCAAACATTTCTGGCCAACTACTTGGAGACAAAATGCAGAGCTTCAGCTGGAGGTGAACAACAGCCTGACTGAAAAACATCTTCAGCTGGCATGCATTTCTTTTTTGCTGGAAACCTCAGAAGCATGCATATGAATGTGTGTGTGTGTGTGTGTTGGCGAAAATAGTGCAACAAAGAGAGTGGCTACATGTTTACGGTCACAACATATCACAGTTTGCATCCTGATTAAAGAACCCACGATGCAGACTAATTTGGACATGAAGCGGACTATGCAATTTGGGATTACTGTAATAGTTATTACACTCAGGGTCTTATTAATGTGACCTAAATCGCTTATATCCGGTCCTCCGGTTGCGGTCCACCGTGCACATATGTAGACTTGTGTAAGGCGACTTGAATACATGTGATTATAAGAGGGAAATTACATGTCAGTTTGTTTGTGGGGGTGCTTTATTTATCTCTCTCTATTTGAGGATGCAGTCCTTTGAGAGACTCTAAGCAAATTCCATTGTAAACCCTGGGCTACAAAGTGAGTGCACAAGCCAAAGCCATCCATCAGAGCTGGACATTTTTCCTGTATGCAAACAAATGAATTAGAGCGCCCGCCTCCCACAGGGCTCATGACTCAATAGAGCAAAATAGCGAACAAGGATGTTGGCAGAGGTGAAGAAATGTTATATATGAATATGAAAAATGGAGAGCCTGGTTCATTCATGCCAAAGTGAGAGGACGGGCAAATAAAGGATAAATGAAGAATAAAGTCAAGTGAATTGATTTCAGAGGAGGTCAAGAAAGAACATTTAGATGTCTTCACATGATTTGAGGCTCAGGGTGTTGCAAGTAGGCTCCATTGGTACTGCTTAAGGGGTCTGTGATGTTCCTACACAAGAAAGGATGTGTGTCACTTTTTCTGCACTGGCGTCCTCTAGGAATGATTAACCCAGAAGAGCCTAATATAGAAAGAGATGAAGATTGCAGAGGAGGATGAGAACACACGAGAACGAGAAGGTCGAAGAGGACACGGTTTTGTTCTGCGGAAAGTCTTGTCTTTATCTCTGCACATCAAATCAGGCTCAGTACCATTTAAGCAGTCGGTCTGCTAATTATTCATGCTTCTGTAATCAGTGAGGGACGATTTCTAGTCTGGTCAATTAGTAGCATTGTTAAATATTTGCACCTTTCTACCACAGAAAGCCAAAACACAATGACTAACCCCCGCTCAGATTGCTCATATTTTCGGATTACTCATGTTCTGAATTGTAGAGCAAAGACGCCACAGCCTGCTTTTTTGTATGCGTTTCTACGTCAGCAGCCATAATTTACCTTTGTGGATGACTCACTCTGGGATGACTCCAACTACTGTGAGCTTGTTAGCCTCAGAAATTAGAGCAAAGAACAATGAAGGCTATAACTCCAGATTCTGGCAAAGAATGTAATCTGAAAGGTGAAAACGGGTGCAGTATTCATTATGCTGGCAATGATCTCCAGGGTGGTGATATCTGTGTGATTCGGGAAGGATTGAGTGCATTTGCCACCAGGGTGAGCAATCATGCCCGCAGCTATTCTGGCTAATTGTGACATGGCACCAGTGACAGCAGGGGTGGGCTGGGTTAGCATCCGACACAGAACACCAGCCAAGCCTGCTAGCTCACATACAGCCATCAACGCTAATCTCCCCCTGTGTGATAACAATAGCACTGCTGTGCTTGCTTTCTCCAGAAGCTTTGCTCCCGAGCCTGCCTCGTTTATGTGCTGCCCCAGCAGCATGTTGTTTTAGGTTCCCCTTCGCACGGGGACCTGGAGTGTTGGTATTTACTGGACTGTGTGATTGAAGGCAAACAAGTTACTAGCTTTACCTAACTGGAATTTAGGGATTTTAGGGTCTATAAAGCAGAGATACATATGACAATGGAGATTAGATGATTAGAAAGGATGATGCCGCTGTACGAACCAATCAGAAACCACCCTGAAGACTGCTTCTCCTCCACGCCCTGGGACGTACACTGATTCTGAACACTGGGGCTCCCCAGGGCTGTGTCCTCTGCTCTTCTCACTCATGACTGTACATCATCAAATTTGCTGACAACACCACTATCATCAGTTGTATCAATGGTAGAGCTTACAGAGTGGAGATAAGAACACTGATGGCGTGGACCACAGGAGGTTTCAGAGAGGAGGACACACACCCATTTTCATCGAGGGAGCCACATGGAGAAAGTCAGCAGCTTCAGGTTCCTAGGGGTCAACATCAGCGAAGACCTCAGCTGGACAAGCCAATCTGACATTATTATAAGGATAGCCCGACAGTGTCTCTTCTTCTTGCATTGTCCGAAGAAGTTTGGCATGAACTCCAGAATAATGGCAAACTTCTACAGATGCACCATTGAGAGTATCCTGGCTGGTAACATCACGGCCTGCTATGGCGGCTGCACTGCCCTGAAGTGCAAAGAACTGCAGAAGGTAATAAAATCAGCCTAGCGCATCATCAGGTCAGAGCTGCCGGCCCTTCAGGACATCTACAGCCAGAGCTGCAGCAGAAAGACCAAGAGGATCCTCTCTGACCCCAACCACCCCAGTTACAGACTGTTCATGGTCCTGCCATCCGATTTAAGCCATCAGATTTAAGGAGAGTTTTTACAGACAAGGCATTTGTGTTCAGCATTGCTGAACTATTGAACTGCCATCCACACACACACACACAGGCACACAAACATACACTCCACTTCTTATCCATGTTTTTATTCTATATAAATATTTTTTCGATTTCGTTTTCTGCTCGATTTTCCTACACCTATATGGTATTCACTCAAAATAACTTTCCATGGTAAAGTTGTGTAGACACTAAGTATAAAGTTTTTTCAACACTGGTGATAATGTTACATTGTTACCGTACTTGACAATAAAGAATATTGATCTTGATAATGACTATGTCGTCAGTTGTTTCGATTAATCAAGTAATTGGTCAGTTCCCAGATGGACCCATTGCAGGGTATGAAGCACAATCTGGATTTTTTGGTTGAAATCTGATTTTTTATGTTCTTCAGTTTCCTCTCACATTGCATAAATATCATTGTTAGGTTATTGAAAACTTTAAATTATCAATAGGTATGAATGTGAGCATGTCTATATGTGTCCTGCGATTGGCTGGCTGCAGGGTAGAGCCCATCTCTCATCTGTATGAGGATAAACAACATAAAAATGGATGATGGGTGGACTATTTGAATACCAAAATAGGTGTTGATTAATTGGATAATGGATTAATCATGATACATTTTTGTAGCCCTAGATTTTATGGAACACAGATTAGCAAGACTAAATTACTATGTTTGTTTACATTGGAAAGATACATGCACAGGCATTTACTCTGTAACTATATTGTAGGATTGCTATTTGTAAACCATTTTCCATGTGCTTTTCTTTGGGAAGGTCCCAGTTTAAGCAATAGGAATTAAAATGGGCATACACATTTTTTCTGTAGAAGCATTCACAGTATAGCAATGTCATCAGAACAATCTCAATGCACACTTGGAAAAAAAGTGCTATTCCAAAAGTCAAAAATACTTTGAAACCACACTTTTGTTTATGTATTTTTTAACACAATATTAATAACTTCAAATATATTAAAGTGTTAGTTGGAATGCTTCTCACCAACATTTACTCTAAACACATTTGACTTTTGTGTTTTTGTCAATGAAATCTTGCAATGTGGACTCAATGTGAAATCTTGCAACTTATCTTGCTGATGAAGCCGCAGACATTCAAGAGGAAAATTGCAGAGCTAATATCGGGTTCACAGGCTGTTTAGCTAATTACCCTCATAGGCTTGCACGTTAACAGCAGGTACTGGGAAATGTCATTTCAGACCTTTTAAATGCTGGTGGGGTTAATTGTCTTCTGTTTTCTGTAGGCAAAACATTGCAACTACACACAAGCATACATAACCTTGTTGGTACCCTTCTGTGAAAGAAAATAAATACCTTTTGACTGACAAAAGTACTGATTAAAAATATTTATGTGTGTATTGACAAATCTTCTGGGTGGCAAATATGCGTCTTTTTGTCAAGTAATGTCATTTTTATGTTTATAGATGTAAAAAAAAGAAGTATGCACCGCAAAGCACACCTTACAGACTGTGAAACATGGAAGAACCTTGGTGATATTCATAGGCTATATCCACACAAATATTGATTTTTTTCATGCACATGTAAACTCAAATTAGGGTGAACACTTTTCAAAAATTGTTTTTGTTATGTGAGTGAAGACAGAGTTTTTCTTGCTTGTCGCTGGGGTTAGATAATATAACAATTATGTGCCATCATTTAGTAAGTACAATGTACTGTGTAATGTACAGATCACAGTGTGATGCTGATAAGCAACATCTGTTAATTTTGAATAATCAACATCTGTTACATTTTAATAGTTGTGAAATAAAATACTGAAAAGTAACTCTACTTTGATATCAGTCCACACATATGTTTTTTTGCGACTCACCATGTTCGTCATTCCCACTCTACGGAAACGGCATAATTGCCTTACAGTCCATCGCTGCAATGCCGGTATTGAGTCTGTGAAGGTGTTTTCATGTGGACAGAGATTATTTGAATGTGTGGATGAAGGTTTTTTTTTAACATCAGAGAAATGTGCATTTCTGAAAATATCTGCGTTCATGTGGACGTAGCCTAAGGCTGATTTACCGCATCTGCCAAAAAACACTGAAGAATGGCTATGGGTGAAACATTGGATTATTCTTAAGTGGCCTTTTAAGAGAGCTAATTTAAATCCAAATGAACATCTGTGGTAAGAGCTGAAAAAATGCAGTGTGGAGAAGGCACCCATCAAAGAGGAATCTCACTGGAATGTTACAGGAATCACATGATTGAAGTAACTGCTCCAAAAGTTTGTGCAACACAAATATTAAGGGTATCGTCACTTTTGTCTGGGTTTGTTTCCTTCCCCCTTTTTAAATTCTCTCTTAATGGTAATGGTTTTATTTCATTTGAACATGCATCAGATTACAATTGAATGTATCACATAATCAGTTCACAGTTCCACATGTCCAAAAGGAGTAGGAAGAAGCAAAGCTTATTAAATCCTACCCTTCCATCTGGTACTTTTACAATCAGTAACTGTTACATTTGTTCACTTCCTGCTTTCCATAATACAGTTTAATTTTTTTTTGTTTTTTTTTAAATAATGTACCTTATACCAAAGTATGAGGTGATGAATTTCAAAGCCGTGTTGTATGCTAACTGGAAAAACGGAGGCAGAATATTGGTGAAAAACACCCTAATTGAGCATACGCATCCGTTTTTTTTCACGTTTGTCAGTGTCCAATTATTATGAATATTTTTAACGATGATACATTATTATGAATCTAATGCAAGTCAGAATGTGAGTCCCACGCATTGCATTTTCTGCCACTTTTATAAGCATATGCAGTCTATCACATTTCATAGGTTTTTAAATCCTGTAACACCTCCAGGGCTTTGAGCTTAAAACATGGCAAATTGCATTGCATGGAGAAGGGGAGGGCTCCCCCTACGGTGTGTCAAAGTGTAATCCTGCATTTAAACACTCTCCCCCGGGCTTTTTTGTATTTGTCCATCTGTGTTTTCACTCCCTGCACCTAGAGGTTATTTAAAAACATAAACTGCGGGCGTTTAAGATGAGTTGGCTTTTGTATATTACTTCTTTTTATAGGCTCCAAACTATCTTTCCCAAATTCTTGTTTACTGTAATGTCCAGAGGCATGCGCATCATTATGCCAGACACTCCCATAATGAGGCAGCGAGAGTGGATGCTTCCTAATCTCTCTAAGCTGAATGAATGCCAGAGACACTGTCGGAGAAAGTGGTACTGCAATGTCACACACTGCAGCAGGTTAGTTGGCAACTGGTAAGTCTTTTTTAACTTGCTGTCTGTGTTTACGAGCATGTCTGACATTAAACGGCACAGTGGCTACAAACAACACACAGCAGATCTTGAGTCACATTGCGCATTTAATTCCTAAACACATATGTATAAGGTGATCGTGACAGAGGAAAAAAAATAGGTTATATATTTCACAGTAAAATTTTAAAAAGGTGCATAAAGTTTTCCATGCGCATTTGTTCATTACCAAATTAAAATATGCTGACCTGATTCTTGTAAGGCACGTTAGGTTGTAGTGCATTAGTGCTTCAGTTAAAATTAATGCACACTTCCTCTTCTCAGCCCACAACTACTTATTATTAAATTGATTTAGTTTAGAGTGATTAATTCCAAAGTCCTTGTAAGGATATTTACAAGGGCAACATTTTTTTCACACAATACTATATGAAAACTTATAGATCATTTCATATGGTTCGATCAAAGATCATCGCATAAGAAAAAGATACCATACAAAAAGCTTAGCGCTCCGTTAGTTTTGAAGTGAACTGTAAATATTGAGCATGTGCAGACACTTCAAAATTGGGACAGTTCACCCTTCAGACTTTCTCAAATTCTTAAGTTAATCCATCAGTTTGTTCACCGTCGCTTCAATGAAGTTAAATTCTTAGTTTGTACTGTAAGCATGCACACGGAAGGACACGGAACAGCCAACCTTGAGTAAATTTAAGTACCAGATCCGTTGCCAGATCAAGGTTTGAACATCACGCTCTTTATTCTATTGCAGTTTTTTAAAGAATTTATGAAATCATTGATTTCCCCCTAATTTTTCAAAAGCTGTCCCTCTCAGTACCGGCTATTTTTTTATTAATTGATTTTCAAGGCACACAGAATATTCTTCTCTTCTATTGTGCTTTGCTGTCGTCACCTCTTTTTTGTCTCTCTTTCAAAAAAACTAAAAAAAATATGTCTTGGGAATGGGCATTTAAGTAAAAAAAAACATATATAAACCTTTGGTAGCAAATGAGTTGAAAAATCACTACTGTTTTGTGGTTGACTATGGACTATTATTAGTCAAAAGATATTGAAAGACAATTATATTTAGTAGTTTGGTCACATCACAGGCATCAGTAATGTTACATGGATGAGACATTAGACATTAGATTAGATTACCTATGACATAGTGAAAAGAAAGTTCCCTCTCATTCTGTGTGGAAGTGGTAAGCTTGTGGCTTCTTACGTTGTCCTTCCTTACTGGATTTGAAATCTTTTCTTAAGTTGAAATTAAATAAATTGGAGGCTATCTACTTAGAGACAACTAACAGCGCCAGCCACTTAGGTACGTGTATGTAAGAATATATGTTAATGTTAAAAAAAAATAACATGTGTCAGATAAGCCACCAATGTTTCAACATTTTTACCAAGCGTAATTTTAGCTATATAGTATATTACAATTAAATCAGCCAATGTAATCTTAACTTTCTGTGTATAACATTTTTCAGAAATTAATGCTTAATTTACTCTGTATATGTTGTAGGAATATTAAATGAAATGATATGGGAGAAATTATTAACCTATGCCCGACTGAATTCATTTCAGCAGTGCTATTAATTTGGATTATGGTGCGGCGGCTGGGATTGCGCAGCAGCTGATCCTTTTGATGTAACAAATGAGTACCCCTATTCCTGTGACAAATTGTTCCCCCTTTTCTACACAAAGCGCACAAACTCACCAATAAGATCCTGAATCTATTTTCTCCATCATGACCAAATCCTCTACTGTCATGTAAAATCAGAGAAAATCACAGAATATTTTAGGAGGAGGAAAACGGAAAACTTTGATTGCCCCACAGTACACTGAATTCGACTTGCATATTTAACACTGACGGCTACGCTTGCAGTGTAATTTATACGATTCATACAGTTCATTCTACAGATCGATAGCTGCCATTGTTAACCGACTATAATGAATGCCCCATATATGCACTGTTCTGAATCTTAATCACATTTTTCTTTGGGAGGCGCTTTTGATGTTTTACGCGTAATTTTTCTTCTTACGAGAAAATTCCATTAAAATGCAAGGTTAATCTTGAAACTCACATGTGACAAGAAGCAAAAATTCCAATTAGGGAAAAGAACCATTAAAAAGCCATATCAATCGAGTAATGTTTGCAGTCAATTATTTTAAATATGCATTCTAGAAGTTATGATGAAGTAGTTGACAGTTTATTACTCATAATCATAATTACTAACACATGTGAAAAAAGTGTCTCTTTGACCTTTATCAGTCAAGGATACAAGGAGAAAATCTGGCACATTACATGATGGAACTACTCATCCTAATTAATGTCCAATGTCGTAAATAAAGGAAAGGCATCAAATTGATTATGTTCTACCACCTTACTAAAGTACAGTTTTGCCTATTTTTTTTTTTTAGCTAAACCAGGGATATCTTTGATCCAATTTCCTTCAGTGAAAAACCTCCATATTGCAATCCATGCATGAAAGAAAAAAAATAGTACAATGGACTACAGCCTCAGAGAAGAAGTGATGCAATGACTAGAACAGTGGTTCTGAACTGGTTTGGCTGCGGGACCCACCACCATCCCTCAATGACAAGCGGCAACCCAAATTGTGGAAATACAATTTTTATCCACAAATTCTATAATTATTCGTCTAAAAAGTGTGCGTAGAGCTTTTCATACACATTTTGTATGTGAGGAGTTGAATAACAGCACCTGGACCTGGGAATGGATTAACTAATTCACTCCCAAATATGTATTTAGACATTTTTTTTACCTGAATACTCGATATATACCAAAGACATCTTGTGTTTTTTTTTGCGCAAAAGGCTAAAAGAAGTGATGGTGTCGTAAAACACGACTACACAGTGACGAAAGTGCTTTTGTAGGAGCCCGGCATGCATCTTTCCCGTGTAATAAAGCTCTGCACAATAAAACACGGCAAGCAGGATGTGAAAAAGGAGGTTATGAAATTTTAACACATGAATACATGTGCACGGTTGCAAATTTTTATTTTCATGTAAAACAACCATTTTTTGTGTTGCTTATGTTGTGGCATAGTTGTTTAGATATTTTGACTAAATATAAATGGCTAAGGGCTGCACGGTGACTAAGTGGTTAGCGCGCAGGAGACCTCAGTTCGATTCCAACCATGGGAAGAACATGCGTGGGTTTTCTCCGGGTACTCCCACCCACATTCCAAAAACATGCTAGGTTAATTAGTGACTCCAAATTGTCCATAGGTATGAATGTGAGTGTGAATGGTTGTTTGTCTATATGTGCCCTGTGATTGGCTGGCGACCAGTCCAGGGTGTACCCCACATCTCCCCAGAAGACAGCTGGGCCCCTCATGAGGACAAGCGGTAGAAAATAAATTATTTTACTGAAACTTACCCGTGTTCAACTGTTGATTAATAAAGAACAAAAAAAGGTAGAACCAGATTTGTCTTTTTCTAATGAATAATAGGAGTCTAATCTTTCTTTTGGTAGGTACCATGTTTGTATTTTTCTAGAACAAAATATTCTGTGTGCCTTAAAAAATGAGAGGTAGGTCTGAGAGGGACGTCTTTTAAAAGTGTGACCCACCAGTTGAGAATCCGTGGTCGAGAAAATTATAAGAGAATGGAGAATTTGAGTGGGCGCAAATGAATACCACCTGTTTCATTAGATACACAAAACCCTCTTGACTTCCCATGCCACACACACACACACACACACACACACACACAACATGTATACACACAGACAAGCTGTTAATCACGACACGGTGTGTGTTTCTTGTCTCTTTCTCAGTGTAATATGACAAGAGAGTCAATTACTCAACGACACTTGTTTGCGGATGTAAAGAACACACACACACACACACCTCTTTGGTATTACTGGCAGAATAGGACACCTACGTCAGAAACGCAATGACAGCAAACACTGTACCCACTTATCTGAAACACAGCAGCATGAACTGAAGAAGACCTGCATGCAGTGATTATGCTTTTGTATGTTGGTGTGTACGGGGGTGGAACAATCAACACATACTCACACTTACAAACCTTGTACTGTGCAGGTCCACTGAGAAAAGGCAATGCGGCGCACATCATGAATATTACCAAAGCTAGATCTGGGTCATTAATATGACACAGCCGTTACACTGGAGCCCAATTAGTAGTCAACATGGAGACTGGAATGTTCCCTTTTTGCAATATATAATCACTATATCACTGCAACAGACTCCGGATAAGGACACGATCAAACACAATCACAGATACAGGAACCAATTATCTGCCCAAATTATTCTGTTGTGTGATTAGACGGGAGAACAAGAAATATAACCTTCTGTATTAGAGGGTTCCTTATTTTGAAGTGTAAATACCCAACATGTTAGGTTTCCAATTGAATGACTGCAGGTCTGTACGTGTAAACTTTACGTCGCTATGCTCCGCCATGTTCGAATGTCAAGTTTAATTTTCCAGAGCATGTTGGCGCTCCGGTGTCTTTTTATTCCACTTAATAATGCCACTGGGTCTGACAGGTACTGTAAGTGTACATACGTGTGTTGGAAGCACGGCAGTTTGAGGCAACTGCGCTGTTTGTTTGACTTTCTGCTTCTGACTGCATAAGGCTCGCGGTGCATTCAGGGTCGTGCAGTCATAATGGCTGATTTTGCCTGACAATTTTATTCCGTTGCCTATTCAGGAAGTCACATCAGTTCTAGATCTTATTTGCATGTGAGGCCCGAGAACAGCATAAATCAATATAATAATGACACAATAAATCCCGTTGCTAAAGGGCACCACTGTGGCAGTGATGGAGGACAGCGAGAGTTCCACGCTGTCCACATTATTCTAAGCTACGGTTGCTTCTTTTACATTTATACAATGATGTAAACAATGTTCGTGACATAGGTACAAAAAGGACAAAAATGAAGAATAATGTCACCTAAAATCTAATACTGATGATGTAGAGTCTTTCAGTACTGAAAGCAGTCATTATTGGGAGAATGCAGTAAGCACCTCCGTGACAATAAATAAAGCATGCTTTGACAGTGAAGGAGGGCGAGCTCAACTTTTCATACGAGGCTCACTGATGGCTGCCATATGGACTGTCAGCAATAAATCCATGTGAGTCTATCCAGTGATAGACAACAACCGAGAGAGTCTATAAATAAAATCACTACAATCCTATGCAGATAGCAAGGTGCTTCAATGGCCCTCTCCTGGGGGCGCAGTCACCATTTGCACACCCTCTCAGTGTGACATCTCTCTTGTATGCCTGCATGTGTGTGTGTGTGTGTGGTCTGGGTCTCTGTGGAGTGGGTAACTCAAATATAGAGCAGAATGTAAACAGAATTTCACCATTGGGGGATTGTAATTAGTACAATAAATTCAATTACACATGAATGAAAAAAATCAACATCGAGGCAGTGTCCCTGACCCGCTAATTACGATAGATGCCAACTGCAATAAACAAGAATATAGTGTCGAATTGGACATTACGCAAGACGCAAAGCATGTTGTGATGATTTGCATACTTGTTATCTAGATGAATTTAATCAATAGAGAGAATTCCATTTAACATACAGTAGTACAAGCCAAATGTGTGATGTATGCTAAATCTGTATTTAATTGTTTTAACGTTATATGGGTCTCTTGAACCGCCCCCCCCCCAAAAAAAAAATAATAATAAAAATAAAAATTCAGCTGGGTTACCCTACCTAGTGAGGACAAGTGACATAAGAAATGAATGAATGAACTTCGTGATATTTATGACACCATCACCTCGGTATATATACAACATGCTCGATTATTGACTTCATTGTCGGTATCTGATATACCAATATTATTTGAAGCAATATATCATTTTCAGTCAATAATATCAGTCAGGTGATATTATCAAACATCCCTACCCCCCACTCGATATCATAGAGTTCAAATTCTGTGTGAAAATGTATGTTGTCATCCAGACCATTATACTGCATGACTATAACTACTGAACTTATATTGCACTTCCAATTTCTAAAACAGACCAAAAATTATCAAGAAAAAAATGGCAAATTATAAAATCCATTTTTAAGATACATGATATATGATACATACTCCTAAAAGTGAAAGATTTAGCTTTACTTGACTGATTTGAAACTGTATACCTTGGCACATTATATATATCTGGTATATAAATCTGGTGAAAATAAAAACCAAAAAAGACGTGACTAGGTCTTGAATGTTGTGTGATTATTTTTCTCTCCTTAGTGACAGACGGGATGAGGCCAAATGCTGAAGAGTCTGGCAGAGGCTGCACGGGGCTAGCCACAGGCCTACAAACACACACACACACACATGCACACACACATACAACTACCGGGTTTGGTGAAATGGGTCTATGGTATTTGATTAAAAACGAAATGTCACAGAGGTCAAATTAAATCTCGATCCACACAAACAGGAAAGCAACCGTTTAAGCAATTTGAAGCAGATAAGAACATGGTACTGTATATCCAACCCGTCCACTTCCACTGCACTGCATATTCTCTTGCAGTGACACATATCCAAACTGATCAACATGAGAGTGAAAAATTGTGTCACTTAAGGCATGTCGTGCAAATCCTGCCAAAGTGTGAAAAAGATCCTTCAGTACGTCCAGGCAGTCTGTGTTTAACTTTACAACAGCTTGCATTTCTTTACTCTCTCACCCACGTGCAGCATAAGAGCAGACTGACAGCTCCTGTCACAGGGCCTTGACCTGAGTGGTGAAAACAGACTGGTACCATAGAGACAACTTGGATTAAATCACGTGAAAGTCGATCCATGTCAGATCAAAACTATCTGAGTAGGGCAGTCTTGCCTACATGCAGGTGCCAGGATGAGTGACACATTAAGGTCGTAGACTAACGGGGTGAGTGGGTAGCAAGCGAAATCCATCAAGACACTGACAATTGCTCAGATACACACTCGGATAAACACATAAAAGATGTACACATCAATGCACATTGGCTGAGAGTGAAAATAGATCATCGTGAGACTTATTACCTCACAGTGGTCCACTTTTCCCTCATCTGGAAAGGTTAAAATAAAATGTAGATAGAATGAATATAATGTTAGTTATCACCCTTGTATCCATTTGCTTAGACAATAGAAAGAGTGTTTGAATGTGCTGAAGAAGAAATGTTCCCGTGACCCTGATCAGAGACCCCCAGGGATCCCCAGGTCCTGGAGGTGCCTGGATGAACCAACGGCGACCCTGCAGATGTTCATGTTAATCCTGCAAGAATGTGTCAAGATAAGAACTCATAAAACAATAAAAGTAATTACTCTCACATATAAACACACACATGCCCCCCCCCTTAGAGTTGCACGACCATGTAGTAGGGACCCCCGAAAGAGAATAAAAAGAGAGGAGTGTGAACTCTGCATGTCACTGGGTATGTGGTTTCACTCTCCTCGGTGCGAGTAACTTTCAATATTGTTGTCTGTCTCTTCTGTAAGTGTTTTTACAAGTGTCACAGGAGTTTGAACCTGACAAAAGGTGATGTTTTCCCTTGTTAAATTAAGCTCTGTTACACTAAATGGACATAAGCATTGGGTCATATGACCGTCTGAGTCAAGTTCTTCCACTCATTGAACCATGCCACTATGGGCCTCAATCAGGAGAGTAAGAGGTGTTTATTATTAAGTATGTCTATTTTGTGTAATGCTTGTTGATGTGTGACTGGGTTGTGTCATTTGTGTGCATTTTTTCAACTGAGCGTAAGTTTCATGCCGGAAATTAGCTTCTACTCTGATGACCAGCCAGCATGGGTTTGATGAGATCTGGCGACAGACTGCAAAGCTCGACCCAGATGTCCAGATCTTAGACCCTCATTCTGCACCCACGGGTCTGCAGAAGTCACCACTTTAGGAGTGCAAACATATGCCAAGCTTGCAAACACGCATGCACTGTGGCAAAACATCAAAACCAGCAGATATATTTTGATGAGGGTGAGCTTACATCATTATTTTTTTTAGTTAGATTATTTTTTTTTTAATTTAAAACACATATACAGTAGTGTGAAACAGTGTACTCTGGGGGGGGGGGGCAGTTGCACGAGCTGTATTACTTTGTCTATGTGTGTGTGTATGTATGTGAGAGTAATTACTTTTATTGTTTTATGAGTTCCAGGGTGTACCCCGCATCTCGCCCGAAGTGAGCTGGGATAGGCTCCAGCTTGCATGCAACACTAGTGAGGATAAGCAACATCGAAAATGGACAGTATCTTTTCTCACAGGGCCATGTAGGTTTTTTCTTCCTAAATATGCAAGTTCCCTTTAAAAAGTGCTTTTTGTGTTCAGTTGTGTTGTCATATTTAAATTTGTTTGATGAGCTGAAACATTTTTTTTTACTCTGGTAAATGTACACCTAAACATTCATACCCAGTATGTGCATTTTTAAATATGTAAATGCAGATGCTTTCTGGTTTTGCTGTTCATGGCTGGTGTCCGCTAACAACCTCTATTTTAAATAGCAAGTCATAAACCACCTGGAGGTGCACTAGTCATAGCTCTAGATGTTATGCAACCACTAAATGTGGTGTGAGTGAATCTCTTACATTCATATGTTTTTGTCCTTGAGTTCATGATCACTGTCAAGTTCACAGCAGACAACAGTATAATAATTACTTTTCTTCCTCCTTATCATTTGTTTTTACCCCTGTGGGAACTTAAATGTCGTACTTGGAAAATAAGACAACGAGCTGGAAAATAAGAGGAACGACCATTTCACATACCATTTAACCTTTTAAATAAGAATTATGAACATGTGGACCTGAGCCAGTACCACTTTAACAACACCCAATTGCCTCAAAGGCAGAAAAAAAAATGTCTCCTGCATGGTTCAGATGCACAAATGTCTCTCAATGTTTGTGTGTGCATGTGGTTGGAAAACGGTGCTTGTCAGTATTTATGGTGAACTCCTGCAAGCTGTTATTATCGGTACCATTGCATAATTCCTACATGAGGTGCTGTCACTCCCCATATTAGCAGCATGCGACAGTGTTAGGCCAAGAAAGTGAAAGTGGCTTTGCAGAGCAGCGTATGGATTGTATCGCAACGGGTTAAGAAAGAAATGCAAGTGAGATGGTGAGAAATTATGCATGCTGACGAGGTCAGCGCTCCTCGCTGAATTTACAAATGGAGTTAAAGGAGAACTACACTTTTTGGGGGGAATCGTGAGCATCATTCACAATTCTTATTTGCGTTATAGTGCAAGAAACGAGTTAATATGAGCTAGCTAACAATGGACATCATGGGAAATACTTATTTTGACACTAAAGGTCTTACAAAAAAACAAAAAAATGGCAACAATGTACCATTTACATAACAGACTTCTATGTTAACCATGCTACAGTGATATTGTTATTGTAGCAGCTAACACATAAAAAACTAGAAACGCCTCGCTAGCCATTCGTGTGAGTGTGTCACTCACAGACGAAACAATGAATACCTCTCAATTTTGCTACAAAGAGTCAACAAGATGCTAGTTTGCTGTCAGTGTTTTTAACCCAAGAACTGGAAGACACAACCATCCCAAGGAGAGTGGACATTGTAAGTGTGTTTGCTGTACCTATGCTTCTGTTATTGATGGAAGTAGCGTAAGCTAAATGCTCAATGTGAAATCAATGCGGCAAGAAAGTGGTTCAGGTAATGTTGTAAATTATCGAAATACGGCAAGATACTGAATGTACTACATGTTATCATCAATGTAATTACTTTTGCAAAATCACAGCATGTATATTAGAGGGTTTGTTTAGAGGGCTTTGTAGTCAAAACAGGTGTGTCCCAGTTACGTGCATTGTTAGCTAGCTCATATTAACTTGTTGTCTGGCACAGAAAAGGATTCATGTGTTCATGTTTCACATAAAGATTGTGAATGATGGGCAGAATTCCAAACAAACATGAAGTTCCCCTTAAAGTACCACAAAGTGTGAAATGTTGTAAAAAAAAAAAAAATCTAGCCTTCAGTTAAAAAAAAGTCATATTGTTTTAAAACAGAAAAAAAAAACGGCAAGCAAGATTTCCTATTTCTTACCAAATTGACTTCATATCTACATATAAGACTTTGAATCCACTTACATTCTTGTGATAAGAGCGGCCCTTGAGAGGGAAGTAAGAAAAAAAGAGACGACTGATCCCTGGCCTCTAGAATGACAGACTAGCACTTTTATGATGTCTCCCAGATTATTCCCAAAGATGGATGGGTTGAGCTGGAACACCAATTGATTAATCCATCGACTGGTGGAATGTGCTGCGGCTGTCCCCCTGCTCAGCTGTTCTTCTCTTGGACACAACATTCAAGCAGACATGCTGGAGAGGATGACTAATGAGTTGGGCGCCCGCAGATACCGATCGTGACCATCTGCGTCGAGGTGCTCGGTCTAAGATGCTTGCTCATTCCTGGTTGATGGCCATTATGTTTATGCTTGCATGAACAACATGGAGTCACATCAACAGGTGTAAAGCAGGTGCCCTTCACTCAGTAATATAGACCACCGCAGGGATTAACTTACTAAATAATTGCAATATAAGCAAAAAATATGAATCGGCTTTGCTTCACTTTCCCTTGCGGTGGTGCTGTTGTGTTTGCGGCTTTGCAGTAACAATAAACCCATAAATGACAGCACCCGACAAATCTGACCGCAACATCCTCCAAGCAATGCCGCTGTCACCCAATTCAGGTGAGCTTTTATCACAATCACATCAGCTGCCTGCGATGCAGGACTCACCACAACACGCCAGCAGCCACCGTGTGGAGTTATTATTAGCTGAAGCTAAAAAAGAAAAAACGTTGAACAAAGATTACGCACACTGGGAGTACTGCAACACAGTGAAAGCTCATTCCATGGAAGAGGTGGAGTGGAAACACATTGGGAAAAATGTCATGTTTCCAATCGGGCCAGACATGGTTGTTGCTGATATGCAACACAGGAAGGGGTTCCATTTCTTGGGGAGTGTGAGGCAATTGAAGGCTATGCCCTGTGGTCGGGTGTACTACTACATGACTATTAATTACATAAGTATGCATTGTTAATTATTAATTATTTTGTTTATCAAAGGAAACATAATTGGATACATCATTTGGCGCGGGTCGAGGTAGTCTGGGTTTAGAGTTTTAAAGGTAATACCTTCAAAGGCATTCCCTCCTGTTTATTTTGCATATCTTGAAGAAAAAGAATAGATGGACAGGCAGACAGAGAGAGGGATGGATGGATGGATGGATGGATGGTCGGACAGATGGATGGACGGTCGGACAGATGGATTGACAGATGGATAGACATGGACAGATGGGTGGATGGACCGACAGACAAATGGATGGATGGATGGATGGATGAATGGATGGACGGTCGGACAGATGGATTGACAGATGGATAGACATGGACAGATGGATGGATGGATACCAATAGATAGCGAGATAGCTAGATAGCTAGATGGATGGATGGATGGATGGATGGATGATGGATGGAAGGATGGATGGATACTAATAGAGAGCTAGATAGCTAGATACGTAGATGGATGGATTGATACCAATAGATAGATAGATAGCTAAATAGATGGATGGATGGATGGATGGATGGATGGATGGATGGATGATGGATGGATGGATGGATACTAATAGATAGCTAGATAGCTAGACAACTAGATAGCTAGATAGCTAAATACGTAGATGGCTGGATGGATGGATGGATGGATGGATGATGGATGGATGGATTGATACTAATTGATAGCTAGATAGCTAAATACATAGATGGATGGATGGATGATGGATGGATGGATGGATGGATGGATGGATGGATGATAGATAGATAGATAGATAGATAGATAGATAGATAGATAGATAGATAGATAGATAGATAGATAGATAGATAGATAGTTTACTCTTCTTAAAGTTAACACATCATGTTGTTTTGTACTGTTTGTGGTTATAAATATGAAACTTGTGGCATAGAAAATAAGAAATAAACATAAATCTCGTGCGGCACATTGCGGTGTTGTATTGATCCATTCGTCCACCACTGTCATCAGTTTGAGGCACTTGCATTTACGACCTATCCTGTTATCTTGTCAATGTCTACACTTTTTCCACATCCTGCATTTCCCTCACATTTAGACCTGCCGGATTAATCCGCTTGTCCCCAAGACAAGAAAATGGGGAGCATAAAACAGATCTATGTAATTGCTCTATTTCTTATTAAATGAACCTTCTCAAGAGATTCCATAACCAGAGACGATGCGAAATATAGCAGTAGCTCTATTATTGACACGAGTGCAGTGAAAGAAATGAATGCTAATGATGTTGGAAGAGGGGCTTTGCAGATATTAATCCGATTTGAGAAATGATCATTTCATTAAACAGCACAAAGTGCTGGCCTTGATCTGAACCAGCCTACAAGCTGAAGTAGGAAATAAATGACAAAAGAGTGTAGGGAAGTGAACATTTTATACAGTATGTCACTTTGCAAGACCCTGACCCCTCATTTCTGTGCTCCTTTCTGTCTGACAACTTCATTAATTTTCTGACATGGCTGCTTGGAACGATTTTCAATAGATGCAATAGACAGCAGCGACTGTATAAATTGGACATGAAACAGATGTCTGAGGAAGCAATGTCATCATGGAAAGACAGTCTTTGTGTGAACAGCAGGAAGTCTTTTGGTCTGTAAACTGCACCTGCTCAAAGGCTAATGCCAACTACTATCAAGTACTAATATAGCTCTAACACATTCAACCGGACCAACATTAGCCGCACATTTTAATTTAAAATTTAGCTTCAAAGCATAGTTAGAGTTGAGCATAATATGTTTACCAACTGCAAAAGAAAAACTAACAGAGAAGGATTCATCACGGTACCCCAAAGGTGGGAAAAACAAGGGAAAAAAAAACATCCAATCAGCATTCTAACACGTCCCAAGGTGATGTCACTCCATCATGGAGTGCTTTTCTTTCAGTGGATGAATGATGCTTGCCATACAGTATTTCTCACTTTCACAGGACAATAATGTGATTCATTCTTTATGTGACAGTGACAGCTGAGGCGATTTATGCATTTAACACCAGAATCGGTTTATGGTTTACTGTTGATGATAGACACATACTTCCGGGATCTGACATTGATATGAGTTATATGTTGCGTATTTGTGAATACAACGACAAGCAAACGCTTATAAAATTGCTCACAGTCTCTTGGTGATAAATGGAATTAATGGGTACCAATTGAGGCTGACTGAACAAATAATTGATACAACAAGTGATGAAGAGATACCCTTCAATATATAAGGCCCTCTATTGTATGATGCAGTGCAGCGTTTGAGACTGACTTCATTTCAGCACCACAGAAAGGGACAGCTCCATCGCAGGGAGCTAAGGAACAAGTGCCTTCTGTATAGGCCTAGTCCATGCCAGGAAGAAAAGACATGACAGGCAATGTCTGACGATTTAGGCAACCACTCATGGGATGACAGTGTTGCTCTTCATGAAATGGAAAAAAAAAGCCTTTTTTTTCTCTCGTTCTTCGAATAATATCAAAAAGGAATCACTAACAAACCATACACTGTAATCTATCTGGCTTATTGCATCTTAGTGAGTAAAAAAAGACATTTAAAAAACAGCTTTTGGCCTACTTTGTATTCGGTAAGTGTTCAACATGGTGCAGTGTGTAACTCCATGCTGGCGACTAGCGTGCCTAATAATGTGCTCTTTCTCTCAGAGGTACACTTTTCCTTGCGTGTGAGCTTAAGCCTGACGTTCTTAGGGGTGATTGCATACATATTTCCAAATTGTCTGCCAAATCAGTGTGAGTCAGTATGTTGTTCACACACACACACACACACCTACACACACACACACCTACACACAGAGCAAAGACTGTCTTGTTGCAAAAAAAAGCTGATAACTGCACTATAGTTTAATGTTACCACTGCGGATTTAAGAACCGTCTATACTATGATTATATGATAAACTAAACAAAAAGTATATATTTAAGGAACAAGCTTAGTTATGACAACTAACATTTCATCTGCCCGATGTTTCACTTTTCAAACATTTTCATGCCTTTTTACACCATTTTCACCTTGTTTCAGTTATACAATTTGCAATGGGTCAAATTAAAAAAAAATCGAACCAAAGTGTGGTCACAAGTGGCCCTCGGGCCACACTTTGGACACCCCTGCTTTAGGACAAGTGAGACAGGGGACTGAGATTTGCTTTTTATACACACACATAAACTTACTTGCTCAGTAGTCACCAATCCTTTCTGGATTCTGATTGAGAACGTTGCGTCTTTTGAAAAAACGCACACCAAAAAAAAAAAAAAATCCGCAATTCTCAGGCGATCCTGCACAATCCGAGGCTAAAAAAACAGCAATCCATCCATTAGTCCAGATGTGGGGGTAACTCTCAAAATGATGCTGATATATCCGACATCGCCTTTTTCCACGAGACTCTTAGCGTGGAGAGACCCACAAGTGCCATAGCTGGAACTGAGCGGAACCACTAATGCCCGACGTTTCCTCCTGAGTTAGGGCAATGTGGACGTGCACACTTGTTATTTCTTCACTGCTGAACATGCATATAAGATATAAGACGGAGACATTGCATCACAAAATGGTGCACACGACGAATCAGAAGGTGCATCCTTTAAAAAAAAAAGCCCTTTGCAGGAGTGGATCAGCGTCCTTTTCTTTAATTAGAAATGGAACTTCCACCAAGTCTCTATTACTTCTTTGCTGTCAATCACACTGGATTGGATTGGATTCAATCTCACATCTCAGTGTAGGTTTAAAGATGTTTATAAGGTTTGTGGATGCGCAAAAAAAGTATCTGTTAAGTCATTGACAACTAACAGTATTATGCCCGAGGGGCTCTACAAGATGAAAATCCTGCGCAACACCAAAAAATGGAAAAAAATAAAAAATAAATCCAGCGAGTATCCTTAAAAATGGCTCTTTGTCGTTGGAAAAGCTCAAATTCAAATTTCATCCGTGTTTTGGTAGCATTAAGCGCACACAGGACCTGTGTCCACTGAAGACCGTCTTCACTTCTGCGCCACCCGTGCGTAAATCTGTCCAAATCACGTCTCGTCTATCCGCTGAGGAGACGTTCACACGGGGACAGATGATGTCGAGTGCTGCTCATCCAAGTGGCGTCCCGTCCATCCCTTATTCTCATATCCAGGTTACAAATGCTTCGGGTTTCTGAATGAGCAGGCTGCGTTTTTTTCTTCTTCCTGAAACTGTGATATGGATCACTTCAGACTGTGTTCCGGACGGCGCAGCCCCACGGACAAGCGTTGAATTGTCAGGCAGTCATGTGGGTTACCTCCCACTGACAAAGTTCCCCCTCGGCCACTGCTGCTGATCAAGGGGAGAGCTGCGGACGTTGTTTCTCTTCTTCTCCCTCAGTCGACATGTTGCTCACTTTCACCCTGAATGGCTCCAGAATGGCGCCGCAGTTTTCAGTCACATGTCTGCAAAAGTGACGTTCATGACTGGCTTCTTTCATGTGTCCAAAAAATGTACATCCAAGCGGCGGAGATGGAGAAGAAAGAACGAGGTGCTTACGGGAGCTTGAACCGCTAATGTGTCTCGCAAATAGGACACGACTGCCACCTACCGAACCCCCTCGTCGGTTTGTTGGAGTAAGATTGTGGCCCCGGGCTCTTTGTGCAAAGGATAGACTACATTTCACTTCAACGTCTCTGATTACCCAGTTTGAATTCGGAAATGCTTCAGGACACAATATACAATGCATGCCTGGAACACAATACATGGCAGATGGAAGTGTAGCAGTCAAATATTATAGATGTGTTCTTGTCATAATCTTACAGGGGTGAAGGCGCAGTAATGTACAGATGGGGACAATTATGTACAAACACATAAATGTTGCAGGAAATGAAAGAAATGCAAAGAAAAATGCTGCATTTGCCAAAAACACATAGAAACGCCCAAAACACCAACATGAGATAAATGCTACAAAAAAAGCCAGATTATCGTTAATTATGTTAATGCAATTTTTAATCTCTAACTTTACTGTTTCCGATGCATGTTGCTATTTTTATAAAATCCATTTTTATGCGTTGGGATTCCTGTGCTTGAGTTGTTGGGGGTGGAAACCAAAGGTCAGTCACACCCTGAATTGGACATTGATTGGGTTGGTTTACTTAGCCTCAACTGATTCGCAGTTGGGAGGGCAAGGTGAGAAGCGGTGAGTAAATGTGAAAATGAAAGAGTTGTTGAGCCAATAAATGTTCATTCAATCATTCATTCATTTTCTACCGCTTTTCCTCATAAGGGTCGCGGGGGTGCTTGGAGTCTATCCCTGGATTGGTCGCCAGCCAATCACAGGGCACATACAGACAAACAACCATTCACACTCACATTCATACCTATGGACAATTTGGAGTCACCAATTAACCTAGCATGTTTTTGGAATGTGGGAGGAAACCGGAGTACACAGGGAGAACACTCCACACAGAGATGGCCGGGGGTGGAATTGAACCCTGGTCCGTGCGCTAACCACTCGACCGCCGTGCCGCCCCCAATAAAAGTTTACTTTTCAAAAATTACCTGACAGGATTATTGATAAAAGTAGAGTCATATGTCTTTTTTGCTTATACCACCAAAAGAACACATCATGAATCCGCCTGATTTTCATAACTACAGGTTACAGGCAGCCTTTGGGACTTTCTTCATAAAGCCACTTATATATTATGTCAATAATTTTGATCTGCCACAATAAAGTCACAAAATTAAATAAAAATACCTTTTTAGGTGAGGATTTTGTCAGCAATTTTTAGGTTAAATTAAAAAAGATAAATTAGATAAATTAATTACACACAATAATTAATGAACCTTTCAATGTTTCAATTTATACTGACAGCACTAGGTAAAAAAAACACACATTCGCCACTTTTTAAGTGCTTAATTTTGTACTGAGATTTGATCTGAGCACAGCTGTGGCCACAATGTTTTGTCAAGCTCATCTAGTGAATAAAAATAAGTAAACACAAAACATTTTAAATTGCAATGGGTCTCAATAAAAGGCCAACATTGGCAATTTGGCTCAGCACCAAATACAAACCCCTGCAAGTTACAAAATTTTGCATTATTCAATAAAATAAAAGGTTGAAAATGCTTTTTAAAATGTGATGTGCACCAATATTTAATGAGTTCTTGGACCGCTCCAGACATACTCAATAGGAAACTCAAAGTGGTGGAAATGTTCCTCCTTGGTGGACATGAAGATCTCCAGGTTGGAGGATTCTGTTGTTGTGCTATTGTATCAAAGCATCACCTGCCCACTCTATTGTATATATTGTATAGAAGCACAGGCCAAACCTCATTTTATTGCTCACATCTCACCTTCCAACTGCACACACACCCACACATATACATCAGGAGGCAATATGACAGAAGATTCGAGGAAACCATTTGAATGCCAGAGCGGAGATATGTCCATCGAGCTGTCAGCATCTGATATCATTTCCCTCCACGCTGAAAGGTGTTGCATCATTCATCTGTCTTCATAACTGTCCTCCTGCCAGCCTCTGTGTCCCTGGCATATAAAGAGCACCACCCTCTCGCTTTCCAGCTGAAGGAGACATTATTAAATACTCCGACTTCCTCACTGTTTCTTTTCACCTCACATGTAGGAGGCATGCCTAATGGATGCCATTAATATACAAACTCTTAATGCTCTCCAAAAGGTTGGATATCTTTATTGATGAGATAACATAAAGAGGGTTTTAGTCATTGGTCTTCATCACAGGCTTTTTATTTTACTTTGACTTTTAGCATCAGATGTGGTGACCACTATTTCCTGTATTTGGCCTTATCTGCGTCATAGGAGCCATCACTTAAGAGCTAAGCGCTTAATCTTAGTGTATGTGGCTTTTTTACGACAACAACATCTTTACTGCTAGAAACACTTACATATTTAAAGTGGTGCTTTGGGACGCTGAATTATTGTTGCAAGAATCTATCATCTGCATCAATTTCGGTGCATCTGCACGTTGTCATAATCAGCACATGTACAATCAGTTGCATGTCAATGACACGTCCCAATGTTGATGTTGTATCTATGCCCTTAGAGAATGGTAAAGAGATGCACTGGAAACCATGTGACCTTGTTCTTTGAAAGGGCAGGACACACGAGTCTCTTGGGGGTACTTATTCCTCAAGTGGCAAGGGCAAAGAGCCTTATTTAAGGTCATACTTCAGCATAGTTTATTTGTTATGCTTTCAGCACCCTCGTGAAATGGATATTGCTTGGGTTTAACAATGTGATTTCTTAACTCAAGACTGCATCCAACTTTTAAATGATTCGGTTTTTTTCGCAGTACTCTGATGGTGACAACCTTGAAAATGTGATGTTATGACAGAATGAAGAAAAAACAGTTACGTGCCTTTCAGGGCTGACTTAAGGCACACACATCTCTTCCTTTTCTTGTGAGTATTATGTTGTCAGAAACTGAATAATACATGTGTTGGGATGGAATTAGATAATGTAATAATCGTGTTGGGTATGCCATGTGGGTTTTATCCTGCAGAAGGAATACTGTGTGTACCCCGCTCAACTCTACTGCTCATAATTGCTTATTGACTCAGCCAAGATAATTTTTGCTGAAAGAACATGTTGACCAAAAAAAATAATTTGCAGCTGTCCCTCACTATTTTCTGTTATTGTGCTAAATGAAGTAAAATACAAATATATTGCATTCAAAAGAACATACTATTCAACTCTAGTCACTGTGTTTGAGTAACGTTACTGTCATGTTCCCATAAAACACACTAAATTTGCTTTTATTGCAGGTCACAATAACATCTATCACAATATTCCCGAATACAAACACGACCTACTGATGTGGCCGTAGCCCACGGCAAGTTTCAACTCAACTCTGAAGTGCAAAGGTGACTATAGGGGTGTTAGTTCATGTGGAAAGTGCTCTAATGTTGTTCAGAACAATATTTAAAAGGTCTTAAACATGTTTTCTATGCTTCAACTACGAAAAAATTCAGTTCATAAATAAGGAATCCTGCTTGCCAGAAATTCACAGTCAGGTATCGAACAAATTTATTGTAATAAAAAGAAATTGCTGCACCCCAAATGGTTCAACGCGGAATTCAACCATAGAAAAATATCTTAATTTCAGTCCACTTCAGCATGTGAATGACTAAAAAGTATAAAAAAAAGTAAAATGATGATTATAGAACCAGATAACATTTTGTGATGCAGGAAACGATTTACAGATGGCACCGTTCGTTACTCAGATAGTGCAAAGGCATGAACTCGAGGGAGACAAAAATAAAATCCCCTTCACTTAAAATTCTTTCTTCATGTCAGGAAGTACTGTAATGAAATGAAATGTAATGAAAGACACAAAAAGCACCAGACTTGATCGCCAAAACAACAGGCCTTTATTTTAGGTTTGAATTACCTCACTCATGTTCCTCACTTTTCTCTTATTATGACTACTTTATTGGGTAATACCAGTGTAAATGTGACTATAAGGTTGTTAGTCCATGTCTGGAGGTGTCAAATAAAGTTTAGTTTAGTTAAATTTAATATAGAAGGTTTTCTATGCTGTCACTATGAAAATATTTGTATACATACGAATTTCCTTTTCACGAGTCTGGAACCAATTAACCACAATAAACGAGGGATTACGATACAACTATAATGTCACAACTTGGGAGTCAACTAGCCTCATACTGAATTGAAATAGGAAAGCTTAATACTGATAATTGGGGGTTGGGTGTTTTGATTCCTGCTACCAACAACTCTGGTGTCTCTAGTGGAACCATGGGTCAATTTCATGCAGTGCCTTCTGAATACCCACCCCACCCCACCACATTTCAACTACTAACTACTACTAGACAGCTGGGATAGGCTCCAGCACCCCCGCGACCCCTGTGAGGATAAGCAGTAGAAAATGAATGAATTTTTGACAGCCATTGTAAAACGTTGAAGGTTGTTGCGTTTCTCCACTAACATATATTACTCATGGACCCTGGAGGGCCAGCTACTATACAACCACAGCTGTCCCTCTTAACAGAAACTCCAAATACATTAATAATGTGTGTTCTTTATTTTGAGATCTTGCATTCATTATTCATGATGTTTTTTTGGAGGGTATGAGACATCTATTCTGATATTATGCACAGTTCAGAGTCGGTGAAATAAAAGTTGTCAGGTGTGGGAGAAACAAGCCAGAGAAATGTGGCTGGGGGCCTTTTCCCTTTCATACTGCTTCTGGCGGTCTTTATGCCACCTGAGTTTTTCACCATCCAAATCTGTTATTTGTGTCTGCTTTTCCCTAACATGCTACAGAAATGTAAACATCAAAATTAGTTGGAGTAAAGTATTCTATTTTGTTCAGTCAGGGAGCTTCTGACAAATGAATGCTTACTCGTTTAGTTGAATTTAGTTCATCCTGTCCTATTTCTGATACCTTATACCCATGCAAAGTAAAGAAGATTTATACAATTTAGACAAAAACCTAATACAACCCCCAGAAGACATTTTACCTCAATGTAAATAAAAGCGCTTTGCTTTTTACTCATACTTTTCATGAAATAGTAAAATAAAATAACAGTGCTTTAAACGAATCCATTGAAAAGATGCTGTAAAGGACATGATTATTGCAGAGCTTTGCATTGGACTGGCCACAATAAAAGGTTGCTGTTAAATTTACAATTTATCTTAAAAAAAACCTTTACTGGGCAATGAACTAAAGGTTTACATAGGCCATTTTTAATTTGATTTTGTCAGACCGCCATCTACCTCATATTCTGCACAGTACAGTTAATCAGCCTTTTGGATGTGGACTGTGAAAAATTGATCTAGTCGTTCATTCATTCATTCATTTTCTACCGCTTATCCTCACGAGGGTTGCGGGGGGGGGGGGTGCTGGAGCCTATCCCAGCTGTCTTCGGGCGAGAGGCGGGGTATATACATGTACATATAGACAAACAACCATTCACACTCACATTCATACCTATGGAAAATTTGCATACTCGCATACTCTCCCACATTCCAAAAACATGCTAGGTTAATTGGCGACTCCAAATTGTCCATGTGGCGGCACGGCGGTCTAGTGGTTAGCACGCAGACCTCACAGCTAGGAGACCAGGGTTCAATTCCCACCCTCGGCCATCTCTGTGTGGAGTTTGCATGTTCTCCCCATGCACGCGTGGGTTTTCTCCGGGTACTCCGGTTTCCTCCCACATTCCAAAAACATGCTAGGTTAACTGGTGACTCCAAATTGTCCATAGGTATGAATGTGAGTGTGAATGGTTGTTTGTCTATATGTGCCCTGTGATTGGCTGGCAACCAGTCCAGGGTGTACCCCGCCTCTCGCCCGAAGACAGCTGGGATGGGCTCCAGCACCCCCCGCGACCCTCGTGAGGAAAAAGCGGTAGAAAATGAATGAATGAATGAATGAATTGTCCATGTGATTGACTGGTAAATTGATTGTCCATGTGATTGACTGGCGACCAGTCCAGGGTGTACCCCGCCTCTCGCCCAAAGACAGCTGGGATAGGCTCCAGCACGCCCATGACCCTTGAAGGATAAGCAGTACAGAAAATTAATGAATGAATGAAAAACTTAAATTTGGGAAAAAACACCAATTTTTTCCAAGAGTGTTTTCTCGTTTGCCTCCCTAGCCCCCCTATCAGTGTCTGTGTGCTTATACTGCGTCTCTAACGCCCACCCCTCTTCCTCCTGCTAAGTGCAGACAATCAGAAGCCATATCATGGAGCTGACAATTCATATCCGGCTTGAGCAGAAAACAAAATCAATAAAAGAACACTTTTTTAAAAAGTGTCTCAGATTTCCAGCCAGGTCTAAAAATATATTTTTCGAGCAAGTGACACATCATTATTAAGTGGGAAAATACACTTGAAAATCAAATCAAGAACTACTGACAAATAATGTATTCCAAGCACAGCAAAAGATGACAAAGGGCTACAATCACTCAAGGGTACTCGATCAATAACTATAATGTAATCAGTGTCTTATCACATCAGGGAGAATTTAATGCCCTTTGGCATGTAACCTGAAATTAGCAATAGCACATTAAACACATGGACACTCATAAACTAACAACACGAATACTGTTATTTCCAGCTGACTGCTTATTCTGCTCCGATAAACCTATTACAGATTTTTTTTTTCCAAGCAAAAATCCATTTTACATTATGTGACAAGCACTTCTAATGCTTTCTCTGTTTTGAAAGACACTGAACATCACAGGGTGCATCTTGCAAGTGTATTCAAGCATACTTCCAATGAGCAAGGTAGAGTGCTCTCCTCTGCGTCTGAGATGTTCAGAAGTGAATTTAAGACCACAGACAGGCACGCTGTACTACATTACCGCACCTACAAAAAGACACACAATTTTGCCATTATGAGGGATCCTTAACCATGGCTAAAATGACATGAATAAAGAATACCATACACTACTTGTTAGAAATACAAGCAAATGTTTGAGAACATTTGTGACCCTTGCACGATATTTTACCAAAAAGTTGATTTTATGTTTTTGGTTGATTCAATGCATGTATTCTTTCCTGAGATGAATATAAGTATAAGTATAATAGGTGTTTTAGTAGTATAAGTATATATCATTCATTCGGGGTACACCCTGGACTGGTCCCCAGCCAATCACAGGGCACATATAGACAAACAACCATTCACACTCACATTCATACCTATGGACAATTTGCCAATTAACCTAGCATGTTTTTGCTTAAAACCCACGCATGCACGGGGAGAACATGCAAACTCCGCACAGGGTGGAATTGAACTCGGGTCTCCTCACTGTGAGGCCTGTGTGCTAACCACTCGTTCGCCGTGCAACCCAGTATAAGTATAGTATAAGTATAATGTAAGTTTTGCACCCTGCAAAACGTGCCTCAAACATGTCTCACCAAGGTGGCATTTTAAAAAGCTTTAGATTGGTGCAACATTTTGGGCCGGACACTTGGCAGGGTGTGGTGAGTTTGAGGCTCGTGATGCGCTCCTCCGTCAGGCAGCCGTCCCAACTCCACTGTACTTGCAAGAATTTGGGGATGAGTACTGGCCCAGTACGGATTGGGGAGCATGGAGACACGATGTAGCACTTTTAGTGCAGGAGGAACTTTTGTTGTGTGCGGGGCTGAGTTGGACTACGGATGATGTGTGACGAGTGTGACAGGTGAGCGTTGAAACAGGTGTTGTGCACACATATTGTATGTCCTTCACAGGCAAACAAGAGGGAGTCGACTGCTTCTGCGCCTCAGAAGGCAGCGGATGCGGCTGAAGTTACCCAGCAGAGGTGGATAAACCTGCTTTTCAGGTTTTTCAGGTTTCCAATTAATAATGTGAGAACATATTGACTTTGATTGGCTTGAAACAAGCGATGAAAATATATGTTACAAAAATGGGTATCTCTTGGCCATTTTCACTTTGTAAAAGTATCTCTCACAAGAAAAAACCTTGGTGATCGCTAATATAGCCAGTAGTATATTAAACATTTGCACCACATGTATGTGATCAGTAGTGGTATCGGTATCAGCCAATTTCACTCATCGGCAGCGTAAAATCCTGATTGGAACATCTCTACCATTTATTTATCTGGACAGACTGCATGTTGAATACTTTGATTTGAACATGTTGGCAGGTCTGCATGAACCAAGAAGAAAAGCCAAACCAATAATTATTCCCCAGACCTTTCTCTTCTGAGGTTGACCCCCAGAGCCATTGTTCCGCCATATCTTCTGTTGTAACGTTTGACAGAATGTCTGAAATACGGTATATATAATGTAAATATTAGTAATACAGTTGTCCCTATTTTCCCTGAATTCATACATAAGTTCTCGGAACATGCAACACGCAAGAGAAACAATTCGCTTATACAAGTGAAAACACAAGTCCAGTTAGTGCTTCACAGGAAGTGATCAAATTGAAAGGTTAAAATGCAACTTAATGGAGTTCACTTCTGATTAATTGTCTTTGGTCCTTCCCCTGTCTGATTAAGTGTGAACAATAAGAATCAATGGCTGTTAAATGATGACATCCATAAGAGATAATGTCTCATGGGCAAGCTTAGCAGTTTTTTTTAATAGATTAACATGATTGGGGAGTATTACAGAGCAATAAGAATCTCATTAAAATCTCTGCATGTTCAATATTTTACTAAAATGTAATTGTGCATGTCAACTCTTTTATTAAAGTGAATACAAAATAGATATATTATTGGGTAATGATGTCAGATAGAGTGCATACATTGTAGATACAGTACTTGTATGAGAGGCAACATACAGGGTCAGGTAAAATGATCTGACACATTTGTAGGTTAAATAAAACACAAATAAAGTAAAGAAACAAAAAAGTGGTTTTATTTTTGAAAAGTACATTTAATGCCTTTTTTTCATATAATGCCATTTTGCTTTGTTTCTTTATAATGGCATCGTTTCTTTTTCAGGTTGTTGGGAAAACAACAACCTGGTCCAGGTAACATGCATTTTTTCTTTTATTGATTTATTTTTGTTAAAGAATTTTATAAATAAAGCATAAAAATGAATTTGCAATCAACTGGCCACAAGAAAAATCAAAAAAGAAAGTTTTTGTTGGGAACATTCCCGATCATTACTCGTGTCAGCGCCTCGGCGGCTCGCTAGCTGGCGGCTCGCTAGCTGGCGGCTCGCTAGCTGGCGGCTCGCTAGCTGGCGGCTCGCTAGCTGGCGGCTCGCTAGCTGGCGGCTCGCTAGCTGGCGGCTCGCTAGCTGGCGGCTCGCTAGCTGGCGGCTCGCTAGCTGGCGGCTCGCTAGCTGGCGGCTCGCTAGCTGGCGGCTCGCTAGCTGGCGGCTCGCTAGCTGGCGGCTCGCTAGCTGGCGGCTCGCTAGCTGGCGGCTCGCTAGCTGGCGGCTCGCTAGCTGGCGGCTCGCTAGCTGGCGGCTCGCTAGCTGGCGGCTCGCTAGCTGGCGGCTCGCTAGCTGGCGGCTCGCTAGCTGGCGGCTCGCTAGCTGGCGGCTCGCTAGCTGGCGGCTCGCTAGCTGGCGGCTCGCTAGCTGGCGGCTCGCTAGCTGGCGGCTCGCTAGCTGGCGGCTCGCTAGCTGGCGGCTCACTTTTACCCTCCGTAACCTCCATAACATCTCGGAAACTTTGTGGGGACATTCCGGGCTGTGACATCGAGTGGTGAGAGACTATATTCACTATAACAATGAACACTAAATATCAAAGACAGTCATAAAAGCAAGCTAACAGGCTAACAATGGTCGGTGTTGACAAGGCGTTGCTTAGCAACCGCAACTATGCGGAGATCCAAGGAGAAGAGTTCACCCCGCGGACAAAATAGTGAACCTCTCAGCCCAAGTACCTCGGATCGAAGTGTACCTGGGAGCACTCCGGACATAATTTTGCCACAGAGAAAGTCTTCAAAGATCCACCGCCGATTCCCACCAGAAAATGTCTGCCATCTGGAAGTTACTGCACCTGGCAACGCATGCTGTACAAAATACTTTTTAACTCTTTTTAGTCAATAATTTTTGTGAAAAGTACCTAAAAAAATACTATTGTGACTCTCCGCAGGACAGGAAGGGTGACTTCCTATCTGATACTCTTATTATTTAGTGTTGTGTACTTCCTGCCAGGTGTAGAATGAAGACTCTTCACCTCAGTGGATCTTTGCGCGGCTGTTTGCAATTACAATTAGTTGGGTTCAAAAGCCCAGCGTTGTCCCTTGAACCGTGCTGTTTCATTGCCTCTGTTTTTTTTTACCTGAGCTGTCACCTTAATGATTACCTTACATGTTGCTACTGTCCAAGACGCCCCTCTGTCGATTCGTCTTGATTGGATCCTGCCCTATGAATATGAATATGAGTATGAGGCAGTCTCAAACTGTGGCGATCTCAGGCTTGCCATTACATTCCATCATTTATTGTGTCTTCTTCATAATTAGATGCATTTAGATTGATGAAATATTTGACTGAACATTTAAACTGGCATGCTTTAATCACCACTCGTTACTATGGTATTGGTTTTCAGGGATTTTGTTGCTGGTGACCCTAATCTGTTTCTGGTTCAATATTGAAAAACATCCTGAGGATGTTCTTTTATTGGCCTTCCAGTGCAGCAATCTCACCTGTCATTCCTTATTTGGAGAATAGATTCCAATTTCCACAAACAAGAGTGGATTTGATTGGAATGACACCGGTTGTGCACCAAGCGTCGGAACATGTCCATCTGAAAATGAACATAAATAACAGTCACATGACTAAGCATTAGAGCCGCCATCAACCTTGTTTATTCCAGCCATGTATATGTAGAAATAATCTGGTGATATTTACGTTGTATTTTGGTTGTACTCAGGTAACAGCATTGAAGACACATAGTAACACATTTCTCCAAAGGGCAACAATCCAATGACTTTGATTAATCAGTCTCACTGGAATGATGTCACATGTTCTTTGTTTGCTTATTCAGTGTGCAAGTAGAACAGATGGTATCTGGAAGTAACATATTCTCATTAGGAGGTCCAGAATCTGCATATCTGAAAGGGAAAATGAGAGAAAAAAGGAAGGAGGGGTAAAAACAGTTTTGGCACAGATCATTTCTGTGACCTTCTGTCCAGTCTGCTGGCTGACAGACATGAATACAAGGATGAAGCAGGGAAAGCAGTGTGACTGTCTCCTAGTAGACAGCTCCATGTCTGATCAGAAGTCAGTGGCGCGGTGCTTTCATCTTTTCTTATGAAAAGCAGGGAGGAAAAATCAGTTAACAGTTTATTTGTTTGTAGTGGTTAATTCAGTATCGCGCCCGCATTGACACAAAATTAATATTGTTATCCATGCGTGTCAGGGATTAATATGGCGACTTAAACATACTGGTTTCCAACTTGTTTTCTTTGACTCCATCTCAGTGGGAATTGACTATCAAGGTGTCTTTTAACACCTATTCTCTTTTTGACCTCAATGGGCAATGATTCAAGTGTCAGTCACACAAGTTCTGTTCGACATTTTGGAGGACTGGATCAAGGCCTTTTCCGTTGTGTCTCCTGCCTATCGAAAGCACATTTCCAGTAACGTAAGTAAGTAAAATATCCAATCAAACATCTGATTCATATAAATATAGACTGGGTTTGAAGTATGTATCATGTTTCAAGATGGTCCCAACCAAGTGCAAGCTCGTTAAGGCAGCTCTGTGCCTTTTGTGGCGTTTTTGTGTTTAATAGTTCTTGATTTGTTACTTTATTGTTGTTTTTTGTGCCATGCCGACAACTTAAGCATGTGTGCAGCTATGGATGTTCATCATAGAGGGAGTGAACAGCAAAAAAGACGGTATAAATATGGTAATGGTAATGGTTTAATTTCATTTGAACATCAGATTACAATTGAATGCATCACATAATCAGTTCAAAGTTCCACATGTCCAAAAGGAGTAGGAAGAAGCAAAGCTTATTAAATCCTACCCCTCCATCTGGTACTTTTATAATCAGTATCTGTTACATTTGTTCACTTCCTGCTTTCTAATAACTCCGTTTTTTTTGTTTTTTATTATTATTTTGTATTTTTATTAATTTTTTGTCACGTACCGAAGTACGAGGTGATATGAGCATCCAATGACATAATGGGTACCATAGTAAGTATAGTGATATTTACTATATAGCACATCATGACTGGTTCAGCCCTTCATCCTTGTATTTATCAAACATCAACTACTTGTATTGTTTCTTGAAATGTGCATTGTTTGGGTTCCTTACTCAATCAGAACAGAATATATCGGGATCTGAGTTTTGGCCCATATCGCCCAGCCCTAGGCTGTCTTTGTAGACGTGAAATATAACAGTTTAATTCTATACTTGAAACCTCAGGATGATGGTCACTTGACTTCTCCACATTCTCCACTGTCAATGCACACTTTCTAATGGTGCTTCATGAACATATGACAGTTAATAGAAACAAATTAAGAATGAATATATTCCCCCAAAATAAAAATGTTATGAAATCAATGATTTTAATTGTGATATAAAGCACATGATCAACTTTATAGACAGATTTGGAAAAACACAACATGAATACAAAACCCTTCCATCTACAGAAATCTGTAGTTCAGTGGTTGAGTGTCTCTCTCTGTGTTGTTGTATGTAAGCAACACACTGAACAATACAGTCGGTGCATTGGTGCCAGCAGACTCATGTGTAAACCCCAGTTTTGTTTGGTGTTGGAGAAAAAACAGGCACAACGGCCATCTCTGCAGAACTGCAGTGGGGGAAGGAATTGGCTTATTCTCATTCCAGTCAGCAGTTGAATGGGTACAATGTGCAGATGACAGGGACGTTCTTTTTTTTGTTTTTTTTTTTTGTTTTTTTACCAAAAACCAATACCTGCTATCATTTGTCCTTGAACTTTCAGACTTTGCAGTCATGGAACACTTGCACATTATTCTAAATACGGTTTTTGACATTATTAGAGCCCTCAAGACATGAAATAACACCCCTATAGTCACATTTGGATTTCCATTACCCAATGTAGTAGATATAATCACAGAAAATAGACAAAATATAGATTTATTAAAAAAATAGTCAGGGTTCTCAGATCTGGCAAAATAGAAATAGACAGACTTGATATTGAGCGTGACCTCAGAGTTCCATTGTCTACTCCAACTCAACACTTTTGTCAGGTGTCAGATATCCTGTCAACCAAACTCAAATGTTTTTTAATGTTACATTTAGGGTTAAAGCCCTGTGATTGGCTGGCGACCAGTCCAGGGTGTACCCCGACTCTCGCCCGAATACAGCTGGGATAGGCTCCAGCACCCCTAAAATATAAATATAAGATCTGTGAGAAATTCAAGTTGGAAAAATGACAGCAATTTGGTTTACCGCCTGGCATTGAAGAGCGATGGTGGGTCCATCATTGAGAACCACTAACCTTAAAAATCCTTAGAATTGTCCATCGTTATGTGTCGAATTGTTGCTGCATCATAACAGTCATTCCATATAGCTACATTTCCATGAATGAGTTAAGCTTTATGGTTGGTTAAGATAAACAACAAATGAATAAAAATATCAGCATGAGGACTTCCACACTAAATGCATCATTTTCATGGCTCTGATCTACACTTGAGTGGTTTGAGTACTTAGTAGTCATGACTTTTATATGTCTACCCCTCCATGGATACAAACGATAAAATGTTCATAGTTTGGTTTGTTTTAATGGCAAAGTTTTATCCTCCAGTTGTTTCATGAAATGACCCATGTTTTCCCTTCAAAAAATGAGTAAATCATTGCATCATGGTTAGATGACAAGATCGGGACCATGAATTATAAAGATACATTAAATCTCTTCATCTCGGCAAAAAGCGAATTGTGTCTGCCGGGATGGAAGCCAAAGACATGTTTAATTAATGTTGAAACGGAATAAACATTTTAAACTGGCACTGAACATTGGTTTTGCATGAAATCTGGATTTCATGTTCCATCCAAAAGAGCCATTTTAAAACACATTAAAAACACTAAATACTGCAGTTTCCAAAACCTCCAGCATAATTAATTTTTAAAACTGAAACAAATTAAGTAATTTCACTGCATCAGCTGTACTAAAATTAATTGTTACCAATAAATAACTATAAAAAGCTATTGACTTAGAACCTTCTTAAGATCCGAATCCTTACAATCTTTCAACTTGTCTTAATATTTGATCAGGAGTGTATTACAGTAATTGGATCACAGACGGTTGAAACATTAGGGAGTAAAAGTTATTTTCTTCTTGTTAATTTATTTCACACTGTGCAAAGCCGAAATATTTGGCAACTATCAAAGCTTATCCCCAATCAGCAGGCAAAAATGTAATCTCGCAGTTGTCCAAAACAATACTATGTCACACGACGGCTGATTGAAGCTTTAATTGCCATCAACGCATCCTGTTCACGCATGCATTAAACGGCATGCATGCTCCACGGGTTACGTGTTACATTGTGTGACGCTACCTGAGGAAACCAAAATACTTCTGACACCCCAATCAAAAAACATACGCTTGACATTGAGTCATATGCATGCAACTACTTTTTTTTGATGTGCTAGAATGAGTAGTAGCACACTACTTTTATATACATTTATATATATTTTTGGCCTACTTAGGTATATGATTTGATGGGTCTTGATACAGTCAAGCATCATTGTGATGGATGTGTCAATAGAAAGAGCAATGTTCCACCACCAATTCAGCGAAATATATGGCTTTGCATGTAGTAAGAGTATGTGAAACAACTGTGGTTGAAGAAAATCATAGTCTTTGTTCTTAAGTGCCTACAATTGCCAGTATGCTCCCCACATTGCCAAAACATACACTGTCTGAGTTATTCTAAATTTGTGAGCAATAATGACATGCATTTAGTGCTGATGACAGCATGTACCTACACTAAGGTTGCTCCTTTGCGTGTGCATGTGGGATGTGTGGAACGGCTCTGCTTTTCCGGTCACCTGCTATTTTGCCTGAATTTTAACCTGCATTTTTTAAACAATACAAAAATGAAAAGTAAAAGAAAACCATTGAAGGGCGAATGGTTAGCACGTAGGCCACACAGCTAGGAGACCCGGGGACTCCGGTTTCCTCCCACATTCCAAAAACATGCTAGGTTAATTGGCAACTCCAAATTGTCCATAGGTATGAATGTGAGTGTGAATGGTTGTTTGCCTATATGTGCCCTGTGATTGGCTGGCGACCAGTCAAAGATGTACCCCGCCTGAAGAAAGCTGGGATAGGCTCCAGCATGCCCATGACCCTCATGAGGATAAGCAGTAGAAATTTTAAATTAATTAATAAGAGCCAGTAATAAAAAAAAAAAATCTGTACAACCAATGTTTATATTGCATTATATCAGTGGTTCCCAAAGTGGTACACCAATTACTTTCAGAGATATGTGAATAAAAGCGGAAAAACAATTACCACCTAAGACTCAAAATTATGAGTGCGCCTGAATGCCTCACTGTATTAGGAGATTGCAGCAGGAAGGAGACAGAGCGGCAAGTTGTATCACATCAACAAATAAGTACGTTTGAATGGTTACTTTGTGCATAAAAGTCTTGAAGATTCAATTTATATTGGTGTTCCAATTAAACTGTGAGTGGAGATTCACCTGAAAATTAGGTTTTGTTGATGGTTGTATGTATTTTCATAACTTAGACACTATTATGAAGGTGGTCGGGTTTCTTTTACAGTTGGGACACCATGGACAGAAGCAGGGCATGCCCTTCACTATTTATCTTTCCACTTTGAAGTTGTCCTTTTAATGTATATGTCTGTATGAATATACGTGTACAGTATATGAGGCTTTGGTAGACTACGTAGAGAAGTACCAGAGAAGTACTTTGTCAGCCAGCACCTGCCAAGACATATTTAACTTTTGAAGAACGAAGGCAATGAGTCTTTCTCTTTATCTTCTCTTTGTCTTCACTATTAGAAGAGGAGATTTTGCTTTAATTATGTTTGTGACTCTTGAGAGTTGATTTCTTTCCATGATCAAGGATGAAAAGAGGACAGTCGCCTGAAATGAACCGAGATGCAGATGAATACTGATGCTGAGGAAAATTGCTCTGCAAAGTGGAAAATTACTATTTGTGAATTCCAATTCAGTTCAGAGATTCACACAAGTATGCTCGTAATCCGCCACACTTTAATGAGGCATTCAGTAGTCCAAATATTTAATTGCACTTTATAGACCAACATCACACTTTTACGCTCAATTTAGCTTAAACAGCCTAAACTCATTAAAATTGAGTATTTACAATTGGACAATGGACGTATCATGGATGTTTTTGGACTATATGATGGAACCAAAGTACCCTAATTCCCTTAGAGTGTCCCATACCCTGGTTGCTTTGTGCCAGAGAGACTGGAGTGGGTGTTAATGAATGACTTCCAGCATAAGTCTGCAATGGATTGGTAAGTAATGGGGAAAGTCAGCAAAACTAAAGTCATTTGTTATACATTCCATTACAGAGATAAGAAAAGTCCAGCTCTGTATAGTGGAGTCATACGAAAATTAGTAATTTGTTGGTGAAGGCAGCAAATTCTTCGCAGAACAGTCTATGTGTCATTTATTGATACAGGATAATGGCAAAATGATCTGACACATTTGTAGGTTAAATAAAAGGCAAATAAAGTAAAGAAACTCTGTAGCTTTGTAGCTCTGAAGTTGGTAACCCATAACAAGATGGTGTTTCTGTTTTCTTGGTACGAGATCACGTCTACCAAGATTGAAGTGCAAACGGAATGCTCGTTGTGTTGCAGTTACAGATTTGTTTGTTTTGATAAACGTTTCCACAATGAAAGCGCCATGCTCACCAGTCCAATTCATGGCAGCAACTGAAAAAGAAACGAAAAACAATGGCATTATAAAGAAACAAAGCAAAATGGCATTACCGTATTTTCTGGAGTATAAGTCGCTCCGGAGTATAAGTCGCACAAGGCCAAAAATGCATAATTAGGTAACAAAATACATAGATAAGTCGCATTTTTTGTGGGTAATTTATTTTACAAACTATTTGACCAAAACAGACATTACGTCCTCTTGGAAGGCAAGTTCTACCAAAAAAACAATAAGTCGCTCTGGAGTATAAGTCGCAGGAACAGCCAACCTATGAAAAAAAGTGTGACTTATAGTCTGGAAAATACGGTATATGTGCTATTCGAAAATAATAATTGTTTCTTTACTTTATTTGCCTTTTATTTAACCGACAAATGCGTCAGATCATTTTGCCTGACCATGTATAATGTATTTGTATTGTATGGCATTGTTAAGCGTTTTCACTTTGGTTCAACTTTTAATATGTCACCCATTTTCTCCTCCATTATGTCAAATATACTAAGCCACTTCAAGCTGATGATGTTGTCTTTTATAAGCACCAACCTCCCAGCCTCCTGATGGACTCAGTTAATGCCCAGATCCAGCTCATTAATGGAGACTGATGCTGAACGATACCACTCCTTAACCACCAAATGCCACAAGCCAGTAAGCCCAGTAATTACCCAATGCAATTCTTACAACATCTTGTTGTTTCCTCTTCACCGCAATCCCCGATCCTGGAGGTGTGTGACAAGTTGCAAGTTGCATCCACCGCCTCTCACGAGTGGTACAGGCATCTGGTCGCCTATGCATCTTTTAAAGTCGTAAGGGAAATCCTTGGATCTCATTCTCCACTGTCCCACAAGGTCAGCAAGATCTGTGATGTCTGTCCAGAACAAAACATTTGTTAGCAAAATCCACCTTACTTTTCAGAAAGGAATTTTACATCATAATCAATCATTTCTGATATGAAGTTCTCTGTACCAGGAGCACATAAATAGAATGTAGAATAGGACAATCTCATGTTTGTGTTTTCTGAATGCATTGCATTCACATTAAAATGTACAAGTCACAGTTTCTTGGTAATAGGAATAACTACATAAAAAATAGGATTTTAACAAAAATATTCCAAATTGGGCATCATACATTGCAGTGTGAACGCAGTCTTGGTTTCACATGGTCTTGTCAGTCATCATCCTGGCAGCCAATCACCTCTCTACTTGTATCATCCTCTGCTGTCAATTGTTTGGTAATCAACCCGTGTCTACTTAGCTCTCCAAGTTTGCTCAAACTTTGTCTTGTGAACAACATATAAACAATTTTTTTGTTTGGAAGAAAATAAAGTTCTGTAAAACTTTCTGCTTCTTTCTACCCAGGCTGTCATTTAGCCTCTTGCTCTACCGCCTCTGCCATTGCCTTATCCCTGCTCGTCAACTATGAGATTTATGTCCAAAAAGTTGTGTGCTATTAACTTTACCAATAATACATTTACATACATGCTTTTTGAGTGTTTTTTGTAGAACTCATTTTTTGCAGAGTTACCATATAGGCAACCAACTGCATTTTTTCAACACCATCAGTCAAAGCAGACAGTCTCTATTCAGTATTAGGCTGGATTTGCATTTACAATTAGTACATGTTTCAAGACCCATTTTTTTCGTCATGTGTCTCAATTTGCACGTGGAAAATGGAAAAAACAAAAAAAGCTCAGTTTGGAATCAAGTATTAGGAGAAGGGTAACGTATGTAATGTTATGTCATTATTTGTTATTATTTATTATGTCATTATTTGTTCATTATATCTGCAGTTGCTGCACAATATTGATATTTGCATAGTCCTATCCATCCATCTTCTGTTCTGTTGTTGTGTATAAATAATCAGAAACAATCCGATATAGACAATAAATTGGAATTGAGCATCTACATCTGCAGTGATAACCCTTTTTCTTTACATGAAATTCATTCACTCATTCATTTTCTGGGGGGGGGGGGGTGCTGGAGCCTATCCCAGCTGTCTTCAGGCGAGAGGCGGGGTACACCCTGGACTGGTCGCCAGCCAATCACAGGGCACATATAGACAAACAACCATTCACACTCACATTCATACCTATGGACAATTTGGAGTCGCTAATTAACCTAGCATGTTTTTGGAATGTGGGAGGAAACCCACGCATGCACGGGGAGAACATGCAAACTCCACACAGAGATGTCCAAGATTGGAATTGACTTTACATGAAATGCTTTGTTAACAAAAAGGGATCATACTATTTAAAAGACCAAATTTCATGTTTTATTATATAAACAATACCAAAATTGATAATAATAGTACAAGGGAGTGTCTTTACCTTACCCTTAAGGGCAAAATTTACTCTCCATTTAAAATGACCATGGCACAGTATAGTACAGCCTAAATATATGGTGAGCGCCACACATTACCTTAAGAAGCTTCTGTGTGCTACATCATACCACTATCCAATCAAATCCTGTTAACACTGGTGCCCCCCACAGAAAACTGCATTATAGGGACATTACACAGCTATGTGCTGGTCTGATTAATGGCCACAGTAATTAATGCTGAAGGGGTCTGTTTGAGGGTCTCAGTGTAGAGAAGCGTACAGCAGAGAGCCAGCTGCAGCATATAGGGCTTAGACTCACTCACACAAACCGAGCACCTGCATCCTCTCATGAGTGCATATGTTGCACACAATGTGAGCCTTTTTGAATATTTATTTTGGGATACACCAGAAGCTGGATTCTAAATATAATATAGTTATTCAACTCTAATGTAGCGACCTTGACGTAAAAACGATCCTTAAAGTGAAACAATTAGTGGATGTTTCTAATTATTTTTAGTAATGTCTACATTCAGTAAACAGCCCACACAACCACACAGCAGTGGAAGGATAAAGTGAGTGAATGGACTTAATGTAAATATGTAATCGGTTGAAAGAAAGGATTGTCTACAAACATTAGCCGTTCATTCGGAAGGAAGTCGACTAATTTACTTTCCACTGACAGTACAGTGAGTCGATCCTCCACAGCACCATAATCTTCTCATTCTTCTAAATCTGCCAGAGCTTTTTCAACTTTTCCTGACAAACTCAATAATCTGCTTTGGTTTGTTCCCTCTAACGGGACGTAACTCCTGCAGTTCCCTCAAGATCTCAACGACAATGGCTGACTTGTTTCCATACTTGTTTTCTGAATATCTCTTTGTCAGAGCTGTAAGATGTTAGTCTCAGTTCTTTCCTTATCTTTTCGTCTATACTGTCAATCAGCTGAGCTTTCATGACTTCATCTGACCCATAAGGATTTGCTCGTCTTTGCAGAGATTCCCGATCTTTCTTCCATCTATAATAGTCTCTGTTGCACCCATTGAAAATTTGGTAGATGAGTTGCTTTAACTCTTCCCGTGCAAGAAATATTCAGTTTTGGCCAAGACCTCACAGCTAGGAGACCCGAGTTCAATTCCACCCTCGGCCATATCTGTGTGGAGTTTGCATGTTCTCCCCGTGCATGCATGGGTTTTGGTTTCCTCCCGCATTCCAAAAACATGCTAGGTTAATTGGCGACTCCTAATAGTTCATAGGTATAAATATGAGTGGGAATGGCTGGCCACCAGTCCAGGGTGTACCCCGCCTCTCGTCCAAAGACAGCTGGCATAGGCTCCAGCACCCCTCCGCGACCCTGCATGCATGATTTTCCAATCGTCCTCACAGAATCAAGCAAACTCCCCCCAGAATTTGTTTTCTGTCATCTTGTCAGCTCGTTTGTGAATAAGATGAACTCTCCTTGTGAAGGAACCTTTAGAAGTTGCCCACTGCTTTTTAAGTCCCTTTAGCTCTGAAAGTGGATCCTCCATTTTACTGGATCCTCGATAGTCAGCAGTTTAGCTTGGAGCATTAATAAATCTCTCCTCCTTCCAACAACTGTACCATTTGGTATCAAAACAAATGGTCTTTTTATCCTTATTTTGAATCCTTATTTTTAACCATAGTGATTAATATTTCTATATCTTATTTTATTTTCATTAATATTTATATTACTTTTATTTTTACGAGTTTTATGATTTTTATCGACCAGGGTTCCTCAGAGGCAGCCATATGTGCTCAGACATATTTTAATTCAATGTGTGTGTGTGTGTGTGTGTTTGGGATGAGAGCATTTTTAATGTATAAAAGGGCTTTATGAATGTTGATTAGTTTTGGTTTGATGACATACGATGAACTTACATTGCACTACTGGAATCAGTGCAGAATGAAGATAATAAGACCGTTGGGAACAAATTCATCCAATTTCATGGAACAAATACTGGAGTTTAAGTTGTCAGTCCTTTTCAGAACAGCCAGGCCAGCAGAGAAGGTTTTGCTGGCCCGGACTGCACACCACTGTAATATGACAATACTATATTTTTTATTGTGGTAAAATAATACCTGTAATACTATAAGTAGTATGATAGGATTTAGCTGTAAACCAAAGAACTTCAAAAAGAATAGAGTGAACTAGCGATTCAGGGGAACGGCAATAGAACCAAAGACAATAAGTTGTACTGTAAAGTATAACAATCCAAATAACTTGCAAAGCAATGTATGAACAGCATCCGATGACAGGGATAAGGCTCCTCAGCACAGAATTATCACAGACGAGACCTAATCTTCTGGTTGTAACATGCAAATATGAAGTTTCTTTTGGTTTCAGTCAGTGTTCAGCATCAGTTTGTATTAGCATCAAATAGCATCATCACATTCCAGAGCCCTTTGTATGGGTTTTGGCTTCTTTGTCTGCTGTCTGCTGTGTATTTCTGTCTTTTCTGTTGTCATTCTGTGTAAAATAAGTACAACTAAACACGTTTCAAGTTCATCCAAGTGGGATACATTCCCTTTCCATGCCGATACAGCATTTTGAGTATTTTTAAACAATGCATTCTTGTTTGTGACAGATTTTTAAAATAGTACAGACCATTGTGTGCTATGTCAGTCTGTAACTGCCACAAAGTTCCACATTTAATAAGAAATATTGTATGGTATTCTCCGAGGGCAATTTGAAGGACGCTAAATGGCCTTCATAAATAAAGCATGGATCCCAAAAGAAATGACAATAACTGCTGCTGTTGTCTATTTAAGTGATGAAAAAGATAGTGTTTCATTTTCAAAGTCTCGAAAGACTCCAAAGATTTTGAACGATTGAGCTAAACCACGATAATAATCCCTCGCCTCTCTGCACTTCGAAATTAACGGCTTCACTATATCACAGTTTTACAGAGATACATTAATTAATAAATCATGCTGTTTTGTGGTTAAATACGGCCTATTATTAGTAAAGTATAGTATAATATATACTAATTTCCAAAACAAAAATCAATTTCAGGTTCACCGTGTTAGATTTTATTTTACAGTGTGATTAATTGAAGCATAATACTCATTTTCAGAAAATGTGGAAATAAATTGTTTTAAATTAAATTAAATTAAATTAAATTAAATTAAATTAAATTAAATTAAATTAAATTAAATTAAATTAAATTAAATTAAATTAAATTAAATTAAATTTCTTTGTCACAAATTGAGTAAACCTGATTCATCAGCAGACACTCGGTTTTGAGCAACAAAAAATCGGATTGGCATAACCACAATCGAAACTGCAAAGTTTTTTTTTTTGTTGTTGTTGTTGTTGCGGATAATTGGCAGTAATAGGTTAAGGACATGACACAGAGGATATTGATGTCCCCGGCCGACTGAGACCTGCCAATGGATTTCGTCACTTGATTACCTGCTACAAATCCTCCATCATTCTAAAGCTCATCAAGTCCTTATTTCTGCCATAGAATACAAATAAACTGGGTTTCCCAAGTAGCATATTTAGACCAAGTTTCATGATTTTCAGCTTTTTGTGTGCATTGTGATCAATGTATTAGTCTGCACTTTGGTGGTACATACTGGTATTCAACTGAACATCCCCAACTTCCCCACATTGTGTTTTACAGTCAACACACAAAGGCATAATAAAGCTTTTGTGGCATTCTGTGTATAGAAATATTTATCTGTCTACCTGTCAGAAAACAACTCATTTTGGTTTTGCATGTGTTTTATTTGTATTCCCACATTGCACTTATTGTTGAGTGTCATGTAAAATGCTTCAGTGATTTGCAATTTACCATAAAGTCACTATTCCCTAATTCAAGTGAGAGACCAATCGGGCTTTTTAAAAAGCTGAGCTTGTGTTGGACACTTTCCTGAGACAAATATCATCCAAAATGCGTACAGAATGTCACAAGTAATGTGTAATTAGCATATTAATTAATTAAGGCGATAACAACATAATATCACAATTGTGCTTAGCCTTACTGGAAAAGATAGGTAGTGTTGCAAAGACATTAAACAAGTCACAACGGTAATTGTGATTCAACCTAAGAAGCATAGAACCATAGTCCCAAATGACTGCATGTGTTCCACACAAATCGATCACTCATGAGCAGGCAGGAATAATTGCACATGGTTGATCTCTAATTCCTGTGAGTTGCACATCTTGGATCAGATATATGGAATATCTATTATCTTGCTATGATACCAAGAAATAATCCCCCAAAGTCTAAAACCCTTGCAAAAATTGGTCACAATTTCACATAAATTGCAGGTTAATATGTAACAGTCTGTGCGTAGAGTGCTGAGTGGAATATCAAGTTAGCGACCTGGCAATATTGCAGTTACAAGTGGACAATGTGAGTATCCTTTGCAGTGTCTGGGCTCAGCCTAAGAGATATAATAAGCTCAGCCATCCAAGAGAAGCTGAAATGTATAGCTGCCACTCCTGAACAATGATAGGAAACCTATATGACCTATATAAGCATTGAGCTGAATTGTACTACTGAACTTTAATATAATGATTTTTTTATCATCTGTAGTAGATTTTTGTTGGGTTATCCCTTAATGAAGAACCATTATTAACATTTTAAATATCTCCACCTCACCGCACATCACTGCCAATGAGCAACACTAACTTAAATGTGTTAAAATAGTAAACACAAAATGCTCACAGTTTTGCCATCCTAAAACGGCTTTTTTCAAATATCCTTTACCGGATACATTTACCGAGAAGCCTTATTCATCAGCACATAGGGGGTGTGTGTGGGGGGGGTTATTGCCTCCATTAAACTCATTTAACTGTCTTTCATTAGAAACCGCATGCCTTGCCATAAAAGCTGAGCCAGCTGGCCGAGTGCTGCTACCTGGCTGTTCCTTCAACCGCCATTCCATCCAAAATGCTAAATGAGCTCAACGAGTGGAATTTAAGTAACAGCATTGAGGAACAATTAACCCGGTCTAATGTTAAGATGAAATAGTGGCCATGGGAAAAGCCAAGTGGACTTGAGCCCCTTTATATGACGGGTAATGTGCAAAAAAAGACAAGTGAAAATTAGTACGCGAGTAAAGTTGTAAGTCATGTTTTAAGAAATTACATAATTGGAAAAGGTCACAGCTGCATGCAAGGCTGCAGATCAATTCATTATTCAAAGGGCAAAAGTGTTTAAACAAATTATATTAACTCATTCAATCCCGGCTATTTTTCACTACCGGCTACCATTTTAGAAATTTTGGCTGACTTTTAAAGGCACACGGAATATTGTATTCTATGATTATATAAACATGGAACCTACCAAAAGAGAGATTAGACCCTCGTCTCTAATCAGAAAATGTTTGTTTCTACCTTTCCCATTCTTTAGTAATAAGCGGTAGAACAGAGGTAAGTTTCAGGAAAGTATCAGCTCCCAACAAAAAAGGGAAACTTCATTTTGACACAAAATATTTGCATTTCTGACAGCACAAATATCTAAACAATTATACCAAAACAAACTATACAAAAAAATATATAACAATTTATTTACACATATAACAGCATTAACTATTTCAACATTTGGGCCTAAACTTTGTGTGTGTGTGTGTGTGCACAATACGTAATCTTGTTGCTGTTCTCGTTGACTTATTTTTGGCAATGCTGTGAAGACACACGGGACCGCTACTTCAAGCACAACTGTTTTATGCTCTTTCCCCATTACTGCGATGTCTTTTGTGTCTGGTTCAGCAAGTCCCAAAGGACATTAGCTTGCTGTTTTCGACTTGGCTTTGCTGATTTCAAGCAGACGGCTATATACGTATACTGTACGCTACATGCAGTGTACTGTGTATGGCTTGGAGTACTCTAGGCTAACCCGCTGTAACTGTAACACAGTAGTGTGCTGCTCAGTCATGGTGAAGCAAGCAGTAAAAGCTATACAGTAAAAGGTAATTGGTTTCTTTAGCTTTTCTCCCTAGTGATTTGGACCACATTCATATTGCAGAAGTAATCAATGATCATACATTTTCAAAGGTTTTTAAAATTGTTTTAACAATACTGTTACAATGTTGTACTGAAGGTATGAAAGCTTTGCTTGTGTTCACCAAACTTTGTTTGACTTAAATGTTTAGTCAAGGCATGAAAGGCAGATGTGAATCTTGTGACACAAGATTTTTTTGCAGCAACCATTGCAGAAAAATCCTTGAAATTGTCACAGTCAATATTTTCTTAACCCAATGATCCTGTGTAAAAAATTAGGAAAAAAGAGGGCAAGAATTTTGGCTATGGCAGTGTGTGGAGAACTTGACTTCTGTTTCAAGGAGGAGTGTGGGTGGATGTTGGATCCATCCACTCAATCATGTCGTTTTTGTGACACAAAATAATTTTCGGATTAAGAGCTTTTGCCTCAATCGGTGACTACCTTCATCCAAGTATTGGTAAGCACGGCAAAACACAATTTTTGGGGATATGTACGTATAGGTACAGTGGTATACATTAATCTAGATAACGCTATAAAGCCATTTCTAAAGCTTTGATGATCCCCAATACATTTGGGTAAAGACTCTGTTGACTGAGACAAAAAATAACCTTTTGTCAGGTGTGTGTCCGATTACATTTGGTGTAAAATAGAAAAAACGGAAAAATCTATTTATAATGCCGTACCTTTCACTTAACAGACTTGGCGGAGGTAAAAAAAAATAATAATAATACAGTGCGGTATGAGTGTAACTGAAACTTCTCCCATTCGGTGTGGAAGTGGTAAGTTTTTGGCATCTTAAGTTAAGAAATACATTTCAGGCTAACTGGTTAGCTTGCTAGCTAGCCGTTTTGAGTCCCTGCAGCATGAGAGTTTTTAAATGTGCTGTAAACAATAAATAATAGCAGTGTAAAGGCGACTATAGGGGCGTGACTTCATGTCTACAGTGGTTATCAAAGAGGGATGACTGTACATCACTAATCCTACGTTATGGATAAAAACATTTAATTCTATGAAATCTTATAAGATAATCAATGGGATCATTGATATAATAACAAATAATCAAAGTATTATAAGTAAGATATGTTGCGAGATGGAGCAAAAACTGCTTCATTTCTGCATGTTCTCCTCCAAAAATGAAATCCATCATGTATACATGAGGGTAACTCATCTGCTTGCTTACTTTCCTCCCACCTTTCTCTCGCTCTCGCTCTCTTTCTCTCTCCTCCCGTCGAGAAAGACAGCTGAGATAAATCAGCGTGTGGGGCCCAGTGTTGCCTGTGTGGGCTGGGACAGAGATGAAGCCACTCCATGCGGCCTCTGGTTTTAATGATGTGCAGTGAGCCAGTGGAGCCGTGTAAATCTGCGGGGTGGCATCTAATTCTCTGCAGCCTCAATTCCAACTCAACCGCTGAGCTATTGCTGTCAAAATCCTCACCTTTGTGCCCCTGTGTTAGGTTCAAGTGTAACAATCGCAGTGTTAAGAAGATGCCCCAACACTTTTCACTGTCAGATAAATTGTGTCTCCACGCTTGCTAATTTAACTGGCCATAACTGGGTTTTCATGGCAACACATAAACCTCAAAAAACGGAGCAATACAGGATGCAGTAACATGTAGTAAATGCATGTTTCATACCTGGAAAAACAAATAAAATACATTGTCGCTCTGAAGAATGAATTCAAATAAAAACAGCAGCAACATTTTTGGATACTCCGTTGATGCAATGGACAATAAAGAGAATTATCACCGCTAAAGTGTTGAATTGTAATGCATTGGGATCAGTGAGTACAACACTATCTGCATCTGTTCACCCATTTGGTAATGGTAATGGTAATGGAAATGATTTTATTTCATTTGAACATGCATCAGATTACAATTGAATGCATCACATAATCAGTTCACAGTTCCACATGTCCACAAGGAGTAGGAAGAAGCAAAGCTTATTAAATCCTACCCCTCCATCTGGTACTTTTACAATCAGTAACTGTTACATTTGTTCACTTCCTGCTTTCCATAATACAGTTTAAGTTTTTTTTTTTTTTTTGTTTTGTTTTTAAATAATGTACCTCGTACCGAAGTAGGAGGTGATATGATCATACAATGACATAATTGGTACCATAATTTCAATTATTTTTTTCATGATCTGTGTGAAGTTGGTGATTCGTACAAAAATCCAGTGAAGGCAAAATTACAGTATTTTTCAGCAATGTTTTCGAATTGACTCAACACGGGGCATTTACAGCCCTGTTAGGTCAAATGCACCGCATACATAACCAAACAAGTCTAAAAACTAACTTTAAATATCATACAAACTGATAAGCAGCAGCGAGCCCTTATACACCCCGGATTAATACTGAATCCGTTGCGGATCTGTTCCTCATCTAGTCCAGCTTGCCGCAAAGTGCCACTCACAGTAGCCACGTTTACATAGACCTGAATATTTCAATTCCATTCGGGTTATTTGCTCAAACGGAAAGAATCTAACCTTTGTATACACCTCATTCCGAAAGAAAAGTGCCAATCCGAATGAATATATAATCGGATTCCCAGGGGTGGAATATTCCTTTCCCCAATCCGATTGAGGTATCTTGTACCCGCTCAATCGGAAAGTTGTCAGACTGCGTTTTTCTTTGTGGTGTTTTTCTTCTTCTGTTGTTTATTGGCGGTTGGCAAGCATTTTTTGTGTTCATTAGCGCCATCTGTGGAACAGAATCTAAACCCTTCTATACGCCATTCACAAGTCCAGTTTTATTAAAAAAAGAAAATACATATCTATATAAAACATGTGCGGAGCTTAATTATAAAATATTAGCAAGATTGAACTTTATCTTTTCCTGTTCCCGGGTGCGTTCTTTCAGCGAATGCTGAGATATGACGTAACACGCAGCTTGAGATGTTCTTCGATTTAAAAAAATGGAGGCGAGCAATCGGCACTGGACTGCTAAGTTTGTTTTTGATTCAAACAAAATTTCAAGACTGGATGAACGAAAAACCGTCAATACGGAGTTATTCCAACAAATGAAAGAAAAACTCGAGGAAGTCGGTATCACGTGATGTTGATGTTTACGCTTTACTGCGCATGCCCCATTGACTATTCTGGTTGATTATAGCGCCGCATGTAAACACGTGATTGGAATATTCCTTTCCATGTATACCATTGCTTTCGGAAAGGTCATTCGGAAAGATTCCATTCGAAAAGAGGAAAAACTCCTCATGTAAACATGGCTACTGACTCCGGTCGACGCAGCAGCGAACTTCGCTCCAGGTTGCAGAACCCCACAGCTTTACCAAAGAGCGCTCCGGCATCTGAAAAAAAAGAGTTGAACCCCAGATGAATTCTTGCAGAATGCTTCTGGTGGCCGCAATTGAGCCATGATGAATTCAGTGCAAGCCCAGGGTCAGGCACCGTGAGTAAGCAGGGAGACTGCATTGAGTTAGTGCGTGGGCACAGGTAGCTGTCGTGAATTTAGACATCGTGAGTGTGAGGAGTTTGGTCTTTATGCGCGCTGAGTATGTTTTTACATGCAACCATGCGGGTATTAATGTATTGCCAGGAGAGCCTGTTTAGGGAGATGCGGTCATTGTGTGTGACTGGCCAATCATAAAGCGTGAAGAGTTAACATACAACTAACATAGTGAGGATTTAATTCCTTCATCACAGAAAATGGCGAACTGTACCTGTTCCATGTTCGTACTCTGCAAAAATGCATTATCCACATCGGATACTCGTTACAGACGAGTACGTGGCTCATCCCTAGTAATGAAGTCATTAATCACATACAAGATGTCACAACTTAATGACTACAAATCTACATTTTGGTGTCTGTTTATTGAAGCTGTTGCAAAATTCTGTGACAATGTGATCAATGAAGTCACATAACCAAATGTCAATACTACATTGCTGCAATCAGCCATGAGTTTTGCTTATAGATTGGAAGGTCATTACAGGCTCAAGGTCATTGATTTGTTTTCATTAGAAGAGTCAACATACAGGATTATTCGGGTAGAAATATCGGCCAAGAATGAATGAATCTGTGCGTAGGTTTTTTTCATTCAGGATCATCATTGATCACAGAATGGTAAGGCGCTGTAAATTTTGAAGAGAATTGTTGTGAACTGACTTCTTTAATAAAACAAGACGAGCATACTACAAAGATTTCTTAGAATTACGGCATAATCAGTAACTCACATCAGTGGCGATTTTGAAGAGCAAAAACCATGTCTTTGCAGAGATGCATATTAACATTTTGTAAGATGAAAGCATTGTTGCCTCCAAACTACTTGGATATTCTTTCGTGATTATTTATTTTGTTAGCTCTGTGCAGTACAGTGTGACCATCTGCTTGGAGACTTGGTGTTTAATATAATGGTTATTAATCATGTTAATGATGGGCAAATATTGTTTTTTTAAAAAATGAAAACAATCTGGGCGGCACGGCGGGCGAGTGGTTACCGCGCAGACCTCACAGCTAGGAGGACCAGGGTTCGATTACACCCTCTGCCATCTCTGTGTGGAGTTTGCATGTTCTCCGGGTACTCTGATTGAAAAACATGGTAGGTTAATTGGCGACTCCAAATTGTCCATAGGTATAAATGTGAGTGTGAATGGTTGTTTGTCTATATGTGCCCTGTGATTGGCTGGCGACCAGTCCAGGGTGTACCCCGCCTCTCGCCCGAAGACAGCTGGGATAGGCTCCAGCACCCCAGGTAGAAAATGAATGAATGAATGAATGAAAACAATCTGTACATTACAAAGAAGAAAACAACTACAGTAAAGTCTCGTTATATCGATATCGGTTAAAACGAATTACTACTTATTACGATACTATTTTCATTTCCCGGCAAATTTCTAGTCTTTTATGATATAAATAGCTTCGTTAGTACGATACACGGTTATTATGATAATCCGGTTACTAGGATGCCCTTTTCATCTCCCGCCAGCCAATTTGGTCTGCTTATATCGATACAAAAGCAGCTTAAATCAATCTTTGCTTAAGGATTTCAATACCAAAAAAGAACACGGCGAACGGCTGCTTCCAGTCAACTTTATTTTTCACACTTCCACCACCAGAGTGCAGCACACACAGCGGAAAACACCCGTCCCTCGCGCCTACCCCTCCGGGTGGCAACACCTTCCCTATCGATAGTTCCAGGGTGAATTATGTCCCGGAAACCGGTAATCACTACAGCGCAAGTTTATTTTTATTTACTGTAGTACAAAATGTATTGTAGTACAAAAGCATGCTAGATACGCAATCCATGAACTCAAGGAGAAAATTACATGCCATATCAAAGATCCGCCCACTTTTAATGCAGTTCGGCGCAGGATCGGATATATGGATAGTCCGGTTATATCGGTATTTTTTCCGACTCCCGAGAATATCGATATAACGAGACTTTACTGTATCTGGTTTAGGCTGCACGGCGGATGAGTGGTTAGCATGCAGGTTTCACATCTAGGATACCCGAGTTCCCACGTGCATGCGTGGGTTTTGTCCAAGTACTCCGGTTTCCTCCCACATTCCAAAAACATGCTAGGTTAATTGGTGACTCCAAATTGTCCATAGGTATGAATGTGAGTGTGAATGGTTGTTTGTCTATATGTGCCCTGTGATTGGCTGGCGACCTATCCCAGCAGACTTTCGGGTGAGAGGCGGGGTACACCTTTAACTGGTCACCAGCCAATGGCAGGACACATGTACCACAAACCACCATCCACACTCACATTCATACCTATGGACAATTATAAACTGGAGTCTACCTCAAGAGAAAATGAGAGAAATTGATTACAATTGATTGAACCTCAGTAAACAGAAACATGGGACCATCAGCTCAGCTTTATATTCCCTGTCTGCCCACTGTCTAGAAACAGCACTTCACATTGTCTGTGATCAGACACGGGCACAGAAATACCCCTCGTGGTGCTCAAGCACCGACCCTTTTGCCATGCATACTGGAGCTCTTTTTGTCATTCATTAAAGAAAAAAAAATATATAATGTGCTTTGATATTTTTGATATCTGACGAGAGATCTATTTGAGTTCTTGTGAGAATTCATCCCCGACCTGCTCAGTGGTGCTCTTTAAGCCCTCACCATGCCGCCTCCTCCTCAAGCAATGCTAAGTGCCATCCCAAACGGCTGCAGCCTACGCCTTCTCTGACCTGCAGCATCAGACAGACAAGGAATAATCATGTTCTGTATTTCTATCTGTTCACCCGTCTAAATTATCTGTTCTTGGAATGTGAGGGGCATAAAGCAAAAGTGGGTGTGGTTTCAACAGAATTGGACAGGGCTTAAATTGGTACATTTTAAGTCTGAAATTGACATAGTTGATCAGAAGTTGATATATTTATTATTATTCAGCTAAATGGGTACTGTGTATGTGTGTAGTAATAGTTTTAGTATCAACTATTTTAGTTTTTTACTTACTTTATGCTTTTTTGTTTTATTTTTCCAGTTTTATTTTATAGATTTTTTTTTACAATTTGTCGAATTTGGTCTTCCCGATCTCCTGACTGTGTGGCCAACTTGCTAACCACAAGGCCAACCGTCCAGTTGAACAGTAAAATTCATTATCCATAATGTCTTATCCCTATTTACAGACTTTTTGTCATGTTTAGTGAAGGGAAAGGTGGAGTTCTACATTTTAAACAAGTTCACTTCCTTTTCATTTTCCTTGTTCTGTGAAGGAAAACACTGATCTGTCAAATTGGACGTATTAGAGAATATATTGTTTGAAAATAAGCATCACATAACTATGAGTGTTCATCATAGAGTATGACGACTGTTATGACAATGATAATGCTAAAACACATCTTTCAAATCTCTGATACAATTATGGTGCACAATGTACTTGTTTAATACCTATATGGCATACTTATGGCATGCATTATATGATGCATGGTGGTTATAAACAACAAAGAGACAATGATTGTAACAAGAGAAGACCGGAGAGACTACTGGTTATCAACCTAAAGCTCCTGTAAATAGTTGAAGTGTGAAATAAAACTCAAGGAAGTCTACTGGAGTTGAGTCGATAAAGCGTCCTCTATGATCTTCTCAGCCTTTTTAAGTGTAGACAGGCTTAATTCCATAAAGAACTTGACAGAGAGAATCTTTAAGTTATTGTTTAATACATTTTCCTGGCAGATTCTGTAGTTATATTAATGTAGGTAAGAAACCTAGAACCTTCTATATTCCATGCTTTTCCGACAAGGCATTTTGCACATGTGCCCTGTTGTCATAATTGTCTTCGTATTGATTTAAAAGCCAAAAATGCAAGACTTGTTCTATCACTGAGCAGAGACAAGCATTGTGATTTGGTGAGGAAATTAAGATGTGAACCGCACCCCACAGGACCTGTCCATCACCACCATTACAAAAAAAAAGTCCCTCCTTGAAAGATGAAGCCATAAGCGTTTTATACCAGGAAACTGTGTCACGCATAATGGGGCATCACAGACCACAGATCAGATACGCACCTCGGTGGCACAGCTCAGCAGAGCGCTCTTAATGAAGACAAACGCTGAGCTCGGATGAAGCCCCAACAAGCAACAGGCATGGAAGCGGCTCTCTGTGTACCAACAGGTAAAACCACATCCACAGATATCGATCAGTGACAAGCATTCAGCACTGAGCGTGTCCAAGAGAAAAGGGTCTGAGCAGAAACATACGTGATGTGAGGCCTAACATTTGGTATTTCAAACATGAAATATTTTATGTATTAGAAACAGCTATGACAGGTCGAAAAAGCCCATTCCGTAGTCCATGATAAGAGGCTGCATCTCAGAAGCATCAGCAAGCTCACCCCAAAGAGCAGATATCGCCTTGTTTTACACTCACACCCTAAATTGTGTGCACAATATCCTCAGAGTGGTGCCTTCACTGTCAATCACATAGATTTCTCCCTGGAGCAAGTTACCACAAGCAGTTTGTATTGACAGAATGAACACCTTTGAATGTGTGTAGAGTCAGAGCAGCAGTACTAAGAATACTGCTCACATTGGTACTACATTGTAAGTAAAACAAGCAGATCTTTGCGCATGAAGTAGTAATGGTAATGGTTTTATTTCATTTGAACATGCATCAGATTACGATTGAATGCATCACATAATCAGTTCACAGTTCCACATGTCCAAAAAGGAGTAGGAAAAAGCAAAGCTTATTAAATCCTACCCCTCCATCTTGTACTCTTACAATCAGTAACTGTCACATTTGTTCACTTCCTGCTTTCGATAATACAGTTTAAGTTTTTATTTATTTATTTTAATTTTTTGTAAGTTTTTGTAAGGTTTAATTTAATGAAATTCAAGTCGTTCAAGTCCAAATAATAGCTTAAAATGACACAAAGTCAACACATAAATTTCAATAATTCCATTTTATGTAAAACAATTATGCTCATCACATGATCAATCTAAAAATGATACTCAACGTTATATTAATTTGGTAGTATTGGATCAGAGTAAGCTCAGCTGCAATTGTCGGTGTGTTTGCAGGGTTCAATTCTCAAACAGCAAAAAAAAAAAAAAAAAAAAAAGAAAAAGAAATGACCTCACAGAGAAGCAATTACAGGAAACAATATAGGCGTAGAAGTGCATTCAACAGAAGCAATTTTTGGTACCTTGTCTCCCTTTGGCTTTCTCATGAGCTCAAAGACAGGTTGGGAAGGGGAGCTTTGGGGTTACAGTCCCAAAGGTTTCATCCTTTACCTTTCACCTCGCTTGCTGTTTCTTGTTACAATGCTGCATTGTTGATTTGCCACACATGTGGGCAGCAAATGATGAAACAAAGAAAAGCAATTTCGACTAACTAGATACTGTGAAAAGTGCACAGCAGGGTCACCGTCTTCCCTGATGAACAGTTGCCCACAGTCCAGTCAAAACTGTATATTTTAATTGAGGTATGTGTAGTGAAGGGTGATGTTTAAACACTCAAAGAGTAGATACACACAATAACAAGCATGGTTACTCAAAATTATACCTTGTAATTAACATTCATTCAAGTTTTAACTGGAAAGTGTCCAAAACAACAAGATATTTCACAAATGGAAATAAAGTGATGTCTTGGTTAATGTCATTAATCATTTCCAAAACTGAAACCAAAATGGACTCTAACCAAGGAAAGTTCATTTTAACACAAAATATATTTTACAGATAATTAAGAAAATGAACATACAAACAAACAAATTGCATGCCGATCACAAACCAAGGCAAAATGTTACGTCCACAATAACAATAACGACAGACTGTTCACATATTTTTATAGTTCTTGTTCAAGAGTACATTTAGTCCAAGGAAAAAACACACCTACTCTGGGAGATTACTTTACTTGTGGAAAGTGTCCAAAACAAAAAGATATTTCACAAATGGAAATAAAATGGTGTCTTGGTTAGTGTCATTAATCATTTCCAGAACTCAAACCAAAATGGACTCTAACCAAGTAAAGTTTTGTCATGGAAAATAATCAAAATCCAAATAATTCCTTCCAGAAACCCAAATCTTTTAACACAAAACATATTTTACATATAATTATACACGCAGAAAATGAACAAACAAACAAACAAATTGCACACCGATCACAAACCAAGGCAAAATGTTACGTCCACGATAATGATAACGACAGACTGTTCACATTTTTTCATAGTTCTTGTTCAAGAGTACATTTAGTCAAAGGAAAAAACACACCTACTCTGGGAGATTACTTTAATTGTGCAAAGTGTCCAAAACAACAAGATATTTCACAAATGGAAATAAAATGGTGTCTTGGTTAGTGTCATTAATCATTTCCAGAACTCAAACCAAAATGGACTCTAACCAAGTAAAGTTTTGTCATAGAAAATAATCAAAATCCAAATAATTCCTTCCAGAAACCCAAATCTTTTAACACAAAACATATTTTACATATAATTATACACGCAGAAAATGAACAAACAAACAAACAAATTGCACACCGATCACAAACCAAGGCAAAATGTTACGTCCACGATAATGATAACGACAGACTGTTCACATTTTTTCATAGTTCTTGTTCAAGAGTACATTTAGTCAAAGGAAAAAACACACCTACTCTGGGAGATTACTTTAATTGTGCAAAGTGTCCAAAACAACAAGATATTTCACAAATGGAAATAAAATGGTGTCTTGGTTAGTGTCATTAATCATTTCCAGAACTCAAACCAAAATGGACTCTAACCAAGTAAAGTTTTGTCATGGAAAATAATCAAAATCCAAATAATTCCTTCCAGAAACCCAAATCTTTTAACACAAAACATATTTTACATATAATTATACACGCACAAAATGAACAAACAAACAAACAAATTGCACACCGATCACAAACCAAGGCAAAATGTTACGTCCACGATAATGATAACGACAGACTGTTCACATTTTTTCATAGTTCTTGTTCAAGAGTACATTTAGTCCAAGGAAAAAACACACCTACTCTGGGAGATTACTTTACTTGTGCAAAGTGTCCAAAACAACAAGATATTTCACAAATGGAAATAAAATGGTGTCTTGGTTAGTGTCATTAATCATTTCCAGAACTCAAACCAAAATGGACTCTAACCAAGTAAAGTTTTGTCATAGAAAATAATCAAAATCCAAATAATCCCTTCCAGAAACCCAAACCTTTTAACACAAACATATTTTACATATAATTATACATGCAAAAAATGAACAAACAAACAAACAAATTGCACACCGATCACAAACCAAGGCAAAATGTTACGTCCACGATAATGATAACAAATGACTGTTCACATTTTTTTATAGTTCTTGTTCAAGAGAACATTTAGTCCAAGGAAAAAACACACCTACTCTGAGAGATTACTTAACTTGTGGAAAGTGTCCAAAACAAAAAGATATTTCACAAATGGAAATAAAATGGTGTCTTGGTTAGTGTCATTAATCATTTCCAGAACTCAAACCAAAATGGACTCTAACCAAGTAAAGTTTTGTCATAGAAAATAATCAAAATCCAAATAATCCCTTCCAGAAACCCAAACCTTTTAACACAAACATATTTTACATATAATTATACACGCAAAAAATGAACAAACAAACAAACAAATTGCACACCGATCACAAACCAAGGCAAAATGTTACGTCCACGATAATGACAACAAATGACTGTTCACATTTTTTTATAGTTCTTGTTCAAGAGTACATTTAGTCCAAGGAAAAAACACACCTACTCTGAGAGATTACTTAACTTGTGGAAAGTGTCCAAAACAAAAAGATATTTCACAAATGGAAATAAAATGGTGTCTTGGTTAGTGTCATTAATCATTTCCAGAACTCAAACCAAAATGGACTCTAACCAAGTAAAGTTTTGTCATAGAAAATAATCAAAATCCAAATAATTCCTTCCAGAAACCCAAATCTTTTAACACAAAACATATTTTACATATAATTATACATGCAGAAAATGAACAAACAAACAAACAAATTGCACGCCAATCACAAACCAAGACAAAATGTTACGTCGTTTACACTGTTCATATTTTTTTTATAGTTCTTGTTCAAGTGTACATTTAGTCCAAGGTACAAATGCACCTACTCTGAGAGATTACTTTACATGTACAACAATAAAGAGAACTCCAATACGCCCTTGATGAAGACCCAGGATGATAACGACCCATAATGGTCTTCACAAAGCGCCACTACTAACTTGAAATTGTGTTATTTTCAGTGTTTTTAGAGGTCAGTGTGAAAGAAATTATTTGAATGTCACCCGTACAGTACACGTAAAACGAAAAAAAAACCTCTTCGATTATTGATGCGTAAACATGTACAAATTTTTAATGAAGCACGATTGACTCAATGCCAACAAAAACAACTATGGTAGGGTTTTCTGTTCTACATTCCCTCCGGCTTGTTTTGTTAAAGATGGATGTTTGTACCTCTACCAGCACTTTCCCTTTAGAAATATTAATCAGATGTGCAAGCTGCTTTCACTTCACAACCTTTTCCCACTATCTCTGTAGTTGGCTTGTCTCTCTCTTGCACGCTCACTCTCTATCCCTCTCCTCTAATGGCTTAAGCCTTCCCTGGGGGGGGAGATATCCAGGGATGATGCTTCTGTGGATGGGTTTAGTGTTGCTGAAGGTCTTTCTTGTCATAGGAACAATATAAAAATGATAACGCAGGTTTTTTTTTAACCTGTGGTTCTCTTGATGTATTTAATTTTATCAAAGCCAGATGACTTCTGTTTAGATAAGTCCCTGTGTCATTTTGAATAAGAAGCCATGTGCCGTTCTATACCTTTACATTACATAATATATTTACCAGATGTGCTTGTCCAAAGCAGCTCACTATGATTTTTTTTCCTCTCAATTGCCAATCAAATGTACATTGAAAGAACAGATGATATTTCAGTCATTTAACCAATGTAACATCACCCAAATGAACTATTTTAAGCAAATTTAGTCATTTAGATATTGAAAAATGTATATCAAGATATAAATAAGATATACTTTAGTTATCTGCCTATCCACATTTCAGTTAAAATTTTGCAGTTTCTAAAAAAATATATTAAATACGGCATTAACCCCGATTAACAGGGATTTACAACATGCAGATAAAGTATAATTTCAAGTTAAAGTTGGGTGGTGGTAATCTTTTGGTGACACCTAGTGGCCGCAATAATTTATTGAATTGAATTTGTGATGCAGTTAGGTCTCGGTCACAACTGGTTGTACGATTTTTTTTAGCGGTTTTTGGCGTTCCTCAAATCGTTGCATGTTTTTTTGTTAATGGAGAATATACGTAGCTGTAGTTCAGTAAGATCTTGACACACATGGAGGATTAACAAAATATCTGAACGTGCGCTGGCCGTACTACTTATTATGGGTGAGATAGTACACCACTATCTGTCAGACATGTAAATGATCTGTATCCGAATCTGTACTCTGAGTGGCCATGGTATAAACAAAGTGGTTGTGGTTTAACCCGAAATAGGGGTGCTTACCTCTGAACATTATTTTTAAGTAAAAATAATTAAAACACTATAGTAAACACAATAATTAAAAGACTGTTTTCGCGGGAAGCACGGAATCCAAATAAATACAACTGAATAGGTGTAGATTCTGGAAGAACTAGAAAGCTTTCTGTGCTGGTTATTATGTGTAGCTGCTCTATAGGAGTCCAGAACTCAATAGGGTTGAAAAATGAGCATAAGAGGTCCCTTTTAATACTTTGTAGCGACTTATATTACAGAAAATAACTGTATATATGTAATGGTGTAATGGTGAACAGCTTGAAATATTGTTTAGAAGCTTGGCTCCACTGTTTTGCATTTGGTGCATCGAGACACCAGGAGCGAAAGTGAAAGAGTGCAGCATTCAGAATGCATTATCATATTGTGATGGCACTGGCAGGTAGCCCTGCAAGAGAAATGCTACAGAAGTTAAGGTAAAGATGACATAAGCAGGTACAGCTGAAAACTTCCATCTCAATGTATGTTCAAACTGTAAGGATGCTTTGGAGGTTGAACTAACTGTTATTAAAGGTATAACTATATACTGTACCTTCTTCTGTTCATTGTTTGTTTTTAATGAACAGAACAAGTATATACATGAATACAATACATGCACGTTGTTATGGTATTGACCCACTGCTGTAGTTTTCTGTACATATTTCACATGAGAAAAGACCTCCACTGAATCATGAGCCATAGTATACCCATACGTCCATTTCTATACCATTTGTCCTCAGTAGGGTCGTGGGTGGGCTGTAGCCTATCCCAACTGACTGACAGAGGCAATCATCTTGTCTTGACAGTGTTCTAAATCTCCGTTCATCCTCAGAGCAAAGTCAAAGAGAGCAAGTGTCGTCTGCAGAGGAGGTCTGTGTTTGTCAGACACTTCTGCTTCAACTGGAGATACTTGTTTAAACATTCATTCATTCGTTCATTTTCTACCGCATAAAACCCACGCATGCACGGGAGAACATGCAAACTCCGAGGTATAAGGCAAACCACTGGATGTTGTTTAATCGACTTGATGGAGTAAGTGCAGCTGTCTACATATGAAATATATCGGAGAATTCTCCAGAGCACTCATCGGATGTTATCCAATGTATGTGATATTTATTTAACAATGTTCCTCTCTGCATGTCATATAAGCAGAATTACACCATAATTCAAATAAAATCAACCAGTAATGTTGGTTACACAAAATATAGCCAATATCAACAATGCTTTTTTCAATGATGTGCAACCAAGGTAGGCAGAGCTTCACTTGTCATGATGAAAAAACAGAATAACAAAAATACAATAGGGTCTTTGCATCACCAATGCTGAGTTTTAGTGCTGGGTTTTAGTGCTCAGTGCACATTTGTCCATTTCCTGATCAACTACAAAACAGAAACCTAAGATAAGACCACCATAAGAGTTGCATCTCTGTTTTTTTGAGTGCACACTGACTTGGACCATGGCGCCTTTTACAGCCTGTATAACATCTTTCATGGAGGTGTAACATCATGCAGTACGGATGCCTCCTGAAGGGGTGGGGGCGAACATGAACTGGAAGGTGCTTGTCAGCCATCCTTGTACAGAAGAAAAGCCCCATTTTTTTTTTAAACCTTATTCAAATACACAAACAGCAGTGCCGGATAGAATAAGATTTACCAACAAAACAAATGCAAGATATTTTTATGCTCTGTTGAATGAATGCATGAATTTGACTGCCAAGATGGAGGATTATATGTCAAGTTCTTTTGGGTTTACGCCAGCCTGCACTTGATAAGTCTGAGGAGATCGCAGAGGATGCTTTATGAAATCAACTCCAGTGGACTCCCTTGTGTTTTTTTTTTTTTTGTCACACAACAGCTATTTAGAGTAGCTCAGGTTCGGTTGATAACCTTTGAATATATAAGGTATAGGATCAAATTTCTAAAGCCACACATTATTAAAATAATTTTAATCATTGTGAAAATTACATTTGAATTATCTTTACAATTATCTTCGAGTAGTACCTTCCATTGTCTACTAAATGATTATCATATATCATCATATAATGCATGCCATAGTTACATCACATAGGTATGAAGGATTTGAAACATATGCACACAGCATGCACAGCATAATTTTTTTTTTTTTTTTTTATAATACCTTGCTGTTGATCGCTTTAATACATGGGAAAGATGCATGCCCAGCTTTTATCAGAAGTCCTTCTGCCACCTTGTCGACGTTTTTATAGCTTAACACTGCATGAAATGCTGATTAGTCTCACTCGGGTCGCGGGAATATGCTGGAGCCTATCCTATAGCTGACTTCGGGCGAGAGGCATGATACACCCTGGACTGGTCGCCAGCCAATCACAGGGTACATATAGACAAACAACCATTCACACTCACATTCATACCTATGGACAATTTGGAGTCGCTAATTAACCTAGCATGTTTTTGGAATGTAGGAGGAAACCGGAGTCCTCGGAGAAAACCCACGCATGCACAGGGAGAACATGCAAACTCCACACAGAGATGCCCGAGGGTGGAATTGAACCCGGGTCTCCTAGTTGTGAGGTCTGTGCGCTAACCACTAGGCCGCCGTGCAGCCCTGTATTAAAACTTCAACAACAAAAAGAGCAAGCAATATTATTTGATGCCTTGGATACCCTAAGTTAAGTTGATGGAACTCGATTGGAATTGAACCCGGGACTCCCAGCTGTGAGGTCTGTGCGCTAACCACATGACCGCCGTGAGTTAATGGGTAACCTGCATGATTTGTTTGTTTTTTCCAAATATTGTTTACTACTATGCTTGTAGTCACTATTAGTCTTTCATAAGCTGTACTACCACTACCTATTTCAAAATGCACAATTCATTAGCATAGTGTGAATACATAGCAATAATACATTTGAAAACTATAAATAATAAATTATTGAAAAAAAAATTTGACTTTTGAACTGATGAAGGTTACGATATATTCTTTAATTAAATTTAATACAAGAAAAGATACAGATGTATTATCGGTCTTATTCATTCCGGGATCATGAAAAATTGAACGGGTACCTGCAGAGACCAAAACACCCCGAAGGGAAAAGAAGTCATTGAGACAATGACAAATGTAGGACATCTGATTCGATGTGAAACATGAGACCCTTGTGGGGAAAGAACACTGAAAGGAGTGCAGTGACAGGGAACACCCATCCAACCTCACCTTTGGGCTCCAGTCCCACACCTGTTTCCTCAACACAGCAAGGTAGCCCCCTAACCTTGCTCACACAGCCTTAATCTTCCAAATGCTGTTGGAGCATTTGAATTTCTGCACATCAATCTCAGGGCTCCATCCTGCATTGATTAATGGTCCCATCTATCACGGCACCGTGCGGCACGTAGGCCTTTCCCTGCCAGACAGCTTTGCTTTAGAATAATGGGTGCACTCTATCCCAGTCCCGACCATGCAATGATTGTGCATCTTTGTGATCTATCTGTCAAACCTCTCTGTCAAAAAAGGACAACAGGGGAGAGTGCAGGGAAGCAATCAGGGGGAGGGAGCTACTGCAGCATGCAAGAGTACAGAATATAACCAAAAGCCCTTTATTGTGGCAGCCTGGGCTGACTGATAAACAAAAATATTTTCTACGACGCCATCGCTCTCATTCATTCACATGTGCAGCCTGGCAAACATTGTGTTTTTCATCAGTAACATTGTCAGGGAAAACAGTCTGATTCCACTTCATTGTCTTGCTTCAGAGCTTGCTCAGTTAGACACATGTCTGTTTAATTTGCACATGCACTTATCCACTATTGTACATACATATTTTTTACTCGTTACTATTGTTAATATAGTACGAAAAGAAAAGGAGAATTAATTACAAGTGCACAGTGGAGTAATACATAACCAGATGAATATGGAGGAAGATAGTTACGCTGTTTAAAAGGAAGGATTTGCTAAATTTGTTAAATTTAATATCCATTATGACTCCAAACACAGTGAGGCAGTTTCGTCTGGTGGCAGCCAGTAAAAGTGAAATTGAAATTAGACATCGTAAGATGCTCAGTGGAGAAATCAATATTGGTAGTATGCCCAGTCCAAGCTGCTGAAACGTGCCGACCATCATGAAGGATAAAGATGGTATCTTTGAAAATGTGGAAGGATTTTGGTCCGTCTGGATGAAATGGACAGTGACAAGCAGTGTTCTTATTATGAGACTTCAAATCTGTCCCGAAATCCTTGTAACACCACGCCATTCTGTTTTTTTTTTTTTAAATTTATTTCTTCTACTTGGTGTTTTATTGCTGAATTTTTTACGTCATTCATGTGTTTTGTGTGTAGTGTCAGTGAACGGAGCTCGTATGTCCAATTGACTTAACATTGTTGAGGGCAGGGGTCTCCAAAGCATCAAATAATATTCCTTGCTCTTTTTGTTGTTGAAGTTTTAATACAGGGCTGCACGGCGGTTGAGTGGTTAGCGCGCGGACCTCACAGCTTGGAGACCGGAGTTCAATTCCACCCTCGGCCATCTCTGTGTGGAAATTGCATGTTCTCCCCGCGCATACGTGGGTTTTCTCTGGGTACTCCGGTTTCCTCCCACATTCCAAAAACATCTCGGTGGTTAGCACGCAGACCTCACAGCTAGGAGGACCAGGGTTCGATTCCACCCTCGGCCATCTCTGTGTGGAGTTTGCATGTTCTCCGGGTACTCCGGTTGAAAAACATGCTAGGTTAATTGGCGACTCAAAATTGTCCATAGGTATGAATGTGAGTGTGAATGGTTGTTTGTCTATATGTGCCCTGTTATTGGCTGGCGACCAGTCCAGGATGTTCCCCGCCTCTTGCCCAAAGACAACTGGGATAGGCTCCAGCACCCCTGCGACCCTCGTGAGGAAAAAGCGGTAGAAAATGAATGAATGAATGAAAACAATATGTACATTACAAAGAAGAAAACAACTATCTGGTTTAGGCTGCACGGCGGACAAGTGGTTAGCATGCAGCTCTCACATCTACGATACCTGAGTTCAATTCCACCCTCGGCCATCTCTGTGTGGAGTTTGCATGTTGTCCCTGTGCATGCGTGGGCTTTCTCCGGGTACTCCGGTTTCCTCCCACATTCCAAAAACATGCTAGGTTAATTAGCGACTCCAAATTGTCCATAGGTATGAATGTGAGTGTGAATGGTTGTTTGTCTATATGTGCCCTTGTGATTGGTTGGCTACAAGTCCAGGATGTACCCCGTGTCTCGCCCGAAGACAGCTGGGATAGGCTCTAGCACCCCCGCGACCCTTGTGAGGATAAGCGGTAGAAAATGAATGAATGAATGAAAGTTTTAATACAAAATGTGAGTTGTGGATACCATCATGTCGTCAATGGTCTGGCAAAACAAGCTTGTTTATGATGATATAAGCGATTATAATGAATGTTCAAAAACTGATTAGTTTGCAGATATTTTCATTAGGTAACGGTAGCTCTAAAAAAAAAAAAAAAAAAGGTTGAACACCCCTGGTAAGGGAATAGTTGTTTACAAAACAAATTCTGACCAACTGCAATTAGGTCTGTCTCTCACCAATGTAATTAGAAGCTGCACGATTAAGCCCTTTATATGTGCACACCGCTATCCTGAGGCGTCAGGAGCTATTCATTCTTTTAAAGAACTAATTCATCACTGTCAAATGGATATTTTACTCTCTTGATGGTGGTTTTGTATGTCTCCTTAAAGGGAGACAAGAGAACAAAGAAGTCTTAGCCCCCAATGGGAAAGACTCAAACCAAACAAAAAAACTCACTCTTTGATAGAAATCTTTCTTTGCATTAATAATTAAAGTGTCATTAAGTTGCCATGTTTTGAACTGCCAAGGAACAATAGTGACTGCACATTAAATCTCACCAGTTCATAGTTTGTGCTGGATATTCGTTGGCATTGCTTTTTGTCTTTTTTGTGTGTGTAAATGTCACAGTCCTATTACATTGTCCAGTGGGATCAGTGCTGATATATGGGGGTATTCTGTTGTTGCCTGTTGCTGACATTTCGGCTGGCTGCATATTGCTGCCTCATTCTCCACTAGTCTGATGCTCATGTCAATCTACTGCAACCAAGACAATACCCCTTCCCTACACTTCACTAAAGTACTTCTGGAAGTCGTAAACAGCGTACACATTTAACTGTTCTTTAAAGTGTACTTTTTATGTTATCATTCATTCATTTTCTACTGCTAATTCTCACGAGGGTCGTGGTGGTGCTGGAGCTCAGCCAATCACAGGGCACATATATAAACAAACAACCATTCACACTCACATTCATACCTATGGACAATTTGGAGTCGGCAATTAACCTAGCATGTTTTTGGAATGTGGGAGGAAACCGGAGAAAACCCACGCATGCACGGGGAGAACATGCAAACTCCACAAAGAGATGGCCGAGGGTGGAATTGAACACAGGTCTCCTAGGTGTGAGGCCTCCGCGCTAACCACTCGCCGCCATGCAGCCCTTTTTACATTATATGACATTAAAACTAACTTTAACTAACTGTAATTAATTGCATTGTGATTACTTGAAAAAATGTCTGTGCCAACATACATATATTGAGAGAAAACTAGTACACCGTTATCTGCATCTGTTCACCCATCTATATTGTCTGTATCCATATCTGAATATTATATTTAAAATGGGCGGTGCATAAACCAGTACATTATTTTAAGTCTGAATTGACATGGATTCATTACAAGTTGCCATATTTATTATTTATTATTCAGCAATATGTGTACTGTGTACACATGTACTTAGTATCAACTCTTCTACAACTCTCGTATGCTTTTTTTTTGTTTTGTTATATATTTTGTTTTATATTTTGTTTTATATTTTGTTTCTACAATGTGCCGTTCATAAAATATGCGGTCCACAAATGGCCTGCAGGCCACACTTAGGACATCCCTGAATTACATATTTCACAGGGTCAGTGGGATGCGGGGGGGGGGACTCAAGTCGGTGGTTGTGTGTGACTGTCCAATCACGTGAAGAGTGTGAAGAGAATACATAATGAGGATGTTCCATCATCAAAATTACAAATGTATTATTATTAATAATAATAATAATAACAATTATTATTATTATTATTATTATTAATAATAATAATAATAATAATAATAATAATAATAAGAAGAATAAGAATAAGAGTAAGAATAATAATAATAATAATAATAATAATAATAATAATAATAATAATAATAACAATAATAATAATAACTGTACTCGCTTTGTGTGTGTACTCAAAAAAAAGGCATTATCCTTCACGTATTCTAGTCTACAACACGTATCCGGGCTTCTTGAGTTCTTCATAAATGGCTTCCTCGAGTCAACCCTTGCGGACTACCCTGACCTGGCTGACTGAGAATGACTGCCTGAAGGGAAACCATAGAGATGCTCTACTGGACCTTCATCACAGTCACCTTCAATTATTGCCTTTATTTTTATCTTTAGTAAATAAAATCATGATCTGTTGGTCAGGACATCAGAGCACTGACTTTGTCCTTTCTTTCACTATTTGTTTATGGTTATTATCCTTTCTCACCATCCATCTGAATAAAAAAGCTGCCTGTCACAGTCCAAATTGCAAGCTCTTATTGTGTTGCCTGGTACTTCCTGCACTCTCTGTTCTCCTCAGACTTCCTTGAGTTTGGTGCGGGGTGGAGTCCCGAGCAGCTGCAGCTGGTGCCACTCAGCAATTAGTCCCTGCATTACTTGGGCCCTGTCCACACGTAGGCGGGTATCTCATCAGATAAAGTTATCATTCACACGAGCCTGCAGATATTTGGTACCAAAAATGAAGGTTTTCAAAACGCCTGACCAAAATGTGGATTTGGAGAAAATCGGATTCTGTGTATGGGTATGGACGCCAATATATTAATATTAATATAATATAAAATATTATAAAATATTAATATAATATTTTACATTTCTCATCAACGCATGCCGTGACGTCACACACATGACCTGTGTGAGCAGTGAATTAACAATGTGAAAATGACTACAGATTAAAGCTTAATTAGTCAGGCTTTACAGTCTCATCCCCTGCTTTCTCTCTTCACTCAACACGTACACATAAACAGAATCAAATATGCATGGGAAAGAATGAAATGCTTATGTTCTGGGTGTTTTGTTGAGTATTATTGAGTATGTGTTGTGGTGCTGCCGTGCATTTACTGTTGTACTGTCTTTGTCTTCTCTGTATTTATATTTCTGTCTTTTGAAGATGACATGAGTGTGGATGAGGGGAGACGCCAGGGGACACACATGTAAATTAATCATTTCATGCATCATTAGTATTTAGTATAATACTATGCACGTTTACCAGTTAGTGTTGTGTACTGTATATGTTGTATGTGTTTCTGTTTTATAGTAAGAGGTAGTCCATTTTAATTTGTAACATTACTACAGCTTCTGCTTGGACATGAACACTATGGTTGCTGATGAACTCTGATGAAAAAAAAATCACTTACTTATTAATCAGTGATGGAGGGAACTCTGAGGACATCTTGAATTGCAAGGTTTATAGTATGCGCAAGGCACTTGCTTTGCACACAGGTATTTTCCATATTATGCGCATTATCAGTCACAGTATGCCATAGCTCACAGTCTGATGATAGGCTTCTGGGCCGGGGAGATCTTAAATGAGAAATATCACCCCGTATTTAAGAGTAATGCATTCAGTGGCAAACAAGAAGCAGATGTAACAAAATAAAAGCACAGAACAAGAACAGCAAATAATGGCAGAAAGAGACAAACCAAGAACTGCAATATGTCATGAACAGAAAAGAACAGAACAGTGCTGACGAATTTATAGTACAATGGTATGACGAGTATTACGATACTGAATAAGGTGATTGGAATGTAAGAAGCATCGTTTTTCGTTTGAAATGCATTAAATGAGGTTGCAGAAAGCCCAAGCCTTCACAATTCTTGCGTTTCGTTTTTTTTTTTTTTTTTTTTTTTTTTAAGGTTTCCTAAGGCATTTTGCTTAACATCACATATTCCTCTACAGGTGACAGAAAATGTCCTATGGCACACTGATGTTTTCCATCTATTTATTCCCTCCCACACAGAAGCCAAAGATTTTTTTCATTCCTATTCTTCATGATACTCTTGCAAACTCTTGCGTTTGACAGAGGGATTTGAAGAGGAGGAAGAGGTAATTTTTAAATCTGTCTGACTCCTACTGCCTGCCAGCCACTTAGTGAGTCTAAAGCCAACTCTCTCGCTCTCGCCTTCACACATACACAAACACAAACACACACACACACGTTCTTGACCTGCCCCTAAAAAATCCATATACTGTATGTATTCTAATTGACCCAAACAGTACTGAGCAAATCTCTTCTGGTTTTGACTCAAGAGATAACAATGTTTAGTTTGTACTGTCTAATTAGGAAAGAAAAATCAAAGTCGTTGTGTCACCGCTGCTTTGAGCACTTGGCAAATAATTACAAACCTTTCACAATATAAACAAACAATGTTTTGCTGTGGCACCGTTCATTTGTTATTGCCAGTAACGTGCGGTCAGGGGAGTCGGGTGACATTTTAAAAGAAAATTAATAATCTGAAGACTTCAATTCCACCCTCAGCCATCTCTGTGTGGAGTTTGCATGCGTGGGTCCCCCCCCCCCCCCCCCCCCCAAACATTCCCCTTCCAAATTGTCCATAGGTATGAATGTGCTCTGTGATTGGCTGGCCACCAGTCCAGGGTGTACCCCACCTCTTGCCCCAAGACAGCTGGGATAGGCTCCAGCACAACCCTCGTCAGGATAAGCGGTAGAAAATGAATGAATGAGTTCTCCTCCTATTTTGTGTGAAAGTGGTAACTTTTTGGCTTCTTATTTTGTTTTTCCCCACCCTCGGCCATCTCTGTGTGGAGTTTGCATGTTCTCCCCGTGCATGCGTGGGTTTTCTGGGATAGGCTCCAGCACGCCTGTGACCCTCGTGAGGATAAGCAATAGAAAACAAATGAATGAATGAAGATTTGTCCACTGAACTGTATTATGCATTATGTATATATTATGTATTATGCTGAATTTGGACAAGTAGCAAATTCAGGGACGAAACCTAAGGTGAGGCCACCTTGAGAGTGACTTCACGGCATAGTGTGCAAGCCCTGCCTATGTATTATATATTGCAAAATAAGGAAAGGGACACATTAAGCCTTATTTCAACCAATTTGCATTATTTAACAAGCTAAACAAAATTAACTAGTTATTATTGTTTTCATCTTACATCTGAAATCTGTTTGTATGATCCAGGCACAATTTAGTTTAGTCTTTTTATGTAAAGCAAATTTAACACACAGACAAATATAAAGTTGTATAGCAAGGCATTTACTGTGTATTTATGATTATGCATCAAAATAGGAGTAGGAGGAAGATAACATCAAACAGAATGCAGACTGGCCTCATGCATCCCTGCTTGTTTAAAATGCATGAATAATACGCCATCAAAGGCCTGAGAGCAAGATGGTAGGAAAGTGCTCAGGGTCAAGTTCTACACAAACAGCCTGAGAATGCGTAGCATCCTTTAGTCATGTCCTCCACTGTCTACAAGTGCACGTTTGTTCCACGTATACAGAATTTGGTTGTTTCAAATGCAATCAAAGAGCACTCACAAAATCGTTATCCTGTGGTAGAAAATTCCTGTTAGCACCGGTCGGAAATAAACTGCAAAACAACACATTTGTCTGATTAGAGGGGAACACCGAACAGACCCTCGCGAGTTTATCTTATCAGGACTTATCAGGTGCAAGGTGGTATTCTGGGTTAATCGGAATTTATGTTTATTTGGAAACCATTGGAAAAACTTGTTTTTGGAGACAAAGCCATAACATATCATAGTTTGTTCTTCTAGCAAATCAGTCAAACATTAATGTACATGAGAAAAATAATCTATTTGTTCAAAAGAATTATCCTGATGGTCAAATAGTGGATTTCCATTCAATTCCCCCGATTTGTCCATATAAATGATCATAAAACCTGATTAAATAAAACACGAATCTTCGTGAAAACGTCTTTAAGAGACAGAGACAGAGACTAAACCAACACAGAACCAACTGAAACCCCAGATGAGCAAACACGTGGCGACAGAGACAAGGAAAAACTCCCTCTGGGAAAGAAACCTTGAACAGAACCCAGGCTCTGTGGGCTGAACGTTTGTCTCAATTGGTTGGGTTAAGATAGAAAAATACAGTAGCGGAACAAATGGTCGCTCAAGCCAGAAAACATGAGAGTCTTTATTTTTGTCTAAGGAACTTAGAGGAGTGTCTGATTGAGTAGTGGAGATGGTTCCATAACCTGATAAAATAAGGCTCTACCTGTCGTTCTACTTCTAAAAAATGTAGGAATGGCAAGTACTGTGAGTGTAATTTCTGGGAGCGCAGTGTTCTACTTGGTTGATAGGGTACACGGAGCTCTTTAAGATATACTGGTGTCTGACCGTGTCATGTTTTGTATGTACAAAGGAGACTTTTAAGCTCAATTCTAAATTGTAAAGGTAACCAGTGCAGTGAGTCTAATTCGGGTGAAATCTGATCTCTTTGGCTGGTTCCGGTTAAGATTTCTACGGCAGTATTTTGGACCAACTAAAGGGCCTTTAAAGATTTCTTAGGACAAATATTAACACAGAAAGTTACAATAATCCAACTTGGAGATGAGAAAGATGACACTGAGCTTTGTGACTTTACTGTGGGGAGTTGTCGTTCTGGCCATAAATCTGAAGGAATGCCAATTATATTGACTATCCAAAAAGTGTTCCATTACCTCTGATGTCAGTTGTAGTGCCCCCTCTATTGTTCAACCATTCCATTTAAAATTTACACCCAAGAGCAGGCTACAATCTGCAGAGACTCTTCACAGAATTGTACTGCCTGACAGGCAAACAGGGACATTTTTTTTTTTTTTTGCTGGTATTTTTTAGCTCTTTATTAATCTACCGAAGCTGAGTAGTCTGTCATATAATACACAATTTGTTTGGTGTTGTGAACATAGCCTGAAGCTTTTTTTTTCTTCTATTACTATTTAAATTATAAAAGCTACACTGGTTTAATAACTCATGCTCGTTTATTGTTATTAGTCCAAACATAAAAGACATTACAATCTAGGCCTATTTACATTCCCATGTTGGGTATAAAAAGAGTAATCACTCAATAAAATTTGAAAAAAAGAAAGCTGGGTTATATTTTGATCAGTTGGAGTGCCAAAACAAATGCTGAATATAGTGTTTGTACCAGTGGAAAGTTGTTTCCACAGCAGCTTTTGAAAAGCTATCACAACCCCCCTATTTTTGAAAGGGATGAGCTAAAGTCATTTGGCATCCATGAAGGTGACCCTTGAACAACAGGGTGCATATGGCAGTGACAAAGCTTCAAATGATCCTGATTCATTTTCATTGAGTTTTGCTGTCAAACTCCTGTGAGGACATCATTGGAATATTATTGTGCAAACAGCAATGTGTTCTGTCATCAGTTTCACCTTCAATAATTATGCCGGATCACAAACAACATGATGTACACACTGAAGAAGAGATTTACTTTTTTCCACAGAGTCTTTGATAAAGATTAAAGCTACATTAAAGGAAAGTAGCTTGTCGTCTACAATCCGTATGTGAGACATGAACACACATCTTTCTCTTTTCTGTGCGTTCTATATACTGAAAAACTGCTAATGCATGTGATGGGATTAACCCATTCTGCCTGTAAAGTCTTCTAATAAAACATCTGTAAAAGCTCCGACAACGTTTTTTCGTTTTATTTACACATTCGCACATTTGCGATAACATGTGAATTAGGATGACGAGTAAACTGGAGCCTATCCCAGTTGACCTCGAGCGATAGGTGGGCTACACCCTGAACTGTTTGAAATGCTGCGTAGTCTCACTCGGGTCACAGGAATATGCTGGAGCCTATCCCAGCTGTCTTTGGGCGAGAGGCGGGATACACCCTGGACTGGTCGCCAGCCAATCACAGGGCACATATAGACAAACAACCATTCACACTCACATTCATACCTATGGACAATTTGGAATCGCCAATAAACCTAGCATGTTTTTGGAATGTGGGAGGAAATCGGAGTACATGGAAAAAACCCGGAGAAAAATGGCAGCTGTGAGGCCTGCACGCTAACCATTCAATCACCGTGCAGTTGAGATATAAAACAGTTAAACTAATTTATACAAGTAATGGGACTCGCCTATTCTGCCTACAAAGCTCGCTATTAAAACACCTCTAACAACAGGTACAGTATTTTGATCATTTTAAGCATTACCAGAACTTCCTTCCTGGGTATGTCCAACGTGGATATACAAGTCACATTATGTGAATGGAGCATTGCTGGTGCTTTTTGGAGGTTTATTCAGAAGGTTTTATAAGTGGAATAGTTATTATGTGGATTCTTAGCTGGCTCTTTTTATCTGTTTGTATATCTTTAGAATGCACAGAAGATAGACGTGTGTGTTCAAGGCTCACAGTTTTCCTTAAAATTTTCTTTTGGTAAGATGTTTTTGGAATGTGGGAGGAAACCGGAGTACCCGGAGAACACCCACACATGCACGGGGAGAACATGCAAACTCCACACAGAGATTGGATTGGCCGAGGGTGGAATTGAACCCTGGTCTCCTAGCTGTGAGGTCTGCTAATCAACTCACATGAAATTGTGATGTACTACATAGCATTCACTATCAATCCGAGGATAACCATGCTGCATCCCTCAATACAGCACAATTTATAGTGCAAACAATTAAGCTGAGGAGAACTTCATTAGCCTGCTGCTATTCAGCAGGACCCCGAGTCGCCTTGCCAGCCAGCCAAACAGGTGTTCCTTAATAATCACTGCTATATTGCCAGCAACACTGGTTTGTGTTTTCTCACCCATATGTTTCAAGCTGTTTTGCAGTCCTCTCCTGAGAAATTAATGACTGTCGAAGTCTCATTACAATATTTTACAAGACTTATCAGTGGCTCGGTCTTGGACAAAAGAAGAAATGTGTAGAAAGCCAAAACTCCTGATGAAACAACGACATGATTTCTTAAAATATATAATATGATGTGTTTTTTTTTTTCTCTTTTAAATAAATTATGTGCAATGCATGAAGTATTTAAGCGCATGTGTCAAGTCAAACTCAGACCCAGGGGGGCCAAATCTGGACAGCAATGCAATTTCATCCAGCCCATGGAACTGTTTGGGAAAATTGCATTGTGTCGGCCAGCCTCACGGACCTTAACAAAGTGCTTACAGTCATCTGACTAAGTAAGCAATTCCTTTGGTATTTTGCACACAAATAACAACCATTCTTGATTAGAAGGGTTCCGGATTCAGACTAAAAGTCAAAATACTTTAACTATGACTAAAAACCGCAACACCCAGTCTGTACACAATAACACCTTAAAAAGTGATGATTTTAACTACAGCAATGCTTGCTGGGAAATACATATTTAGGTAAACTACCCATTCCATAATGCAAACTCCTCCAGATTACACATCTCACGAATTGTGATGTTTTTGTATTGATATAAAATACTGTATCGTTATTGAAACATAGGACAAGTCCAAAACATCATTGTATTATATCTGCAAACTATCAGAAAGTAGGCATGAATGTACACAAACAATGCATGTTTCCTCCACTCAGATGTAAACATAAAGTAGGCTTTGGGTTTTTGGCTCCTGTGCAATTGAGTTTGACACCCCTTGTCTAAAGTAATAAAGGCGTGAATGTGTTTAATTACATACTTACTTAGCAGCCAGCAGCATCGCCCCTGTCTTGCAAATGTTGCAACAGAAGACAGGAAACAGGAAATAAAAGTACATGTTATGAAAAACAGTGGTAACTTGATTTTCATTCATTTGTTCCAAATGGTCAGACAAAAACTGAAATCGAAACAATTTGTTGCATAGAAAATAATATACATCTAAATCATCTGTTCTAATGACTCAAAATATAAACAACGAGAAAAGCACATATTAAAAATGCTATTGTTAGCATTGTGATTTACACCATATTTCGACTACATATTTATTTCTACATGTTTAAATTGCTATTCTTAGCATGCGAGCAATGCTAACATGTTAACATTGGCATGCAAACACATGGCATGTCTAGCTATAGAAAATGGATAAAAATACTACTATGCTAATCTTAGCACACTTCCAATGCTAACATGCTAACAGTCAGCATGATATTGGTAAGTCTTCAAATAAGTGTCTACCTATGAAAATGGCTAAAAACACAACAATGCCAATGTTAACATACTAGCAAACGTTAACATGCTAACGTCATCATGCTAACACCTAACATAATATTGCTAGGTGTTTACACACTGTATGTGTCTACCCAAGAAAAGAGATGAACATGCTAGCAATGCTAAAATTAGCATGCTAAAACCTAGCATGATAACGCTAGAATAGTTGACATGAAAAGAGATGAACATGCTAGCAATGCTAAAATTAGCATGCTAAAACCTAGCATGATAACGCTAGAATAGTTGACATGAAAAGAGATGAACATGCTAGCAATGCTAAAATTAGCATGCTAAAACCTAGCATGATAACGCTAGAATAGTTGACTCCAATGTCCCCAACATTAGCAGATACTACATCGGGTTAATAATAAGGCAGGCAATTTCCATGTATTCAATCACTATTCACAAGCAGCATTATATGCATTTAAATGGACCTGTCAGTTTGCAGACTGTGTAATTATGATGAAATACTAATTAGGACAGACCTGACCTGTTCAGACATGCCCACGCTCTGAAATGTCTACTCCAGATGGCAGCAAGCACAAAAGATGCCTGGAGAAGAGACCTTTTGCAGAGTTGTTGTATTAGCATACAAAGGACAGTTGTGATTTTAACCACGTCTTATTTGGTTTACATTAAAAATTACCATTTTGGTCATTGTTTGGAAATCTAAGTTGTTAATGATTGTTAATATGATTATCCTGGAGATAACACATATCTGCAGGCACTGTTCCTCCAAGGAGGAGAATGTGGGAACATTCATCAAAAGCAAGTGATGACATTTTCCTGGCTCTTAGTATTCGTGTCAGTGCATTAATGCGTGATTAACCTACTTGTCACACCTAATTCACAATAAACAATTTTTAAACAAAAAAGTCTATTTTAGACAAACCTGAAAAAAATCGACAAACTTTAAATCAAACATTCGAGATCCTGATTGTACCATCAAGCAAATATTCAAATTAAATGGAAATTCATGTGGTGTGCAAGGACTCGACAAGCCTATCGACATTCATATTCTGTATTTTCATTGAGTTGACCAAGGTGAAACCATTACTCACATAATGGTGGCAATAAGTTGATGCCTGAATTGCCTAGAGGGCCAGTGCGGTGGACGTTGCTCCACCAATGATAATTGGCAGACACATTTAACACATTAAAATCTAGGAAATTACATTAACAGGAATGCTCAGATAACAACATCATTGTCGAGTTATTAGAATTAGTATGAAATGAGTTTTATACACACACATTGTATGACAGCTCTATTTTAAAAATAAAATAATGCATTCATTCATTCATTTTCCTGTTTAATTGAAAAATGGGAATCGAGCACTTTGCAAACAAATGGCTGGGCAGTTAATCGAGTCCAGTTTGAAGATGTTGCTGTACGTTGCATGGTGGTCTGGTTGCTCTTTGGCAGTGGTCGGCACTTTTGAAAGTTACTATGAATTTTACTCACTAAAGTCACATTAAAGTTCTGCTCCTTAACACTAGCCACGTATACATGGACCCAAATATTCCAATTCCATTCGGGTTATTTGCTCAAACGGAAAGAATCTAACCTTTGTATACACCTCATTCCGAAAAAAAAGTTCCAATCCGAATGAATATATAATCGGATTCACAGGGATGGAATATTCCTTTCCCCAATCCGATTGAGGTATCTTGTATCTGCTCAATCGGAAAGTTGTCAGACTGCGTTTTTCTTTGTGGTGTTTTTCTTCTTCTGTTGTTTATTTACGGTTGGCAAGCAGCTTTCGTGTGCATTAGCGCCATCTGTGGAACAGAATCTAAACCCTTCTATACGCCATTCACAAATCCAGTTTTATTAAAAAAAAAAAATACATATCTATATAAAACATGTACCGAGCTTGAGATGTTCTTCGATTTAAAAAAAATGGAGGCGAGCAATCGGCACTGGACTGCTGCGGAAAGTTTGTTTTTGATTCAAACTAAATTTCAAGACTGGACGAACAAAAAACTGGAAATACGGAGTTATTCCAACAAATGAAAGAAAAACTCGAGGAAGTCGGTATCACGTGATGTTGGTGTTTGCGCTTTACTGGGCATGCCCCATTGACTATTCTGGTTGATTATTGCGGCACATGTAGATATGCGATTGGAATATTCCTTTCCATGTATACCATTGCTTTTGGGAAGGTCATTCGGAAAGATTCCATTCGGGAAGAGAAAAACTCCACATGTAAACGTGGCTACTGTTTGTGTCCTGGAATGTCGCTCATAAGGAGAAGCGACAGCTAAGGAAAAAGTCTTCAGGGACTTACTGGCAGAAAGCAAAACCAAAACATTACTGTTGCAACACATAATAATCGATCAATCCAACAATATTCAACAATATCAACACTGGTATCAATATCGGAGATATTGGCCCTGTATTTACTTGCTATCAGATCGGTACCAAATCTAGCAGTATTGCACACCACTAATACAAATGACTACACTTAAAGACAGTAATACATCAAATATGTCGCTTTCGATAAAAGTCAGGTCTGGTTTACTTTAAAGGTACATTGGTCCTGTTTGTATATTGTTTGTGATGTTGTGCCTATTCTTTTCCCCCTTTCTCAATAATATATGGAACATATGCTTGTTACATAGTCTGCGGTTTTTAGTGTGGGATTTGTGCTGGATTTAGCTTCAAAAGCCTGGCTTGCTGTCCATTGTTCAACGCTGGCAAGCACAGCTCCCCACCGGGTTGCTGGTTTTGAGCTGTTTAAGTGTCAGAAGAAGAGAATACAACACAATTATGCAACGCAGAGTAATTTTTGCCACACATTTTATGAATACACGCTTATTCAAAATGTTAAGGCTGGGAGGAAGCACAGTCGTCTCTCTCCACTTTTCATTATAATTTTGCGGCTTCACACACTTCACTTTCGATCATGTTTTTTTGTTTTCAAAATTATATTAATTAATAAATCATGCTGTTTCATGGGCTGAATATGGACCATTTTCAGCTAATCCTACTTATTTTTTTGCCTAAATTAAGCATTTTCAAGCATAAAAATACAAAGGTATAATCCAAATTTAAGGCATTCAAACACCACATTCATAGACATTGACTTGGTATTCTCTAGTCACCAGGTGTCAGTAATGAGTTATGTAATTATCTCACAACAGGCAGGATAATCATTCATTCATTCATTCATTCATCCATCCATCTTCGAACGAGAGGCGGGGTACACCCTGGACTGGTCGCCAGCCAATCACAGACCACATATAGACAAACAACCATTCACACTCACATTCATACCTATGGACAATTTGGAGTCGCCAATTAACCTAGCATGTTTTTGGAATGTGGGAGGAAACCGGAGTACCCGGGAGAAAACCCACGCATGCACGGGGAGAACATGCAAACTCCGCATAGATATGGCCGAGGGTGGAATCGAACTAGGGTCTCTTAGCTGTGTGCTCACCACTCTACCACCGTGCAGCCTTGGCAGAATAATCCTTAATTAAAATCCCTACTATAAATAAGGAATACTTTGTCTGTTTCTTACCATTATGTTGCAATAGATCAGTGCAAAATGGCAATATTTGTAATCTTTATGTTTCTTCATGAGTATATAATGTGTCTTTGAAGCAAACAATGACAATTAAAAAAGATGAGCATGCTACTCATCAAAGGGAAACTTGTCTCAATGATGAGATGTTATCAGTTGAACTCAGTTGCGCGTGTTTGCACTGATGCATAATTTCACTATTTATGTATGAATGTGCTCTACGATCAGTAATTACAAGCTTTTCATGGTCACCTCAAGACTCCAAAGTGGAAAAATGTGTGCACACCAGGCTGATCACCACCTGTTCTCTGAAGAGGCAGCATTTGCCCTGCATATCTAAGGTACCTTCTGCATACAAACAAATTGTGGTGTGTGTGTGTGTGTGTGTGTGTGTGCAATGCTCTCTCTTAGCTGGGCTGACTTATGTGACATTGAGGTTTGATTGTGGTAAATAGAAACCGCCCACCACCTGTACCACCAGTCCACTATAGGTCACAGGCTCAGTACACAGTGCTGTCGGTTTGTATTCGAAAATTGCAGTGTTTCTAATTAGTAATTAAGTAATTACACTGTTGCTGCAGGCAAGGCTGAACAACAGACTAGATTTCTGCCAGTGTATGGATAATAGGACCAAAATAAGATTGCTGCCCAAAGCAAACCACGTGTGTAATTTTTTGTGGAACAAGGATTTTTATTTTTATTATTTTTACTTATGGGAGCTGGGCAATAGTTGTGTGATTTTCTTGGGATCAACTGCCACTCAATCATTCATTTTCCTCTAATCAGTAGTGGTAGATGTCCACCTTTTCTTTGTCACGATTTAATCTTGTGACACCAAATCATGTTAAATAGCTTTTAATCGTAATCAGGTTTTCTTAGTTATATGTACAAAAATATAAATTTTGGTAATGGTAATGGTTTTATTTCATTTGAACATGCATCAGATTACAACTGAATGCATCACATAATCAGTTCACAGTTCCACATGTCCAAAAGGAGTAGGAAGAAGCAAAGCTTATTAAATCCTACCCCTCCATCTGGTACTTTTACAATCAGTAACTGTTACATTTGTTCACTTCCTGCTTTCCTAATATAGTTAAGTTTTGATAATATTTAGATTTTTATATTTTATATTTTTATAAATACTTTATTTATTTTTATATTTATATCTATAATATATTTGTTATATTAGTTAGTATTTATTATATAAGTTTTTATTTTTTATTTTTATTTTTTGTCACTTACCGAAGTAGGCGGTGATATGACCATCCAATGACATAATGAGTACCATAGTAAGTGTCAATATAGTGATATATATAGCACATCATGACTGGTTCAAGACTTTTAATTTTATAAATAAGTAAACAGACTTTGCGGAAATTCACTCATCACAGTCAGGCCTGTAACCAAAACGAAGGATTATTATAGTTTTAGGATGCAAAGTTAAAAATTAAACTGTTTCCTGTAGCATCAATGCATTTCTTCTTTGTGTGGTCATTTTTCAAATACAATAACAATAATATTCAGATACACTTCAATCAAAAATGGCCCACAATGCATCCACAGCCGCTCGACTCAAGCACTGTTGTGTTTGTATGCAATTCAACAAACTCAGAGCAGTCATAAACAACAGACAACTCTGAAGGACAAGACAACAGATCAGCATCTCTGTCAGACCCAAAATATTGACTAATAGTGATGTGCAAACACTGCAAATTGTGTTTTTCACGACAGGTAGTATTCATGACAGGCAGACGACAAACAACAGTCACCAAGCAACAACATGTCCAACTGCCAACTATTGATTTCATGTTCCAGCCATATATATCAGAATACATTGTAAATGTGTACATTTGTATTTTTTTGAAAACTATTAGTCCATAATCACATTCAAGTCCAAAAGGCCATGAAAAATGAAGATTTCAATTACTCACCAGTGTAAGTGACATCTCAACTGGAATTTTTTTCAAAGGAAATATTACGTTTTCACACATTTCCACAGCATATGAAGTAAATATGAGGAAAAGCTCAGGCCACCAAAGAGTCATGCGCGCATGTCAACACCAATATTCCCTGTGACTTCTTCTCACTAGATGACACACAGCTTGTATACCTATCAGGTTAACTTAATGAGCACATTGCTTCTTGACTCTTCTCTCTCTTCTGCTGGTACTAATATATGACCTGCAGAGCAACAACTGCTCATTTCCATTCAAGACACGTTTTCCTTTGCCATGAATACTCCCATTAAAACAAGTCAGGAGTCAGATAAAGTATCTTGAAGAAAAAGGGAAATTATAGGCTCAAAGACTACAGTACAGAATTCCAGAAATAATTGTTCAGGTGGCAATGGGGGTGGTCTTTTGTTCCCAGTATGTGCCTCCAACTCTTCATGTCCACATTGTCTTCAGCTGTGGTGTGAACACGTCATGCTTCTGTGTCCTTCCTACTACACAAGAACTGCTTGGTCTGTCACAGTTCTCTGCTGCAACACATCACATTCATCCTTCCTCTCTTACATACGCTCCCTCCCTTTTTCCTGCTCTCCTCCCTTCTTGATTATTCCCCTTCGTTAACTTGTGCTTGGTCACGCGTATGGAGACAGTGGGCCAGACTGGCACAGAATACAAATAGGATGCGCTGCTCTTAAGGATGTGCCTGTGATCATTAAACTTAATCTTAAAAAAAAATCAAAGAATAGAAGAACAGATTATGCATTTTACTTTTCTTTTTTTCTGTGAACCAGCTTGTTCACTCAAAAAATACCTGAGGAATACTCCTATTAGGCAGTCAATTAAACCCCTCAGTGATATAATGATGCTTATCTCGTCCAATCTAAGTATTCATTCATTCATTTTCTACTGCTTTTCCTCACGAGGGTCACGGGGGTGCTGGAGCCTATCCCAGCTGTCTTCGGGCAAGAGGCAGGGTACACCCTGGACTGGTCACCAGCCAATCACAGGGCACATAGTATAGACCAGGGGTCGGCAACCTTTACTATCAAAAGAGCCATTTTACCCCCTCACTCACTGAAGAAAAATAGAATGGAGCCGCGAAACATAATTTAACAGCAGAATATAGGGGCTGCATAGCGGTCGAGTGGGTAGCGTGCAGACCTCACAGCTAGGAGACCCGAGTTCAATCCCACTCTCGGCTATCTCTGTGTGGAGTTTGCATGTTCTCCCCATGCACGCCTTAAGAAATGTGTAGCAACATGCTCACATCCAGAGCAATTTGCTATCTCCCAAGATTTTGATTGAGGGAATTTTGGGATATCAAAGTAGAGAAAAAGCGGAGTTGATCAAGTACTCTTGCTAGTATACGGCCTCACTGAAAGTCAGATTTTGTTCAAAAGATGCATATTTTCCTCATTTGGGTGTTAAAACAAATATTTGAGCATTGCAAAGGGAGCCACAACAAAGAGGCTGAAGAGCCACATGCGGCTCTGGAGCCGTAGGTTGCTGACCCCTGGTATAGACTAACAACCATTCACACTCACATTCATACCTATGGACAATTTGGAGTCGCTAATTAACCTAGCATGTTTTTGGAATGTGGGAGGAAATCAGGGATAACATGCTAACTCCCCACAGAGATAGCCAAGGGTGGAATTGAACCCTGGTCCCCTAGCTGTGAGGTCTGCATGCTAACCGCTCTACCACCGTGCAGCCCCCAATCTAAGTATCTACTGATAATAATGTTCAAAATGTAGACCAGCAATTCATGCATGGGGATAATGCATTCGTATTTACCATACTGAATACAAAGGGTAAGTGAAAATGTACCCCCTGAAAGTGACAGGGTGAATGCATGCAAATATAGCAAACGTGCAGGTTAGAGTTACCTTGAATGCAAGACAACTTGACAATGGCATCCGTCTTTGCCAATGACAAATCTTGCACTCACGCATAGCTGCGTTCAATTTCACAGAGAAAGTATATGGGAAACATACTCGGTAGACGGAACACTTTGTTGTAAAGTCATATACGCAGCATGGACACACTCATTTGTTAATGGAATGGAATTGGAGTAGAATAGCATAGGATTGATTACAGTAAGGTTCAATCGTTGGAGTTTCTTCACTTGTCTCCTTACCAGGTGTCCAGGTTTAGGTGGGATAGAAATATATGAAAAGGCACTGAAAAATTAAAACCATTTCATTTAAGGGGTGTAATTTAAATCACATTTCAGACATGTAAATATGTGGGTCACAATGTTGTGACTGCAATTGTTCATCTTGCCAGAACTGGACAAACAGTAGTTATAAATATTTTTTTAGCAGAATTATTCCTGTGTATGTGTTCCTTACAGAGACACATATTTTCCTTTAAGTGGTCTATACATCACCAGCTCCCATTTTTCAAAATGAATTACATCTATGGCTGAATACAGTATCAGGTTATCAAGATAATATTTTTTATATATGACAGGGTCTAGAAATTAGAAATGTTTGTTTAACGGGCCGATGGTGCGAAGCCAAAACAAGCCAACTTAATATTTCCGTCACTGTCACAAGTCCTGAACAAGAGAAGATGAAAAGTAAAAGATACACTGGGAAAATAAATAAATTATAGGCCATTTTGTCCAATCAGATTTCAGCTTGTATACCTTGCAATGCCAATCGTATGTGTCAAGGACCTTCAAATCAATAGAAATTCAAGCACAGTGGGGAAAAATGACAAAGAAAGAAGCCAAACACAAACCACTTCCACATTGTATCGGAGGAAAACCTCTTTTGATTACATAATGTCGGACATGCCGTGACCGACTACATACAGACATAATTCTGGTGTTGTTAGGCCCGAATGAAACTTGCGAAATGCAATGCGATTTGTCAGGTTCCATCACTTCCACTGTTTGCAGCAGGTGTGGACACGCAGCCAAGATTAAGTGCTGGGAAATGGTAACTAGAAGCTTTCATTGATATGCATACAGACAAGCAGCAGAGGAAAATGCTCATGGCCTGATTTAATGTGTGCACATTTTGATCCTTCATTCAAGCAGCATCACTTACGCTAATTGGCACTTGCCCAAGTACATGGACTTTTAACGTGTTCTGAGTTGATGTGATGCTTATCCCCAATTACAACACAATGTCTTTACCCGGCAGATTTATACGGTAGGGGTCAAAACAGTAAGAATGAATGCAGTTTCAATGCAATAATATGACATTGTATACATAAGTGGATCTACCACTCAGTTTGACCTGAGGATGACTGACCCCGAGTCAATCAAAATTGGTAATTGAGCATGAAGTTTTAAGCATAGGAGGCAACTCTACATGCTATAAGTTGGCAAAAATGGAGATTCCCAACTCTTTCACTCCAACTGAGGAACATCAGCCCTCTTTTCCACAAGAAGTTTATTGTTCCTGCATTAACTGCAATTCAAGGTTCATGGTAATTTATTTAAATTAAGTGGATTACATATGGGGGAGGTAATACATAATATATCTAAATATAAGCAGCAGCATTGATTTGGCACAGATCCAGTGTGACCCGTTCTCAGTCGTGTCCAGAGATGTGTGGAGGGAGATCGACTACCAGCGTAGTCAGCAGTCTTCATGTTGGACCTGGAGACAAAAGCCCTTTACTAAGGCCCAGCTTGTTCAGCCGTAGCTATCGCCGCTACAGCTACTGGTAAAAGCAGGAAATCAGGACGTCCTTCAGCTCTTTGTCCCCTGCAAGTTCAGATTGAAAGTGCACCGTGACCATCAATGCCGAGGGATGTTTCTGGTTACGGAGCGAGGAGAACTTCTATGTATGTCCTTAGTTGAAATGGACTACTTCAGCAACCCGCAAGACCGACTCCAGGTGTTGCACAGCCTCAAAGAGACTAGCTGGCCTCGGATCAACCCTTATCAGCACAGGAAAAGTATGCAGGCACTAAGGGACCGGTTCCAAGACAGTCACTCGTCACCAGAGCAGGTCAGGAGGCCATCAGAGCGTGCTTGACGGCGCCCTGCAATTCCCTTGTCGTTTAAGAGACTTTTATGTAAGTATAGGGACACACAACCAGCTGAAGTGTCAGACTATTTCCTGTGTGACTCAATATAATAAACTGCACTGAAGATAACAACTAAAAAATACAATTTATCTTGCTAATGCAACAGAATTACTCAAACAGTGAAGTCTGAGGTCTTTATCATAACTGGTCCATAGGCCAATTAAATTTTTAATCAAATCTATATAAATTTGGAAATTGCATAGGGAGTTGCAGCAGTCAAGAAGTAATTGCTAAAGTTGTAAACAACAAGATGACGATGCCACCATGCAACCAAACAGTATAGATTTTGTTCCTTTACTGTCCCAATAAAAACATAAATGAGCGGTGGCTAATGGCGCACGGTGTGACATTGGAAGTTGTGGCAGATGGTGTTTCATAAGCAGTTGAACTAGCAAGCAATTCGGGGTTTTAAAATTAAATGCTACTCTGAGCGCCATATTTCCAGCACCTGGAGTATCAACAATCATATTAGACGAGGGAATAATTACAACAAGGGGCCATGCATGAGTTGCAGTACAAGAGACCTCATGCATTATCACAAAACTGAAGCAAAAAAAAAAAAAAAAAGAAATTGCCCACAATGGAGAAGAAGGCGGTTTCAAATGAAATACATAAACTCAGATGGGTAATGAGTATGACACGTTGACATTAATTTGTTCTTCTCCAAGAAGTCACAGAAAAGTTTTTTTTTTTTTTTTTCATAAAATTTTTACTTTTAACTTTTGCTGTCTGGCAAAATGTCAGGCACACTTGCATGTATTTCAACTGAATGAATTTAAGGCTTCAATATTGTTATAATTTCATATACTGTCATTGTTTGCTGTAATTCAAGTTATGCATTGCATTACAGGAGTTAATTTGATATTTTTTTATCAATCAGTTTTTTTACGTCCCGATTTTCGTATTATTATTTTAATCGTCAATTCAGTCATCTCTGTGTGGAGTTTGCATGTTCTCCCCGTGCATGCGTGGGTTTTCTCCGGGTATTCCGGTTTCCTCCCACATTCCAAAAACATGCTAGGTTAATTAGCGACTCCAAATTGTCCATAGGTATGAATGTGAGTGTGAATGGTTGTTTGTCTATATGTGCCCTGTGATTGGCTGGCGACTGTACCCCGCCTCTAATAATATATACATACATAATAATGCCGATCAGTGCTTTAAGAAAAAAATTCAAATCAAAGCTTCTGAAAGCAATAGCAAGATTCTATTTTGTGTAGTTCTAAGTGATCCTCACCCTAAAGGCCTAAGACAGTGGCATTGATTCCATTATTCATGTGTGTAACAGCATTATTCATAATATTACGAAAATCACTCAACTCCAGAGCAGGAGTAAGCAAAGGCCAACTGAAGAATATTATCTTTGAGTTACCCAAAGCCTATTTGATGAAAAACAACACTAATCCACATATAAGATGGCAGAGATCTTTCCGGTATTACAGCACACCTCTGGTATATTAGCTGACTCCTGATGTATTATACAGTCGGCGATGAGAGAAACACTTGCATAGAGGATACATGAAAGTGCATTTGTGGTCATACATATTCTCCAGAAAAGGAGTAACCTTGGGGATGTATTGGCACTCAGGAAAAGTATGCATCTTGAATTAAACCTGTATCATTGTTAGAATTAAAGAGACCGTTTCCTTTATATTACATTTGAATGCAAACCTGGCTAACTTTTCGAATGGTATGTCATAATTTATGACGGCTGATAATATATACAGAGAGACTAAATAGTGGTTATTCCAAATTGTGCAAGCTTGCTTCATATAAGCTGAATACAAAAGTAAAGAAAAACAGATTAAAAAACATATGGGGAATTGGATAAATCACCATCCATGCTCTAAATTGCTCGAACAAGCACAGTGGGTCTGTTTTTAATGCCTTTTAATACTCTTTAGTGGGTTCCCTATGTGTGCAAATGTCAGTTTCCTGATTTCGCTTACTCTACTTTATGCTAAGAGTCCACTGGGCCGGCGCCAGTTGGTGCCAGTTCGCGCCAATGCAATTTGCTGTGGCGCCTAGTGTCGCCAATAAGGTGCCTAGTGGCGTGCAGTGGCTAAAACTGCCTACCAACTGCGGCAAAAATTGAGTTTGGTGAGAACATTTCAAAAAATATTTTCGTAAAAAAAAAAATTTATAAAATAAAATAAATTGCATCAAGCAATCGCAAAGTGTCCACCAAGTGGAACCAAATGGCACGAGCCAAGTTGCAGCAATAATGCGAGGAGTCCATTGTGCCGGCGCCAGTTGGTGCCAGTTTGCACCAGTTTGCGCCAAAGATTATGTGATTGGCGCATAGTGGCATGTTCGCTCGGCGTGTTGCCATCTTGCCGTTATTCGGCGCCACAGCGAGCCACGACATGTCAATCACATAATCTTTGGCACCAACTGGTGCCGGCCCAGTGGACTCCTAGCATTAAATGCTTTGTTTGCAGAAAGGCTTTGGTATATACATTACCCCATTATCCTTTGGCAATTGCATATGTTTATTACAGTATAGTCATTGGGCCAACATTGAATCGACGGCCCTTTTAAATTCAAATACACAAGTGAGTTTCACTCGTAATATTAGGATGACGTAATATTGCCAATGGCATAAGTATTGAACGCACTTCAGCATCGGATCAATAAACAAACATTGCATAGCTTCTGAATTTCTTCTTGTGTACAACACATTAGTGAGGTAAGTAATGAAAAATATTTCAGCTTTGCATTCTTCTAACTAATTATTCATACCTGCCCTCAGAGCCTCCCTCCTTTGGCAACCACCCTCTTAGTCAGAATCATGCTTCAACCATCAATTCGCCCATATGCCCCTGAAACCAATTGCTGTGTTTATGACATAAGGGGATACTATATACAGTATATTTATGATATGTACGGATATTAGTGGCCTGCGGTGAGGTTTATAGCCAATGAGGCAATGACTCCTTTGGAATTTTGGAGTATAACCAGGGGTGTAACGATGTGTTTTAATAATGATTAGATTCGTATCACAATTCCTGGTTGCTGATATGATTTAAGTAACTTTAAATCGATTCAGTAACTTTTTTTCTTAGTATCCATTAAATCCATTGAGATTATGTTAGATCGATATATGTCCTCGTGAACAGAAACTTGGCTGAACACAAATTGATGCATCGATCCATCGTTACGAATCATCGATCCATTCATGTATTCATTCAGTAGAGCATAAACATGTCTTTCATATTTGTATTTGTTTGTAAATGTAGATCTAGCCAGCAATACTGTTTGTTGATTTCAATAAACTAAAAAAAAAACTAACAAACACACACTGGCTTTTCCTCCTTTACATCTTGGCAGAACACATACGTTATAATACACTTAACATAAGTTTTAATACACATTATTTATTGATGAAAATGGGGGAAAATGATATCAGTAATTCCATTTGGTTTTGTTTGTCTGCTGCACCCAATGGAAAAGTAAATAGAATTTAAAAAATAGTAAATAAAATGAGTGTTTTGCTTGTATATTATTATAAATATGAAAGTTATCTTAGGGAAAATAATTGATATATTTAAACTGCAGGATAAAACATGTAGAATCATTACAAAAACTGCATAATTTAGGATTTTTTTGTGGTTGTTGTTTAGCTCACACAATGCATATTTAATATTATATATGTATTCCAAATGCTCAGGCATGTGGAATATCGGTGTAACTAGTAACAAGTTTAAGACTAGCCATTATTTTTCATATGCTGCCTGCAGCACTATCTTCTTTTTCTGCCTTTGACGTCCATGTTCTGCATATCTAATCTTCTACTCAGTCCCTCGCTTTGCCTTTGCCCAACAGTTGCCTCTTTTCGTACTGTCAAGAGTGCATCTGCATGAGCGCATTACAGGTTTCATGATCAAAGCATAAGATCCCACTGGAGATATAGATTGAAAATGAAAGCAAAGCTAAAGAAAATTCATACCCCATCCTAGCCTACATATTTAGTTATCTGTCATCATTTTATTCATGTGCTTTTCTGTGTTGTTAATTTTGAAGATTGGTCAGGTTTTCCTCACAGTAGCGTTGCTTACTAAGGTTTCTCAAATTAGACCTGTTATGCTTTTTTTTTTTTTTTTACACTTTTCTGACCTCTATACATGTTGTTATACATGTATTAAGTTTGTCTTCCGTGTATAGTGTCTTCCGTTTCATTTGTGGTTATTTTCATATTGTGATAATATAAATCTATACTGTATTTATACATCACGTAGTATAGCTGATGGTGCAGTCTAAGGTCTGTGTTGTCTGCTGCAGCTGGGTCAAGTTTCAGGTCCAGCCCTCGTGGGACTGCTTAACTTTCTCAACAACTTGAATTCAAGGAGAGAATGTACACACACACACAGAACAAAATGGATGGAGGCGGTCGAGCCACACCAGGGATGAGACGCTCATGTCTCGAATGATCGCTGAAACCAGGACTGTTAGCCACCCAACTCCCACCTCTACATCATAACTTTTCATCTACGTCCTTTTTGTTTGTTAGGATACTAGTTCCAAAGTTTTGTTGTTATGCTACTATGCACTTTTCTTTACACTTGAAAGCACTTTTGTAGGTTTTGCACACATGCACTTGGAACATATTTTTGTAAAACGCTTACATGTTGCGCCTCATTGTAAGAAATTTATGTTTTAATGACAAAACATTTTCAGAAAATATTTTTTCGGAAGAAGTTGCTCCATATAAAGAAATAACTAACGGCTGCTTACCTTGTCCTGGCTTTTTACCGTGCGCAAAGTGTGAGTAGCTATTTCCCGTTTGGTTTCTCCAGCTGTGTTTTTTGGTTCCTATTTTGTACTTTTTGCTGTAAGTCTTTAACACGACTGTGTTTTTGGACTTTGCATTTTTCGTCAGTGAGGACAATTTTTGTATTAATAAATACAGTATTTTTTGTTATACTTTGAATCTTGGCATTTCTGCATCTGTGATCCACGCACTGGTTAGTGTAATTCCCGACAATTTGTATGAATTTAATTAATAACAGTCACCATTCACATAATTTTTTTGACAGTGTTTAAATGTTATTATAATGTCACTCAGTCTGTTTAGTGATCCATTAACAGTACATTGGAGTGTTGAGAAGGAGGTGCAGAGTTACTATTGCAGAGGGACTATTTGGTCTTAATTAACCTTTCTACACCGTAATGTCATTAATGTCAATCGGGTGCTGTCACCAGAGATGAGCATGGAGGAAGTAAATGGGTCAGAAATGGAAAAATGAACAGCACAGAGATATTGAAGGTCAGGTGGAAGTGAACAACAATTCAGAGGTTTCAAGGTCAAGAAGGAAAGATTAAGTGAATAAATGAATGACAAAAATTGTGTTTGAAACTGGATCATAGTCAGATACTGGAGTCAATTGCCCTATTAAACAAAAGTCACTAATATGTTTCAGTTGCAATCTGGAAAATATTTGCATGAACTGATTCTCTCTAATAAAACGGTAATATTGGGTCAATCCTTTAATTCCAAGTGTACGTCTGTTCCTTCATTCTAATACTGACCGAAATTACAGCTTTTGATTTGGAGTTAATTGCAGTTAATTGAATGAGTCAATTAGACAGATGCATTTGTGAATAAGTGATTTAAAATCAAACGTAGCATAGAAACCTTTTTAAGATACGTTTTTTTAACACCACTGAGTCATGTGCTTCAGAATGTAGAAAGTTGTTTCCTAGGTCCAACTTGCAGTAAGTGGTGCAAAAACCTTAATTGGCTTGCATGCACCTATTTTGTAAGTTTATCTGCAAACAAATGACTGGTGATAATGTATTCTACTCTCAAGTGGGATGCATTCATCAATTACTTTGCCACCACCATGAAGCCCCTGGCATGCTGTGATCGCTTACAATTTTTAAAATATATAGAGCAATAAATTAAGCACATTTCCCTCAGTAATTGATTGACTCTTTTAATTATCATGCCTCATTGAAGCTCAGACCATATTAACAAAAGACATTACTCATGTTCCGTAATGTAACATGTTGTTGAAAATACGTCCACACTTTGGAAGTGAACAAATAGCAAGCATCCTCTTTAAATGCTGACGCACATGAAGATAGATGGCTATGAAGTGTGCAGCTGCATGGAGTGCCCTCTCCTTCTGGCAAGCCATTAGCAGTGCATCAATAGGGTCTTCCTTCACACCTGGAGAGGCAGGTGCAGGTCTTCGACCTGGTAATGGAGTACAAGGTGAGGTAACGTGGCAGACCTATCCTCATTTGGGAAGTTGATGATATAATAGGAACTGTTGGGTGTGTCAGCTGACGGGAATTAGATTTTTTGTCAGCCACATAGTCTCCTTTTGTCTTGCTGGGTGGAGGCGGGGCTGGTAGAATACACACAGGGTGTCACATAGTAGAAATTAATTGAATAGATTGCAATAAAATTGTAATATTATCAATTGAATATTGCAGTTTTGATACTTCATCCTCACATGATCATGATGAAGTATCCTTGGGCGATATACTGAACCCCCAGTTACAACTGATGCTGTGTCACAAGTAGGTCGTGTCAAAACAGTGCCAAAGCGCTTTAAGACCATTTACTATTTGGAAAGTGTGTCCTATTATTATCTGGCATAAAAGTAAAATAGCATTAAAAAAAATGAACACCAGACTTGCTGTGATAAATGGAACCGTGAATTCTGCTCTCTGCCAAAAATCCCTAAGGAGAATGTCTGGCCATCCGTTTGTGACCTCAAACTGAAACCAACTTGGTTTCTGCAGCAAGACGATGACCCAAAACACACCAGCAAGTCACCTCTGAATCGCTGAAGAAAAACAAAATGAAGACTTTAAAGTGGCCTAGTCAAAGTCCTGACCTGAATCCTACTGAGATGCTCTGGCATGATCTTAAAAAGGCAGTTCATGTTCGAAAAAACTTCCAATGTGGCTGAATTACAAACATTCTGCAAAAATGAGTGGACCAAAATTCCTCCACAGGGCTGTAAGAGACTAATTAAGAGACTAATTGCAAGTTATCACAAATGATTGACTGCAGTTGTTGCTGCTAAAAATGGCCAAAGCAGTTAATAAGTTTAGGGGGCAATCACTTTTTCACACACCATAATCAAAATGTGACCATCCAAAATAGAAAATTTTAAATAGGAATTGACCAATTAATTATGTTCAGTTGGCGGCACGGCGGTCGAGTGGTTAGCACGCAGACCTCACAGCTAGGAGACCAGGGTTCCGTGTGGAGTTTGCATGTTCTCCCCGTGCATGCGTGGGTTTTCTCCGGGTACTCCGGTTTCCTCCCACATTCCAAAAACATGCTAGGTTAATTAGCGACTCCAAATTGTCCATAGGTATGAATGTGAGTGTGAATGGTTGTTTGCCTAGTATATGTGCCCTGTGATTGGCTGGCAACCAGTCCAGGGTGTACCCCTCCTCTCGCGCGAAGACAGCTGGAATAGGCTCCAGCACCCCCGCGACCCTCGTGAGGTAAAGCGGTAGAAAATGAATGAATGAATAAATAATTATGTTCAATATTTCAAGTGAATTAAGAAAAAGAGGTATATGTTTTTTTTAAGTGTGCAGGAATCTGAAGTCTGAAGTAGTATGAGATATTGTTGGTGACCGTTTCACCAACAAAGGAGCAAAAACTCTCTTGTTAATCTGCTAATCTGTTGCCAGGCACAAAAATGTCATGATTATTTATTTTCTACTTTTCTGTTTTTCCTGTCCAGCCTTTGGGGCAAAAAGTTTTCTTGAACTAGATACCCGTACATGCTAAACAGATTTGCTTTGCCAGCGATAAATCGAAGGATTATTCATTTTCAAAGGAGGAAGTTCCCCCTTAGACTGACCTGCGGAAACGTTTTAATGACAATGTTTGCAGTTCCATTTTAAACAAGTGTGACTCTTTGAAATGTTTGATTCATGGTAGTATCTAACTAAATCTTATTTAATTCCATTGTTGACACAAGACCAAGAGTTAATATACTTATTTAATATTTTCCATGTCGTTACTTTGGTCATTGCTCATAGAGAGGCCATTATTGAGGAATGATGGAATGATTGCTAATGAGGAGGACTGAGTATGCAGTCAAGCCCTGATTGATGAAGTGTGATAGATAAAGGAAGAGAATGTCCTACTAATGTGTAATTGAGTTTGAAAAGACATCTTCATCTTGAGGTATGGGATAATGATACATTACCATGTACTTTATTATTCTGGTGGCGGCTTTTTACAGTTGAGATGTGTCCTATAGTTCACGTCACTTAGCTTTAAGGCTATTAAGGGACTTGAAGAAACCGTCATGTTATCTGATGATTTTGAGACTGATATAATAAAGCGCAAACAGGTTTTACATTTACTTTTTATAGCGGTGCATGGAATTTACGGCTAAATTCTGATCCGGTGAAGTCTCCTTTACTTCAGAACTACTATTAATTCTCCAAATACTGTGCCGCTCGGTAGGTCTTTCTTTGGCAGGGACCAATCACAAGCTATCAGTGCGCTCACAATAAGTTCATCAACACATTGTATATTGCAGGAGTTCAGTATATATACTAGTATAACAATATACAGTCGGAATCATCTTACAAAAACACTAAACTCATCACACAGCAACTTAACACCTGAGACATGGTACAAACATGTACTCATACAGGTTTAAAATGTTTAAAATGTAATAATCCATTGTGTCTGAGCAACGCATTCATTGGGGCGGTACAATGCCCCAATGAACCTCACTCTGGGTTTAGGTGGATAAAAGCGGCATTTCCACTCTGGCGTCCATTTTCTATGCTGCTGGTTCTCCAATGAAATGCTCTGTTACACAAAATGATTATGGAAAAAAAATTCCCATGTTAAACATATATTGGTACATGTTTGTATATTTATCAGGTCACACTACTGCAATTTGACAGTTTGAGTCTTGTACATCCGAAAGGTATGTTTGGCGGTGTGAGAACTGGGGAAAGGTACTCGCAGAAGTTGGTAAAAGTTCTTCTTGACATGCAAAACTTTCACATCAATATCCCATCACTCCTGGCTCCGTCTCCTGAGCTTGCCGGGATGCATTGCGTTCACATAAATACAAGTCATATTTTTGGTCATGTGAACAACATAATAAGATTGGATTTGAACAAAAAATACGAAATGAGCGTCGTCCCCTGCATTGAGCGTTGGCGTAAATACCCCAAATATACTAAAATGAAACTGTAACAGCACCTCATTCAGTTGGCTCATATTACATCAGGTGATAAATCAATGGAGATGATGGAAGATGTTTTCATTACTTTCATCACTTTCTCTTATGCATCGCCTCTTTACTGGTGGCTGTAAAAAGAAGTTGGTTAAAATTGGTCAGTTAAGGTACATGTACAGTAGCGAAAGTCAAAGTTAGGGTTTTGACAAAACGTCAAACTTTTTTTTTTTTAAAGGGGGGTGTGGGCTCCAACCTCCAACAATCCAATACTTCTAAGATTGTCCAAATTGGAATTTGAGCAAATGTGAAAAAATGTGTGCGCAAATACTTCTCTACAAGAGAGGAGAAATATGATCTCAGGGAAGAACTACATTTGAAACACTTATATGCTAGGACTACGTTAAAAAGCCATAGCATTTCAGTATGTGGAATCAAACTATGGAATGGATTGAGTAAGGACCTCAAACAATGCACAACGATGAGCCAATTCAAGAAACAATACAAGCAGTTAATGTTTGCTAAATACAAGGATGAAGAGTCTTGAACCAGTCATGATGTGCTATATATATCACTATATTGACACTTACTATGGTACCCATTATGGCATTGGATGCTCATATCACCTTGTACTTCGGTACAAGGTGCATTATTAAAAAAAAAAAAAAAACCTAAACTGTATTATGGAAAGCAGGAAGTGAACAAATCTAACAGTTACTGATTGTAAAAGTACCAGATGGAAAGGTAGGATTTAATAAGCTTTGCTTCTTCCTACTCCTTTTAGACATGTGGAACTGTGAACTGATTATGTGATGCATTCAATTGTAATCTGATGCATGTTCAAATGAAATAAAACCATTACCATTACCAATATGTTAATGTATGGAACTTTTTTTTGGCATATTTTGACAAATATTACAATTGCAAGACTGTTGAATGCCTGAACAGTAAACCAGATTTATGATGGCCGTGGAATTTATTTTCATTCTTCTTATTTTTTAATCATCATTATTATTATTATTATTATTGTTGTGTACAAGGTGAAATTCACTTTCCCTGAGTTGTCCACTGTCCACTGTGTTAGACAACACACAGAGAAGTCAGGGCACATGCACATGGAGGTTGTGCCTCTCGAGTTGGGGGGATTTGTGCCGTCCTCAAAGGCACATTGAGAATAGTGAGGAAGCCAACTAACTATTATTTTGTAAACAGTAAGATTTGCAACCAGGACCTTGTGGTTTCAATGCCTTTACGGATAGAGCCCTGTGTATTTTCCAGTGTATTTTCATGTTTCACCAAACAAAATATACTATCTCATGTGAAAGATGCTTATAAAGGTAAAACCAAAACACACCAGGGGGGCACTCTTCATTTTCATTTTGCCTAAGTAGCTCTATTCATTCTTCTTTACCTACTTGCAGTGCTTGACGACTTGTCACAGCCTATTCCTCTTCAGCATTGAGCCAGATCATTCTCACACTGTCTGGATGGTTAACATACGGATCACTGTTTCTTGGCCTCAACAACTTGAGTGGCAATGAGTTGGGAAGGCATCAACTCCCGTATCTAAGCAATGCCACAATCCACTCAGGTTCCGGGCCAGCAGGAGCTGATCAGTCGGCTAACAAAGCATTAATCTGCAGTGACACGCTGACTCTCTTCCCTTGGAGGATGGCTGACACTGGGAAGCAGTCCAAGAGGAAAGCACAGAGCCGCTACAGTAAATGCAGCGAGTCTGTGAAGCTGGTATGGAGAGATGGAGTACGGAGAGGGCAGAAGGAGGGTAATGCTGAGAGTTGCTGATAACGACTATAAGTTAGATGCTGTTTGAAAAGATGATGGATGACCTTTCTCTCCCTAGTTTGTGGAAAGAATATAAAATGAGACCAGGCCCACGCACGATGTTGTTTAAAATGAAATTACATTCCAAAATGTAAAATACAGCTGTAACTTATTCACATCATTGACTATTCGATAGTGAGTTGAAAGGACAAAGAAGAGAATTTCAAATATATGTAAATATCTCCGATCAATAGAATAATACATCTCCGTATTTGCATCGTACTGTTACAGTGAAAATGTCAGGTAGAATCCTGACTTTATAATATTCAATTTCCAGTGACAATGCTTCTTTTTTCACTCCAGCCCTGGTTTTTTTCATGCCTTCTCTGAAAATGACTTTTTTAAAGCTTTTGTTTTGCAAAAAAATGACAGTAGGCCTTCATGTGTGAAGGACAAGCAAGACTACATGCACATACAGATAGAGTTGATCCTAACCCAGGGGTGGGCAAACTACGGCCCGGGGGCCACATCCGGCCCGCCAAGTGTTTGAATACGGCCCGCCCAATCTTTCCAAAGTATTTCATTTAAACTCAACATACAACCTGGCATCATGGCCTGAGCCAACCTTTTGATGGTTTTATCAATTTCGTTTTTTGACATGGTCTGTTGTTTACAAAGTGCTCCTGAAAAAAGGGACACAAGCACATAATAATAATAATAATTAGTATTATTATTATTAGATTATTATTAGATTATTATAATTATTATTACAACTATTCTGATTATTCTAATTATTATATTAATGCTAATTATTATATTAATTAAATATAATATTATTGTTATATTTGCATATTTTACATAATAATAATATAATAATCATTATTTTAATTTTATTGTAATTATTATAATATTTTATTATTTTTAAAAATATTTAAATATAAATAATAAATAATAATAGCAGATTGCATGACAATTTTACAGATACAATAATACCAGGTGGACTGTTACGTGTAAAATATATAGTCTGCCCCCCCCCCCCCCCCCCTGTAAATTTTGTCATATCAATGCGGCCCGCGAGTCAAAAAGTTTGCCCACCCCTGTCCTTACCCTCCTCTTGTGTTAGGGTCGGCACTGACCCATTTTACATTTTAATGCATAAAAAGAATCACATATTGCATCAAGGCTTTTTGACTTTGTCTGGAAACTCTATTTCAACAAAATAAAACAAAAAAAAATATTTTTATTAAATTTTAAAATGCTCTGGTTGAAATTATGACCACTGTATTGTTAGGGTCGGTTTCAGTCAGTTATAATAATATTACTATAAAGTCTATGGCAAACACTGAAGGGAAAAAGTCTGCAGGGACATGTAGAAAGATATTGATGAGAAATTCCTGGATGCTTTCATTGGTGTTCTTCTTGCTGGACTGTAGAGATCCTGCAATGAGGACACTGAACACATCACCAAGCACAAATATTTTCCAGACAACAATGTCACTTTAGACATTTCAAATGATATCAAGAATCCTCAGATTTGGCAACAGAGAGTCCAGAGGAAGCTCGGTCCCATCAGGGATGTTTGGTAGAAATGGGTGCAGCTCCTTCTGCTGATGTTCAAACAAGGACAACGATTACTGTGATTGAACATCTTGTCCCTTTCTAAGGAAAATGCCTGTTCTGCTTTTTGATTTCAGTTTATACTAAAGTTCTGTTGCTGAAAACAATAACTTTTATTGATATTAATATATATGGGTCAAAATTGACCTGAACACCATAGATGTTTCTTTAGTGATTAATACTAAAATGAGAAAATAAATAAAACAAATTGTTCTATAGCCCTCAGTAATAGCCAGGTAACAAAATAATTAAATTTATTAATATGATTCTTTTGAGGTTCATTTTACCATTTTTGGAAATTGAAATCATGGGGTATAGTGACAAAAAAAGGCCTCCATGCCCACACCAAAAGTATTAAAACCAACATTCTCATTAAATGAGGAAGCCTAAGAAGGTAACCAAGACATGAGAAGCAAATTTAATGGTAACTTATTGTTTTTAGTGTATTTTATATCTGATTTAATACATGGGTCAAAACCGACCGGTTAACATAAGAGATGATACCAGAAATCTAACACAAGAGGAAGTCTAAACAAAGCAAGTCAACAGTGTTGGTAGAAAGCGAATTCTGAGGGTCGAATAGCTATGGTTGAATGGTGTATGGGTCGAATGGCGAGTAAACATGTAAGACTTCTATGGCGCTCCATTTTGATTGAGGACAATAACTGCGTACAAGACAGTAAACCACACTGCCAAACGAATCAGGTTATATAAGGTGAATAAAATTAAACTGCTTTTCCCTCAGGAGTCGCCTTTTTGTCCATCTGCACATTTTGTCTGCAAGGAACGTTGGGCACAAACATCAAATCACAAGTTGTATTAATAAAGTACTCCAATGTTAAATCATATCTTGGGTATGTCTTTCATATGAAAATAAAAGTCTTTATTCTTTTGTGTGTGCACAATGTTCTAGCCTCCAATTTACATAATCACTGCATTGTCCTGGTGCCGTGATGTGGGGGGGGGGGGTGCGTGGGAGAGTAATGGCCCAATGCAAATGCCATAAAGATGATCAGGTGTAGTAAAGTCATGGGTTCTGCATTCCCCAGGGCATAGAAGACAAAGGCTGAGGACCCACCCCACAAATGTCAGCGAGAGCACCTGCTGCCATGAATAACTACAGACTTAACAGAGGTAGGACACGTGCTCACCTGCTGGAAGGGCACAAAGCAGCCACGGTGCTTCAAAGAAGCGTGTGGAGATTGAAGAAAAAACACACACAGATCATTAATTCCTTAATTAACACGATATGATGCCATTACCCCTTAAATCTGAGACACTGCTTCCAACATGTAATGTCAAAGATTTTTAAAAGAATTTTCTATTGATGCTATTTCTGCAACCATTCAAGCCACACAGGATGAACCTCAATATACTGTACTATGCAAATATACTCCTTTGGGAATGCTTGGTAAGCCCTTTGGATGATGCCATTGCATGATTATTATTGCTGCATGTTTTTCTGTTTCGTAGTATTCATACCATTCGTACCATTTCTTCCAGATACACTTTTTTCATGGTTTGGGCTGGTTCTGGAATTTATACTTCGGAGCGACGAATTAACGGCAAAAGAGAGGGTGCTCTAGGCTTTTGTGCCAGTATCTGCTACTCCTACTACTCCTGTGCAACTGAACATTTACAACGTAACCATCAACTTATAAAGACAACTGGAAAGATGGAACACAAATGCCGCCTCCAAAAGAAAATAATATTCTGCAGATTACAAGCTGCAAGTAAAATTGTCGTTAGTTATGTTAACATACCAACTATTGACATTACTTAACAAATGCCTATTTAGCCTGTTGTTCTCCATTTTATTGGTATTACTATAACTTGCAATTCAAGATGAAATATCTGTTCTTGGTCTCTGATTTTATCGAATCAATTTCCCCTCATTAGTACAACTGCAACGTATACATGGTACATACAGTATATACGTATTGTACAGATTTTTTTTTCCTTTGTCATTGTGCATTTTTGGCTGGTGCAAGTATAAAATCCAATAATTTTTACCTTGCATGCCTGCTGGGAGTACAACTGCCCGAGGTGTTTTTTTTTTCTTAAGTCATCCGGAACACAAGTAAAAGGCGGCGCATTTGGCATATCCGCCTTCTTGGCAGATACAGTGAGGGTCGGTATTGTCAAAGAACAATGGTAGTAATATATATATATCGCTAGATGTTCTAGTGCCACATGGTTACCCACGTCACCAGTGCTGCCCAAACTTATATATTTATTTATGGTCCTGTTCAGCCATTGGCTTAGATAGCATTATTGATCTAAATGTCCTTACATGCTAAACTGATTTGCTCTGCCAAGGAAAAGTGTAAGCTACACTTTCTCTGTCTTATGGAGTATTATTTGGCTTTATTTGATGTTTTTGTTATGCATTTTTGGAGTGGCCGGACCGGAGCAGGAGAGGATAGAAAAGAAGAAAACAGAAACCTTTTTACTTTTTTTGCTGTTTTTTGGGTTTTTTTTGCAAAAAACAAGAGCATTTATCTTTAATTTATTTAATTATTTATTTTTGTTTATTATTATAATATTATTATTATAATATAATAATAATAATTATATTTATTATAATAATATTATTATTATAATATTTATAATATTATTTTTTTAATTTAATTTATTTATTTTTTTATGCTTCCAGACATGCATCAGCACCGTTCATAGCATGATTTGTGCATGATGTTTATGCATTTTGGCCAGGTGCTGTGGAGGGAAACGCTCAGGGTTTCTAGTCTTAACTCAAAAATGCCAGATTACAGTCTCCCTTGACGATGTTTTTGAAATGTCAGAAGTTCATCCCATTCTCTACTTATGCACGACATTACAAATAACATGACATGACTTGAAATTTGTCCCAGCTGTGCGTGCTGCAAGATGTTGTGTTTCCTGCCATGTGGTCTAATTTGTTTATGGGTCATGGCACTGTGGAGAATAAAAAATCAAATCAATCAAATCAAATATACCATTGGTACTACTGTAACCTTCATTAAAGACACTCTTTTTGACATAGACATGCATGAATCCCATGGACGATCTGTGGAAATCACAAATATGTAAATTGAAGCAACAAAGTTACTCAAACAGGCAATTTACTAAATCCCTCTCAAAACTTTTGGCCATGAATGTATGGTTACTCACCAAATAACAAAATCCCCAATTAGTTTTAGAGTGACTTTCCTTGACCACAAGGATAAGCTAAACTCTAGGCCTGCATATTATAACTGTCAAAATCATTACAGAAGCAGTTTTTTGCTTGTTAACCCAAAAATATCGACTGTATTATGAATTAGACCATGTCAAAATGACACCTTATTAATTACACAGTATATACAGTCTCCACTTTTGCTCAAGCTCAATGATAAATTAGCTATGGCTTCTTGACTATCTTGACATTATGATGAAATAAATCGTAATTTCAGTCATGCTAATTGTAAGTGAAATGTGAATACACCGACGGAAAATAAGAAAAACGTACAGCAGCAGTTGATTCAACAATGATAATAAACTCATGTCTATTAGAATACCAGATGTGAAACCCTGGGCTGAGTCCAAGTCTAATCAATATGTGCATTATGCATCTGTGTTTTGCGTGTAGGGCCAATGATACTAGTTGTCTACATGTCTTTAACCGTACACTTCGTCATGGATCGTGCGGTCCTCAACACATATGTCATGTTCATGCTTAGAATAATATTCATGTCCAGCCAGTGACCTTAACAGCATGTTTGATCGTCACTGAGGTTGACTGAATGAGGTGTCCCTGTATTTGTTGTTATGCACAGGTAGAATCATTCATTCATTCATTTTCTACCTCTTATCTACCGCGGGGGGTGCTGGAGCCTATCCCAGCTGTCTTTGGGCGAGACCCGGACTGGTTCGCCAGCCAATCACAGGGCACATATAGACAAACAACCATTCACACTCACATTCATACCTATGGACAATTTGGAGTGGCCAATTAACCTAGCATGTTTTTGGAATGTGGGAGGAAACCGAAGTACCCGGAGAAAAACCACGCATGCACGGGGAGAACGTGCAAACTCCACACAGAGATGTGAGGGCTGCGTGCTAACCACTTGATCACCGTGCAGCCTAGTCAAAACATGTCAAGGTGAAATTAAACATCCAATGACATCAAGATGAATGAATATGATCACAACTGAAGGAGTTTAAAGGGTTGCTGATGTGATTTATCAATTTTATCTCAAACACTTTATACGTTATATATTGTTTATATTTGTTCTACATTGTTCGATTTGTTGAAAACCAATGTTAAATTTTCAAAAATTACATTTATAGTTCAGGCTGCCAGCTGTGGCAAACTAGCTCGGCGGCTCAGCGTTATTTCCAGAAGTGACGTATTGGGGATAATACTGCTCAGCTAAACCAGAATAAACAAATGCCTCTTGATGTAGTTTGTCAACTTACTGTCCACCTTTTCAGGAAAAAAAATGGCCGATACCAACCCGAATTTTAGTCAGTATTGGCTCAGAAACTAAATTAGTGGAAATGCGAACCGGGCTCCTGCTGTGGTTGTACAAAGCCCGAATAGTACGTAGTAGCGTGCCACCAATCCTATATTCCCGGAGTTGACAGCTTAGCCATAACAAAAATAAGCAACTTTTAAATTTTAAATAGAGTAAAGACTCAAGTTCTTGTATTTTCAAAATTTGTGATTGAAATGAGACAATAATTAAATGCATCCAGTAGATGCCATCGTGTCTTCGACTCATTATCAGTCTTCGGATTGTTGGAACTGATTTCATTCTTCTCCTGCATCCCAGCAAATTATTTTTCAGCGCCCATGAAGAGCCACTCATGCTGTCTGCTACTCAAAGCCCTCACACCATTAGAAATTAAAATGAGTTCACCATAGAAACATAGAAACGGAACATGCTTTTGTTTTTGTGAATACACTTCTATTGTAAAAAAAATATTTCTGCCTCTGGAGTCGCTTGGATGACTGCCCGTACCTGGGTGGATGCAAAGAGGTGAATGTTGGGGTATGGAGAACGGTGTGTAATGTATGCTGCATTATTTATCAGTTCACATCCATGTCCCTTCTTTGTGACCGTGTTCCTGTGACATTTCAGGGTAAGAGAAGAAAAAAAAAGGCCGGAATATCATGAAATGGTGAGTAAATCTTCACAACACAATAGAGCGGAAAAGAATGTGAAGGATAGAGCAAATGTCGTGATTCCTATTCTATGCAGCTTGGTGTACAAGAGATTAAGGACACACCGGGACCGTGGTATAACATGCAGTCCAAAGAATTAAGAAAGAGATATATTATGTTGGATATGCCCTCCTCATGTTGCCTTCACATGCCTTTCTTTCATCTGTCAAGTTTCATGAACAGATGTTGCTCAGCTGTTGAAGTCAACATGATGGACCGAGTCACTGGCAGGCACATCCATCTGTAGAAAGCCAGTGCGAGAGGTCATCTGGACGGTGAACAGCATGCCAGGGTGCGTTGACTCTTATGTCTTTTCTGCCCGCATCCTTCCCCTCATCTCTGACATTCCGATTCCTTTCCGCCCTGAGCCCCACCCAGCGTGCCAGACCCCCCACTGTCCTGTCTATCCGAGTCCTTGTCAGCCATTCTGTTCAACTGATCACTTACCTGTAATGTGCCCTTGTCCACAAATGGTGAAGGCAGCTGGTGAAAAGGTCAAAATATTCATAATAAGGTCAGCAAGGCATCAGAAAGGCAAGGTTGGGTGAAAGGAGAGGAGTAGCTGCAGGGAATTATGTCAGAATGAAGGTTACATCAAAAGACGCTCATTATGTTTGAAACACTGACATCTTATCGTGCTCGCAGTAGGCAGTGGTGCTTCAAAATCCGTGAATTTTAATGCTGACTTTTCACAATTTTTGAAAAATGCTTGCTTTCACAGCAAAAGCTTGTGAAATTGAGAAATATAATAACATGTGTAAAATAATACTAATAACAAATATTTATATATTTCATGTATAAGTGGAAGAAAGTCCAACATATTAATATAATCTATATGTACTACATCAGTATACGTATATGTGTGTGCTGCTGTTTAGGTTAATGAGGTTGATAATGTTTATCTACAATGTACAAACCAGCAAAGTCATGTTACTCTCATAACTCAAAATCTAAACACAGCTATACCCCAAGTGAGTATAAAAAAACATTTGAAATATTTTGAAAGCAGTCATTAATACAAAACCTTTGAAACATGCAAAATAAACCTTTAATAGACTTAATTTATAGAAATTAACAATTATAATGAATGAAAATAATTAAACAACCGTGTGACCCAAAATACACTTAATATTTAAACAGAGTAATGATTATATGATTAATATAATTATGCTTCAGCAGTAAGAATCACAAGTCGTCACACAGTGGTCACTGGAGATGATAGGAGGTTTTAAACCCCCCAGGTAAATACCCATTAATGGTATTTTCATGGATGACAGCTTTCTCATCGATGGTTTCTCATCCCACAAGCAAGCAGCGATGCCTTTGGTGTGGTGGGCTCATCGGTCTCAACTGATTTATAATTTAATTTTAGTTTTATCATTTATTATTCATGAGTGCGCTCAACTAATCCGACAAACACCAAAAAAAAAGTTAGTACGTACAATATGCACATGATATCCACTTGTACTGGGCCAAAAACGAGCTCCAAACTAACCACATTACTTGTTTTTTTTTAATAACAAAAACATCATTTTGCTAAAAAGTCACATTTGGCGTTCTAAGACCAGAAGTTATGTGGATAACTCTTAGCAAGCTAGCTTCCAACAGTGACAGCCAGGCAAAATGTGTAAACAAAGATGCAAGAAAAGTCGAATGGCAATTGTTTTGATACAGAAGTGATCATTGTCAAACTGTCAACTTGCAGCAACTGAGGTTTTACAGACTAGTTTTAATTTTCACAGCATTACGGGTCAAAGTGTGTCCCTTGTCGGTTGAATACGAGTGTTGGCAATCGTAGGTGACACAGCAGACATGTAGGGTTAGATGCCGCACGTCGATCCGGTTTGTGATTAGCTTTGAAAGGCATTTATCGGCATATACCGGACCGATACTGGTCGATAATCAATCGAAGCATCACACACATCATCACATTTCCAGGGATAAAGTGGAAATCCACATTCCATATTATTTATTAATACTGACTGTTGACAAACAAAAGTCAAAGTCATCAAAAGTGATGTCATAGTTTGATCAAACTTGATCATAGAGTATTGTGCTTGTCGTACTAATACATACAAATTGTACTGAATCACATGCACAAGCACAAAGTACAAAAAAAATATCTAAGTAGAGAAGCTGACAGAGTCCATAACTTGTTAGGGTACCAGGCGGCGTGATAAAGCCTTCCAATGTGCCTTTGGGATTTCATCCTTTTGTGTAGGAAGTCCAAAACCGAGGGAGGTGTGGAGGGACTCCCTTATTCCCAATTCAATATGAAATCCAATTGCTTTGTCTCACATTTTACTCCCAATCTTCCACACTTGACCACCTTACCTATCTGGTTTTATTCCTGGGCAAAGAGCTCCCCTAACGAAAGAAACATTTAAGAAAAGACAAGAACATTTCAAAGAGTGTGGTAGTCAAGTTAAATGCATACAATGTTATTTAAGCATTTACAGCAGTTTAAAAGTGAGTAATTGCATTTTTTTTCCACAACAAAGGTCCGAACCTTATTTTCAAACAACTGAATTTGTCATATAATTCCTCTTTATTGTTTACCTTTGAGTAAAGTCTTTGCACTTGCAAAAGTCCTTCACAAATATTTTTCGTTTTGCTCCAATATCCGTACAATCCTGATTAAACACTCATTTGCATGTCGCTGTGGTATAAATGAATATATGACTTGTTTACATTGTTCATACTAGCCTCTAAGGCAGGGGTGGGCAAACTACGGCCCGGGGGCCACATCCGGCTCGCCAAGTGTTTGAATACGGCCCGCCCAATCTTTCCAAAGTATTTCATTTAAACTCAACATACAACCTGGCATCATGGCCTGAGCCAACCTTTTGATGGTTTTATCAATTTCGTTTTTTGACATGGTCTGTTGTTTACAAAGTGCTCCTGAAAAAAGGGACACAAGCACATAATAATAACAATAATAATAATAGATTATTATTAGATTATTATTAGATTGTTAGATTATTATAATAATTATTAGAACTATTATGATTATTATAATTATTATATTAATGCTAATTATTATATTAATTATATATAATATTATTGTTATATTTTCATATTTTACATAATAATAATAATAATATAATTATTTAAATTTTATTGTGATTATTATGATATTTTATTATTTTTAAAATATTTAAATATAAATATAAAATTATAAATAATAATAGTAGATTGCATGACAATTTTACAGATACAATAATTACAATAATACCAGGTGGACTGTTACGTGTAAAATATATAGTCTGCCCCCCCCCCCCCCCCCCGTAAATTTTGTCATATCAATGCGGCCCGCGAGTCAAAAAGTTTGCACACCCCTGCTCTAAGGGATATTATTTTCCGCTCTCTCACATCAGACTTCAGTGGAAACGTCTCCTCGCTCGAATGATGTGTGTTTTGTCAGGTAATGTCACATCACATTTGCACTTTTGACCAGCACTACAGTTTCAGAGCATATGATCCACAGCAGTTTGGCATTGGATTCAGGAAGAATGAACATATAATAGTCTGTCTGTTCACTTTTCTCAATCAACTTTTCATTCACTCAGCAAGTCAACTATTTAATTGCCTCACTTTGAGTGACGTCACCGTGTTTGCTGTTAATAATTGAAGTAATTCCGCTCTCAAACTGCCACTGTGATCGCGCCACGAGCATGATTATATGGTATTATAATATTCCTGCTTCCACCTTAATTGGTTACAGGTCCGTAGGACGACCACTGGCTCCGTATCCGGATCGAGGGCCACCTTATGGTGATGGCTGATTTACACTATATAGGCTACTGTATGTGTGTGCTATTTTATAGTATTTTTATCCATTTAAAAATATTTAGGGCTGCATGGTGGACAAGTGGTTAACTTCACAGCTAGGAGACTCGAGTTCAATTCCACTCTCGGCCATGTCTATGTGGAGTCTGCATGTTCTCCCCGTGCATGCATGGGTTTTCTCCGGGTACTCCGGTTTCCTCCCACATTCCAAAAACATTTAATTGGCGATAGGTATGAATGTGAGTGTGAATGGTTGTTTGTCTACATGTGCCCTGTGATTGGCTGGTGACCAGTCCAGGTCTCGCCCAAAGTAGGGAAATGTATGACGATTTTAAATTTGTATTGTTTTGAGAAACCAAACACTTTAATTAAGTGGCCCCACCAACTAACTGGAACTACGTTTCTCATCACCGAAATCCAAAATTTGAAAACAAACTGAGGGGTAAGTCATTGTTGATGCACTACATTGCTGAGGGGGATATCATACAACTTCATGTCAAAATCTCTGAGCTATCCATTTAAAAATAACCTTCAAAATATACAAGTATTATTTATGTATTTTAATCAATCCATCCATTTTCTATTGCAATTCCAGAGCCGTCGCCAATGACAGATGCCCTTCCGATATTTTCTGGGTCAGATACCAAAACTCAATTATTACTGAATAATGCAGTAGCCTACCTGGGTCATTGAAAGGTCAAGAAGTGAACTTTCCTCTTTTGATAAAAAAAATCAGCTAGCTAATTTTGCAAAGCCTTTTCACAAAGAAGATGGCAAAAAAAGAAAGATAAGTAAAAACCATGCAACACCAGATGTCATATTAATAGTAAGAAGAAATTTAATTTACTATTGGTCAGCTTCAGTAAAAAAAAAAAAAAAAAACATTATTGAAAATAATAAATTCAATTACTTACTTTAAAATGCATGAATTTATTTGTATTCTCACAGAAATTCAATTAAAAATAAGTGGCTTTCATGGCTATCTTAGTCAAAAAGATGCACAGAAGTAATATTAACACCACCAAAAAAAAGTGTATCTGCACACAGACACACACCCACACACACACACACACACGGATGATAACAATAAGTTTATGACTACTATCTCTCCCTTTCAAACTACCAGAACACTCCATGACTGCACACTATAGTCATACTATGCAATTTCCAGTTTCCCAGGTTTTGATCACAGTAACAAAGGATCACTTATTGCAAACTACTATAGATCAGTCGAAGTTGATTATGAGACATCAGTCCTCTCGGGAACAGCTCCATAAAAGGAGCAAACTGAACAAACACTTCATTCACATTGATAATTCATGAATCGTCTTGTCAACACAGAGATTGGTTTCTGCATATTTTATGACGATCACATATACTATACTGCTTTAACTGCTTTTATCTGATTAAAGAAACCATGAAACTTTAAATTGTGGTAATTGTTTGTAAATATGCATTAGATTTTGTAGTAAAATATAGCTCTTGTAGAACTTAGAAATAATTATACATTTTTATATCCTTCAACATGGTACCCCGAATTAGCAGTGCCGATGAAGGTTGCGACTTTGTATGGTAACATTTTTGTGTCTCTAATTTAGGATGGCAGACTATGTCATCCAGGATGATTTTTTGTTGTTGTTTTTTTTTTTTTTTTACTAGGAGCTGATTATCATCAGAGCTTGCCATGCAGATGACAGGGAGACCTTAAGGGATATCATTTCCTATTAAAATATTCATTCATTCATTCATTTTCTACCGCTTTTTCCTCACGAGGGTCGCGGGGGTGCTGGAGCCTATCCCAGCTGTCTTCGGGCGAGAGCCGGGGTACACCCTGGACTGATCGCCAGCCAATCACAGGGCACATATAGACAAACAACCATTCACACTCACATTCATACCTATGGACAATTTGGAGTCGCCAATTAACCTAGCATGTTTTTGGAATGTGGGAGGAAACCGGAGCACCCGGAGAAAACAGAGATGCCCGAGGGTGGAATTGAACCCTGGTCTCCTAGCTGTGAGGTCTGCGCACTAACCACTAGACCGCCGTGCCGCCCCCTATTAAAATATGTTTAATTACAGAAAAAATGTCACATTAGCTGTGTCAGATATGTAGACCTGGAGTGAATTGCTGATCAAGTCACAAAGTGGACGTGTCAAATTCACTTCAATATAATAACACTGTCACTTATTATCAGCATATTCCATTTAAAATAAAGAAAATGTCATCAATACACAGATTATGGAAGAACTATAAAGCTTGTGTTGGTTATTGTGTCTAGCTGCTCTATAGGAGTCCACAACTCAATACATTCTTTCATTTTCTACCGTTTATCCTTATGAGGGTTGTGGGGGGTGCTGGAAGCTTATCCCAGCTGTCTTCGGGCGAGAGGCGGGGTACACCCCGGACTGGTCGCCAGCCAATCACAGGGCATATATAGACAAACAACCATTCACACTCACATTCATACCTATGGACAATTTGGAGTCGCCAATTAACCTAGCATGTTTTTGGAATGTGGGAAAAACGCATGCATTCACAGGAAGAACATGCAAACTCCTCAATGGAATTGAACCCTGGTCTCCAACCGTGAGGTCTGCGCGCTAACCACTCGTCCGCCGTGCAGCCCTTGAATGCAGTTATAAATTAGTAATAAATAAAACATAATTTTAAACTTTGGCATAATTTTACCCGACAATACAACATTCTAACACCATTTATATGTGTCAGAACATTTTTTACAAGCATAATCTTTGGTCGAAACGAAGCATCTTCAGAGGAATTGGGGTGAGTACAGTACACAGGCTGTAATGGTGGCTGGGAACTGAGAGAATTGGTAAATGCAAGGTTCAAACTACCGTATTTTCCGGACTATAAGTCGCACTTTTTTTTCATAGGTTGGCTGTTCCTGCGACTTATACTCCAGAGCGACTTATAAATGAAAAAACTGTTTATGTTACATAAACACTGGACACCTTTTCTGTTTATGGTTATTTTTTGTGTATCTGAATAACCATTGTGTTATTCATACCTTATTAATATTAGAACAAGTCGCAAAAAATGTGACTTATACTTCAGTGCGACTTATGGATGTTTTTTTTCTACCTAATTAGGCATTTTTGGTTTTGTGCGACAAATACTCCGGAGTGACTTATAGTCCAGAAAATACGGTAAATTTAGTCAGGTCTCCCCAATGGGTTCAACTAAGAGGAGTCAGAGCTTGCCTAAATTGTGTCTTGTACTACGTATTGGCATACATGGTCATCAAAACGGGACTGAATCAAAAAACACAACTGTCAATGGATTGAGCATGACATGCCACAGAATTGAAAGCCCAGCCTGCTCTCTAGTTATAGATCGAGCACACAGCTAAGTTCACCATAAGGATCACCGGAACAGTTGGAGGCCATCTCCCATGTGTCGGGAGAGAAGTCCCAGAAAAAAAAGAATGTGGGAATACAAAGTAGAGATAATATGTGACTGGAAAAAAAGAACGTACGAGGGTACAACATCCAGGGCAAACACGCATCACCATGTCTGTCAGTTGGAAATGCACCCCACTTGGAAGGACAACAGGGGTCAGGATTTGGCCATCAAGTGCACAAGCTGTCAGGGTCCCCTTTATCTTGTCTCTTGGTACCCTGCACATAATCCCTGATTTAGACTTCAAGGCCATTGTGATCTGATTTCATCCTCTTTATCTAGTTCAGCATACCTATTTTTTCACTTTTCTCTTTATAAAAACAGGAAAACAGTTTTTACTGGTTCAAATGTATGACGCCTTATAACAAAATCAATATATATAAAATCAATATATTAAGCATTTTCAAGCATAAATATTGTTAAATTAAGTAAGATACAAGGCATTCAAAATGCACATTTAAAGATGATGAAAATATATCGTATTCTGTATTGGTCATTAGGTGTCAGTTATGTCACTGCAATGACAGACTATTAATTTTATATAATATTACATATTATTATATATTATATTATTAAAAATTATTCTTGGTTTGAATAATCTCACAACATGCACAACAATCCCTCATAAATGTCCCTGATTTAAAAAAAACAAAAATAAAAAAAACATTGGCTATTGTTGCGCCTGTAAGCCACAGCAAGCTGAAACCCAACATCACTTCCTGTCCATCACTCACTATGGTCCCATAGGAACACATTTATTGGAACACAAACATTATTTACTTTTATTACCTCTACTATATATTTATATATTTGATTTATCAATAAAGAATCCTATCACTTTTTGGGTCTGGAACCATTTAACTATGATGGGGATTATTGTACTTTTGTTTTAGCCGTCAAATATCCCTGAGGAATACCACATCGATACATAGACACTTACTTAAGTTTTTTGTATTTTGGATATTTAAGATTTGTATTTTTATAGTTCAACTGCACCCCATATTTACATTTATGTTTAAGCAATTATGGTGCAATGGAAATGTGCCAAACAGAGTTTCATTGTACTACGTGACAGTGACACTAAAGTTTCTATTCTATTCTATTCTAAACTTCCTTTCCAGCCATATCGTTGCCCTAGTTAAAGTCTTCTAAATGGCAAATGCGAAAATGTTTTTGGGGCACCTATTTAACTCATTTTGTCATTATTAATATGTGTGTGTCTGTGTGTGTGTATATATATATACATATACTGCTTCTGCTCAGTCAGCCTACGGCATTCCATATTATGCCATTAAGAGGGCATAAAAGGTCCACGAATGAAGCCATTGTGTCCCAAAATTACCTGACAGCCTCCTCCTTTTTGACTGAAGTGCTCCTGGCTGAATGAACACAGACAAAAGCATACTAATTGCATGTTTCACTACAGAGTTTTCAGTTCAACCTCAACGTATGATTGACTTTCAGGAGATTTGATGGCATAAAATAGAGCACACAATATTGGTGGTACAGAGTGGTCCCGAACAAACAACCAAGAAAAAAAAATCCATTTTACATAATAAAACAAAAACATAAACATAAACATAAACTTGCATAGCTGCCAATATTTGGGGTTTGCAGGCCACCTCCACACTCCTTATCATGCACACGGACAAATAATAAAACACTCATGAAGTATCCTGGTCTCCGTGTAAGTGTGTGGGGGTTTTAAAGCTAAAAAAAAAAAAAAAAAAAAAAAAAATCAAAAAAACCCTAACCCTGTATCATGGAAAGCAGGAAGTGAACAAATGTACCAGATGGAGGGGTAGGATTCAATAGCTTTGCTTCTTCCTACTCCTTTTGGACATGTGGAACTGTGAACTGATTATATGATGCATTCAATTGTAATCTGATGCATGTTCAAATGAAATAAAACCATTACCATTACCATTGTACAATTTGTACCCCCCATGATGTGCATTGTTAGCTAGCTCATACTAACTTTTTTTTTTCTCTCGTTAGAATGCACCGAAAAGGGAAATAGATATGTGTTCATGTTTCACATAAGGATCCATCTAGTCATCCATCTTCTACCACTTATCTGAGGTTGGGTTGCTGGGTCGCTGGGGCAGCAGCATGAGCAGGAAGGTCCAAACCTCCTTCTCCTCACCTACTTCGTCTAGCTGCTCTCGGTGGATCCCAAGGCCTTCCCAGGCCAGTTGCGAGACATGTGGGTCTTCCCTGATGCCTTCTACCGGTTGGATGTGCCATGAAAACCTCCCCAGGGTGGTCCAGGTCCAGGAGGCCTCCTGACCAGATGCCCAAGCCACATCTGGCTCCTCTCAATGCAGAGGAGTAGCGATTCGACTCCAAGTCTCTCCTAAATGACAAGTGCTTATCTCTAAGGGAGAGCCCAGACACCCTGCAGAGAAAACTCATTTCGGCCGCCGGATTGTGAATGATGGCCAAAATCTTTAAAAAAGTGAAGTTTTCCTTTAATGGTTCTCATGAGGCTGGAAATGTGTCCTGACTGCTGATTGGATGAGCGCGAGGAAAGCAAGGAAAAGGGAGGGCGAGCCAACGTGTGTGGGTGCGGTGAGAAAGATGGCTGCAGATGTTGCTTAGGCGTGGTTCCGTGAGACAGTAACCCGTTCGTTTACCTCCTCTTCATCCTTTCAACATCCGTGTAAAAGTTACAGTACTTTATATTCAAACGAAATAGCAAGTTTTGTGCAGAATCAGTCTTCCCCAGAAAAAGGAAGTGTTGTCAGCTTTAAGTTTGCAACACATATGTAAGCAATGACCCCTTTTCCGCTACAGAGATTGTACCCCAGAACCAGGAAGTGTACCTCAGAAGTCACACCATTTATCCATCTGTTTTACGGTCCTGGTTGTGGGTCTTATTTAAGTTCTTGGAAGGGCAACGTAAGAAGCCAAAAACGTACCACTTCCACACGGACTGGGAGGAGAAGTTTTTTTCACTATGTCATGTCGGATATATTGTCTTTCAATATTTTTTGACTAATGATTCGACTCAACCACAAAACAGCGATCATTTATTAAATAATAATTTTTTTAACTGCAATAGAATGAAGGAGTGACGTTCGAACCACCGTATAGCGAGGGATGACTGTACTGAGATAGTCAACTCTACGTCTTTTTTTTCATTATTATTAAAATGCAGCTGCTGTAAATGTCTTCCATTGTTCCTCCCCAGTGAATCACCATCAGAAAATTAGCAGAAGTCACAGACGAAGAAGAAAAAACTAACAAATGCTCACTATGAAGCAGGGTCGGGAGCGGTGGATTTAAACTTGAAAGATTCAGGCATAGCAAGCCGAGACCGTGATAACATTTACAGTCAAAAGTAAATAAACGTGTAAGCCAGAAAACATTACGTGGTTGGCCAAGAAACAGTGAAATAACACAACACTGCGCTATTTGATTTGTTGTGTGTTTCTGTGCACCGCTTCATGACTATTATGACGTGCCACTGTTTTTGGAGGATGGGTTCTGAACTGAGGAGGACATTTAAGATTATGTTTTTTATTTGAGACAGAAGATGTAACCTGCCCACCATTTCACTCATACTTTTCCTCTTGTACTGCACATAAAACAGTGCAAACCAAAAAATCAACAGCACATACACACACAAAAAAATAGCATTCAAGCAAACATGAGAATGATGGTTACTCTATGATTGCAGCAAATCTTCTTCTCTTCAAAGCAAGCAAACAGGTTCCAATAGGTGGTATTGGGGAAAAACAATGCCGAGTATCATCAAAGCTGTCGCCTAATGTGCAGGACTAGCCTTGAAGTTCAAATGTATTTCCCGCGTGAAAAGATGGAAAACAAAATCCAAACTATGAGAGGCAATGATAATCAATGCAACTGAATGGAAGGTGTCATGAATGTACCAGAAACCTCAACGGTTCCAGGCGATATTGAGCGGTGTTCATATGGTGGCTCAGGAGTTGAATACAGCAGAACTTCGGTTAGAGTCTGACCTGTGTAGCGTGTTTTCAATTAAGGTTGAAAATTTACACTAAAATTTTGTCTCATGTTTGTTTCCAATTTCTGGTTAGCTTATAATATGCCGCATGTCTTGTCATACCATATCTTACTTATTGTGTGGAAATATGGGGTAATAACTACAAAAGCAATCTTCACTTGCTAAATGTGCTGCAAAAAAGGTCAGTAAGGATAATTCATAATGCCGCCTACAGAGAACATACTAACTCCTTATTTCTAAAATCACAAATACTCAAACTTGCTGATGTAGTTAATCTTCAAACAGCTAAAATAATGCATAACGCTAAAAATAACCAATTATCTAAAAATGTCATCCAATACTTCTCTACAAGAGAGGAGAAATATGATCTCAGGGAAGAACTACATTTGAAACACTTCTATGCTAGGACTACGTTAAAAAGCCATAGCATTTCAGTATGTGGAATCAAACTATGGAATGGATTGAGTAAAGACCCTCAAACAATGCACAACGATGAGCCAATTCAAGAAACAATACAAGCAGTTGATGTTTGCTAAATACAAGGATGAAGAGTCTTGAACCAGTCATGATGTGCTATATATATCACTATATTGACACTTACTATGGTACCCATTATGGCATTGGATGCTCATATCACCTCGTACTTTGGTACGTGACAAAAAAATCAAATTAAGAAAAAAACGATATTCGGAAAGCAGGAAGTGAACAAATGTAACAGTTACTGATTGTAAAAGTACCAGATGGAGGGGTAGGAATTAATAAGCTTTGTTTCTTCCTACTCCTTTTGGACATGTGGAACTGTGAACTGATTATGGGATGCACTCAATTGTAATCTGATGCATGTTCAAATGAAATTAACCATTTTTTTTTTAGCACCCTGGCGTTGGTAACAAGACATATTGTGACAGAATCCAAAACCAACCAACCAGACATGCTACTTTTGGGCTCAGTCGACAAATTGGGGTTGGCAAAAAAAAAAAAAAGGTGCTTGGTAATAGTGTGAACTACACTCCAACCAACTCCAAATGCAGTTGCAAGACAGAATGTCATGAAAGATGCGAATGCCATAATTTTGGACCGAGTATACAGTGTGGTTGGAGATGTGAAAACTAGGTAGGAACAAGATTAAATGGAAACACACTTGTGAGAAGTGGCCAATAATAGGCCAGGATCCAACTCATTTCTTGCTCCCAATGTTGCATATAGCGTACCAACTATGATTATTTTTTTTGTAGCCAATGGTGACAATTTGATGATGTGTTCAGTGATGTATGAACTTATACAAGCAGCCAGCAGACAATTACACTGGTGCAATATAACTTCAAGGAGTTAAAAGTATCTTATATGTGTCCTGTATCATATGCACATAATGGCTTTGACGTCAATCATTTCATCCAAAGGTCATGTACCACCATCAGGAAGTCTCATTAAGTGGCTTTAAAAGTTTCCCCTGCTAAGACAGTCCATATCATTGTGATATTTTGCAAACGCAATGCTCCAATTAATATCTATGAAGTCAATCTTTATTCATGTGAAAACCCTATTAAGTAAAGGATATTTTTACTTTGTACATGTAGAATCAAATCAAAACTGCTGAAAATATTCTGTATTTGACTCCAGAAGTTCAAAAGGTACAGCAATAAAATTTGTCACTGAAAAAAAAATGATCAGGGCGAGGTTACAAATGACAGAAGAACTGAATGCTGGCTGTTTGAGGACAGGTCAGTGGGGCAGGAGACTCATTTATATGGAGTGATACAACACTCCACGACTTTAACCTGAATTACCCTAATAACCCAACCCCCTCCCCGGCTCCCCGTCCCCATTAAAACAGTAACTCGCCATTATATGTTGTGAAATCAGTGGAATTTACTTACAATTGGCGTATCAGCTCCGATTGGTGTTGTCGAGAGCCAAAAGAAATTAAAGACTAACTAATTTTTACTTGGAATCCATTGTCAAATCATGATTATTCTATGTGCTATTATGGCTGACTTTTAGACTATTTACCATCAGTGAATCATATGCACACCTACAGCCAATTTTGAGTTTTCAATTAATTTACACTAACTGCAACCTTTTGGGTTGACCCGGAAGACTAACAGTTGGAGGAGGTTGGGAATAATGTGAGAGGGATAACCTTCCAACCTTTTATCAATAAGAACTTTGCCAATGTTGGATTATCATTAAGTTAAATGCTTTAATAGAAGCTTATTGTCTGTGGAACGCACCTGGTTCAACCGGCCCATTGTTCCGCCCTGGGCTCAAACCGGGGTCCGCAGAATGTGGGGCTGCAGTGCTTTCTGCAATGTTTCTCGCCCTTCTCTAGGTACACCCAATGTGCTGATTGGTCACATTCCCAAGCGCTCCCGAGGACTTCCGTATATGTAGGTATGTATTAACTCATTCATTTTCTACCGCTTTTTCCTGACAAGGGTCATGGGGGATGCTGGAGCCTATCCCAGCTGTCTATGAGCGAGAGCCGAGGTACACCCTGGACTGGTGGCCAGCCAATCACAGGGCACATATAGACAAACAACCATTCACACTCACATGTGAATGGACAATTTGGAGTCGCCAATTAACCTAGCATGTTTTTGGAATGTGGGAGGAAACCGGAGTACCCGGAGAAAACCCACAAATGCACCGGAGAGAACATGTAAACTCCACACAGAGATGGCGGAGGGTGGAATTGAACCCTGGTCTCCTAGCTGTGAGGTCTGCTAACCACCCCACCACCGTGCCGCCTGGTCTGTATTAACTGACTGCAGGAAATCTGGAGCCCATTTAAGGAAGTCCGGATTGCATTGACGTCAGTAGAACTCGGTGTGCAGAGTCATCCAAAACTTCTTTCACTTTCAAATGCACAAACCTCATTATTTAACACTTTGGCATCGTTTAACAAGACAATACAACATTGTAACAACATTCATAGGTCAGAAAGGTGGGAAAAAACACAATAGGTCCCCTTTAATTGTTTTTTCTAGTTGCTTTGTACCTGTTTATCAAGTGCAATGTCAGTCTCATTTCATACTTGTAATTTGCTCCTCCCTCACGATTACAACTTAAAGCGCTTTAACATTTAACAGCTGTCGCGTAGCAAATACTGTGATTTTTCTGCAGTTATAACGCGTTCTGCATGAGGTTCTTCGGGTCTGCCCGATTTTCCCCTTGATTACTTGTTTTTTTTTAGTATTATCTTTCTTTCTAATGTTTGGGCTGGGTGTCGCCAAAGCTCAAAGGCACGACACCTGCTGTTCATCTACTTGATTACCTGCCACACTTGCTACACCACTTGTCACCAGTTCATTGTTTAACCTTCACAAAGTAACATCTGTTGTTGCTCGCAGTGCTGTTGTATGCATAACCCTCTTGGGTGACTCCACTTGAAATGATAAAGTCCTGTTTCTTCGCTAGACAAAAAGTGACAATATTTGGCAGTGACTGATTTGACAAACCAAGCAAGCATTGATGACCGATCTAATGTGGACAAGAGTCCCATATACTCGTGATTGTATAGGAGAGTAAATAAAAACACACACAAGTGGATAAGGATCAAGATTTAGAAAACACATGTACAGTATTATAAGGCGGACCTGTTATGCCTTTTCCATTTTTCTGACCTGTAAATGTAGTTAGAATGTTGTTTTCTGGTAATGGTTTTATTTCATTTGAACATGCATCAGATTACAATTGAATGCATCACATATAATCAGTTCACAGTTCCACATGTCCAAAAGGGGTAGGAAGAAGCAAAGCTTATTAAATCCTACCCCTCCATCTGGTACTTTTACAATCAGTAACTGTTACATTTGTTCACTTCCTGCTTTCCATAATACAGTTTAAGTTTTTTTTTTTTTTTTTTTTCTCGTGTTAAACCATGCCAAAGTTTCAGATAATGGAAGTGAGCCCTGAAAGAAGTTTGCGATGGCTCAAAACGCTCGGTTTCAGAGGGCGTTGCAAAACTGTTCTTTTATGATGTCACAGAGGAGCAGGCTTTTTATGTTCTGCCCTTCCCTGAGCTCTGCTTATTTGTTTACGAAACAAGCTGAGGCAGAATATATTAAATTTGGTGATTCCCAGCAAGAGAAAAATATTGTCAACGGGATTTCACACGGGACTGCTTTTGTGAATGTGAAATATCTGTTACTAAAGCCAGAAGCAGAGCGCTCTCGCTGGGAAAGTTGCATTAATGTCGGACACGTTGTGCGTCCACAGAAGTGAAGAGAACCACAGTGGTTACTGTCTAGAACAGGGGTGGGCAAACTACGGCCTGGGGGCCACATCTGGCCCGCCAAGTGTTTGAATACAGCCCGCCCAATCTTTCCAAAGTATTTCATTTAAACTCAACATACAACCTGGCATCATGGCCTGAGCCAACCTTTTGATGGTTTTATCAATTTCGTTTTTTGACATGGTCTGTTGTTTACAAAGTGCTCCTGAAAAAAGGGACACAAGCACATAATAATAATAATAATTCTTATTATTATTAGATTATTATAATTATTATTAGAACTATTATGAGTATTATAATTATTATATTAATGCTAATTATTATATTAATGCTAATTATTATATTAATTATATATAATATCATTGTTATATTTGCATATTTTGCATAATAATAATATAATAATTATTATTTTAATTTTATTGTAATTATTATAATATTTTATTATTTTTAAAATATTTAAATATAAATATAAAATAATAAATAATAATAGCAGATTGCATGACAATTTTACAGATACAATAATACCAGGTGGACTGTTACAGTCCAATATACAGTCTGCCCCCCCCCCCCCCCGGAAATTTTGTCATATCAATGCGGCCCGCGAGTCAAAAAGTTTGCCCACCCCTGGACTAGAACATGGTAGTCCCGCAAAAAAAAGTGCAATGACCACATGTCAACGACTTTTTTTCTGTCTGCATCGAGTAAATGCAGCCCCCTCACGTCCGGCTTCTAAGCTCCACCGCACCAACAGTGTTTCTGACAAAGTGTGTGTGGCGGGCGGGATTCAACAGGAGCCACACAGTTAAGATCAGGAAGATCTGGGCTCAACTGAAGTCAGTTGGGATAGGCTTCAGCATACCCGCGACCCGAGTGAGGATAAGCGGCATAGAAGATGAATGTAAAACAATGCAACGGATTTCTCCTTAACGTATTCCATGTTTTGGCAGAGGATTTGTACTTTCATAGGAAAGCAGAATCTGAATTGTATGCCACCGTGTATCTTTTTGGAAGTCCTTCTGTGCAGATGGGTCAGAGTGTAATTTCCTCTTTGTCACAAAAGGCCCTCTGTGACTATTGAGCCTTGTATGTGCGGAAAGCACGATGGAAATGGGTTAATGAAAAATGGAACAGTACATAATAGAAAACATCAGTATGCCTCTCAAAACATGCACTCATCCAGTCCAGTAAATTCTTGTTGTACAAATTGAAGCAATGGTATCTTGTACTGTATGTTCTTTGAAGATTTGAACATTCTGTCTGCAGTATGCTGCAAACCAGAGAATGGTGCAAACAATCACTGGTGCCTGCCATTCATTTTCCAACACAGGATATTTTCAATAACATTTCACATAAAAGTTATTCAGAGCTATACAACAGTTGCCCTTGTTATAACTATATGATTAGTATTATTATGACCATTATGTTATTATTGTGCATGCTGTAAAGTCTTGCTGCTTTACGTAACTTTGCCTTGTCCTTGCTTTTCAAACTCCTCTTGTTGAGGCTAGTACTTGGTGTTGTAGAAAACGCAAACATACTTATAGAGTTAAAAACTGCTTGCTGAGATGACATCTCCCATTGGGCAATGGCAGTATAACTACCTGCCTAATTACAGGTACAGTAAAGTCTTGTTATATCGATATTGATAAGAGTCGGAAAAAATACCGATATAACCGGACTATCCATATATCCGATCCTGCGCCGAACTGCATTAAAAGTGGGCGGATCTTTGATATGGCATGTAATTTTCTCCTTGAGTTCATGGATTGTGTATCTAGCATGCTTTTGTACTACAATAAATTTTGTACTACAGTAAATAAAAATAAACTTACGCTGTAGTGATTACCGGTTACCGGGACATAATTCACCCCGGAACTATCCGGCGCGAGGGACGGGTGTTTTCCGCTGTGTGTGCTGCACTCTGGTGGTGGAAGTGTGAAAAATAAAGTTGACTGGAAGCAGCCGTTCTCCGTGTTCTTTTTTGGTATTGAAATCCTTAAGCAAAGATTGATTTAAGCTGCTTTTGTATCGATATAAGCAGACCAAATTGGCTGGCGGGAGATGAAAAGGGCATCCTAGTAACCGGATTATCATAATAACCGGGTATCGTACTAACGGAGCTAATTATATCATAAAAAACTAGAAATTTGCCGGGAAATGAAAATAGTATCGTAATAAGTAGTAATTCGTTTTAACCGATATCGATATAACGAGACTTTACTATACTTTTATTTTATGTGTGTTGTAATGTAACAACAGTATATATTGAACACATACAAGTTTAAAATTAACTCAAAAGATAAACACATCCTTATTCCCCCATTGAATTTATGATAGGCCATATGAACTACAGGCTTTTACAAAGCCATACAAACATTAAAGTCACCACTGTATTACAAAGATGGAGTACCAGGTGTCACAAAGCAATTATGTGCAGCTAATTAGTAAATAATTAATGGAGACATCATAACTGAACAGACTAACTTTAAACTGGATTTTATGTTTGTCCATCTTATGGAGTAAAATTGAGTCACCTCAAGACGTTAATGCCAGCAGCAACAGTTATTAAATAGAATAATTGCCATAATAACTGTCACAATGCGCATTAACTTAAAATTATGTGAATCTGCCAGCACCCATGGAAGCTGCATTCTCGAAGGACCGTGTTGATGGAGAAGACATCATTTCAAGAAGGAATTTAACCGTATAACCACATTGGGAGCATTGATTGATCAAGTAGTGTAAATTTGTAAATAATATCTACTCTACTTGAATCTTCCAACATCTATGGTTTCCTTTTTTCTGTCTTGCACTTGAACATGTCCCATATTAACTCATTGCGACATCCACTGTGGCTGCATGGTGGATGAGTGGTGTTGGCCACACAGTAAGGAAATCGGAAGCTCTGGGTTGGAATCTCCGCTTGGGCATCTCTGTGTGCAGTTTGCATGTTCTCCTCATGTGGAAGTGGTTTTTTTCCCGTACTCCCACATTCCAAAGAATAAAAATAAAAAATGGCGACTTCAAATTTTATGACCCTGGACCGGTCACCAGCCGCCACAACCCCCTTTCTCCCAAAGTTGTCTGCCACCCTAATGAGGATAAGCATAGAAAATGGATGGATGGACATCCACATTGTCTCTCAAACCAAGGACTGTGTGTATATGTACTGCATATGTATTGTATATGTACTGTATATGAATATATGAAATGACAAAATGAGTCAAAGAAACCAGAGCCCCTGTTGCAGCGAATATGTAAATGTGACACTAAAGGCCTATGATCGGCCTCTAATGGTATTCATAGTTGCCATGGGTCCTTTCACTGCAATATTATTGAGATAATTTTTTATTCATGACTTACCCTAAATTGTCCTTGGGAAATCTGCAGATTATGGGAGGCTGCTAACCCGTGGGCTGTGAATAAACATGAAAACAATCAAAAACAATCAGTGTTTCATTTAAAGGCAGAGTAGTCTTCAATTGTAGGCCACCAGGGTAAGAACTGAGAAGAAGGTCATCAGGAGAATAAAGAATAAATGAATCGAGAAGAAATTCAATGCTTTTATGGAGTGCAGTTAAAAAAATACATTCATGTCCAAAGTAGATAGTACACTGAATGTTAATCCTGATAATAACAGTAGATAAGCAAAAATTAGAAGTTTTAGTCGGTGCAGGGGCCTAAAAAGACTCCCATTCAGACATAATGTAATTTTTTGTGGTGTTTTTGGCAATTATTCTATCCATAAAAATTGTCCAGTCGTCTTTTGTCTATTTTATCTTTTATCTTTGACACAGTCCAACAGAGAGCAACACTCTCTTTCCGAGAGTGCACAGAACACAAAAACATACAAGCATATATAATCAGTATATGAAAGTGCATGAGTAGGGATTTGATTCTCTGTGGAGCATCTACAAGATAGCAGACAGGCCAAACGGGACATGTCTAGCTAGTCGCAAAAAAAAGATGGGTAGGTGAAAAGTTCACGCAAAAATAATTAACAAAACAATGCAAAGGTTCAGCGGAAATATTGATTTTGCTACAAGAAGGGCAATATGCGTTTTTGTTCACATTATTGAAAAGCAACGTTGCTTTGTAATCATGCAGCTGTTATTGCAAAAAGGCATTTTCTAAACCACAGTCACAGCAAATTTAACAAAGATGTCGACAAAAGTGCCCTGCAAGATGGATAAAGAAACTTATCATTATTATATACCATTTTAGCTAGTCTTTTTTTTTTTTTTTTTGTAGAATTTTTAAAACTGTATATATTTTCACTTCTCTGTATTGGGAACCACAGTAATAGTCAATCAGAATCACAAAACACACAAAACTTCATAGTGGACTGACAAGGAGGCAATACAAAGACACAAAAACTCCACAACTTTTTTGTGAGTTATTTTGTTTTTTTTCCAAATGGTTACTGAGGACTAAACTACCAATTTTTTTTTCATTTTTACATCAGAAGAAGTGGAAGAGAGGTGAGCCCGTTCAAATGACACATATGACCTTATATTTTATTCACAAGTTAGTTGCTATAACAACAGATGTAAAGGCCATACTGTACACTGACTCTGACACATTGATGGTCCAAATTGTTTTGGGAATGGTTTGAGAGTGTTTTTTCAGGATATTTTTACTCTACTATCTTATTTTGGCGGAGGAGTTTGAATGTCCCAATGTTCCCAGGAACTAAATTGTCGGGTGCCTTTATGCCCCTGGTAGGGACACCCAAGACAAACAGCTCCGAGGTGAGGGAGCCAACAAAATGTAGCTAAAATAGAGCCCTATGATGAGTGGATACATGTCGCCAAGGTTTCCCTCACTCGTGGGTCACCAGGGGTTCCCACTCTGGATGCTGGCCTGGAAGTGGGGCACCATGGCAAAGATCTGGTAGTTGGCCAGGCCGGGGACAGTCCAAAGGGGCAACAACAAGATTTCATTTTGTAACAAAATGAACCCAAATCAAAATATGTGATTTTCTTTGCATTCATAATAGCCTGCAGACTTAGACAACACATGGATGTCCATATAGGAAACAAGGTAAAACTACATTATATAACATGATGGGGGTTTAAGTGACATTTCAGAGAAAGAGCAAACAGATTATAAGGATGCAAGTCCGTGACTCAGTCACTTTTTATTTCCATGAAAAGACATTGAGGCATTTCCATTTATAAGACACTGTAACAATGAGCTTTTTTGTGTTTTAAATCTTGACAGTTGGGTTGGAAGCTCAAAATATAGGACTAAGAGGTATGAGTGACTGTGTCTGTGTTGTGTTTTTCATCAGCACTTTCCAATGTTAAAGGTTGAAGACAGACAAATGACAGCATTATGATGGACAGTGGTGTTGAAAAATATATATCCTTCGTCCTTTTTCATCTGGCTATAAAACACACTTGGGTGATAGACGCTGTGTTCTGCAGTAGGTCATGTATAGTGGTTGACCAATTTTAGATTCGACCTAATTATACAGGGTCAGGCAAAATGATGGGACACATTTGTAGGTTAAATAAAAGGCAAATAAAGTAAAGAAACAAAAGTGTTTTTATTTTCAAAAAGTACATATAATGCCATTTTGCTTTGTTTCTTTTTCTGTTGCTGCCATGAATTGGACTGGTGAGCGTTTTTATTGTGGAAATGTTTATCAAAACAAAGTAATCTATAACTGCAACACAATAAGTGTTCCGTTTCCACTTCAATCTTGGTCTCATACCAGCTCGAAACACCATCTTGTTACCAAATTCAGAGCTACTGGACCTGCATTGAAACCAAAATCAACCGGCCGACCTCGCACCGCTAGAACTGATTTAATTTTTAAAACACAATGAAACAGAATGGCATTATATGTACTTTTCGAAAGTATTTTTACTTTATTTGCCTTTTATTTAACATACAAACGTGTCAAATTGTTTACAGGGTCATGCAAAATGATCTAACAGTAATTTGTACCTGATTGGCACAATAAAAGACAACACAATCGCAATGAGGAAATTGATAACCTTGCAAAGCACCAACCAAGGCTTCCATCACCGTACCTACCTGAGCTGGTTTTGTCGGAACTCTGGTCCTGTGATAAACACACCGACTCAAACGTTGGAAAAGAAAATGACTCTAAAATGAGTTTTTCTCGTGAAGTGCTTTGAACAGCTTGTGTCCCCCGCTGGCCTGCAGTCACATTTCTGCTTCAAGCCGTTTGCTTCTGCCATCACTTGGACACCGACGTATAACCGCAGACTGTGTGGTGCATTTCAAGTTCTGTTTTTGTTGTGCGATTGGCTGGCGATAAGGTAGGCAAATCTCTTTGTAAATCTCTCGATTTGATTTGAATGTAGATACACGGGTTAGATTAAAATACAACAGATTTTTAAAACAATTATTTGATACGAATCAATAGAGTGTAAAGTGATATGATTCAAACTGATTCAATTCCATTCTACGGTTAATGTTTGTTGATTAGACATTCATTCATTCATTTTCTAACGCTTTTCCAATCACAGGGCACATATAGACAAACAACCATTCACACTCACATTCATACCTATGGACAATTTGGAGTGTTTTTGGAATGTGGGAGGAAATCGGAATACCTGGAGAAAACCTACGCATGCACAGGGAGAACGTGCAAACTCCACACAGAGATGGCCGAGGGTGGAATTGAAACCAGGTCTCCTACTAGATGTGAGGTCTGCACGTTAACCACACAACCACCGTGCAGCCTTAGATTAGACATTAATTTTGCATTATAAAATTCAATAAAAGTGTCATTGTTACAGTATTTTCAAATATGCAACGAGCACATCAAACCTCAGCCATAATCATTTTACTACATCAAATTTTATGGATATCAATTTTGGAAACATGGAAACATTTTATTGAAAAGATAATATACAGTTTTCAGCGAGCACCGGCTAGTCCCATTTTGTTTGATGGTCCTTGAATCCACCATCTAACTTTCTCCCATACTGCATAAATAGACTACTTTGGATGGATACATAACCTCAAGTTAATTCATGACATATAATCTTGTCTGCAAAACAAACTCCAGGCTAATATTCGTGGATAGTGATAGTATTGTTATAATGTACACATTGTAACTACTTACGTCCATCCCGTCTGTGCGGCAATCGTTTCGCCGACAGCCGAGGCTCTCACATTGTTTGAGACTGACTCTCAGCCGAATGCTCGTCCTGCGGTACCTGGTGCATGTCTCTATAATTGATTAATCTGAGGATTTATGCCTGATGCTTATCGATCCAGATTGTGCCAGGGAGCCAGAATGGATTGAATTGTTGCCTCCATGTTTATTTACTTCTTGCCATTTTATGAATCGTTTGTGAAATTTATGAAAGGCCGCCAAATATACCAGCTTTAATTCCAGGCCCATTAATTATAACGAGAATATAGGCAAGGTAAATACTTGATGAAGCTGACCTCTGTTTTAATAAGATTCTTCCAGACAGATAGCCCTCGTCTCTGCTCCATAATTGACACAGCACTCCTGCTTATGCTGCACCACTTACTTGTGTCAATCTTGGCTCTTCAGATTCCCCAAAGGCATTTGTTGCAGCCATCCACTCACAGGGTGCACCAGCATTCTCCTCTTCCTTGGATGCAAACTCTTCTTTTTAATTTTACAATTATTCGTCTATAATAAACATATTTGGTGTCCTGGTTTTTCAAATATGTTTTAATTTGTGTATCACTTTTTTCCCTTTTAGACAAGTGGCAGATATACTAGCACACCATTTACTGTATTTTCTATTGTTGTATATTATCCTAATAACTACAATGTCAAGTTCTCATTTTGTATGATAAATGTCATTGCACAAGCAAGAGATTTAGATACAACTTGGCTTTACATGATGTCGGATCCCTTTGTGCATGGAAATGCACGCATGTAGGTACACAAGTAAGTCTTGTGAAGCCAGTGGGGATAATTCATATTTTATAGACAGAACAAGTGAACTGTGTAAAGTTCAAAAGGAACATCAAAGAAAATGAACAAAGGCAGTGACATTTTAATCGAAACGACCACCCATGTAAAAATAGCATTGTTGACAGAGGAATTTCATTTTATCTGAACATATTTTTTTTTATAACCACAACCAGTCAATGGAGCAGAGAACACAAGTGTTTATTGTTCTGTTTTTTTTTGTTTTTTTTTTTTTGCGAAGGTCAAACATGAGCAATAAATAAGCCCTTGCACATTCGATTCAATAGTGTGCCATTTATCATTATAAATACAGTAATCTCTTTTTCATCATGGTTGATTGGTTATGGTTATTGGTTATGGTATTGGTTGGATAAGTATGTTTCTCCACATTAGGAATCAATATTAATGAACTGAATGTCTTCGTAGTTAGAGTGTCGACATGAAATAACATCTTTATGGTTCTATCATTCTTTGTTTTGGCTATGGGATCACTGCAAGGACATAATAGACGGCCGCTGCTAGTATATGAAGACCTTGCAACCAAAAGGCGCTAAATCCATTTTGACTGATTTCGAGAAAATCAATGATTTTTAACTACGCACATATCAATCTATTTGGTCATCAAGTCTATATTGCAAATGAAAGAGCTATCAATATAGGTCATAAAAATCCATGCTATAAAAATCCTGCACACACCATGTATTTTATATATTTTTTTTAATTATTTTTTTTTTCGGATTTAGCGCTTTTTTGCTGAAATGATGGATTTAGCGCCTTTTGACTGAAATAAATTTGAAGTCACCTTTAACTTCTTCAATGGCATTGTTGTAAAAGAATGTAAGGTGCTTTAATGTGCTATGCTAATAAAATAATTACAACACAGAAGCCATTCTCAACATACAATACAAAATAATTATTATTAATTAAATTAATAAAAAATTTATTAAATGCAGTGCTCATATTTGACTGCACCATGAAGGTGACAGTGACAAAAATCATCTCATTACAAACTCTTTACATTGTATGTTTTTTAGTACAAGTAAAATAATGTTTCTCATGAAAGTTGGAGGTGTCAAGGTAGAGACATGCCTTTTATGGCGTAAAAAAAAAACTTCCATGTTACAGAATACTGTAAAAACACAATTTGTGTTCTCCTGAATTGCATAACATACTGTAACTATCATACGTGTACTTAATGTACACAAACAAAACAGGATGCGCACTGATACTGGCTTTCTGTATGTGCAGTGCCAATTGTATTCTTCTCTCTGATTGGTCAGATTATCACTAGATGGGAAACTTGGGCCAATCAGAATAAAAAATAAAGAAAGGGATTTAGCTCCTTTTGGTTGAAATCTGAAATGGAAATAGCGCCTTTTGGTTGAAAGCATAAATTTCATATCACTTTTTTTCATATTTTTAAAAATGATTTCAAGACCAAAATATGTGATTTGGATACACATGACAGAGATCTATTAAACTCATGAAAAACATGCAACTTAGTGAAAATTGGATTTAGCGCCTTTTGGTTGCAAGCTCTTCATATAGCAAGCTACTGATCTAACTAGTAATCATCTTCAATATACTTTTTTCCAAAAAGTTCCAAAAAGTGTTTCAAACAAAGTGGGGAAAAAGGACAAAGGAACCAAAAACTTACCACTTCCTCACTGAATGAGAGGAGAAACTTTTCCCCCAATCGTTCTCTGCTGCCTAAATCACAGCACGTAGTAAAAATGAAGTCCACCTGTATTCACAAAGAGTGTTTTGTTTACCACTTCCCTAAACATTGCTGAAAAGTACAAGTGTGTCTGTATTATTGTTCCGGTTTTAATTGATCTCATAACAATTCTGTCACGGCTTCAGATTTTATTGATTAATATAATGGACTTTCTAAATGTAATAGACTTTCTAAAATGAGTTCTCCTCAACTGTGCATATACCCATAACCCATTGGATACATACACACACACATACACACAATTTAAGCCTGCCAGTCAGTGTAGTGTTTACTCTCGCTAAACACTGTTGTCTTCCTCCCCTTGGATCCTTCCTCTGATCCGTGACAGTACAATCTGGACACAGATGGACCCAGCAGAGGGATGTGACTCCAGCCAGTTGTTTTTCTGGCCCCTGGAGTTGTTTTCTTTGGACCTTATTTTTTGAGAAGAGACTTGATAGTAGCATATATATATTAATTTGCAGGGGTTTTTTTGTTTTTTGTAAATAGGAACATGACTGGACACATGCAACAAAGTTGTTTTTTTAGTGATGCAAATTGACTGCTTTTCATTGTTTTCAATTGGCCATTACATTGAGTGGTATTAGGACACATTGCTGCATGTAATCCCTGAGAGGATGCTGTGTGGGCGACTTTTTTTTTTTAATTGGTGTTGCTAAAAAGCCAAAGAAAGACCAAAACATACGCATGGAGTTAATCCGCTGAAAATTGGTAATGTCATGCACAACAGGGGTTCACATTCCCAAGCTGCGAATTTGGAGAATTTTTCCAAAAAATATTGGTTACAATCCAAAACCCAAGGTTCCTGTGACAGTTTATTAACAAAGTGGACCTATTATGCTTTTTCCACTTTCCTGACCCATATTTTTTTTTTGTTATTTTTGTGTTAAACGATGCCAAAGTTTCAGATAATGAGGTTTGCGCATTTGGAAGTGAGGGGGATGGCTCACAATGCTCAGTTTCAAAAGCCGTGGTAAAACTGTACTTCTTTTGCTATGATGTAATTGTATTAATTATCTCTTGAAAGTATCTCGAAAGTGGGGTATGCAGATTGCCGTAGGGGAGTATGTGAATAAAAATGAAAAACACCTTGACAACACGTGAACGGTCACAGCGCAGGTAGTACAGCGCAGAAGAATGGTGGCAGCATGAAATTGTTCATTGTTCTGTGTGCATTAAATGAGCAAAAAAGTAAGTTTTAAGATTTTTTGTGCATTTTTATTTAAGTGTTTGATATTGAATATTGTTCAAGATCATTTATGTTGAGAGCTAAATGAGAGTTTCCTTGACCATTACAGACATTTTGTTTGGTGGACCTTGAACATGCCATGTTACGCAGACTGAGACTCGTATATGATTTTCTCCAGCGCTGCATACAGACGTGTATTTTGTGTTCTTCCTTTCATTCATTCATTTTCTACCGCTTATCCTCAAGAGTGTTGCGGGTTGGGGTACACCCTGGACCAGCCAATCACAGGGCACATATAGACAAACAACCATTCACACTCACATTCATACCTATGGACAATTTGGAGTCGCTAATTAACCTAGCATGTTTTTGGAATGTGGGAGGAAACCGGAGTAACCGGATAAAACCCACACATGCACGGGGAGAACATGCAAACTCCACACAGACATGGCCGAGGGTGCAATTGAACTCGGGTCTCCTAGCTGTGAGGCCTGCGTGCTAACCACTTGGTCGCCCTTCTTCTTTTCACCTCATTCTTATTTACAAATGTTAATGTTGTGTGTTTGGTTTAATAATTGTAACTTTGTGCTGCTGTGCATTTTTGCTTGGTTCATAATTTCACGTTATATGCGCTTGTTTGTTCATTTGGCTCAGTAATAAGCCTCGTATTGAATTAATAGATTTATTGATTTTTGTACTTTTCTATACACACTTGCTGAAGATGCACAGTAGTTCCAGTCCATGACCAAGAGGGTTTGGCAATTTTCATATGAATAGGAAAGGTCTTAAGGATCAAGGGAGGATAAAGTATTAAGAGACACAGCGAGGGAAAATAAAAGCTTGTACCATTAAAGGGACAAAACGCAGGCCATCCACTGTGAGGCAGACTGCTGAGAGCACATTACAGTTATGTATGGGGGTATGCTCCTCTCTCTTTGTCTTCCAAGCTGTACCTGCAGACATTTGATATGCTGATACCCCGTGAAACTGCAGGGAGGAACTCATCTGGCATACTTCAACCTATTCTCATTCTATTCTCATGTTACCACACAAAAATCTGCATTTGTCCTTTCTTGTTTGTTTTTATCTGGTCCTATTCCCCCCCCCCCCACCCCTTTTTTTAAGCTTCCTCTGTTTGTTGCTCCCTGTGGCTGTCTGTGCCAGTGCAAAAGCTCTGGAGAAGTGATTGAAAAGCTGTCCTGTACATCAGGGAGGTTTGTGGGGCCTGTCCATGCTCTAATCCATCCTGCTGCCCTGCCACACAAGTAGAATATCAAACAGGCAATCCCCGAGGAGAGGGAGAGAAAAAGATGTGATGGAAAGGCACAAAGAGATATGACACAGTAAAGAGACTTGAGTGGAGAGAGAGAGAGAGAGAGAGAGAACGAATAAGAGGACAATGATCAGGTCGAAAAGAGAAGAGAAGAGTACAAAAAAATAAGTGGGGAAATGAGAGGTTGAAATAAGTAGAAGAGAGGGAGAGAGGGAAACGGTCTGGAAGGGTTTAACAGTCCGTCTGCATGGCAGCGCTGGAAAGGAGGTAGAAAAGGTGACGACTGCGGTGTCTTCACTTTTCTTCATTTGACTCTGATCAGCTCTGATAATGTATCTGTGCTATTATGTCTAAAAAAAAAATGGGGGGTTACGTGACTTGAAACGAGTGGGATGACGAGTGGGGCTCCTGAACTACCTCCTAAAATAAATTGTAACCTAGCTATAAAAACAGGGCAGGCTCTGAGCATCTTCACCACCAAGGAACTAAATCTGATTTGAGGAACAAATTGTTTCTAAGGTGCAATCCTGTTCTTTTATATTAGCGTGCACAAGCTATGATAAGGGTACATGTTACAACAGCGCTATCATCTTGAGTTAGACGGCACGTAGGCAGCATTGAACACCACCTACAGCAGCTGTCATCAATTACATTTGTCAAAGAGAGTTTGGTCCACAGTTGGACCACAGTCCACCTCCAGAGAAGTTTTTAAGTACCTTGCGGTCTGGGAAGGATGGAACTCAAGATCGAAAGATGGATTGATGCAGGCTCTGTAGTGATGCGGACTCTGCATCGGTTCGTTCTGGTGAAGAGAGACCTAAGAACCGAAAGGCAAAGCTCTCAATTCACCAGCCATTCATTTTCTACCTCTTACCTTCACAAGGGTTGCTGAGGGACGCTGGAGCCTATCACAGTCATCTTCGGGCGAGAGGCGGGGTACACTCTGGACTGGTCGCCAGCCAATCACAGGGCACATATAGACAAACACCCAATGTGCTGATTGGTCACATTCCCAAGCGCTCCCGAGGACTTCCGTATATGTAGGTATGTATTAACTCATTCATTCATTAATTTTCTACAGCTTTTTTTTGACAAGGGTCACGGGGGATGCTGGAGCCTATCCCAGCTGTCTATGGGCGAGAGGCGAGGTACACCCTGGACTGGTCGCCTGCCAATCACAGGGCACATATAGACAAACAACCATTCACACTCACATTCATACCTATGGACAATTTGGAGTCGCTAATTAACCTAGCATGTTTTTGGAATGTGGGAGGAAGCCGGAAAAAAACCCACGCATGCACAGGGAGAACATGCAAACTCCACACAGAGATGCCCCGAGGGTGGAATTGAACTCTGGTCTCCTGGTCACTTCTGTGTGGCCTGTGCGCTAACCACTTGTTCACCGTGCAGCCTTAGATTAGACATTAATTTTGCATTGTAAAATTCACATTCATACCTATGGACAATTTTGAGTCGCTAATTAACCTAGCATGTTATTGGAATGTCGGAGGAATCCGGAGTACCCGGAAAAAAAACCCACGCATACACGGGGAGAACATGCACACAAAGATGGCCAAGAGTGGGATCGCGGATACAAGCGACTAAAATTAATTTCCGGTTATGAATTCACCTGCGATGCTTCTCCCCACATCCCAAATGTTTAAATTGTCCATAAATGTGTAGGTGAGTGTGAATGGTTTGTGTATATGTCCCTTATGATTGGCTTGTGACCAGTGTACCCATTGTCACCTGGGATCGGTCCCGCTCACTCATGACCCCAAAAAGGACAAGCAGAAAATAGATAGATGGGAGGCGTTTATGGCTATTTGGGCCCAGGATACTACAGTTGTCAGTGCAGAGGCAATATATGGCAACATCAATACTAAACAGAAATAAAACACATTTCTCCTATGTGTATGTTTCTTTGAATTTACACATTGAAAAACAAGCAGTGTTTCATTACTAACTCAGACCTCATACTAACCATCATCACACATCACTGCAGCAAAGCTCAAACTTGCCCAAGGCGGCATCAGGAAGTTCACAGAGGACACTGCAGATATTCAGTAGACCGGGCATGTTTCCTCTTTAAGTTCACACTTTTAAAAGAGGAGGTGGTACGAAGCTTAATTTATGTGCCTCGCATAGCAAACCAAGAGACCAAAATAATAGAGGTAAAGCAAAGTCAACTTGAGGTTGGCTTGTGTTTTGCCAGTTTTAGAAAAGAAGATTGAATTATGATTTATGTTCAATGAACTAAGGACTAAAGATGATACTTTTTAGTCAGTCTGGTATAATGTGGAAATAATTCGCTTCAAACTCCAGTCACCACTCATTTGGAGGTGCCAGAAAGGTCTTCCCTGAGTATTATAATAATATTATAATATATTATATATAAAATATAATGGGCGGCACGGCGGAGGAGTGGTTAGCGCGCAGACCTCACAGCTAGGAGACCAGGGTTCAATTCCACCCTCGGCCATTCTCTCCGTGCATGCGTGGGTTTTCTCCAGGGATTCCGGTTTCCTCCCACATTCCAAAAACATGCTAGGTTAATTGGTGACTCCAAATCGTCCATAGGTATGAATGTGAGTGTGAATGGTTGTTTGTCTATATGTGCCCTGTGATTGGCTGGCCACCAGTCCAGGGTGTACCCCGCCTCTCGCCCGAAGACAGCTGGGATAGGCTCCAGCACCCCCCGCGAGGAAAAAGCGGTAGAAAATGAATGAATATAATATATATTATATTATATATATAATATTCTAATATATTATAAAATATAGTATATATAGTATAATATTATACAAAACAAAAAGTTGTTATTGTTATTATAATTATATTATATTATATATATTATATAATATTATACAAAACAAAAAGTTTTATTATGTTATTATAATTATATTATATTATATATATTATATAATATATTATAATATTATTATACAAAACAAAAAGTTTTTGTTTAGATCATTTCTTTCTCCGACGCAATGTCAGTCTGGTATAATGTGGAAATAATTCCCTTCAAACTCCAGTCACCACTCATTTGGTGGTGCCAGATAGGTCTTCCCAGAGTTCTCCTACTGGTCGGACGTGCCCTGAACACCTCCCCAGGCCGGGGTCCGGGAGGCATCCTGACCAGATACCCGTTCCACCTTATCTGGCTTCTCTCAATGGCTTAGTTACTCTTATTACGTCTACTATATAAGATGAGTATATTCCCTATCCAGAGCACTCTAATAATGTTAAAAACCTCATTTAGGTCGTAAATTGGTGCTCTGTGCTTAAACAATGAAAATATTCCATATATAAATAAGGAATCCTATTTTGCAGGAATTCACTTACAATCATGGTCTGGAACAAATTAACTGTGATAAACAGCGTGTGTATCGTGAGTGATGTCTGCTTTTGTTGTCATTTCCCCATAAGTCCCCCAATCCTTTTAGATTATGCAGAAAATGGATTTTTAGTGTCATAAGTATACGACATGAGACCACTGGGGCTATGGGTCGCTGGAATGAACATGCGATCAATACATGTAAAAGAAAGATTTTCTTCACTGACAGGAAACTAAACTAGACATCATCATTCAAAGTGATTGCAGTGTAGATCAATAAATACCTGTAGATAGTGATGTATGTAGAAAACACGTCACATGCCATCATCACGTGTCATTGTGGTAAGTTTCATGTTGATGGAGGTGGAGCGTAATTTGAGGTTGAAGAGTGGCAGTCATTCATGTAGCGGCTTTGTGTCAGACCTTGCTGTCACATTAAAAGATACTTGGTAAAATGGTTGAACTCGTCTATTTGTTGAGGTTGATCAGTTGATGCTTCGTATTCGTTATTCATGACAAAGAAGACATGGAATGCAAATTTGAACTATTCTATGCTCAGTTTCTACATGTCGATACAACCTTGATTGTCAACAACCTTTGTGTTACATTCTTAGAATAATTCTTCTTATTCTATACGTATCTTTAACTTAGTTAATTCCATTTGTATTGGTTTGTGGATTATCACAGTAAAAAGTAAATACGGTAATCCTGTCATGGTTTGCTATTACATTTTGTTGTGTTTCCCCACAATGTGGCTGGCTTGGATAAATTGTCTTATAATGACAATAAATCAGCTCAAGGGAACAGAGGGAGTAAATTAAGTCAAGTTTAGATTAAAAATATACACAACAAAAATGTATATGTATATATTATTATACATATTATTAATATATATTATATTAATACGTATATAAATCTCAGCTAGCCTTATTATATATTTTTGGCAGCAAAAATTTGTTGTTTTGTATAATAATATTATAATATATTATATAATATATTATAATATTATTATAGTATATATTATACTATATATATATATAATATGTTATAATATATATAATGATATATATATTATAATATTTATGGCAGCAAAAACTTTTTGTTTATTATATTATATATAATATTATATTATATAACATATTATAATATTATTATAGTATATATTATAATATATATTAGATTATATATATATATATTATAATATATAATATCTTATATATTATAATATTACTATACAAAAAAGTTTTTGCTGCCAAAAATATATATATTATATATGTATAATTTTATTATATAATTTATTATATATATTATATTATATAATATATTATAATATTATATAATATTATAATATAAATAAGATATATAGTATATAATATTATTATACAATAATAATAATATTATATTATTAATATTATAATATTATTATACAAAACAAAAATATTATATTATAATTATATATATATATAATATATTATAATATTATCATACAAAAAACGTTTTTGCTGCCATTTTTCAAGAGCTGAACTGAAAATCTAAAATGTTAAAAGAAATATTCTTCACAAATCTAAATCTGTCAGTGAGCATTTATCATTCATGATTCACATCTATCTATTACAAGATGTAATGGGGGTGGTCCAAAGGGGTCCAAACACCAGTCAGTATCCACACCGATCCAGAGCATCCCAAACATGCTAAATGGTGACATGACAATACATACAAGTAACGGGATGTTTTCAGGTTTCAGGAATTGTGTACAGATCCTTAAAACACGGGGCCGTGCATTAGCATGCTGCAACATGAAGTGATGCTTACGGAGGAATGACACAACAATGTTCCTCTCGTCACTGTATGTCTGTGCACTCAAAATGCCATCAATACTCCTGTGTTGTGGATGGAGTGGCCCATGTTCGAGTGCACGGCAATAGTACACACGACTCATATTGTTCCCGCATGGGGATGCAGCATCGCCACCACTTCATCACATCCCTGAAACAGTCGTGGCGTTAATTGGTCTCGTGTGATGCCACACAACAGCAGGCATTACCCCTAGTTTTGTTAATTCCCTTGTTTGCAGGGGAACTAATACAAGATGTTGAACTCCAGAGAAGAATCTCTCATTGCAGAAAAGTAAGGTAGGAGGTAAGGAGGCGAACTCGAAAAAAAGGAGACACCGACAGTGTGGGAGAGGGAACTGCTGACTAGAAGACATTGCTTTGGGCGCTATAATTAGTTATTAACCGAAATTGATTCAAAAAAGATTCAAAGGGCTGCAGAAATTACTTGAGAATTCCCATCGACTTCACAAACTTCACACATCGACTTCGAGTTCACAAAAAAGTGTAAACATTTCAAACTTTTCTTTGTGCACTGGCACACAGGCCTGCAAAGTTTTTACATACTTTTCATACCCATTTTACACCTGTTTACTCATTGGCACACAACATTGTGTACCACTGAGTAATGTAAACAAGGCCAGAGAAGCTACTGAGCTAACTAGTTTGCCTCGCCAATTCAATTATTGTAAACTAAGGGTTTCAAACAAAGGAAAAAAAAACACCACTTCCACAAGGAATGAGAGGATAACATTTTCACTCTGCATTCATGGCTTCTGGTAAGTTAAGGTAATCAGTATAGAATGTAACTGTAGCTTTAATTTCTAAATGGTAAGTGACATATTTTGTCAACAGTCTTAAAGGGGATCTGCACTTTTTTTTTGAATTTTGAATTCACAGTTCTTATGTGAAACATGAACACATATTTATTTCCCTTTTCTGTGCATTATAACATGAGAAACTGGGTTAATTTGAGCTAGCTTACAATGCAAGTCATAAGGGTACACCTCCAGTATTTCGACTAAAAGATTTTTTTGTGTTTTAAAGTATCAAAATACAGCAAGATACTGCAACTATTACATGTTATCATCCCTGTACGTGTTAATGCATGGTCACAGCATGTACTATATTTTTAAGAGGATTTCATAGTCGAAATAGGTGTTCATAAAAATCTATAACTCATTTTTGGTATTGAATGACTTAATTATTGAAATTATTTTCTCGTGCATTCATATTTCTCTAAATCATGCATTTAATTAAAATCAGGTTTGAGTTAAATATCATAAAAATGTGTCGATCCAGGTCATGGCACTCTGCAGAAATTAAATCGAGGCAAAAGTCAAACTCCTTTTACACAAATAAAAAGGTACAACAAACAAACAAATAAGAAAACAATCAAGGTTTCCCTTGTTTATTTTCCACGGAGCTGGAAACCCTAAATCATCGCTAGTCTGTAATTCTGTTGTTAATTAACAAAGGTACGCCACAAGACTTTCTGGAACAAATTAATGACACTAATCGAGGTGTCGCTGTATAACCTATGTGAACATTTTGGCAAGTAAATTGTATTTTTTTTGTCCCCAAAGGCTAGCTGAGATTTAATACCACTGTGGTTTCAAGTGGTTCCAAGTGGTTGGTATAAACATTTAAAACCATTTTCACAACTGGGATACTACACTCATTTTTTAACAAATTTTAAAGATCAAGTGATAAATGTAATTTACATGTAACGTGGTAATAATTAATTTATACAGTGTCTAGTTCAAGGATAAATCTAAAAACCATAATGGAAGTTCTAGCATACTGAAACGCAAAAAATAGTTCCTACAAAATGACTTTTAAATGAACAACACACAATGTCGGCACTGCCAAAAAGACCAGCAGCACAGACTGCAGTGGGCAGGCTTTGTTATCACCATCCCAAAGTGGAGCCTACGCTCCTAGCAGAAAGAAGGTCAGCAAGCCCCAGCTGGAATAAAAAGCTACTTCAAGGACAACATAATAACATTGAGAGACTGAAAGGAAGTGCAAGTCATACTGATCAAATGGGAGCTCATTGTCCAGGACAGACACTGAATGACATCTGTGAGAAAGGAGGTGGTTGACAAGAAACTGATCTCAGTCATGCCACAGAGACAAAATGTAAGCACTCTTAAAAGAGAGAGAGAGAAAAATATCTCAGCAAGTACCAAACACTCGGCATTGCTCCTGTTGCAGACGCACATAAATGGCAACTACCCTTGTAGTTATTAGAGAGATCCTTGACTGCTTCCTTGCCACTGCCCTTGAGCAAGGCACTGGACTAAGGAAGTGGACCTTATCTCAAGAGGAGCAGGAGTGAGTGTGTGCCCTTGAGCAAGGTACTTATAAAACAGGATTTAGTTGTTTTTTTTTTAATTTCAAATCATGTGAAATAGTTAATAATACATCATAGAAAAAGTATTATCCACCTCTACTTGCTTTAGAGAGAAGTATAAAATGAATTTCTCAATACCCTAAAACAGGGGTCAGTAACCTTTAGCATCAAAAAAAGCCATTTGGTTCAGTTTTAAATCAACCTAGAGCTACAAAACCCATTTGAAAACTAAATTGGCACTAAAATGCACCATATTCCTTCAGTTGTCACATTCCTTTTCTGTCTTCCTGGTAAAGTGACGAGCCACCTGGCACCACCTGGTAATTACTCACATTTCTGGACCTGAGATGTGCGTGAACATGGTGGCCGACTGCAAGAAATTACCTACGGTACTCGCCAAGTGCTGACCCACGTTTTGCTTGGGGATGGAATACTTTCATTCATTTTCTTTAGCATTTGTGCTCATTAGGTTCTGTAGAAATCCTCCCCCTGAGGACTCTAAGTCGGTTCCGAATAGAGGATAAGGGAATCTTAAAGAACCAAATGATAGAATGAGAACCAGATTGTTTATTCTTGACAACAATACCTAATACAGACGTCCGGGCTTATCTGCAGTCCCTGTATGCCTACAACTAAGCGGGTCTTATTACAGCGCAGCTGCAAAAAAGCACCCTTCCTTTCCCTGCCCGGTCTTTTATACACTCGGGGCTGGAGTTCTGAGACTGAAGTCCGGGACCAATCAGCTTTCGCCACTGCCCTTGCTTGAACCGCTTTCATGGTGTTTCTCCTTTTGTTTGTTCGCTGGGGCATCAAGGCATCTTTTCCTTTGCAGGGGCATCAAGGCAAATACATTCAGGTCACAGGGGTATACTTGAGCCCATGCCATGGCATTATTATCAACGCCTTGGAAACTAAACCTAGGGCATTCTGTGTGGCCGAGGAACCCACTGAGCCTAACATCTGGCTCCCGAACCATAGGTTCCCTACCCCTTGCTCTACTGATGAGGATATCTGGCTAACAGAGAAAAAGAGAACACTCTCTATGCAACAGCCATGATCTTTATAGATGGAACCACTCAAAAGGAACACTCGGCATAAGTACAGAGCTCAGTGAAATGAAGGCTGACTCCAGACGGGAATTGGTAAGTGACCCTTGAGACAGGTCAGTGACAATTCACAGACAGCAAATTGTGTGGACAGCATTGATTAATGGGAAAGACACAGCTCGTTATGGCCTTGCTGTGTCACCCTCCGCCATCTCACTATCTTTGGACCAGCTCTTTACTGTTCAAATCAGGCTGCTGGCCAAGATAACGCTTCACCAATTGATCTTAGCATTTAATTAATGGCACCGCTGCTCTAATTTGTGAACCAAATATGACCTGAAAAAGGCAGGCATTTACCATTACAGATGTCATACCACTCTATAATTTAAATTATCTTATGAGCCTATTTGATAAGATAACATTTGCACCATAGCCATATGTTGCGTGTCTGCTGCTTTTAGTTAGTTTCTCAGATTTTTTATCTTGCTTAAATTGATTTGAAGAAAGGTAGAGCCATCTCAATTACACCAAATTTTCTGTATTATCTTTGCAACTATTTACAGTAAAACAACCAACTATAATTTAAAATGTGAAAACCTATAAGAAAAAGCAGCATACAGGCAAGAATTTGTTGTTTTATAGTCTTTAGTGAAGATTGACATTCAGAAACCCAATGTGCCTCAGTTTTAGTTTCCTGCTGCTCATTTCCCTCACCTTTCCAGCTTTTTAAGTTCACTTCAAAGAACCAGCTTCCGTTGTTCACTTCAAAGAGCCTCCTGTAAGAGTAATGTAACAGTCATGTACGTAACAGGTGGCAAACTTTTGAAGTTCACTTCAAAGAACCAGCTTCCATTGTTCACTTCAAAGAGCCAGCTCTAAGAGTAATGTGACAGTAATGTAACAGGTGGCAAACTTTTGAAGTTCACTTCAAAGAGCCAGCTCTAAGAGTAATGTGACAGTAATGTAACAGGTGGCAAACTTTTGAAGTTCACTTCAAAGAACCAGCTTCCATTGTTCACTTCAAAGAGCCAGCTCTAAGAGTAATGTGACAGCTGTAAGAGTAATGTGACAGTAATGTAACAGGTGGCAAACTTTTGAAGTTCACTTCAAAGAGCCAGCTCTAAGAGTAATGTGACAGTAATGTAACAGGTGGCAAACTTTTGAAGTTCACTTCAAAGAACCAGCTTCCATTGTTCAAATCAAAGAGCCAGCTCTAAGAGTAATGTGACAGCTGTATGAGTAATGTGACAGTAATGTAACAGGTGGCAAACTTTTGAAGTTCACTTCAAAGAGCCAGCTCTAAGAGTAATGTGACAGTAATGTAGCAGGTGGCAAACTTTTGAAGTTCACTTCAAAGAACCAGCTTCCATTGTTCAAATCAAAGAGCCAGCTCTAAGAGTAATGTGACAGCTGTATGAGTAATGTGACAGTAATGTAACAGGTGGCAAACTTTTGAAGTTCACTTCAAAGAGCCAGCTCTAAGAGTAATGTGACAGTAATGTAACAGGTGGCCAACTTTTGAAGAATTACAAAACATGTATTGCATTTCCAATTCGAAATATTCTGCCTTGGTTAAAGTCCGCTCACTGTGAATGCCACTTTTTTTTTGGTTTTAGTTTCTGACCGAAAATTATGTAGTTTCAATCAATTTATTACCTGCCCATACCTGAGATTTGTTGCTTTAAAAAAAAATATGAATAAAATTGTCTTATGCTGGGTAGCTACTTTATTAAATCAAATGGAGTTGCTAAATTGGTTGGTTCATGAGACGAGACGATGCACAATATTGATTTTGTTATTGATAGGACCAGACAAACAGACGTATTTATTAAACTGAGTTACACAACAAACAAAAAAGTACATTTTGTTACATATAAATTATTATTTAGTACACAATGCCTAAGCACGATGCTTTTAACTGTTGAACTTTAATGAGAAGGGAAAACTACAACATTTGAAGTTAGAATGATGATGGAAGTTGTACTTCTCATTATTCACAGTATGCTGATGTGTGAAAAGAGAAAATAGAAATAGACGCAGAAATTGTGTTTTGATCTGAAAAATGTTGAGCAATTTTGTTTAAGTGTGGAAATACTACAGCTCCTGTTCCTGCCTGAACAAACGAGTGATGCTGGGAACACATAAGCCAAGGCTTACAGTCTACCCAAAGCACGTAATGTGCCGTTCCGATCCTGCCTCGCTCACTCCCATTCCCATATTATCAGCATTCACAATAGTGATGCCATAGCTCAGACTCAATGTGTACTTTTCTCTTAAAACGAGAAATATAATCACGTTTTAATCTTGCGAGATCTCCTGACACCCCTTCTGTTAACAACACTGGACACCAATTCAACACCACATCACAGAAATCTATGACCATGCTTTAAAATGTTCATGTTTCATGCTTAACATCAATAGAATCTGTACGGACGTGATTGAAAAAAAAAAAAAAATGTCTGGCCTGTTGTCCATAACAGTGACACCGAGCTGATAACAACTCTGTCCTCTTTATTAGGTTATTTTATCGTCCCTCCCAACAGCTGTGACAGCTCCAGCAATGATTGAGTTTGGCTTGTTTTTACTACATCCTCTGCAAACTCTGACACCTGATTTCATTGAGAGAGATTGGATTTGAAACGTGGAGGACACGGGTCGCCAAGCAGTCCTTTTCACATTGTCCACTGAAATATACCTGAACATCTGCTTGGGAACAATGGTCCGCAAACCCGTTTTATGATACTTTTGTCTGTCCTTGTTGAGATGGAATTTCTTTATGAAATGTGTGAGTGGATCACATTAACATTTGCTCGGCTACATTATTTGTTTCGTCTTTTCCTATGTCTGCATTACAATTTGTGTCTGCAGCTATTTTCTGAAAAATTCCTACAGAATAACTTCAACCCCCCCAACTGAGTCCCTGTTCACACAAGGGGAAGTAGTGGGATACGTGTAGTGGTAGTGTGTGCTGTCTACTGTGTGAAAGTTATTTTACTGCCATGCTTCTTTGCGGATGTACCGGTGTTGCTCGAGTGTTGCAGAGCGGACTGGGATCTGTGGTCATCTGGCAGAACCAGACAGGATTTTTTTTTTTCCCCATGGAAGTTAAAATATAGTAGAAAATACAGGACTACCAGCCCCAAGTCGTCACAATTCGGGTTCATAATTCAGTATACCAGACCTGTAATGGCAACAAGGTTGGAAAAGTCAGGATCTGCATATTTCTGTGGGACAATATCGATAAGAGAAAATTGAATCTGAATTGCAGACCTGCAAACACGAATGCATTTTTCCTACATGGCACGCATTTCAACCTTTTGAATGCACTTTTACGATTCAATGTTCTTAGGTACGCACTTTGTTGCATTTTGCCAGTTTCGGTTTTCTTGTTCTCTGATTTCGTATCTACGGACTTGTCCAGCCCCAATAATACCACCCTCTTCCCTTAATTATATTTATAATAATAGCAAATAAAAATAAAAAATGCATAATGTAACAAGAAAAAGCTCAAATATTTATATTTACTTATAGCACATTTTTACTCAATATATTTAATGAATATTTCTAAAATATTGATCAAATAAAATGTATTTATTTAATTAAAATTTAATTTAATTATATTTATAATAATAGAAAATATAAATTAAAAAGAGCAAAAATGCATAATGTCACAAGAAAAAGCTGAAATATTTATATTTACTTATAGCACATTTTTACTCAATATGTTTAATGAATATTTCTACAATATTGATCAAATAAAATGTATTTATTTAATTAAATTTAATTTAATTATAATTATAATAATAGAAAATAAAAATTTAAAAGAGCAAAAATGCATAATGTAACAAGAAAAAGCTCAAATATTTATATTTACTTATAGAACATTTTTACTCAATATGTTTAATGAATATTTCTAAAATATTGATCAAATAAAATGTATTTAATTAATTTGAATTTAATTTAATTATATTTATAATAACAGCAAATAATAATAAAAAAGAGAAAAAATGCATAATGTCACAAGAAAAAGCTGAAATATTTATATTTACTTATAGCACATTTTTACTCAATATGTTTAATGAATATTTCTAAAATATTGATCAAATAAAATGAATTTAATTAATAAAAATTTAATAAAAAAATTCATATAGTATAAATAATTTTAAATATTTTTATCATTAGAGTTTTCAAGTGTGCACACCACAATGATATTAGAGTTGACAAATGCACACTGCCAAAGATGCAGACACTGAATTGCGACACAGAAAATATTACCTGGCCTGTGGGGCTCCAGGATGCGAGAAGTGTAGCTAACCTGTCATTCGTTTCGCAACCAGAAGACAGTTCAGACAATTCCCTGGAGAATCAGTTGTCAGTGGGCACTTTCAGCTCTAAACCCGTTTTCCCAGTGGGATGTGGTCTCTTGAGGGTCATTTTCCTTACTGTTGCTTTCGCTGTCTGCGGTGACTAATTGAGAAAACAGCTTCACTGTGGTTTCTACAAGCAGAGTAATGCTGCATGCGCTGACATATTGTGATTGTTTTATGCTTTGCCACCACCTGGAACATGAAATTATTTACAATGGTTTGCTTTGTAAAACAGCATCACAATGACTACATTCGGTAGTGTGATGAAATACCCATGCACATGTTGTCTTTTCTTTGTGTTCTAAATATATATAAACAAAACAAGCTCATTACTGCACATAATGGGACCTTGTTGGAGCTCTTTAAACGTGTTTTAATAGCAGTCTTTGAAGGCGGCATAGCTACAGCCCATTACCTGCAGTCGTGAACTGTCTCTTTTTGTCTGTTTTTATATCTTTATAATACACAGAAAAGAGTGTGCGTTCATGGGGATTGTGGATGGTGGGTACAATTAAAAAAAAAGTGCAGTTTTTCTTTAAATTGATGAAACAGAAATGATTCATGGGAACATAGTTAAGCCGCTGTTTGCTGATGTCTGTGGATCCACCAACTGTAATAAATAAAAGCTGGCCGTCAGAAGCACAAAGCCTGTAGAAGAGGAACAATGGTTAAGCCAGATGAGACCACTGCAGACTGGAGACTCCCCCCCCCCCGAAAAACAAACAAACAAAAACCTTCAAACAAGGTGACGCAAGCTCCCAAATACAGTGAAGAAAATAAGTATTTGAACACCCTGCTATTTTGCTATTTCTCCCACTTAGAAATCATGGAGGGGTCTGAAATTTTCATCGTAGGTGCATGTCCACTGTGAGAGAGATAAACTAAAAAGAAAAATCCAGAAATCACAATGCATGATTTTTTAACAATTTATTTGTGTGATACAGCTGCAAATAAGTATTTGAACACCTGTGTATCATCTAGAATTCTGACCCTGAAAGACCTGTTAGTCTGCCCATTAGAAGTCCACCTGCACTCCATGTATCATCCTGAATCAGATGCACCTGTTTGAGGTCGTTAGCTGCATAAAGACACCTGTCCACCCCATACAATCAGTAAGACTTTAACTTGTAACATGGCGAAGACCAAAGAGCTGTCCAAAGACACCAGAGACAAAATTGTACACCTCCACAAGGCTGGAAAGGGCTACGGAGCAATTACCAAGCAGCTTGGTGAAAAAAGGTCCACTGTTGGAGCTATCATTAGAAAATGGAAGAAGCTAAACATGACGGTCAATCTCAATCGGAGTGGAGCCCCATGCAAGATATCACCTCGTGGGGTCTCAATGATTCTAAGAAAGGTGAGGAATCAGCCCAGAACTACACGACAGGGCTTGGTCAATGACCTGAAAAGAGCTGGGACCACCGTTTCCAAGGTTACTGTAGGTAATACACTAAGACGTCATGATGTGAAATCATGCATGGCACGAAAGGTTCCCCTGCTTAAACCAGCACATGTCAAGGCCCGTCTTAAGTTTGCATATGACCATTTGGATGATACAGAGGAGTCATGGGAGAAAGTTTTATGGTCAGATGAGACCAAAATAGAACTTTTTGGTCATAATTCCAATAAGCGTGTTTGGAGGAAGAAGAATGAAGAGTACAATCCCAAGAACACCATCCCTACTGTGAAGCATGGGGGTGGTAGCATCATGCTTTGGGGGTGTTTTTCTGCACATGGGACAGGACGAGTGCACTGCATTAAAGAGAGGATGACTGGGGCCGTGTATTGTGAGATTTTGGGGAACAACCTCCTTCCCTCTGTCAGAGCATTGAAGATGGGTCGTGGCTGGGTCTTCCAACACGACAACGACCCGAAGCACACAGCCAGGAAAACCAAGGAGTGGCTCCGTAAGAAGCATATCAAGGTTCTAGCATGGCCCAGCCAGTCTCCAGACCTGAACCCAATCGAAAATCTTTGGAGGGAGCTCAAACTCCGTGTTTCTCAGCGACAGCCCAGAAACCTGACTGATCTAGAGAAGATCTGTGTGGAGGAGTGGGCCAAGATCCCTCCTGCAGTGTGTGCAAACCTGGTGAAAAACTACAGGAAACGTTTGACCTCTGTAATAGCAAACAAAGGCTACTGTACCAAATATTAACATTCATTTTCTCAGGTGTTCAAATACTTATTTGCAGCTGTATCACACAAATAAATTGTTAAAAAATCATGCATTGTGATTTCTGGATTTTTCTTTTTAGTTTATCTCTCTCACAGTGGACATGCACCTACGATGAAAATTTCAGACCCCTCCATGATTTCTAAGTGGGAGAAATAGCAAAATAGCAGGGTGTTCAAATACTTATTTTCTTCACTGTATTGCACTCATTGTGTTTTATTTTCATTTTCATGTTTCATTTTTAGCATGCTGTGTATACGAAATTATGTAATTTTGTGAATTATGCAAATTAAAGAATGTTTTTAAGCATTAAGAACAAATTGTTACTGTACTGTATATATGATGTCATATTTCTGGGCATATATTTGAATACATTGGGCTGTATGATGGAAGCTTATACTCACACCATAATAATTGCATTCTCAACCACAGGTTTTCAAACTGTGACACGGTGAGGCTCCCCTCAGCAAATATAATACAGTTGGGTTCTCCACTGTGCTCCGAAAAACTGATTTTCTGCAGCTTATGTAGAGTTTTTCCACTCACCCGAGTCTCTCACCATTTGAATGAACAATCTATTCATTTTGCCTGATTTTTGTGTTTCAGACAAAACTGAACCTAGCATTTTGCACTCTTTATTTCAGATGTTTTCATGTGAAAATGATTGCATCCTTAAAATACAGTAAATGTTATTAGGTCTCTCCAAGAAAGCAGTCCCTCCCATTATACGTAGTGATTAGGTTATCAGAAAATTGGATGAACCTTCAGCAAATCATAACAAACGCAGACTCACCAGCAACAATTTATGTTATCTTGCTCTGCCCTGCTGCCGGCCACTCTCTACATTGCTAACCTGCTGCTAGAACTCAAACATTTACACATTTTTATGCTTGAAAATGCTTAATTTTGGTTATATGTTTTACTCACAATAGACATATTCAACCAGAAAATAGCCATCCTTTATTTATAGAGACCCATTATGGTGATTTTTGGCTCTTTGTATTGAGTTGTGGACTCCTATAGAGCAGCTACACAAAATAACTCACACAGAAAGCTTTCCAGATCTTCCAGAATCTGGACCCATCCCAGCTGTATTTCAACAGTGAACGCTACAGGACTTAATTCATTCCATCCAGCTTTACAATAACATACGTGACTGTAAAAGATAAGCTGTATTATTTGTCATTCATTCACGACATTATTATGTTGTACTGTCTGTCGTCTCTTGTACACTTATTTATATTTTTCAGTCTCACAGTCTCAGGCATACTTAAATATTACAAATCTTGTTTACCAGTATTTTACAGTATATTATTTTTTTCTTTATTATATTTTATTCATATTGCATGGCAGTTTATATGAGTGGTTGTTCCCCCACAACATGTGAAATAATTTGATAATAATTATTTATAATTTAATAATAATAATAATTACACAATTATAATAATTATAATAACAATTGATGATAATTTAAAAAAATATTGACTCTGGAAATTGTCACAGATACGGCACGACAGCCCATGAATTGAGGACATTGTGTTCACATTTTCCACAAATTCAAGTCTTTTTTTTTTTTATATGAACGACAACATAAAAAGGGCAGATTTTAACAAAAAATAGAAATTGGGCATCATACCCTGCAGTGTGAATGTAGCCTTAGACACTAGAATTGCTGATAGTGATTCAATATGATTGTACTGATCCCAGCCTTCTCTGCAGGCTAGCTATATCTGTTTTTTTTTTTTTTACTTAATCCTTGATTTCTTTACAGCCCTTTAGCAATTATCCAATATGGATTTACTTTATCACAGATAAGGTTCAGATATGGAAGTCTGCACATATTATGTGTGTGTGCATATTGTTTATTGAAATATTATATTATTATATTATTAAAATGGACATATTTTGATCTGAGAATAGATTTTAGAGTATAAAGATCTGGTCTCAGAGGTATTGATATTTCATGATCCATCACACCTATGGGCAAATTGCCACACCTCCTCAGACACTGCTTGTGGGTCTGACATGGTAACCACTCTGCTACCATGCAGAAAACAAAACATATTTGTGAACAATTTAATAATATATGAATGCAAAGTAAAACTACAAAAGCCAAAACTACTACTGGTTCACATTCTTTTTTTTTTCTTTTTTAACCAACAAACCCTCTTGTGTCCATTAAGGTTTGTTCTGAGTTTGTAAACAATATCAATAATGTAACAATATGGTCACACGACAAACATCCATAACAAAATGAATGCATCAGCTCATCATCATGCTTGGTAACGTACGATCAAAGTATTTAAAAAGGCTATAATAAAAACGAAAAACAAAACGTTAAAAGTTAATCCTTCAATGTTGTGTGAAATTAGGTCTGCTGAGGTGCAATGGCAGCTCATTTCATATTCCGTTGTCGTTGCCATCACAACATTCCTTATTGGTTTGTCTTCTTATCCTTTCTTTGTGCTTACATTTGGGGAAAAGTTTCCAAAAAGTTAAATACATGTGCAAAGTTAATCCTTAGTCTGATTGCTCAGCTCAAGTCTCAAAGAGATATAGCCTTGTTATAAAATAATTGCATTACTCTCTTAGATGCAAAAATGAGTAATATGGGAAAAAAAAACATACAGAACCAATAAAGTGAAAGCCACGGCTCTGAGAAGCACAATTCCATAATTCCACCAGAAGTTTACTGATTCATTAATTACGACAGGCAAACAACGCAATGCAGATTACAGTAGTTGATCAGAAAGAGAATACGCATTAAACATATTTTATGCGTTTGAGTCTGTGTGACTCTAATATGCCGAGAACCAAAGGATTACAGTCAGTCAGTAAGTAAGAGGCTTACTGCAGCAGTCACTTACTTCAGTGGCTCTCCTTTTGTTATTTACTTTATGTGCACTGCATTATTAAATTACAGTTACCCTACATAAAAGACAAGCATAACTAATTCCCTAATCTATATGCTACATTATTTTATGAGCGGGATCTAGTTGATGCAGTAAAACAGCACAGTGGCTTTTGGGTTCTGCTCAAAAAACCTGCATGGGCCAGAAGCAGAACTAGTCTCATAGGCTTGGGCATTTCTCGGTCTGTTGCGCAACTTAGTGTATTTGGAGTAAAGCCAATAAAGATAGTAAAAAGTTTGGCCTTTGTAGGCAAATGACATTGTAAAATATGCCATTTGAACCGTTTGAATTTCACAGCATTACTCTATCACAGGTTTTCCATCCATCCATCCATCAATTCGTCCATCGTCCATCCATTTTCGATGCTACTTATCCTCACCAGGGTCACGGTATCTTGTACGCTATACCAGCTGACTTTGGGCATTAATGACAAACACAAACACACAGCAAAAAAAATAATAATATTTTGACAAAATGAATGTTGCATGAAATGTATCTTGTCTGAAGCTTACCTATGTTCTACTACTGATTACTAAAGAACAATGAAAGTCTTCTGGTAGGTTCCATATTTATGCAACCATAGCACAAAATATTATGTGTGCTTTGAACGATCAGTCAAAATCGTCTAAAATGGCTGGTACTGAAATGAGTGACTGAAAATGAGTTAATACAACTTAAAAACTTTTTAAATTGTGTGATCATTAACTTATTCTTCGATAACAGCATGGGAAGTAAAAGCATCCAGGAAGTAAAGCTAAAGACATGAAATACCCTTTACAGTATCAACTGAACAAAAATATAAAATATACTAATAAAAAACATTTCAGAAAAATGTATGTAGAAAAATTTTTAATGTAAAACTGGTACCACGGGTTATGAAATCTCGAATATTCTCTGCAAACATTAAATATTGATTACTGTGTGTTAACTCAGAGCTTGAATGGAATGAAAACAAATATTAACCACATGCTGGTACTTCAGCAAACTTTATTAGACGTTTGCTGAATGCAAACAAATAGTCCACTCGGAAGGACCTGCATCCCATTTTTCCTCATCTATTTAAATTTTTAATTATGTCTTATCATTTCTTAATTTCATCAGTTCTGATTGTGCAGAAGTCCATGATCTATTTATGGCCAGGGCGACCACTAGGTGGTTAATACATGGTAATACATTTAAGACCGAACCCACTCTTTGGTGTTAAATGAAAATAGATGACTCTCTGTAGTAAAACATTTAAAGCTCATCACATTTCATTGGGAAGTAGTAAAACTCTTGATGGGCCTTTTAGGAATTAGGAAGGAATGTGAGGAATTACCAAATGTGTGAAAGTTTCTGAAAATGGGAATTTATCCATCCATGTTCTGTACTGCTTGTTTTCACTAGGGTTGCGGGGGTATGCTGAACAATTTCATTCATTTTCTACCGCTTATCCTCATGAGGGTCGCGGGGGTGTTGGAGCCTATGCCAGCTGTCTTCGGCAAGAGGCGGCGTACACTCTGGACTGGTCGCCAGCCAATCACAGGGCACATATAGACAAACAACCATTCACACTCACATTCATACTTATAGACAATTTGGAGTCGCTAATTAACCTAGCATGTTTTTGGAATGTGGGAGGAAACCGGAGTACCCGGAGAAAATCCATGCATGCACGGCAATTGAACTTGGGTCTCCTAGCTGTGAGGCCTAACCGCTCTTCACCGTGCAGCTCCAACTCAATACAAAGGCCAGAAAAATTAGCATCCACGGGGAGAACAGGCAAACTCCACACAGAGATGGCCGAGAGTGGAATTGAACCTGGGTCTCCTAGCCACTCGATCACTATTTTTATGACAAAATTTCTTGGATTCAACCACATTGACATATTCATTGGGTCCCATTGTTCAATCTCAGCATGGTATTGTGTCATACGTCTGAGTGAATGATGGACAAAAGTACAGTTTCCCTTTAATGTCTGCAGAGTCAAGTTTTGTTGAGGCTGATATTTGTGGTTGTGTCTCCTCTCTACAAGCTTTTTATGACGTTCATTGTGTAGAAATCCTCCCCCTGAGGACTCCAAGTGGGTTTCAAATAGAGCATAAGGGAATCTTAAAGAACCAAATTATAGAATGAGAACTAGATTGTTTATTCCTGACAACAATACCTAATACAGATGTCCGGGCTTATCTGCAGTCCCTGTATGCCTACAAGTAAGCGGGTCTTATTACAGTGCAGCTGCAAAAAAAGCATGGAAAACCTTCGTTTTCGCTGCCCGGCCTTTTATACACTCGAGGCTGGAGTCCTGGACCAATCAGCTTTCGCCACTGCCTTTGCTTGAACCACTTTCATGGTTTTTCTCCTTTCACTGGAACTAGTTCTCCAGCGAGTCTTGTGTTTACAGACCAAAATTTTGGTGCATGGAACAATTTGTCCGCAGTCACTCAAAGCTTTTCAGAAAATTAGAGACTGTTACAGGGAAATATGAATCCTTATTAAAAAAAAAAAAACCTTAACACCTAACACATTTGATTGTGCCTTTCTGAACTTTGGACTGGGCATTTAGGTTCATGTGAATCCCTGCATTGTTCTCACAGGACAAGCTTTTCAATCGGGCAAATTTATGACAGTGACTCTTTTATGTTCAGCTAGTTGAAGTGTGAAGGTTAAAGAGTCTACTTACAAGATGTTGTATGCACTGTAGGTTGACCCTTAGGAGTCCATTATAGGGACAGCACTCAACCTGGTGGGCACATGTTTGTTTGGATTGTTAATCATCAGCCTGCTGTAAATGGCCACTCTGTTGAGTGAGGTGAGTCGTGGAGCGTAATCTCCCCATGCAGGACATAATCAGATACAAGGTTAATGAGAGTTTGATGGAAGCATATGCCGCACGCACCCACGGCAGTTGTGTTGCACCACAGTAAAAGCGACCATGAGTTAATGGTGCAGGATCAAAGGCAAACATAAACAAAACACAATCAAGACAAACATTGCTACAATATCAATTTAGTTCAGCGTGCACAGCTATCAATAACATCAACCCAAATGTTTGCCCGGCAGCCATTTTAGTCCAATTGAACTTGATGCCATCGGCACTTCAGCGCAAACGCATGTCCTTCATGAGCCTTGGCAACTATTTTTGTCTCACCTGGTGTTATACATGAACATTTGGTAGAAGTGTTGTTACCACTCTCAAAAGATGGCAGATGACGGTAAATCAAGCTTGACAGCAAAGGGCCCTTCAGCAGAATAGGATGTGAGTCACTTCACTTCCCTCCCTCCCAGTTTCCCATCGTTCTCCGAGATGGAGGCTACCTAAAGCCCAGCTGCGAGGATGCTCTGCTCGTCCAAGCATACATTTAACAACATAACGCTCCAGATGGATCCTGCGCAACTGTCTACACACTGATTGAGGGGCTGCTATGTTTTTTAGCCTGTGCGACAAACCATAACACTTTAGGACTTATTAATCTATATGCAAAATGAATTTTAAAATTTTATAGGCGTTCTATTGTGCTTACAGGTTATGTTTTTAAATTAATACAAACACATTTCCGTTCAGAAGAATTTCAGTTTACACACTCTAATGTAGCAGTGATTAAAAATCCATTTTGTTTTGCTTAAAGCATAAACATTCCGACTTTACACATCAATGACATCTTCAAGACAAACCTGACAGTCACGCAGCTAAAAGTTGGTAATATTCTATCTTTAGTAGTTCACTTTTTGGTCATGCCTACAGCTTTTCAGTTAATGAAAGCAACCAAATCCATTTCTAACTTGACAAGTTTACAGCTATTGGTAATGGTAATGGTTTTATTTTATTTGAACATGCATCAGATTACAACTGAATGCATCACATAATCAGTTCACAGTTCCACATGTCCAAAAGGAGTAGGAAGAAGCAAAGCTTATTAAATCCTACCCCTCCATCTGGTACTTTTACAATCAGTAACAGTTACATTTGTTCACTTCCTGCTTTCCATAAAGCTATTGGCTTTACTTACCTGTTTACTGGACAATGCTCTTCCCCCCTGTTAAGTCTGTTAAGTCTTTCATAGTTAAGTATCGCTAAAGAAGACATACACCCAGTCACCCGTTGCTTGGTTCGTGTAATGTTGGTAAACAGAAAGTAACTTTTTATCCCGCTATACAATTGTTGCAAAGCCACAAGACCAATTCTCCATAAGAGCTGTTTCACAAGCTGTTTTTTTTTTTTTTTACCTCTAAAGTTGTGTCAATAGTAATTACAGACGGGGGCTTATCTACAGGCACTGCATCTTTGTCCCTCATAAGAATCAGTGTGTTGGCTGTCAATTTGCCAATTAATAGAAACATCACCTGTTACTTAACTGGTAGCTGGCAAGCAACGCTGGTAATGGAAAAGTCTCTCAGTAAAGAAAAAAGAAATTATTAAACTATTAAACGACAAAATTGTATTTTGTCAAATTTATTCTGCAGAAAGACACAGTAGATATAAATCACATAGCGATCTGATACAAGTGTCTTGCCGGAGAGCAAAACAGAGACATAGTTGAGCAAGCTTTATCAGGACATAAAAGACAGGTAGTACATGGGCATGTTAAAATGTTCTCACGGTTCGTAGACATGGGAATGCAATTGATAAGATTTGTTTTGGAAGAAGAAGGCCCATAGCCTTGAACTGTTAATCATAATAGAGCAGTTACTTCTTACTGCTAGCAAGGTGCTGAGATATACGCAATGCAATTCAAGTGTGGATATTATACCGTACATCAGTGGTTCCCAAACTTTTGACAGTGGCATACCCCTTCAGACATTTGTCACATTTAATATGTCTGCATATTAATTTTATGCAAAATTGAAGGGGACATTTTTAAGGGGACCTATTATGCTCATTTTTCTGGCCTTTGTATTGAGTTGGGGCTGCACGGTATGCGGTTAGTGTGCAGGCCTCACAGCTAGGAGACCCAAGTTCAATTCCACCCTCGGCCATCTCTTTGTGGAGTTTGCATGTTCCAAAAATATGGAATATATTCATATGGAATATGAATGTGAGTGTGAATGGTTGTTTGACTATATGTGCTCTGTGATTGGCTGGCGACCAGTCCAGGGTGTACCAAGCATTTTGCTCGAAGACAGCTAGGATAGGCTCCAGCACCCCTGCGACCGTTGTGAGGATAAGCAGTGGAAAATAAATGAATGTATTGAGTTGTGGACTCCTATAGAGCAGCTACACACAATAACCAGCACACAAAGCTTTATAGTTCTTCCATCATCTCCACCTATTCAAATTTCATGTTTACCGCAAAATTACGTAACGATGAAACCTACCTAAGCCTATTTTGAACACAGAGCTTAGAGCAGTTCAGAATCCAAATGTTTCTAATAACGTGTAATATCTAATAAACATAAAGAGATGCAATAAAATACATCACCTTCACCACAAGCACTACACTAGAACACTTCAAAAATTATCTCTCTCTATTTTAAAAAAAAAAATCAGAGCTCAGCACGGGAGTAGCAAAACAACGTTGAAGGGCCGCAGGTTGCCGACCCCTGTGCCTGGCAATCATGTGCTTCAGGTTGTCAGGAAAATGAAAATGGCTTTGAGCTTGATGAACCCATGCACTTCTAAACACAACTAAATAACAGTTTTGTGCATTTCAAAGTCAGCACACTTCTATATCAGCATATATTTCACCAATAAAACACTGAGGTTGTGTTGCCTCTTGGCTGTTACCGTAGTGCTGAGTTTTCAGTTGGGATCATATAGTTTATGAGAGTTGAAGGGAAAAGAAAATATATGCTTTTCAGCTGTGTGGCTTTCAAAAATAACAGAATTCGGGGCATACAGTATTTCTGAATGCTGAATGGGTAATTTTTGACTTTCAAAGTATTATATCCCACATGGAATTCCAGCATGACATCAAGTTAAGTCAGCACCCTTGCACGTAGTGGTTCCATGTAAATGTGTAATTAAAGAAACACCGTTTGATTGCCTTGAAATCCTCTGGGTCCAGTATTAATCTCAGAAATCAATGTTTTCAAGCCCAAATATGCAGAGCACAGCAATTCATCTGTCAGCTTGGCCACCTTATCAGTCCATTGGGGAGGAAAAAAACATCAATAACGTAATGCTGACATTTTCAGGGGAACAGTTGTCGCTTGTTACTTAATGCTAGATAGTTTAAATTGTCTTATTTTCTTTAGAAGGCTACTTTTTTAATGTTATTGCACATTCCGTTTTTTGCTTTCCAATGGTGCAAAATGTGATTTCATTTGAATAATCTGCCTTTATAAGCTTTGTACAAATGTAATGTGTGTGCCCTGGAGCCAGGCCTGGAGACAAGGTCCGGCGTTCACTTGTGAGGACAGTCATTACAATTTAGTGGCAAGCATTATTATACAATACTATACATGTATTGTCATGTCTTTGGGTCGAAGACATTAATAATTAATTAATAATTCATATGTTTCATAAGTAATAAATAGCTAAAAGTTCTAATAAATATTGTTAAAAACGCTAAGGTTAAAAAATTTACAGAGTGAGACATCTTCTCTAGAAAGTATCGTTTTGGACCACTAGAGAGTGAGTGCTCTCGCATATAGACAAGCTTTGTTGTTTTCTCTCGGTGAAAAGCAGGCTTACCTCACGGCAGAAACGAAACAGGAAAACCTCATAAACACGCTAGAAGTTGCTCTAAACGCTTGTTTCTTGGGAAATTATCGTCTTTGTAAGTACATTGGTGTATAAAGCACTTACATAGATGCATTTTATATTTCAAAACATGTACTTGTTTTTGTCAAGTTCGCTAACTTCATGCTACTGCTAGTTTGTATTCGTAGTTGGTGTATGTGTGTTAGCTAACTGTTAGCTGATGTGTGTTTAGCCTGCAAAATGAGCAGTATTGGAATTTTTTTTTTTCTGTATTTTTCATTTACCACTTATTTTTTACAAGAAAGCTTCATAAAGCAAGAAAAGCAAGCCTTGTGTACCGAGTTTTCTTCATTGGTTCGCTGGCTGTCTAGCGGCATACTGACACGTGTTGTGAGGACAGCACATTTTTATATCAAACATCCCTCTTCTGTGCTAACTTCTTTTAATCTACTTTGAGATTATTACTACTATTAACAAGTGCTTAACACGCGAGTCACCTCGGTTTTTGCATGATCGTTACGCAAACAATGCAAATGTAACGCTTCCAGTCTAGACACAGGGTGACTCACACATCTGTATGCAAGCTGACACAGCTCTTCTTGAAATTTATTTTAAGAAATTATTCTCTCAGTCAAATGTTATGATTTGTAAACAGATGACAGAAGGCGCTACATTTCCAGATTGGGCTTCATAAATAAGGAAAGTGGCAGCTTTTTAGGGAATTTTATAGTTCTCATTAAATGACAGAGAAAAACAAAGTGAAAAATGGGATTTTTTTTTATACAGTTTCAGTTCTATTACAGGACAGGGGTTGGCAACCCATGGCTCCGGATCCGCATGCGGCGCTTCACCGTCTTTGTTGTGGTTCCCTTCAGAATGAGATATGACAGACACGGCATCGCCCCCACACTCACCATCAATATACCCCCCCAGAGATGAAGTTAGTAATTTAATGTTTTTGTTCTGTTCTTAAATTATGTTCAAAAATCTATCGCCTATTTTTTATGACACAAGCCATTAAGCTCTGTATTACCCTTTATACACACACACACACACACGATGACCGTGTATGTATGTGCGGCAAACCTGGCTTCCTTTAAACATTTCCCACACAGTTGATAAAAGTTTTAGAATGTCGACTGTGGAAGTTTGAAATTACTTATTTCTATTTACATTATGAAAATTGCTTTGAAATCAGAACAAATTGGATGTTGATCATCTTCCCAAAAAGCATTGTTTGACTTTGGAGGTCCCATTGTAAAAGGAAATACAGTACAGCACGATACAAACTTTGTTGAGCCTTAATGTAAATATAGAGGTGACATCAGAGGGTATATATATATACGTATATATATTTACGTTCCAGGGGTCATCATCAAGACCCAGTCTCCACGGAGCCCCTTGACCTTGCCTCATTCCCCTGTCCTTCACAACAACAATGGTTAAGGTAATTGTCTCCCCCAAGCTGGCCTGGCTGACAACATCAAACCAGCCATACCTTAAGACAATGAAACATTACATCCACCTGGAGAGGAGGAAATGAACAATTATAGAAACAAAGATGAGTCCAATTGAGCAAAAGGAACCGCTGAATGAGACTGGATTTTTGTCTTTATTTCAAAAGCACTTAACCATTCAATCCAAAATGACATTTTAATGCTTGTAGTGAATCTACCAAGGTGATTACCATTCCAACAATCTTTTGTCCTTGAAGGATTCAGATTGAAAACAACTTTAATGGATTGGCAGAGACTCATTCTTGTTCAAGGAAGGCTTCCCAAATTGTAATCACCGTCTATGATCCTAAAAAAAAATGGACTAACTTGTCATGCTGAGGACCACCTGAGCCATCAAAATAAAAAGAAGTAAAATAAACGTATTTTTGAAGGCTAGCTTTCACAGCAGCGGTCCCCAACCTTTCTGTCCGATGTAAAACTTCGGATGTCTGTAATCTTTTGTTTTTGTTTATTTGTGTCTGGTGTAATTGTACTTTGGTATGTGACATAAAATAAAATAAAAAATAAATAAATAAATAATAAAATAAAGTAAAAAATATATATTAGGAAAGCAGGAAGTGAACAAATGTAACAGTTACTGATTGTAAAAGTACCAGATGTAGGGGTAGGATTTAATAAGCTTTCATTCTTCCTACTCCTTTTGGACATGTGGAACTGTGAACTGATTAAAAAATAAGTAAAAAATACAAAAATAAAAAATAATAAAATAAAGTAAAATATATATATATATATTAGGAAAGCAGGAAGTAAACAAATGTAACAATTACTGATTGTAAAAGTACCAGATGGAGGGGTAGTATTTAATAAGCTTTGTTTCTTTCTACTCCTTTTGGACATGTGGAACTGTGTACTGATTAAAAAATAAGTAAAAAATACAAAAATAAAAAATAATAAAATAAAGTAAAATATATATATATATATATATTAGGAAAGCAGGAAGTGAACAAATGTAACAATTACTGATTGTAAAAGTACCAGATGGAGGGGTAGTATTTAATAAGCTTTGTTTCTTTCTACTCCTTTTGGACATGTGGAACTGTGAACTGATTACAAAATAAATAAAAAATAAAAAAGTAAAAAATAATAAAATAAGGTAAAAAAATATTTGGAAAGCAGTAAGTGAACAAATGTAACAGTTACTGATTGTAAAAGTACCAGATGGAGGGGTAGGATTTAATAAGCTTTACTTCTTCTTACTCCTTTTGGACATGTGGAACTGTGAACTGATTATGTGATGCATTCAATTGTAATCTGATGCATGTTCAAATGAAATAAAACCATTACCATTACCATTACCATTGCTCAATACAGACAAGAAATGTTGAAGTAATGCAGTATGTATATTTCCATTTACCAAGCAAAACTATGACCTGTGTTCCTGACAGAGGGCGTCGGAAGACGGACGATGAATCAGGGGTTTTCCTCGGTGGGAGGCGATTGATGTACCAATTTAAAGTTATCGAAACAATCCTTTGTAATACCTTTGCAGCTCTTGTATCAGATCTTGATGTAATGTTGCGGCAAGTGAATGTATGTTATACTAAAAATACCTTTCCAGGCTTTAACCACTTCGCCAGGTTTCTGCTCCCACATGCAAATAACGTCTTGGTGCCTCCCAATATACTCTTAATTAGATGACGTCAAAGAGAAGATTAACATGTTATATAGAATAACGTTGGCTCAGCACGCCTCACAAATGCAGTTATACTTGAACAGACAGAAAGAAAGTATAAATAAAAATAAACATGCCTCGGAAGATAAATAGCAGCCTGAGCCACCTTTTCATGGCCTCCAGAGAGATGTATGATGTAGCTGTTAAAGGCGAGTGTGGTACACTTTTATTACCTTTTTCCTTCATTTCTCTTATCATATAATAGATTACACATTTAGTTTCTCGAAACAATTGTCCGGTTAACCAACAACATTGGTATAGTGTATCTCCATTAAATAGTAACTGTGTAGCAAGGCATAGGTTATCAAGTTAAATAATGTCCCCATAGTCACATTCGCACTCCTGTTATTATTTGTTTACATCATAATACGCAGGATATGGGCTAACTGAAAGGATGCAAAAGCTAACCTGCTGCCCACTTTCGCTCCCAAAAACATTCATTCATTAATTAATTTTCTACCGCTTATCCTCTGCTAATCCTATCCCAGCTTTCTTCCGACAAGAGGCGGGGTACACCCTGGACTGGTGGCCAGCCAATCACAGGGCACATATAGACAAACAACCATTCACACTCACATTCATACCTATGGACAATTGCAAACTCCACACAGAGATGGCCGAGGGTGGAATTGAACTCGGGTCTTCGAGCTGTGAGGCCTGCACGCTAACCACTCTATCGCCATGCAGCCCCACAATGAAATTATTAAATAAAATCAAAGAGAATTTTTTGTGTTGCAAGAAATTTTGGAGAATGGACAATAGAAAGTTGAAATTAAGCCCATTGGAAATACAGTATACTGTATGTATGATTAGAGACATTTGCATAGTGGTAGTAATTATATCAGGACAGACATTATGTGAGCCATAAGAGAGGCCACCTGGAAACCATAATCCTTTCCACTGATGTCAGCAGAAACAGGAAAATGAGTATATCTCTGGCCTTAAATCATGCCCTCAACTCATCATACAGTATAGTCTTTCATTAAGAGCTGATCACACTGTCCTCCCATCCCAGCATTAGTGTGCTTAATTTCCTGCTGTCATATGCTTTCACTTCTGGATGTATTATTCATCAAGCCTCCCAAACCCACAGTGTTTGCAGGGGCATGTGTGTGCAGCAACAGGATGACTGCTGCTTTCAATCGGGAGGTTTACAATTGCCGCAGTGTTAAAATCGTAATTCCTTTGGATGTTACATTCATTAATTCATTCATTTTCTACCGCTTTTCCTCACGAGGGTCGCGGGGGTGCTGGAGCCTAACCCAGCTGTCTTTGGGCGAGAGGCGGGGTACACCCTGGACTGGTCACCATCCGATCTCAGGGCACATATAGACAAACAACCATTCACACTCACATTCATACCTATGGACAATTTGGAGTCGCCAATTAACCTAGCATGTTTTTGGAATGTGGGAGGAAACCGGAGTACCCGGAGAAAACCCACGCATGCACGGGGAGAACATGCAAACTCCACACAGAGATGGCCGAGGGTGGAATTGAACCGTGGTCTCTGTGAGGTCTGCGCGCTAACCACTCGACCGCGGTGCCGCCCACCCTTTGGATGTTACATTTCGCCTCAAATGCCAATATTTACATAACAGCACTGTTGAGCCTGAACCTTCAGTGCCACAATGTGTTCAGGTTTGTTAGTAGTAGTAGTAGTGTTAATATAAGTAGTGCAATATTTATGAAATATGAAGTATTGGATTCTTCTTTACGATAAAGTGGCCTTCTCGTCCACATACATTCTCCTGCCATGGTTGATGACTCAGAAAGGCATGAAACTGCATCCTTAAATAGACCACTGCTGGTTGGTGGTGATGCTCATGGATGTTTGCTTTTCCAATTTCTATTTCAACAACATGGCAGAGAGCATCTCTGTTTGCTCAAAAAAAGCCAATAAAGTGTGGCAACCGGCCACCCACTACTGTGACAAGCACAGAATGAAAAACACTCAAGAGCATGACACATAGAGTTGCTGCCACCCGTCAAAAGGTTGTCTTATCGGCGCAACGCGGGCCGTGAGCACTTGAGTGAAATGGGCAGAGAGACGCTCGGATACGAGTGGAGGAGAGAGTGTTGCTTCTGCTCTGCTTGCTTGGCAGAACAGCGAGGCGACGAGGCCAAAGTGAAAGCATGTGGGTCAACATGCCTGCACAATTTTACAGTCGAGGTGTGTTTGTCACTATAGATACTGGTGGCTGCTGCCTTCTTCCAAATAGTCTTGTTTTGGTTCCCCTTGGAGCCACAGAATATGACAGAAAGTGGGCTCTGGCGTCAAGGATTTTTCCAAATCTGTTCTACTCATTCTGGTCTTTTTTTCCCTTTTTTTTTTTGCTACTGCAGTGTCATTTGTTCAACCATCACAGCAACACCACTTGGCACAAAATTGTATTGTAATGTCTCACTGTGACAGCTTTAGTTATGAAAAAATAATACAAAGAAATAAGTACAGTCCGAACTAAGAGAATGGAATATACAACATTAATACAACAGGACATAATTAGGGAAGCAAATGTTATGAAATAACGGGCTTTGCTAGAGCCCATATTGTTATTTTTATGTCCCAAATCCTCTTATCCATTGTATTAGTGCGAAACCTTTTCATGTGTACCCCATTAGAGAATTTCTTCATCCCCCTATGTCATTCATAATCATTTTCATGGTTCCATTTTTAACATGCAGTCTGAAAGGTTTTATAATGTAATAAAAGTCATCGGCTAATCTTGGTTGATTTATAGCAATCTGCACCAGTTAAAGTTATTTGGAATTGCAAATGTCATTTTGGCTTCAGCCTGAAGAAATGATTGCATAGACAGACATGTTTAATTTCCCTCCAGTTAACCATCGCTATTAATTGCACGGGGTTGTAGCCCCAGGCGTTGTGATGGACTGACGGCAAAATGTTAATGGGAAAAGAAAAGAAAAAAGAAAGAGAACCCAAAGGAATAAAGATTTTTGGTGGAACACATGGGTGAGTAAAAATCATCAGGCACATTCCCACTAGCTCTGCATTTAAATTTGTGTAATCGCAGTGACTTTACGAAGCTGATGCCATGCCCTGTTCAATGCGTCCTTTTATGCTAGGGTTGAAAAAAAAAACACATATAGTATATGCATAACAAAAAGACAATGAAAAACAAAAATTTTAGATTACAGGTGTCAAACTTGAGGACCATGAGCCAGATCTGGTCTACTACATCTTTTTATGTGGCCCGCAAAATCCTGGAAATAATGTGCACCATGCTCCATTCTCTGTTTTTAAATGTCAAACAAACTTTCATGAGTCCACTTTAAGGACCGGGAACTCGGAAAGAAAGAGATCTGTGAGCTTCCGGGCCATGAAATTACTTAAAAGATCCTGAGGGCTATGGAACCAAAAAAAAATCACATGGTAGACCCCCCCAAAAAAGTCACAGTTTTGAGCCGGAGGATTCCATTGGCTGTTCCTCAAGACACAGGACGATATTTGGCCCGAATGAAGTTTGTTATTGGTGTCGAGTGTAGTCCAATATCACAAATCTGTGAGAAAAGGGTTTTAAAAACAAAACAACACCACACAATTACCTTTTTGGAATTTTCATGAGAGAACCAAACATTGAAAGAAGGAAGAAAGTTTAATTACCAGGTGAGAAAAAATGTAACCTTGGCGGTCCAGATAGCGTCCAACGTTACCTTGTCATGACAAGGAGATCCCACCTGAAATGTTTTCTACATGGCACAGTGGATGGGGGCGCCATCATAATCTGGGGTGCTTTTCCAATTTTTTAATGGAAAAATAAAGCTTCAGGTTGTGCAGGGGTGTCAAATGGCAGTATTGGCGTTGTGGAGATGTTGCAAGGGGGCATTCGTCATGACCTAAGGCCCTTGTCTGTGTGGTAATGACTGGTATTTTCTACATGACAACATTGCAGTTCACAATGTTTGCCTGACAAATTACTTTTTTAAAGAAATAACATCGCTAATCGAAATATAATTGAGAACATTTACACAAAAACAGCATTGAATACTCAATCTACTCACTAAAGTGAATCAAGTACTCAGTTGCTCGCCACACTTTTGGTGCCCTTTTCAGGAAAATTCATTTACAATAAAATTGTAAAAATGAATTTATATATATACCTTATATGAGCGCCATAGTAATTTGACACCGTTTAGGGTCAATGATGGAGACTAATCGCCCACAACCTCTGCCCAGTCAGCATTTCCCCCCACTCATGAGAACCCACAGGGCCTGCGCCTGATGTCCTGCTGTTTGCCCCATGAGTGGCCTCTAGATGACAGTGAATGCTTGGGGAGGCCAGATAGAAATCAAAGAACATGGTGCCTCTCCCACTCGTATAAGGTCCATTCGTTTGTCACACACCCAAGGGTCAGTGTTTCTTTTGTTCCCATGCTGGTCCAACTCCCGATTGCCTCCACATACTGCTTGCTACTCTGGTCTCTGGTATCAGAAAAGTGGGTGACATCAGCTGGTATTTTTCCGCCCACCCAGCGGCATTCTCAGGTTGCCCTGCAATCCTTCATCGCCATGCAGTTTTGACACGTTTTTATATAAAGGCCATATATCAAAGGTGGAATTTCAGTACGGCAAAAGTGAAAGACAACACAGATAAGATACATACATGTAGTACATTATATGCTTATAATGTACTGAAGTACATCGTAAAAACATGCATATTCAGGCTTTAGTCCAATATCCACTTTTTTTCTAAACTGTTAGGACGGGCACAGAGCTGCACACCATGTGAAAAAGCTGTCACATCTGTATTGCCGTGGGGTGTCTTCATTTTTTCACATCCCTATAATTGTATTTCTTATTCGTTTCGGTCACCTACACAGCATGCCTTGCAAAAAAAAAAATGCAACACTTTCAATATAAATAATGAACCTTCACCACGTATAAAAGACCCCCACAGATACATGAATTTATGTCTTTATATCTGCTCCATTGGGGCTTGGCTCCCATTGGCTCCCACATAACTCAAACTCTGGATCCATACATATTCTTCACTGCTTAGCTTGTTTAAGGTTACCGGGGAGGGGGCAAGTTGCAGGGTGCACCCTGCTGAGAAAGGCTAGCGTACTGTCATACTACAAACCACAATTACCCCTTTTGCAAAGACACATACATTTCTATGTTACACGGAGTACATTGGTACACTATTTCATGTGACATTATATTGTTATTGCTATATGCACTGTAAATCATTGCACAATACAAGTTACATATCTTTTTACATACATTTTTCAATTCATATTTCCGAGGATATTAAATAGATATTTCATTCAGACCCAGAATATTATATAGATATGATAAAGGAAATTATTAAATGGTTCATAAATGGAATATGGGTGTATGTACTGCAAAGCAAGAATGTTAAATAACATTTTAATGTGAACAGACTGAAAAAAATCAGCACTTATCACGACAATGAGGATTCCATAAATGAACAAAAAATGAAATTGCTCAAAATGTGAAAATATTTGATGGTAATTGAGCTGACTGAAATGGCCTTACACGGCACATTTAGTCATTTGCACACCTATCATCGCTTCAGAGCAGCACAATTACATCGCGTTTTGAAGACCGTCCGTGGCCTGGCTGCACCCAGGCTGCATCCGTCTCCCAGGACCTGGCCAACCTCGACCTGTGGAGGTGCTAGCATGAAATGGCTGTTAATTCCATCCGCTATCTGTTTGACACAGCGCCCGTTTTAAATATACTTGAATACAAACTATTCCTGAGTTGTTGTGTAGCACATGAACATAGAGCAGACTGATCCACCTTGGTTACAAGAACGCCGCTTCAGATTTGGGGTCCCATCTATAAAAGTGTGCAAAAACCCAAAATGTGCATACAGACAAAATGTTCACAGTGACAGGTATAAGATTAGTAAAATCTATTTAATTTACAGTAAAAATGGATGCAAAGATGAAATACAGTCAAAATGTTTCTGTAATTCCAGACAGATTTTTTTAAACATTAGGATGACATGAGCACCATTAAAATAGTAGGTATATTATAAGATAACATATACTTCTCTACAAGAGAGGAGAAATGATAACGATATCAGGGAAGAACTAAATTATCACCTCGTACTTCGGTACATGACAAAAATAAAATAAAAAAATAAATTAAAAAAATGATTTCCTTAAATTAAGAAAGCAGGAAGTGAACAAATATAACAGTTACTGATTGTAAAAGTACCACATGGAGGGGTAGGATTTAATAAGCTTTGCTTCTTCGTGGAACAATTGTAATCTGATGCATGTTCAAATGAAATAAAACCATTACCATTACCAGGATAGCAAGGTTTCCACAAATATTTTTCAGTCAATAACAGCCTGATGTTGTCATACTTCTTTCCATTTTCTGTGCGTTATAACACAAAAAATGACATCATTGGGGACACACCTATTTCGAAGCCTCTATGAAGCCTCTAAAAAAAGCAATTAGTGATGCATCGTGTTAGTCAACGAGATATAAATAGCTTTTCAAGTCAGCTGCTGCAATAATATCTGTCCGTTGCAAGCTAGCTCATATAAACTCGTTTTCTCGCTCTAGAATGCACAAAAAAGGAAAATCAATATGTGTTCATGTTTCAAGTAAGGATTGTGAATGATGGGCAAAATCCCCCTTTAAACCCTCGCTTAACATGTGCATCCCCTCTTTGCAAAGAGTCTAGTGTACACACTCAATACATTTTTGGAGTGTGTACACCAATAGTACACCAGCTGCAAAGTTACCATACTGGTGCGCACATTCTCACATCCGGTCGTGTTTTCATGCAGTAGATCACGTTGTATAACACAACTTTTCGGCCCCCTTTTGTGCATAAGCAAGCTTTATAAATGAGGACCCTGAAAGCAGGTTTCATGTTGTCATCATGAAAAGCCGAGTCCAAACAAGTTTTTTTTATGACCAAGCCATTGCACTTATCCTGCTGAAAAGCTGTTTTTAACTCATAAACACTGTGTGTGGCAGCTGCCAAGAGGGTTGCAATGAAAGCTGGGGTCCGACATGTTACAGCAGCAGCATGCATATCAACAGAGTGATATGATAGACTTTGGCACCTGTCGTAGCATATTACTGTGCCTCATAACTCTTCCCTACACATTCTGCTGTAAAGTATTGTGACAAAAATCCGGTCTACGTCATCTTTCCAATTCTGTTGCCAAACCATAAGACTACCCAGTACAACAACAAAAAGGTCACATATGTCAAAAGTCTTAACACAATACAGAATAGTTTGGCGATTGGCTGGCGACCAGCCCAGACTAGAGTGTACCCCGCCTCTCGACCAAAATCAGTCGGGATAGGATAAAAAAAAAGGACGGATGACACAGTTCCTGGTTGGCCAAGCTTCCAAGCACAGTCTTTGTAGTCATTTCAAAATGACTTAGCAATTGTTGCATTCATTAAGCGGTTGTCATGCACATGAAAATAATAGCATGAACTGATGAAGCCTCCTTGGATGGGAGGCGAAACATCTTCTAAGACAAACCAAACAATCCAATGGTGATCAATACACAGTACAAACGAGTACTAGACTGCAGCATAAACAGGATATCAAATGATGTGGAAGCCCAAAGACACATGGAATCAAAGAGCACATGGAGGGAATGGCGTGTTGAGCACAAAATGATTAGACAATCTCTCTGCTTTTTACTCTTGCAGAAGATCTGAAAAAGTCGACTAATTAGTAGGCAGAATCAGGTGTATCTTATCACCTCAGCCAAAGGAGGAAACACAACAAACCAGTAGAACTTTAAAGATAATAATAGATGTTCTGTGCTGTCTAGTGCATTACTGTATTCATGCTTAAATGTGTCCAATAGACTGTGTCATCAAAAATTAATCCAGCCATCTCAGCTGATCTAGGACAAGCGGTAAAATAGACCCTTACCAGTCATTCACAGGACAATCACAATGTGGAGTCTTTGGTTTACCAAAGATATTGAGAATAAAATACACATTGGTAAATGGAAACTCAAGCGCAAAAATGTTTCCGTAGCTGGGTGGTGAAACATGACTCGAATCCACCAGTCAGACAAGAACCTGCACCCATACAATGGAGTCATTGGTGCTTATGTTCATGTCAGTGATTTCAGTCTTTGTTTTCTCTCCAAAATCAATGCATCACTATAAGGCATCTAAAATTAGTCAGTAACTTGATGATGATCTGCAAAAGACGATTTGCAAACTGATTGTATGAATAATGTATGTCATTTATGTAAATAAACTTAACGGGAGAACATTTCATAAGCATCTTCTTCGTGTAGCCCAAAGCACAAGGTCACAGGTGAATAAACTTCTATTCACAATGTTCTTTTTTTTTTTTTTGTTAGTGAGGTTGTGTTGAGTAAGAATAAGAAGTTTGGCACAAAAATGATAAGGGTGAAAGGAAATCTTTTCAAGCATTGTGCAGATAACGATGATGAATGGCTCTCTGCATCTTGAGCCTTTTGGTGTGATTCATGTAAATGCATTGCAGAACGAGCTATGGAGAATGATCACTGAGCCTCTTCACTGCCTGGCGCGAGTGAATGATGCAGTTTCACACAGCCAACATAACAACTGCATAGCTCAGTGCAGTTTTCCGTTCAGCCCTTTCACGTATTCAATATATTTGAATCATTTCCAGCTGAAATGTAACCATAAAGGTGCTCAATGCATGTAACTAATTTTGCTTGAGGTTATTAAACAACCCAAGGGATTGATTGTAGATTTAGAACTTACCTCATAGTGACCACATGAAAGGTTGCGCATGAAAAAATGATAGCGCTTTGTTTCCCTCTACTGGTTCATAACAAAACTACCATTTTAGGCCACATCATGTAAGTTATGTTTAGTAGATTTTATTTGCATATTTATATTTCTCCGCATTGGATACATTTCACACGCTTTTGTTTTAACAGCAACAGGAGAGAAGGCATTGTGACATCAAATTAAGAATAGGAATAAAAGAGCTGGGTGTAGAGGGAGGGGAAACGCAGGCAACAAAAGAATAACCAAAAAAGAAAAAACAATTGTGTGTAAATGGCCTACCATTTCTGTTGGGGATGAATCTGTGGTATTTGCCCTAAATACAGTTGTTGGTAGCAAAGCATGGGGATCATTTGTTTTTCCTGTGCCTTTTTTCGGCATTCAACCCATTGGGGATGGGCTGTCAAGTGCCATGGGATCATTTTGATGTTAATTGATAGGTTGATAGAGACAGACCGAGAGAAAGAACGACTTCCTGCTGAGTACTCTGTGGTGCAATTCCCCTTTCTGCACTGTCTCTCTAGAAATCTCAGCTCATCCCATCGAGAATGTCACTATCTCAGCATGCAATGTGATGAACTTTCATTTCATTTCCACATCTCAGTCGGCTGTTGTTGACAAAGAAAACACACGCGTCGAGAAAAAAAAAGAAGCGGTTTATGCTGTAGGGGCTGCCCTTGAAGGAAGTGTTTATGTGCGAACTATTCCCTCTCTATTTTTCCTCACATCTCAGAGGACAGGACAGCAGTCTGAACATCAACACACACTTGTGTACATCGTCTACACAAAGAACACCATGCACACACTGCACGCAAGGCTACTGGCAACACAACCTCTGTGTGATGAGCTGATGCTGGTGTGGCAGTGTGAGGCCAAGGTCACACGGTCTCATTGCTTTATTCCCATAATCCCCTACGTTGGCTGGGTGAGAGGCCTGCTAATGGCTAGCACTCTCCAAAAGGCAACCACTGCGTTGACAGAGACTCTTGAGACTCCCGCAACTCTCTCCGCCCTGTGAAAAGAGCATTGCACATGTTCTATATAATCAATCAACATGGCTAATTAGGCCCAAAACTAATCCCTCAGAGAGGCATTAAGAGGGGACGCAGAGGTGTGCTGTTTGTAATCATCAGTGTAGAATAAAGTTAAAGCTTATGGGGAATGAACTGGCTTTTAGGATCCATTGTGCAAACAGCGCAGGGAACAACTGTTTAGGAAGGAAATAAAAAACAAAACCTTTGACAATTCTGACTACACACACATTTGAACATGCATCAGATTACAATTGAATGCATCACATAATCAGTTCACGGTTCCAACAAAGCTTATTAAATCCTACCCCTCCATCTGGTATTTTTACAATTAGTAACTTACATTTGTTCACTTCCTGCTTTCCATAATACAGTTTAAGTTTTTTTTTTTGTTTTTTTTTTAAATAATGCACCTCGTACCGAAGTAGGAGGTGATATGACCATACAATGACATAACGGGTACCATAGTAAGTGTCAATATAGTGATATATATAGCACATTATGACTGGTTCAAGACTCTTCATCCTTGTATTTAGCAAACATCAACTGCTTGTATTGTTTCTTGAATTGGCTCATCGTTGTGCATTGTTTGAGGTCCTTACTCAAGGACTAACTCAACTAAAAGGGTTAATAATAATGTAAATAAAATAAAATAAAATAAAAGCACTAATGACGAATTTTACCAACACAATCCAGCACAAACATTACCACAAGAACATGTTTTTTTTCAATTTGGGGCAGGATGTGGCATGATGTCATTGCCTGAAAATAAATATCTTTAAAAGCATAAATGGAACACTTAATGGCACAACAAACGACACCACCCATCCATCTATCCATCCATCAATCTATCCATTTTCTATACCATGTGTCCTTGGACTGGTTGCCAACCAATCACAGTACACAGAACGACAACATTTGGTCTTAATTTAGAACAAATTGTTAGCTCAACATTTAATAACTAAACTAAAAATCATATGTTTTTCACAGCACAAATTTCCCAAGGGGTCGGGGACCATTTTTGTGCAGGTTGTAGTTGCTTGTCAGTATATACTGTGTAGAACAGGGGTGCTCACACTATTTCAGCCTGCAAGCATCCACCTACTACCCTAAATATATATTTATTGGTTTTATAACTATGAGTATTTATATACATTGCACATCGGTGTGCAAGAACTTGTTCAGTATACACGTTAGAAGTATCTATTACTATAAAATATATAACTACAATATATATAAATATAACCTCACCTGCCCAAAGGATAGCGGTCATTGTCGGACACACTTTGTCACAGGCGCCGGAGATGAGGCCGCCGTGTGGGCGCACAGTGTGTCTGGAATTAACGCACCTTTCCCGGCTTCTGGCCGCAGGAACAATTTAGCGGGTATTTCACTTTTATGTTCACAAAATTAGTCCCGTGTGAAATGGTGTTGACAGATGAAAATAATTTTCTCTTGCTGGGAATCACCAAATAAAATAACTTCTGCCTGAGCTTGAGTTGGGGGAGGGCAGAGAGCTTATCTGGCTTACAGACACACCCATATAAGGAAGTCTGCCCCTCTGTGACATCACAAAGGAGCTGTTTTACCATGCTTTTTTAAACAGAGCGTTTTCAGCCATCTCTTTCAGAGCTCACTTCCAAATGGGCAAACGTCTTTATCTGAAACTTTGGCATAATTTAACACAAGAATACAACATTCTAACTACATTTATAGGTCAGAAAAGTGGAAAAAGCATAAAGCAGATAAAGTAGCTGGGATAGGTTCCATCATACCCTCGACCCTAGTGATTATAAGCGGTATACAAGATGGATGTATGCATGGATGAATGTATGGTCTACCAAGTCTTCTAAAGTGACGATGCAGTGATTATAAATGGAGCTGATACACTGTACATCATTTATAAAATGATTAACTCCTATAAGATGAAACTTGGCATCCATGATGAAACCCATCTGGGTGAATTCTGGCATGAGGCCAACATTTATCACTTTGGTGTACCAGTGTCATTCAGTCTGCAGCAAAGCTACAATGTTAACATGCACATGCACCTCCAAAAACTCGGACTTTGATGGAGGTCAGATGTGTAGATGACAAGAAGACGCATCGGAGTTGAGTTTTAGCTTTTTGAGTTTTGTGGGTTATGGTCCCAACAGTAGCCCATGTTATTACTATAGTATATAGTAATGTAGTAGAATATATAGAATATAAGGAATGGAACTATAGAAAGAAGGGTGTCCAAAAGGAGCCTTTTGCAAACTATGGGTAAAATAGAGAAAAAACTGAAATATTGATATTATTAACAAATAACACAAAGCCTTGTCTTTAAATACGTATGATGTTATTTTACAGTTTTATGAAATAAAGCTGTTGGCATGAGGGGTAGCTTACTATTATAAAATGTCTTAAGGTTGGCAGGTCTGATCCATGCAATTTATTATTCACTGTGCTTTCTGTAATATAACAACATGTCATGAACAGTCGAAGATAGAGGACAAAGGTTCATAGTGTGAATATAAACATCACATGACTGACCGCTCTTTTTATGCCGGTGAACGATTTTTTTCTCATCAACCAACGATATTCTTAAATTGAGGTGCGAGCAAAATAGGATTTTCCCGCAGTCCTCAGATCAACAAACTGTCCTCTTGGTAGGTGAGAGCAGCCAAGGAAATGCTTTAGATTAAAATGAGGTAATAGCACATTTGCGAGGTCTTTTGTGTCAGCAGCGCTTGCAATTTAAAGCACCGCCATACAGGCAGCCTCTTAAATTGCCGTACAAGAGTTAATATTTCATTGCATGCCAGGAAATAGCGATGGAGAAGAGGGGGGAGAAAAAAAAAAATGTATACGACTCATTCTACGATCTGATTCGTCCCTGCAAATCAGCAGGCGTCAGTGTCATTCAATAATGAACTCTATACCACAATTGCAAGCTTTCAGCTGCTCTGTGGCTGCCTGCCATCGCATCTACTGAATAGGGAATGTATTTTAAGCTGAAGTGAGGGATAATGGCTTCTCTCTCCCTCACTTTCTTTCTCTCTTTATTTTTACCCCGACCATGGAGGTTATGTTTGCATTTGTTAGAAGTTTTAATGATATTATGCTGATTTTTTTGACGACGCCATTCAATGTTGTTGTGACTTCTCACATTGATAGCAAAAGTGTTTTCAAAATAGCCACTTTTTTTCAAGATAATGAGTAGGTTCATGTACTGTATGTATTTTGTTGTTTTAGGCTTTCAACGGCAACACGGCAACATTCATTGACTTTTCCATATTCGGTGCTCGGTTGAAAAAGTTTTGACACCCTATTGTATTCTGATATTTAAGCTTCAAATACTGCATCACTGAAAAAATATAAATATCCAGTTGTTGTGCTTATATAGGATGCTGGTCACTATAAAAAATAAAAGCATCATCCATAACTATAATAATTTCTCTATTAAACCCAGAGAAGTAATCAATTATTGGGAATTGCTGAAATATGGAGAAGGGGTATGGGGTTTAAAGTTTTATTTTATTATTTTTCCAACCCATTTTCGGCCGTATTGGATTGTGCAAATGTAAGCATGTCGTGTTCCGAGCTGTTCAGCATGTTTAAGATAAGCTAAACTATAATTATAATTAATTTTAAATCATACAACAAACATTTCAACTGCTAAAATATAATTTTTATGGTCACAAAGGTTTTAGCCTTGGTTGAGGTCTATACTCTGGTCGCTTTGTTGTGTTTTGAATCCAGTTTTGGGATTTTTTGTCTTCTACTTTTACCTCCACCTACACTTGAGGCTGGCTTAAAGAGCCAAGATGAAGGGAGGAGTGGAAGATTCTGATTGACTAAAATGCTGAGATTGACTCTTGCTTGCGGAAATGTGAAGTGTGTATGTATGTGTGTGTTTGTGTAAGCCAACTGGGGCAACGTGTGATGCTCAGTTTATTGCATCAAAAGCTCATTTGTTTGTATTTTAGACCTCATTTCGGCTTAGACGAACCAGCTTTCACATTATGGTTGTCAGTGACCCACTTTGACTCGCTTGCTCTAATATTCCTCCCCTTTTGATCCATTACTGTTATTTTGCACTGGGTGGATCTGATTTAATGGAATATGCCAACAAACTCGGTGAGGAAAATACAAACGCTGCTATTCCACTGCTTTACTTTCCCTCCCCTCAGGCACAGCTGTGCCGTACGTTTGCATGTTAGTGCTGTGCTTGACACCACTCTGACAGCACTCAACACATCAGAAGGGCTTAAGCTCATCTGGCCCGTCAGGGGCATAAACATTGGTTATTCAAACTTAGCTGGTGTGTTTATGTGAACAGAGAAGCACCTAAGGAAGATAAAATATAGTCCATGTGGTGAAATGTATGATGAACGCCTTTTTCAGACAACTTTGCCTTACAGTATATGATCACTTGAGAGCGTGCCAAACTGCTAAATGTGGCCCGCCACGTCAAATAATCTCAATAAATAATATAATATTGAATTGTAAATATAAATTAAGTAATAATAAAACTATGTTTTAATGTACTTCGAAACAAGGTACATTATTTAAAAAAAAAAAACAAACTGTATTATGGAAAGCAGGAAGTGAACAAATGTAATGAGTTTGTAAATTTTTTTCATCCCAACCACTCGCTCCCAAAGACGTGTTTATACATCTTTTACATTTATTTGCACAAAAGGCACAAATGGGTGATGATGCAACTCCACAATAGAAAAGAGCATCTGCATTTTATAAGAGCACGCCCTGCATCTTTCCCATTGAAGTACATGTGAAAGGGCATTTCGTCATATTGCACGAAGGAAGGTTATGCATTGAAGGAAAATTTTAATGCACTCGCAAATGCTTTTTTTTTGTCTAAAGTTACTCAGTAAACATTTTCCGTAACATGCGTGGTGACACTCAGACACTCAGCAACTCAATTGGGGTAGCATGACGGCTTTTAGTCCTTCGAATATGTTTTCATCTTATTCTATGAAGTCATCATAAAACTGTGTTTTTTTTTCCAGTTTGCAGTACACAGAAAAGGTAACTTGCATTGACTGGCCACAACGTTCCTGCATGTATGACTGACTTGGCTGCTGATATAAAGTCAGTTGGAAAACTGCTTTAGTACTGAACGCGGTGCTTTTGAGAGAAATGCAGTCAATAAGGCTGACACATTATTTATCCGTTTGCCATGTTTGAATGAATCAGCAACTTCACGCAGCTCATTAAAAATAATTAAAGAATACTCTCAAGGATCACACACATACACAGTACTACACAGTACACATAAAGCTGATAGTAAAAAATACATATAGCAACAACTGATCAATGAATTTCAGACTTAGAATAATGTACAGAAGTAAGCCTCGCCTATTCCAGTTAAACCACGCCCCCTAATGATACAGCTAGTGGCGCACTCGCTCATCCCTAATATTTACTACAAATATTTGCAAAATTTTGTGAAAATTATGTATGTTGTTGTTGTTTTTTAATGCCCTGTTTTTTTGAATAATTGAATAATTCATTCATTCATTCATTTTCTACCGCTTATCCTCACGAGGGTCGCTGGGGTTGCTGGAGCCTATCCCAGCTGTCTTTGGGCGAGAGGCGGGATATGCCAGCCAATCACAGGGCACATATAGACAAACAACCATTCACACTCACATTCATACCTATGGACAATTTGGAGTCGCCAATTAACCTAGCATGTTTTTGGAATATGGGAGGAAACCGGAATACTCGGAAAAACTCATGCATGAATGGGGAGAACATGCAAAGTCCACACAGAGATGGCCGAGGGTGGGATTGAACTCGGGTCTCCTAGCTGTGAGGTCTGCGCGCTAATCACTTGTCCACCGTGCAGCCCCGCATTGAATAATATAATAATATTTTTCCGGGATGTGGAAAAGACGTGGTACAATACAGTGAGATCTTCATATGAGATTCAAACCCAGAACTCCAAAGACCGTGTCTAGAAGTACAGTAAAGTCTCGTTATATCGATATTCTCGGGAGTCGGAAAAAATACCGATATAACCGGACTATCCATATATCCGATCCTGCGCCGAACTGCATTAAAAGTGGGCAATAATGCCGCCCCACATAGCTGGCCAAACACATGCCTGACACAGAAGAACCAACTGCGTTCGTGGTTTCTCTCGTGTGTATAGATTCTATACAGGTATGTGTTTGGCCAGCTATGTGGGGCGGGTTGAGCATGACCTGTGAACCAGGAAGTGCGGGAATCGGTGTGTGTGCTGCGCTCTGGTGGTGGAAGCCGTTCCCCGTGTTCTTTTTTGGTATTGAAATCCTTAAGCAAAGATTGATTTAAGCTGCTTTTGTATCGATATAAGCAGACCAAATTGGCTGGCGGGAGATGAAAAGGGCATCGTAGTAACCGGATTATCATAATAACCGGGTATCGTACTAACGGAACTAATTATATCATAAAAGACTAGAAATTTGCCGGGAAATGAAAATAGTATCGTAATAAGTAGTAATTCGTTATAACCGATATCGATATAACGAGACTTTACTGTATTAACCATTTCTTTGATATCTCATCTTCCAGACTGACAGGACTAGCGTCAGCCCACCTTTCCCCGTAAAGATGCAAGGAGAGCCGGTGGGCAGAGACAGGACTGCCAAGGGACTGGATGGGGGCAGAGAGGCTTAGTGGGTCACCGTGGGAAGGGTGGTGCAGCTCAATCATTTTTCTCCCCTGAAGGCCCCTCGGAGCACGGCAGCTGTGAGAAGCCTGTCATCCAGGAAAATTTCATTTTATGTACAGCAAAGATTTGTCATATAGCATGCAGTGTGTGCTTATGAATGAATACACCTGACACACAAAGATTATCCATGCAGGATAGCACACTCTTGCAAACAAAAAGAAAGAAACCGACATATTTTATTAACTAAATGCTAATCCGAACTCCCACACTCTGGCTGGTCTGGATTTCACTCACTTTGTTCAATTCATGCTATCCACCGACCATACTTGTACCTCTCTCCCATCCTCACCTCTATTCAATTCCCCCCCACACTTCTCGCAATAGGTACGGCACAGCATGGTTGGGTAGTAGCTTGCTTGTATGCCATCCATTATTCCGAGGCAGGAGTGCATTAAAGATTCATCTCTGCAGCTCAGCCTCAAAGGAAAGACTACGACCTCTGGTATAGCTGCTGAATTATGGAGACCGCCAATAAAGTTGTTGACTTTTGATGTCATTCTCTGCTTTCTCCTTCCCAGGTGAATGTGGGCATATGACATACGGGCACACAAAAAAGCAAATTTATGGCATTCTTTGTATTCTGTTTTTATTCTCTCCAACATTTCCACTTTTGTGTTCTTTTCATTCCCTTTTCTCTGACACTTCCTCTTTTTGTACTGCAAATGTGGATAGTAATAAATACAGAACCAGATGACTAAAGCGAAAAAAAAAAAACACCTACAAACAAAACCATATCTCCAAAATGATGATGATGATGGACCAAGTATGCAAAAACAATCTCTCTGCATACCAAGTGACTGTCTGGCACTGTAAATTTCACACCAGCCATCATTCCTTTGCTTCTCTCCACCAAGCTAAAAGGGACTCGCAGCTCTGGTGGCTGTGTTCAGATTTGCTCACATTGTTTATATATAATCAATGTCGAGTGGAGGGCCCAGCTCAAAATGGCTGTCATTTGTCTCAGATATTAATAATTCAGGCGCATGAGAAAGGGAAACATTCAGGAGAGCTGACACAGTACAACATTGACTGTACTTTTCTTAACTCAAAGTACAATGTGAGGACATTACTACTCGGGACACACATACTAGTCAATCAGTTAATTCATGAAGGATATAGATGTCATTTTAAGGATAATTCATAATGCCGCCTACAGAGAACATACTAACTCCTTATTTCTAAAATCACAAATATTTAAACTTGCTGATATAGTTACTAAAAATGTCATCCAAAACACTTGAAACACTTCTATGCTAGGACTACGTTAAAAAGCCATAGCATTTCAGTATGTGGAATCAAACTATGGAATGGATTGAGTAAGGAAATCAAACAATGCACAACGATGAGCCAATTCAAGAAACAATACAAGCAGTTGATGTTTGCTAAATACAAGGATGAAGAGTCTTGAACCAGTCATGATGTGCTATATATATCACTATATTGACACTTACTATGGTACCCATTATGTCATTGGATGCTCATATCACCTTGTACTTTGGAACGTGACAAAGAATTAATTTTTTTTTAATGTAAACATTTTTTAAAAAGTTTAAAAAAATAAAAAAAATATTTTTTTTTATTTAAAATTTAAAAAATTAAAAAACAAACCAAAAAAACCTAAAACTATATTATGAAAGCAGGAAGTGAACAAATGTAACAGTTACTGATTGTAAAAGTACCAGATGGAGGGGTAGGATTTAATAAGCTTTGCTTCTTCCTACTCCTTTTGGCCATGTGGAACTGATTATGGGATGCACTCAATTATAATGTGATGCATGTTCAAATGAAATAAAACCATTACCATTTTACCAAAATATTACGGATCACATTTTCTGTTCAAGCTTACTTGTTCCTTACACCGATCTAGGCATGGTCGGGTGAATTTGGTGCGGAAAAACTGCGGCTGTGTTTGTTGGGGTTTTTTTCTTCAGAGCGATTTATCGTTAAAATAGGTATATCCCAATAACAGCATTGTAAGCTTGCTGAAATTAACTCGTTTTTTTGCACAGAAAAGGGAAAGAAGTATGTGGATTGTGGAAAAAAAAAAGTGCAGTTCCCCTTTAAAAGTGTGATGAAGAGCAGGGAGAGACCTGTAAATGTCCAGCAGCTTCGCCAACCTCAAGGAACATTGAAGTCTAACCAAGAAACACAAAAGCAGTGAATGTGACAAAGAAAAAGCAAAAAGGCAGCAAAAGCATACAATTAGAAAACAAACTATGTCACAGCACAGCGTGACACATGAAAACTGGGGCATTCGGAGACTGTAATTTGGTTAAATTCTGTATTTACACTTAGACAGCAACTGCACAATGTACCAACTTCTACTTTCACTCTTTTTGGACAGGTTTGTTCTTTATGGAATGGACTGTATGTGTAAAGGCCTCATGACAGAGGGGTCCTTAAAGTGGACACTTTTTTAAAATTAAGATGCATGTTCATTTGATCATGTGTTATAGTTAATAGACGGCTGTTACACCCGCAAACGTAATAACTGCCCACAAACGTAATACAAATCTGCAGCTTTGAATGTAATAATCCCGCAAATGTAATACATTTCCCACAAACGTAATAACATTTGCCTACTGTAAACGTAAATACTGAATTTTTGCAGGAAACTATTACATTTTGTTTGTGGGCGTACATGTGCGTTTTAGTTACAGTATATTATTGTATGTGTGATTTTGTGTGTATATGGGGAAGCAATAATAATAAATAATAAAATAATAAAATATAATAATAATAATAGCAATAAAATTTTATTAAAACAATTGCAATTATCACAATTGTTTTTTTAATTTAAAATAAATTATAATTTAATAATTAAAGATTCATTTAATGTATTCAAATGATACTCTTTGAATAATATTTTTTGCCAAAAAAAAAATAAAAAAAGAATTATCTTGTTAAAATCCTCAAAATGACATCTACACCTTCTCCCTCATTAAAAGAAGAAAAAACCACAAAGATCATTATTTTGTCTCATATTACATTTGCGGGAAGTTATTACATTTTTCAGTTTTTCACTTTCCCACACATGTAATAATTTCCTGCAAATGTAATAGTTATTACATTTGCAGGAATTTCAGTATTACGTTTGCAGTAAGCAAATTTACGTCGGCCATGGTGTGAATATAATGGAACGTTAGTTACCTTTATGTGTTGAAGAGACACACACATACCTGCATGCAATGCTTGTGTGTAGCCTTGAAGACAGAACATATGACGGTGATGGGTGAAGGTGGGGTTGTCTACATGTGTATGTGTGTGATAAGAATCTCCCATTAAATGCGTCTGACCCTGGATCCAATTATAAATCTGTACAACACAAGACAGCGGAGTGGAGTGGAGAATATGTGGACGCTGTGGTTAAATCAAGCTTGTCTTGCCCTATCCCTCATACCTCATACCCGCACCTTACTGTGAAAGCACCGCCTGCCTATGTGTCTTCCTTACGTGTTGATAGATTTGTGGAGAATGGTCCAAAGGATACAGGTATATGGCTGCAGAAAAACAAGGATTCCTAGTTGATTAATGACGCGTGACCAGTCCTCAGTGTTTTTGATGGAGTGAACACTTTTATCTCAGGGGATTTTGAGGTAATAAAAAAAAAAAAAAAAAGCAAGACAGACGCATTCAAACACTGAGCTCTCAACTCCCTGTGGAGTTTCTGGCTCGAATCTTGTAAAAGTGCACATGTTGACTGGAGAGTACTAATGGCTTGTTGTTGCCTCACAGAGGTGTTGTGTAAGTGATTTGAGAAGTGGAAGAGTAGATTTGTGTTATACGGTAAAATGAATTTGGAGTGGCAACTTCAGCCGTCAAGGGTAGATGCTTGTTGGAGGACACCAGATGGGGGGATGAGGATGCTTGGGAGAAGGTATATGCCGGAAGTGCAAGTGCAAATAAAATACAGCATGTGGAGGGCGGCAAAACAAGGTGAAAGTGCAAAGAATGTGATGGCGAAGTTGTGTTGCTTTTACACATCGGGAAGAACAAGGTGATAAAAAGAACAGCATCCCAAATACATTTTTTACTGTTGATTGAACCAGACATTTTCACACCTGTGTAGCCTTTGTGTTTTTAAAGGTTGCAAAGGTTTTGAATGTAAACACACGCAAAGTTATCCTCTGAGGGTGCATAATCCCCCCCCCCCAAAAAAAAACAATAACAATATTTTATAAACCTTAATTCTGACAAGTGACAGACATGCAGAGGCAGATTATTGCTTTTTCTTGTGAGGTGAGACATTTCATATAAACACTGAATGCAGTCCAATTTTGCAGAAGTCATAGGAGACATGCAGAGGTTTTGCTTGATGTCACGCACGATGGCAGCTTCAACACCTTAGTGGAATTACAAATTGTACAACCTCTGCTACAGCTTCAACTGTTATTTTTCCGCAATTTCTTCCATAATCTTGGAGGCAGGAATCCAACTGTTACAATTTTTTGTGTTTAAATAAATTTAGATGGTTTGTTGAGGTCATGAAGTGACTTCTACCATACGACTACCATGTCACGGTAAATCACATTTCCTGGTGAAGTAAGCGTATTATTGTTAGAATAAAATGTAGATAGAATGAATATAGTATTAGTTATCACCCTTATATCCATTTGCTTAGGTGTTCCCGTGACCCTGATTAGAGACCCTCAGCGACCCCCAGGTCCTGGAGGTGCCTGGATGCACCAACAGCAACCCTGCAGATGCTCATGTTAATCCTGCAAGAATTTGCCAAGATAAGAACTCATAAAACAATAAAAGTAATTACTCTCACATATATATATACACACACACACACACATAGACAAACAAATACAGCTCGTGCAACTGCCCCCCCACCCCCCTGTGACTTCTACCATATGACTACCATGTCACGGTAAATCACATTTCCTGGTGAAGTAAGCGTATTATTGTTAGAATAAAATGTATATAGAATGAATATAGTATTAGTTATCACCCTTATATCCAATTGCTTAGACAATAGAAAGTGTTTGAATGTGCTGAAGAAGAAATGTTCCTGTGACCTTGATTAGAGACCCTCAGCGACCCCCAGGTCCTGAAGGTGCCTGGATGCGCCAATAGCAACCCTGCAGATGCTCATGTTAATCCTGCAAGAATTGGCCAAGATAAAGAACTCATAAAACAATAAAAGTAATTACTCTCACATATGTATACATACACATAGACAAACAAATACAGCTCGTGCAACTGCCCCCCCTCCCTTAGAGTTGCACAACCATGTGTGAACTGCATATTCAGAGTGGAGCGGCATGTCACTGGGTATGTTGTTTCACTCTCCTCGCTGCGAGTAACTTTGAATATTGTTATCTGTCTCTTCTGTATTTCTGTATTTAAGTGTTTTTACAAGTATCACAGGAGTTTGAACCTGACAATTATCTAAAAAAAAAGAGTGCTGAATATCATAACGTATGTGATATGTGACAGCGCTTTAATTTGATCCACATTGTCATCCTTTGCAAAAAAATGTCTGTTACAAGACAATAGAATTTAAAAGAGAATATAATTTATCACGTCTCGCACTCCTCAGTGCCACAATGGAAGGTAATAAATCATTTTTTAACACATGTGACCTCTTTGAAATAATTCTCTCGGAAGTCTGTCATCTAAGTCCATTACTGTCAAGCTGAGTCGTCCCTTACTGATACACCTCTATAGAAGGAGGAGGCTTAATAATTGATTAAAGCACACGGTGAGATTTAGGAGGTGACATGTGATGCAGTGTCAAATGAGGGTCCTTCATCTGAGCATCCAGAGCAGGGGTATTCAAATTAAAATTATTAAAATGGTATGCAATTTTGCCATGCTCATTTTCAGCCCTTTGTATTGAGTTGAGGACTCCTATAGAGCAGCTACATACAATAACTCTCACAGAAAGAGTTCTAGATCTTCCAGAATCTTCACTTATTCCAGCTGTTTTTCCTTGGATGTACAAAATGGTCTATTTTAATTGATTCCACCGATGGCCCTCTTCCGGGCACGCCCACTCCCCTGCGATTAGTCCAACTCAGCTCCTACAGCTAACAGCTTGTACCCGGGCATGCCCTTATAAAGAAGTCCGAGTCATATTTTTGCATTTTGTAACCATTGTGTGTGCACCACTAAATGTACCAATTTTTGTACCACATATTTATGACTTTATGCTTCAGATACTTCCGTCAAGCATTGAGATTTCACACTTTGTTTATTCAGCCCTTGAATTCACCATAGTGGTTTGTTGTGGGACATAAAAGTTTCTTTACTTGCTGAATAGTGATGATAAACTCGATTCCTTTTACTGATTTGAGTTTTTATGAATCACTCATAAAAGCGTTTAATAAGTGTGTGAGGCATATTTAGTGCTTAAACGTGGTTTCAGCCATGAGTGAACAATGGCAATTGAAGAGAGAAGGGGAAATGTAATCTAATAAGTCAATTTTGTTGTGAAATATATCAATATATATATACATAAGTAACCCCAGCAAAAGGCAGAGATCAATCAGTAAATGAAATTAGCATTAATTACTATGGCTACTAAGTACAATTCTAATCAGTTGCACATGCAATGTCACTTTGAAGGTTATAAACAAAGTTATGAACCATCAATTACAGCTGATTATCTTTTTCTTATTCAATTTGCAAACATGATTTGTTTCTATTTTATTATTTTAGGGAATATCATCATGCATCTATGACTACATGTATTGTAGGAGATGGAATTGATGTACATGACATGGATCAAAGCCTGCAGGGGACAATTTCATCTTACATATGGTCTATCTGCTTCATAGTTCTGCTATAATTCAGTGTAGTAAAGTGCAGAAATACATAAGGACACATATCTTATTTGATTTCTGCAGGACAAAGCCCTTAGATACTGCAGGTCAGTTTGATAGAACTATCTCAGTAGCAATAATATAAAACCAGTGCTGCTGTCTAGACAGGTGAGCTTAAGCCCTGAATTGTAAACAACTACAGTCTGAACAAGGACGTTACACTATGGTACAGGTTTGTCTATCCAGAGTCGTAATAATTATTTTAACAATGAGATTAGAGATCATATTTTACCGCCTTGTTTCATTTTACATATATTATGTTTGAGATTACTCTCCATGTGCACATAAGCCCACATAATACCTTGTTGTACACAAGCAGGCATCTAATTACAACATGTTTGAGCCAGTTTGTAAACAGTGTCTCATAATTCTTTGCTTGTGAACTGACTAATAATACCGGCCCCATTCGAAAAGGCTAATCCAGAAAGCCCACACTGATACTCATTTTGGGAGGGACTAAATCATTATTTATTTCATTATGGCTGATGTGTTGATGAATTAACTGGGATAGGCTCCAGCTTACCTGTGACCTCAATGAGGATAAGCAGTTTTTTAAAAATTGATGAATGGATGTTGATGAGAAGCAATGATGAAAATAGATAATCTAAAGTATAAACTGCTACTTTTTTCTTAAACTTTGAACCCTGTATCTTATAAAGCATGGTGGCTAATTTCTGGCTATATGTTCTAATCTTGTGAAATCTCCTGTACTTCAGATGTACTGCTAAACATTTCAATACAGTACCCCTCACTGGTCAGTGAGGAAATATACTCAATAAAACAGTCTTCTTACGAAGAATGCTAAAATCATCACACAGCAACTTAACAGTCAAAAGGTAGCTAAGAAATATACAAGTACACAAGTTTAAAACCACAACAGCTATTTTTTTTATTGAAAAGCTAATTCATTCAGCTGCCCCTGTCCACCAGAAAGAGCCTGTAGTTGTGGACAATATTTATATAAGAATTATTATTATTATTATTATTATTTTATTGTGTTAATTGTGTTACTTTTAACAAAAAAATATTTTTTAACAAATAATTTCCCATGATGAGTATCACTCTACAACAGGCATCAAATTTAATTAATTAAAAAATTTATTAATTTAATTTTTATTATTATTGATTTTATTTTTTTGCTGCCAAACATGCTGACACTTTAGCCCCTTAGTTGACAATAACACACAAATAAGCTTGTTTGCCGACCACTGACAGGGGCAGAAACTAGGATTCTCTGCTTGGGCTCCTAAACTTTTAATCTAGGGGCTACTGTGCTCGTAGTCCAACAAGTTAGTGCTCTATTATTTGCCTCGTGGAACCAATTCTGTTTTATAGCTGTAAGGCAGGGGTCTCAAACTCGCAGCCTGCCAGGACATATTTTGTGGCCCCCCTATTTGGCATTAAAGATTAGTGTAAGTACAGGCCATGAAGCATTGGGCAAGTTCACTTGCAGGGGTGCACACAGTTAAATGAACAGGGAATCACAAGATGGAACACAAACTACAATTGTGGTGCCATCACCGAAATGACAGCACAACATTTAACAGGTAAGTAAACATGCATACAATGCGGGATAACTCAAAATACATACTTTCAGCAAGTTTTTAAGAACACATGTCGCAAAGCATGCTGGGAGTCGCCATTAGTTCCAATACTTGATGCAGCACAGCATCACCCAGACTCTACAGGTAAATTGAGTTTGAGACCCCTGTTGTAGGGCCTGATATACAGTAAAGTCTCGTTATATCGATATCGGTTAAAACGAATTACTACTTATTACGATACTATTTTCATTTCCCGGCAATTTCTAGTCTTTTATGATATAATTAGCTCCGTTAGTACGATACACGGTTATTATGATAATCCGGTTACTAGGATGCCCTTTTCATCTCCCGCCAGCCAATTTGGTCTGCTTATATCGATACAAAAGCAGCTTAAATCAATCTTTGCTTAAGGATTTCAATACCAAAAAAGAACACGGCGAACGGCTGCTTCCAGTCAACTTTATTTTTCACACTTCCACCACCAGAGTGCAGCACACACAGCGGAAAACACCCGTCCCTCGCGCCTACCCCTCCGGGTGGCAACACCTTCCCTATCGATAGTTCCGGGGTGAATTATGTCCCGGTAACCGGTAATCACTACAGCGTAAGTTTATTTTTATTTACTGTAGTACAAAATTTATTGTAGTACAAAAGCATGCTAGATACGCAATCCATGAACTCAAGCAGAAAATTACATGCCATATCAAAGATCCGCCCACTTTTAATGCAGTTCGGCGCAGGATCGGATATATGGATAGTCCGGTTATATCGGTATTTTTTCCGACTCCCGAGAATATCGATATAACAAGACTTTACTGTACATACATTTCTGTTAAAATGTTACATTCCAAATGACAAACACAAGCACGCCACAACAAAAAACTGAAATTAGCTGAAAAAAATATTCAGATAATAAACAGACAAATAAATACAAACAAGTTCCAAAGAATTCTGACCTATGTTAGTCAGCATCTTCAAGGTCACAGTGGGCCAGGAGATGGACTTCTGTCTTAACTGTTCCTGACAGCTTTTAACGATTGTGTCTCAGACCAATGAAAAAAAGATCTAAATTACAACACAGCAGTGAAACTTCCACACTTATTTAAACACCGAAGGGAACAAGGGTGATCAAATGTGCTACTCTGCCACCTTACATTTACAGAACACAATGACGGAGGGCTTGACGATTGAGAACAGTATTAAATGCAGCCTCACGTTGACAAAGTTCAAAGTCAACATGCTCAGCTTGGCAAATTCACGGCTCCCTAAATCAGCACAACTAGGCCAGCTTTTGAAAGAAAACACGAGTGCGGCAACACTTCTGTGAAGGCTGCACACAATTCTCACAAGCCACAGCAAAATAGTTTAGCTAAGTCATAAGCAAACATTTCCAGTTGTACATTCTAGTGCGCCACGAGTCTCCCGGTCCTTTCATTCCTCAGATTGATTTACATTCATATGCAAATAGCTTGCCTCAGCAGAATGCATTTTATGGGGAGCATAATGCAGCACAGATATACAAACAGGATGGGCAATGTGAGGAAAGCGTGTCTGCAGTTTTGTCCACTTTGCTGTAGTAATACCAGCATTTGAAAACATAGAGCAGTGGCACCTTGGCAAATGTCATTAATCCCTTCCATAAGGCCCGACTCTAACCAAAACGGATGCAAACCAAATCAATTTTTTCCCATAAGAAATCATATAAATCCAATGAATCCGTTCCAGAAAGCCAAAAATGTTAACACAAAACATGTTTTCATAATGATGAATGTTGTTATCTGGAATTTAAAAGTGTGGCAGTGTGCAGTGATACGTACCAAGAGTAAAAAAAAACAGACTCTTTCGTGGAAAATGCTTAAAAACTCACATTTGGAGTCAGAAAACCAGAATCTAGTCATATCATTCGAGATAGCTAGCAAGATGGTGCCATTGTGACGCAGGTTGAGAGCTAGGTATAATGTGTAAACAAAGTCGGGAAAAGTCAAACGGCAATGAGATTGACTGGCGAGGACTCAGACATGCCGGGATCGATTGACTCCAAATTTCACAGACTGTTTCTCATTGTAATAAGACACAAAGTTCTGTCCCTTGTCAACTCAGTACAGGATGTGTACTTTTATTTCTAAATATGGAATGATTAAGTTTTTCAAGAAACGGTTGGCAACTCTACAGTCTCGACCCAAATAATCCAAAACAAATATATCAGGAGGGAAGTTTACACAAGTTTATCGCAAGAATATTTTTGTCCAAACACCAAGATATTTGTATTAACGCCACAAGAGTCAACGTGCCTTGTTGAAGAGCAAAATTCAACAATCCGTACGTAATATGGTATGATAACCGAGTCAATGTTCAAAAACCAAGACAAAATGTTGACTAGTTTTTGTTGAAAACCAAATCATCCGAAAATTGTTCTAAAACCAAGGTTTGACTGAAATTCCGTCATTGGTTTTCATTAGATGTTAATGTAGTTTCTGTGTGAACTGCACCACAAGACCAGTACTGAATAACCATTTCTGTCCCTTTTCCATGGAAACATCATGTCTGAAACGTCATGGAACATGTGTCATGTGAGAACATGATGCCCTGCTGAACTGGACGTGATCTTGTACACAACTGGTAGGCTGTCCTTCGAGGAGAAACATCAGTCAGTAAATATGTGGCTTCCCGGCGAAGAAAACATAATCCCTGACTTTGAAGCTGAAGAGGCCTGATTACTTTTGTTGCTGTGTGGATTCGTTACGGCCATGGGGGCTGAGAGTCTGGTCCCTTGGGGATGCGACGGGCGCATCAGAAAGCACAGTGCCTGTCATCTCATATCCGTCCTGTCCCATCCCCTTTCCCTGTCATTGACGATCGGATCAGGGATAATGACTCTCTCAGGGACCCTTTGCAGAAGGAGGGTCATTATGCACATACGGATGGTGGAAGAGCTACAAATGTAGCTATTCATATGATGGTTAACAATCTGCTACAATATGGTAGCTGAAGAAAAAAAAAACAAGTGCATTCCATGCGGTACATTACCTCGTCTCTACCAGAAAAGAAAGATTTGTGAGGACACAGTATCACCCGTAACTGTAGGATTCGTTCAACCTTGACAGATGTACAGTCTGCATTGCAAAGCTTGCTCCACACCAAGATTTTTACAACAAATACTTCAATGTATCCATCTACATAAAACAATAACATGGACGCAGATACGTAGGTCTGCATATGCATGAAACCAAGCAGCCGGATACCGTGTTGTATGTTGCCAGATGGTTCTTGGATAGTCATCTTCCTAAATCTTGCTGCCAGAACAGACATCATTACTGGCCAGGCTTCAAGAAGTATCATTTCTCTGACTGTACAGACACAACTGAGGAAGTAGCCCAGGCTGTAAGATGTTGGCTTGGGGACCAGAAGATAACAGTCTCAAGACACACTGCGAATGAAAAAAAAAATAAATGAAATTGGGACTTGTTGCTGGACCGAAGCTTGATTGCTCAAAGGCACCTGGGTCCATTTACAAAGGATAACAAGCATCCAATGAGAACTGTTTTTTGCGCACATAATGACTCTCAGCAGAGGCCTGTGAATAATCCTAGTTTGGATCAGTACCAAATTGTAAACCACGATCTTCAATATGATTCAATGAATATTGAGAAAAACTTCCACTTACATTCTGGTTTATACAGTAAACCTCGGATATATCGGACTCGGATATATCAGAAATTCGCTCACAACGGACAGATAAAAAATAACCAATTTTTCTGTAATGCATTTCCAATAAAAATTCATTGCATATATCGGATTTTTTATAACGGATTTCGCCTATTTCGGACAAAATCTCCAGTCCCGTTCCAATTTCCCTCGCATATATCGGATGGCCGCATTGTGTCTTTCTCCTGGCTCCAGATTTAGGACAAATATAAAAGTGAGTGACGTCAATAATACTAGCACAGCAGTGAATGAGATCTTAACCTCACTATTGGAAATAACGTAGGCCTGACGGGCGTAACAGGGCCTAGCTTAATTAACAATTTGTTCAATAAAGTTAAATTCTCATTACCTTTACCAGTCCAGGTACATTGGAAACATAGTCAGGAAACATATACCGGATATAAATCCGATATATGCGTAAAACTGACATTTTCCGGTATACGCATATAACGGATTTCGCTTATAACGGACAAAACCAGTGGGAACAATTGAATCCGATATATCCGAGGTTTACTGTATATATAAAGGTCTTGTTAAGCTGCAGATTAAAAACTTGTTGTTGTTTGCAGACCCTCTCATTGTTTATGGGTGTTCGAGCATTTGAACTGGAGGGTCGGTACAGCTGTGGTGGGAGCATAACGCTACATCGGCTGGCCACAAAGTGAACAAAAATAAATCTTAATGAACCTTTTAAGCCCTCTTGTCCATCCTTAAGGTGAGAGTGCCATGTCTAAAGAGTTAATGCAAGGGGACAAGGGGAGAAGTGGTCTGCCAGGGGGGACAATGAGAACAAGCACAGCGGCTGTCACTATATAGTAAAACCTGAGGCTCGTGCTCTGAGGTGGCAGATGCTGAGGAGGTGTTAGAATAGTCACGCATGTATCACTGGGCAATTGCTGAGTATATAGGTGGTTGTTTATACCCATCCATCTACTCCCTAAACTTAAATTAAACCATGTCCGAAGGCATTTATGTCCGGGCCAGTCAATAAAAACAAAAGATTGATTAACATGACGGGCAATCCTTTGGAGTTTCCTTATTTATCACACTGTCAGCACTGAAACAACATCCTTTTTAAATCATCACATCTAATCTTTTCAACACCAAATACTGAGCCCCTTTCTTGGTAGCATCATGTATTCTACAGGCATTCAAAACATCCAATGGGAAGACATGAAGGCAACACACATCATAAGGAAATGAGGAAACACACACAGTGGGGAGGAGAAAGATTTTCTACTACCGCTGATTCCCATCCGCCTATCCGTTATCAGCACTACAGTAGCCTATTTTAGCAGACACTGGGGCACTGGGTTAGAGGCTTTAAACATCATGGGCATATATTTCCACGGCTAGAACATGGAGTAAAAAAAAATAACAGGCAGGAGAAGCTTCGACAATAGAGCCACTCACAATACGTATGTGATAGTTGCTGGAGAAATCTGTAATAAGAAGACACTATAATTCAGTTAGAATTAGAGATAATGCACAGATAATGATAAATGAGAAATCTACTCATTTGAATCGACGCGGAAAGACAAAAAAAACCAAAAAAAATGTAAAAAAAAACAAAAAACTGTTTTAGGAAAGCAGGAAGTGAACAAATGTAAATGTATTTATTTGTGTCTGGTGTAATTGTACTTAGGTACGTGACAAAAAAAAAAAAAATTATTATAATAAAATAAAGCCAAAAAATTATATTTGGAAAGCAGGAAGTGAACAAATGTAAATGTAATTATTTGTGTCTGGTGTAATTGTACTTCGGTACGTGACGAAATTTTTTTTAAAAAAATTATTATAATAAAATAAGGTAAAAAAATTATATTTGGAAAGCAGGAAGTGAACAAATGTAACAGTTACTGATTGTAAAAGTACCAGATGGAGGGGTAGGATTTAATAAGCTTTGTTTCTTCCTACTCCTTTTGGACATGTGGAACTGTGAACTGATTATGTGATGCATTCAATTGTAATCTGAAATAAAACCATTACCATTACCAAAAGGCTTCTCACTTCTAGGGAGTATGGGATCTCACTATTTATCCTAGTTCCATGTCATTCGGTGTGTCCCCTGTGAGTAGTCCCTATTGGGTCGTTGCCCGGTGAACAATTGTCCTGCATAAAATACCATAATTCGCCTAACTGGTGGCAAAACAGCTCGTTTGTGGCCACACCAGTGGAATGAGACAATCTATGTTTGGACATTGTTGCAAGCTGAAAATAGGTACCGTAATGGTGCAAACCTCCTCTACTCTTTAGAGTAGGCCTGTCTAGTTTGACATAAATGGCTTCTTCCACACCTCGGTCCTCCCTATCCATTATTTGGGCATCACTGTCCTCAAAGAAACATCCCTTCTGTTTGAGATGCAAATGGACTGCTGCATGAAGAAACTGCTCTGCTATGTTGTGCCATACCTTTATAGAAGGTCCACTTGGTCTCTCCAATTACTTCAACGATGTTGAGATGGGTGAGGTCCACTGTTGAGGTCATTGGAAACCACAGCCGCCAATGTTGAGGTAATTGGAGAGACCAAGCAACCCGCATCCAAACGCTTTGGATAACAGAGCTGTTTTGCCACCAGGCAGGTAAATGACTTGTTTTTTTTCAGGAGGGCCGTTCACCAGCCACGTGGGACAACCATAATGACAGTGCTATTGTGAGCACCCCAGGGGACACGCTAACCACACACATAAACGGGGACACTCAACACTTAAACATTTATAACTGAAGAAGCCTTTTCCATTAAAGGTGAAATGTCTTTTGTCAATTGTCTTGATTACCAAGACCTGCATGACTGACATTCAACACAGACAGGGATGCAATTTTGTTCATTTTACACATTGGACAAAATATTGTTATTATTTTTCTACAGAATTTTGGGTGCCTGCAAACGGATGCTGAAGCTATGCATGACTGGCATTCAACACAGACAAAGATGGCTTTCCATTTTTTCCAATTTCCACACAATTTTGTTCATTTTACACATTGGACAAAATATTACAGTAAAGTTATATCGATATCGGTTATATCGAAGTACTGCTTATTACGATACTATTTTCATTTCCCGGCAAATTTCTAGTCTTTTATGATATAATTAGTTCCGTTAGTACGATACCCGGTTATTATGATAATCCGGTTACTACGATGCCCTTTTCATCTCCCGCCAGCCAATTTGGTCTGCTTATATTGATACAAAAACAGCTTAAATCAATCTTTGCTTAAGGATTTCAATACCAAAAAAGAACACGGCGAACGGCTGCTTCCAGTCAACTTTATTTTTCACACTTCCACCACCAGAGCACAGCACACACACCGATTCCCGCACTTCCTGGTTCACAGGTCATGCACTCGTGTGTATAGATTCTATACACACGAGAGAAACCACGAACGCAGTTGGTTCTTCTGTTGCAGGCACGTGTTTGGCCAGCTATGTGGGGCGGGTTGAGCATGACCTGTTGTTCTATACTATAGAACAGGGGTCGGCAACCTTTACTATGAAAAGAGCCATTTTACCCAATGCCCACTGAAGAAAAATAGCCTGGAGCCGCAAAACATATAGTATGTTTAAAACAACATTGGAGGGAATTTGGGGGTATCAAAGTAGTTCAGATAAGAAAAGACGAGTTGGAGTACTCTTGCTAGTTTTGGAGATAAACTTACATAAATGTATGTGTAAACTACTGTAAACGTAAAAACAAGTTCCCATGCCGCTGTTTTTAAATTATCTCGAATTTATTTTTTTAGATTTGTAGGTAAGTATTACTTGTTTTTCTTCATGTACTGAACTGGATAGCAGTCAGAACTCACTCAGGATGCATTCATGGTCTCAGACAAAGTTGGATTTTTTAAAACTCATTACAAAAGACGTGCATTTTCCCCACTCGGGTGTTAAAAATATTCAAGCATCGCAAAGGGAGCCACAATAAAGAGGCTGAAGAGCCACATGCGGCTCTGGAGCCGCAGGTTGCTGACCCCTGCTATAGAACAATGTCGAGTGCATTATTGCCCACTTTTAATGCAGTTTGGCGCAGGATCGGATATATCGACAGTCCGGTTATATCGATATTTTTTCCGACTCCCGACAATATCGATATAACGAGACTTTACTGTATTATTATTTTTCTACAGAATTTTGGGTGCCTGCAAACAGATGCTGAAGCTATGCATGACTGGCATTCAACACAGACAAGGATGGCTTTCCATTTTTTCCAATTTCCACACAATTTTGTTAATGTTACACATTGGACAAAATATTATTATTATTTTTCTACAAATTTTTGTGCGCCTGCAAACAGATTCTGAAGCTACTATTTAAAAAAAAAACACCAATATCAAGGAATGACATTTACTTTAATAGCACACAAGATTTAAGGTCATTTGGTGTGTCATGTATACACGAGAAGAGTAAAACGCAGATGTCACGGTTCAAATCACACCACCTTTGCACTGCATGGGTGAGTGAGCAGCGCAGCACTGTAAAATGCGAGAAAACCAAACCCCTGAAGGCAATTGGTCACAAAATATTTTGGGCAGCATCTGCATTTTATTTTAATATGTGTGACTCTTTATTGTTTTGTAATTGGTGTTGTTGGATATGGTAATGGTAATGGTTTTATTTCATTTGAACATGCATCAGATTACAATTGAGTGCATCACATAATCAGTTCACAGTTCCACATGTCCAAATAGAGTAGGAAGAAGCAAAGCTTATTAAATCCTACCCCTCCATCTGGTACTTTTACAATCAGTAACTGTTACATTTGTTCACTTCCTGCTTTCCAAATATAATTTTTGACTTTATTTTATTATGATTTTTATTTATTTATTTTTTGTCACGTACCGAAGTACAATTACACCAGACACAAATAATTACATTTACATTTGTTCACTTCCTGCTTTCCATAATACAGTTTTTTTTGTTTCTTTTAATAATGTACCAAAGTACGAGGTGATATGACCATACAATGATATAATGTGTTACACATTACACCAGGCACAAATAATTACATTTGCATTTGTTCACTTCCTGCTTTCCTAATACAGTTTAAGTTGTTTTTTTTTTTTGTTACATTTTTTTTGTCCGGTACCGAAGTACGAGGTGATATGAGCATCCAATGACATAATGGGTCAATAAAGTGTCAATATAGTGATATATATAGCACATCATGACTGGTTCAAGACTCTTCATCCTTGTATTTAGCAAACATCAACTGCTTGTATTGTTTCTTGAATTGGCTCATCGTTGTGCATTGTTTGAGGTCCTTACTCAATCCATTCCATAGTTTGATTCCACATACTGAAATGCTATGGCTTTTTAACGTAGTCCGAGCATAGAAGTGTTATATGGATATATGGATATGTTATATGTTTGACCAGCTCAATATGTTTCTACATACATATTCGCCAACAGAACTCTGGTTCAGTTCACTAGTTTCCCTTTTTTTCCCCATCACTGTTTTTCTGTTGTTGTGGTTCACTGGTAATCCCGAATACACACAGAAAACGGATTTAAAGAAAGCTGCGCGCCTAGAGGCTCTGGCTTGACTTACATAAGACTTTGCTTTGGAATACAATTAAACAGCTGAATGTTTACTTTTAAAGTTTCCAGGTGGAACTCCATATATCCAGCCATTCCAGGCAGAACTGAATTTTGTTTTTTGATTATGCAATTATTATTTCATTAGGTTAGCCTCTATTAGTACAGGAAAACCATACCTATTAAATAATATACTGTATATCCAAAAAACACGACAAGGTAATTTCACTCAAATAAACAAAGAAGAAAAGTCTCGACTTCAAAAATGGATGATCAAGCCGTCGAATCGGGCAAACACACAAGTGTATATTTACAGTATAATGTGTCCTCCATGTCTTACCTCCGAGTTGGCAAGAGTTACCAAAAAAGATAACAGCTGGGCAATTTTATTTTTATTTTCTGGCAATCTGGGTGCCCTCTGACACTGAACTCACAGGTTAGTTCAGGTTCTGCGCCAGGTGTTGTGTGCAAGGACAATAACCCTGAATTCACACCAGGTGCGTATCACGTAGTACATCACGTCCGCAAACCGTTTTACATAGGTCAAAAAAAGCTCAATTCACATTAGAGGCGTCAGTACTGCGGTGCATATACTTTACTCATTTTTGGAATACAAGCTGAATTTTAGTCTTTTGTCTTTGTTTATTTAGTAACCGTTCATTTAAACGCCATTATTCCCATCACGTGCGGCACGGCGGTCGAGTGGTTAGCGCGCAGACCTCACAGCTAAGAGACCAGGGTTCAATTCCACCCTCGGCCATCTCTGTGAGGAGTTTGCATGTTCTCCCCATGTGTGTGTGGGTTTTCTCCGGGTCCTCCAAAAACATGCTAGGTTAATTAGCGACTCCAAATTGTCCATAGGTATGAATGTGAGTGTGAATGGTTGTTTGTTTATATGTGCCCTGTGATTGGCTGGCCACCAGTCCAGGGTGTACCCCACCTCTCGCCCAAAGACAGCTGGGATAGGCTTCAGCAACCCTTGTGAGGATAAGCGGTAGAAAATGAATGAATGAATTAATTATTTAATGTTGTTCCAGATGATGCAAAAAAAACAGGGCCTTAAAATATAACAACATACATAATTTTCACAAAATTTTGTGCACCACTAGCTGTATCAGTAGCCTCTCGCCCAAAGACAGCTGGGATAGGCTCCAGCACCCACTGCGACCCTCATGAGGAAAAGCGGTAGAAAATCAATGAATTAATATTCCCATCACTACTTATGTTACATATTAAGATTAAAAAAATCTTAGTGTTTACCCCACTGAGCGTCCTTGGTTGAGATAAACTCTGGGTTCATATTTCATAGACAGGCATATTACAAATCAATGGAGATTAAATTTGATCAAATATGCTGTGATGACAGACCAAGTTCATTCTCCCTTTACTGACACTGACTGTAACAAAATGATGTTTTAATGTTATGTCACAATGCATTTCACCATGAAATATCTCCTCTAAGTTTATTGATATGTTGTTAAGAAAAAGGCTTTGCCACGAGAACTACCACCATCTGGAAGAAAGAAAAAAAAAAGAACGAAGAAAAATGAAATTATATTAAGCCTTAATCACCCTCTATTGTAACCTTCATTTCTTTTCATTCTCTCTTCATTGGATTAGAGAATCAATTCATCACTTAAAGGTGGAGAGTCGCAGCTTCATGACTTTACCTCTGCCGGGCTCCGGGCTCCCCCCCCCCCACTCCACTCACTCCTTCCACCATTATTCCTCCACCTCGATCAGAGAATACGTGAACACGGGCCCGGTGAAGATGGCTAAAGCACAAGCAGGCTGTAGACGGAGGTAATTTCTGCTGTCTCACCTCAGCGCGTTCCTCATTTTAGTCTGATTAGCTCCAATAATGTATCTCAGACTTTTCAGCTGTTCAAAAGGACGAGTGAGTGAAATGGGGTGAGCGAGAAAGGCACGATGGGGAAGAATACATCCTTTCACTCACAAATCTTCCACGGCATTAATCATTCCTTTTTTTTTTTGCCATCTTGAGAATTTTATTATTATGATGGTGGTGTATAGTCATTGTAGTTGGAGATATTTCTCAATACAAAGCCTTCCATTATGACTTTGGAAAATGGAAAAATGGCTGCAGGTACTCTCGAGAAAGTAGTTAGAAAGATTATACGAAAATGACAAGTAGATGTACTTGTAGCAGTCATGCATGTCTGCCAATATGATAAGGCATATTTTCAATTAAATTGGGGGCCGCACGGCTAGGAGACCTGAGTTCAATTCCAGCCTCGGGCATCTCTGTGTGGAATTTGCATGCTCTCCTCGTGAATGCGTGGGTTTTTTCCGGGTACTCCGGTTTCCTCCCACATTCCAAAAACATGCTAGGTTAATTGGTGACTCCAAATTGTCCATAGGTATGAATGTGAGTGTGAATGTTTGTTTGTCTATATGTGCCCTGTGATTGGCTGGCCACCAGTCCAGGGAGTACCCTGCCTCTCGCCTGAAGACAACTGGGATAGGCTCCAGCCCCCCCCATCCCGCGACCCTTGTGAGGATAAGTGGTAAAAAATGAATGAATGATGCGAGTGATTAGCGTGCAGGCCACACAGCTAGGAAACCCAAGTTCAATTCCACCCTTGGCCATCTTTGTGTGGAGTTTGCATGTTCTCCCCGTGCATGCGTGGGTTTTCTCCGGGTACTCCGGTTTCCTCCCACATTCCAAAAACATGCTAGGTTAATTAGCGACTCCAAATTGTCCATAGGTATGAATGTGAGTGTGAATGGTTGTTTGTCTATATGTATGTGCCCTGTGATTGGCTGGCGAACGGTCCAGTGTGTACCCAGCCTCTTGCCTGAAAACAGCTGGGATAGGCTCCAGCACCCCTCGTGAAACTGAATGAATGAATGAATACTTTCAAAATAGTTTTTCATTACTATATGATGAGTACAGGTTGAACAATATGCCCATGGACCATATTGTTGGCGTATTTGCCATCATAAAAAAGTACATGAAGCTCTGTTGGTACAGCAATCCATATGTTTCATTTCTGGTGAACTTCATATTGGTGGACTTCATTTCCTATGACCCTCCACTGCAGCTTCTGCATCTACCGGAAATTGCATTTTGACATTTGCCATTGTTGACATAACGCCCTCACCCCTGTGGTTTTGTGTACATAGAAGCTGAACTCTCTTATCCTGGCACATCAGACCATCACAAGGGATTGCCCTCAAGGCAGCTAAGGCAGGTTGCGGCCCCTGCAAGCTATAAGGGTTAGGGGAAAAAGCTGTGGCATCAAACTTCCAACATGTATGTCAATTCATGAAGCGAGACGATACACAGGATTTGGTCTATGAGACGCGATGGAAATTTGATATTGCTTTTGAGAAAAGTAGAATGAAATGATATATGACAATATATTGCAACATTGTCATAGTGGGGTGGCATAGAGTGGTCGTTTTCCCAACCTGAAGGTTGCGGGTTCACTCCTCCGTTCTCGCGACCACACATTAGCAAGGAAAATTCTTGGGGTGTGTTCGAAACCGCATACTAACTACTACATATTTCTATGCCCTTTAGCTCTAAACTCTTTAAATGCATCACTTTATTGAGATTTTTTTAAAATGGCCATTTAGATTTGTCCGAATACCAGACGTTTACAATTTCGTTCGGATGAATTCTGCAAAATTTAAGCTAGCCAAAGTGAGCAACGCACTTTTGGTTATTTTCACAAAATAACCAAAAGTTATTAATAAAAGTTATAAATTACATTTCTCATACAAAAAAAATACATTGTGATAAATCACTGCTTTTACTTTGTAAACAAGAAGCAAACCAACTGGCAATATATCCTGCTTTACACCGGCGTTTGGTCCATCATGCTGTTCACCTTTTTTTTTTTCTTTTCACGGTGACGCCACGTCGCGTTGCATCCTGGGTAATTTAGTAATTTAAGTGTGGTGGAGATTCCAACTCAGGTTTTCCCTATCTACCGACTGTTGTGTTAAACATCTTATTTAAATTCTTTATTAACACAAGCTGATTTAGGCTATTTATAACTACAACATAGACATTCTATGTAAAGATGTATGCTTAACAGCAACCGTGGTCACTCCAATGTCATCAGAATGGTTCAATCTTGGTTACGTGACATTTTCATATAATTCCACAGCGAGAGTGATCGTCGAATCAGGCTCCTCTGAATGGTTGACTATTTTAAGACACTAGAATAGAATTACAGTTGCAACAACGCATTATCAGTAGCGTAATTACATTTGTTAATTGTGTTTATTGTTATAAATTGATCTTGTAATCAGAATCCCGTACATCATGCATGCATAACATCATGCTCTTCTAATCACGGCCAATCTTTTTGATTCTGTTTCAACCCGTTTGAAGTTATTTTAAAGCGTTTGAATATTCTCTACTTAAAACAGAACATTTAACTTCAGTAATATGTGTGATTACAGCCTTAGATGTATGCTCAAATGTTGAAATATTTACTTTTTTTTTTTTGGTTACACTTTGAATTTTTTGATACCGCACCTCAGATAAAATCGGATTGAACAAAAAGTTCAACTAACATAACACACACACAAACACACAACTGGAAGCAGTGCAGCCGAGAAACATGCTATTAAATGAAGATAATAGACTGTTAGGAATACATTAATATAATTTCATGGAACAAATACTCTAATTGAAGTTGTAAATGTAGGTCAGTGCTGTCAGTAGTGGTTAGGCCAACGGAGAAGGCTTTGCTTGCCCTGACTGCACACCACTAGCTTTCTGTGACGGGAAACACAAGCGCTGACACAGATGGAAATAAACTGTCAAAAAAAAAAACAAAAAACGTTTGACCGTAGAAAAGCATACCAAAATGGCAGTAAATTAAAACACATTTTTTTTAACGATTATTCTGAATTAATATATTAGTTTTTGCTATTTAAAGGAATGATGTTCATTGGTTTTGTATCTTGCTGTGTTTATAGAGTTATCAGTGTCAATTACTACCAGTCAAACATCAGCCGTGTTATATCATAGTCATTAGATTAATAGTATGAGGTTTCATGCCAGGGCGAGATAAGCCGGAGTCGCTGCTTGCTGGTTTCTCATTTTGCAGTGTCAGTGTCACTTTCTGACAGTCACAAAAATTGGACTTGTGGACAGTTTTTTTCTGTGTTTAATAGTTTGACTCCCAACGCAACTTAAAACATCATGGTAATGGTAATGGTAATGGTTTTATTTCATTTGAACATGCATCAGATGACAATTGAATGCATCACATAATCAGTTCACAGTTCCACATGTCCAAAAGGAGTAGGAAGAAGCAAAGCTTATTAAATCCTACCCCTCCATCTGGTACTTTTACAATCAGTAACTGTTACATTTGTTCACTTCCTGCTTTCCTAATCATCACGATCATCACGATCCAAATATACAAAAATGCCTTTTGATTTTCATTATGTCTTTTATAACAAGCTCCAAACCTTAACCCATATAGTGTTAATACACTAAAGCATATTTATTGATTTACAAATATCAAACTACAATACAGGAAGTGTTAGTACTCAACTCTGCTTAGTTTTCCTACTTTTTGTCATGTTGCATACTTTGCCTATTATGGCCTCTTGCTCCACATTTGCCCATTTTACACTCATTTTTAACAGCATAGGGTGTGTGCTTTATGGGTCATTGAATAAAATATCTGTTAATTAAATGCAAAAATTTATTGATGCAATACCTCAATCTGAAATATAAATTTTTAATAAGATGTCAGCCTCTGCACACATTGCTACAAAATCTTCAAGAAACTTTTGGCACTGGCCAATATGTTATGAACGATTCAAAAGTGTTGCTCAGAAATAATCACATAGCGCGGTTTGGGCTGCTTATTAATTAGAATTGTGATGTTTAGTCTTTGGATTGAAAGAAAGTTCATTCTCATTATATAAGATGGTATTCTTAAAAAAAAAAAATATATATATATATATATATATAATTTTAATGAATATATTATGAATATATATCTCTCTATATAAAATATGTTTTATTTTAATTATATATATTATATATTTTATATAAAAAAAATTATAATAATTTTATATAATTTTATATATATACTTTTTTTAAGAATACCATCTTTTTAACTTTCTTTCAATCCAAAGACTAAACATCACAATCAGGAGAACCTCCTCACTTTATGCATCCACAACTTTATGCATAATGCATGTAACTTTGGAACACTCCCATAATACATTGATAAATGTTATTTATTCTTCCAGAGAAAATGACTTCCCGCTGAATTGCCCCCCACCAGGATATGTATATATTTTAAAATATCATACCACCTCCCCTGAGAAAATGTATGTATGGATACAGTACATACCAAAAATACATGCAACGCACATATCGTCTACAGAGCATGGAGCATTGTCACGTTCTTTCAGCTCAGACAAAAGCTTGTGACATGTTCATTAAGCTGCAGAGATCCCATTACTGCATTCAACAGGCTCGCTGTCACAATGCTCACACATAATTAGTTACACATACAGCCTCAGGAATACTAATTGTTGCTCTCCTCCCCTCGCTCGGTTATTTCTTTCAATGCAGTCTCTCATATCCTAGTCCTTTCCTGTCACTTGCTTTGCTTTGCTCTTGGTATAGAGCACCGCTTTCAGACTGTCAAAACTGTTTTTTTCGGAAAGCTTCCAGTTTCCATTTAAATTTCCCTGCTGTGAAAGTGCACTTAAGGAGACTTGGACAAGTAAAATCGGCGGGATTAGGCATCAACTAATTCACCTTCCAAAACCCTATAGGCCCTATTTTAGGGATCTATTGAAGACAAAATGTTATCATGGGGTGTCCGTAATAAATTACCATTACTTGAGCCATGCAGAAGGCACAAGAATGAAAGAACATGAATGGCGCATTTCACTGGTTTAAGTTGTGTCAAAATCATCAAGACATCAAGAATGTGGCAGCAATGCACACCCACCTTATTTTATAATTTACACACCCACTTGGATACAATATGTGACAACTGTACTTGGCAGAAGAAAAGCAACGCTATTCCCATATCGTGTCACTACTCCCATTTATCCTTCCTTACTGCTGGCTCCTTGTCTAAATGGAAGGGTCAGCAGAAAGTTGAGGTTATATATAGAGTTAATAAGCAGGCAACAAGGTACCAGTTTAAAATGTCACCTTATTTCCATATGAAAACGACCTTTCATCGTAGGTATCGGGGTCATGGAGCAGCGGAGGCAGCAAACCGGTTAAGCAGTCGTAATTAGCAAACAAATACCTGTTGGCTGTAGTCATCTGCACTAATCTGACTTCATACATAATAGCTGGTTCACGTGTGTCTCACTGAACATTACAGGAACAGTATTGACACCTATTGGCAATGGAGAAAACTACATATTATTGGGTCTTTGAATGCCTCGTACTATTTAGGTTGGGTTATTTAGCCATTTTTATGATTAAAAATGCTTAATTTAGGCAAAAAAATGCATACAATTTGCTTCAATATGCATGCCTGTGAGTGTTGTATTCTTTAAAGAAAATCACAAATACTTCAACTTGCTGATATAGTTCATCTTCAAACAGCTAAAATAATGCATAAGGCTAAAAATAACCAATTACCTAAAAATGTCATCCAATACTTCTCTACAAGAGAGGAGTTTGTTAAATACAAGGATGAAGAGTCTTGAACCAGTCATGATGTGCTATATACATATATCACTATATTGACACTTACTATGGTACCCATTATGTCTTAGGATGCTCATATCACCTCCTACTTCGGTATGAGGTACATTATTTAAAAAAAAAAACAAAAAAAAAAATAAACTGTCTTATGGAAAGCAGGAAGTGAACAAATATAACAGTTACTGATTGTAAAAGTACCAGATGGAGGGGTAGGATTTAATAAGCTTTGCTTCTTCCTACTCCTTTTGGACATGTGGAACTGTGAACTGATTATGTGATGCATTCAATTGTCATCTGATGCATGTTCAAATGAAATAAAACCATTACAATTATCATTGTCATTCATACAGGATATTGTATTCTCAGGGCATTGGGTGGACCACAACTAGACTTTTTGGGTTGTTTTAAAAGACATGTCGCCTCTCATCTGAGTAAACTTCATTACTCAGTGGGACGAACACTATAGTCAGACGAGATACAACAGTTCTTGTCTGTGAGATTGGTGCAAAATCCAATTTATTTTGCTTTTTTTATGTCAGGATTGTACTGGCAGCTCAGATGGTACAGGAACTAATTTGCCAATATCGGTTTGGGAATCGTTTGAATTTGAACGATTCAAATTCCTCATTTAATTTAATTGTTGTTCCTAATGATTAGTGATTTCGATGCTTTTAAGAGGCACGGTCATAAAGGTCTGAACTTCCCTATGAATATTTTAATTTAATTTTAACTGTTTATCCGCTTCATGTATAATTTTTCACAGGGCTACCTTCAAAGATATACTAAATATGAAACCTGGAATATAATGTAACGGGAGTACACATTCTCAAAAGTTGTTTAAGCAGCATTTCCACATATACTAATCGCAACGTTTAGTCCTTGTTTCCATCGATACTCAAGATTTGATGCCCAACTTAACAGAATAAAGGAAACTCCTGTACAATAAGTAACCACTGGGTTGCTGAGATACCGATACTACATCAATATTTACAGTCTAAAAATCTTTGAACACATACACTTACATTACTGCTCGTAACTTTCAACATTAGTAATTAATTTCCACCGGAGATCGATGGCATCCGTGCTAAAATTGGCACTCAGTCAAATGTGTAAAGGAACAGCTCGGTAATTAGGGTTCAGACAATTCCAATCATGTACGCTACAACATCACATTGAGTAGTTCAAAATAAATATTTATCTAAGAACATGACAGAAATATAAAACCAGCCTAATTAATAATGGTTTGTATATGAAACGGGCCAGTACTCCACATTACATTGATATGGCAACACATATTAGACTACTAGAAGCAAGCAGTCAAAAAACTAAATGAAAATAAAAGGTTGTTAGAAAGAAATGTATATAATTTAATGGATGCTTCGACATAACTACAGCAGGACAGAGGATCGAACCCCCAACCTTCGGGTTGCAAGACTAACCACTCTAAAAACTCTGAAATTGTAGCCCATATGCCCAGTTTTAGTACAAAACCAAAAACTATAATAAGAGTATGCATGTTTTAAGTTAAACATGTTACTATGAGGGGCAGCACGGCGGACGAGTGGTTAGCGCGCAGCTAAGATCAGGGTTCAATTCCACCCTCTGGCATCTCTGTGTGGAGTTTGCATGTTCTCCCCGTGCACGCGTGGATTTTCTCCGGGTACTCCGGTTTCCTCCCACATTCCAAAAACATGCTAGGTTAATTGGCAACTCCAAATTGTCCATAGGTATGAATGTGAGTGTGAATGGTTGTTTGTCTATATGTGCCCTGTGATTGGCTGTCCACCAGTCCAGGGTGTACCCCGTCTCTTGCCCGAAGACAGCTGGGATAGGCTCCAGCACCCCTACAACCTTTGTGAAGATAAGCGGTAGAAAATGAATGAATTTTTTTGTTAGATTATTTATGGTATGAGGCTGCACGGAGGACGAGTGGTTAGCGTGCAGGCCTCACAGCTAGGAGACCTGAGTTCAATTCCACCCTCGGCCATCGCTGTGTGGAGTTTGCATGTTCTCCCCGTGCATCCATGGGTTTTCTCCGGGTACTCCGGTTTCCTCCCACATTCCAAAAACATGCTAGGTTAATTGGCGACTCCAAATTGTCCATAGGTATGAATGTGAGTGTGAATGGTTGTTTGTCTATATGTGCCCTGTGATTGGCTGGCCACCAGTCCAGGGTGTACCCGCCTCTCGTCCAAAGACAGCTGGGATAGGCTCCAGCTCCTCACCCTCGTGAGGAAAAGCAGTAGAAAATGAATGAATGGATGTTACTATGAGAACATGAATTCAGCAAAACAAAACAAAAATAATAAATGAAAAAACAAAACATTTCAATCCTTCAGTAATTCAAATCTGGTCAATTTACATGCACAATGCATATCTACACAATGAAGAAAATGTAGTGTATTCTTCTCTTTATACATTCATATGACTGTTTCTTTTGCACATTTGTGTTTGTGAACGCATACTTCCACACACTACCACCATAAAGTGTGTGTACTATGTGTGTGTTTGTACTGCATAAGAGATCCCGTCCGTATATGAGGCAACAGTGTCACCTATTGGAGGATTCAGTGTTTACTTCAACTACATGCATTTCAAGTGCCGGGATACAGTGCAGGCATTTTTACAAAATAAATGCCTTGCTCCAAGACTCTGTCGCAAGTACATGGCACATGTGAGATATGCATAAATGAAACATGGATGAATAGAAATGAACAAAAGCAAATGTTTGAATAATTAATCTTTTCCATTTTGCATTAGTGTAGTTACAATCATTGTTCTTTGACAGTTACCAAATGTAAAACTACAGTTTATGTGGTGAAATGATCACTTGTAGCAGTAATTGACACTAATAAAATGATTTTTCCTCTTTTCCCCCGTGGATCATATGCTAATCAAAATGTGAAATATGAAAGATGACACCAGCGGGCGTGAGATAAGCAGCTAATGAAAGACGGGAGGCAAGTGGGACAGTAATAGACATACTCCCGCTAATAAGTTCCTGTTCATTAGAGCATGTGGGCTGTACCCTCCCGGCATCTTGTCTGTTTGCTCTGACTGACAGTTTTGACAGCCTCTCCTGTCAAATGAAAACTTTTGGCTGCATCCTTAAAATACATTTGTTCACAGTTACCAAGTCTCTGTGGTAAATGTGTCATCGGCATACTATTGTTGGACTCTGACATAAGCCTTGTATGTGACTCAGTGTTTAAATATAGAACGTACTATCAGTAACACCAATTGGATGACATTTTCTTGTGTGGAGTGGTAACTATGACTCATTCAGAGTTAATTTGACAGACTTTCTCTCTCGTATGGTCATATCACCTCATACTTCGGTACGACGTACATTAATTAAAAAAAAAAACAAAAAAAAAAACCTTAAACTGTATTATGGAAAGCAGGAAGTGAACAAATGACACTGTTACTGATTGTAAAAGTACCAGATGGAGGGGTAGGATTTAATAAGCTTTGCTTCTTCCTACTCCGTTTGGACATGTGGGACTGTGAACTGATTAAAAAATAAATTAAAAAAATTTAAATATAAAAAAAAATGTAAAAAAATATATATTAGGAAAGCAGGAAGTGAACAAATGTAACAGTTACTGATTGTAAAAGTGCCAGATGGAGGGGGTAGGATTTAATAAGATTTGCTTCTTCCTACTCCTTTTGGATATGTGGGACTGTGAACAGATTAAAAAATAAATAAAAAATTTAAAAATTAAAAAAAATAAAATAATGTAAAAAAATATATATTAGGAAAGCAGGAAGTGAACAAATGTAACAGTTACTGATTGTAAAAGTGCCAGATGGAGGGGTAGGATTTAATAAGCTTTGCTTCTTCCTACTCCTTTTGGACATGTGGGACTGTGAACTGATTAAAAAATAAATAAAAAATTTAAAAATGTAAAAAATTAAAATAAAGTAAAAAAAAATATATTAGGAAAGCAGGAAGTGAACAAATGTAACAGTTACTGATTGTAAAAGTACCAGATGGAGGGGTAGGATTTAATAAGCTTTGCTTCTTCCTACTCCTTTTGGACATGTGGGACTGTGAACTGATTAAAAAATAAATAAAAAATTTAAAAATGTAAAAAATTAAAATAAAGTAAAAAAAAATATATTAGGAAAGCAGGAAGTGAACAAATGTAACAGTTACTGATTGTAAAAGTACCAGATGGAGGGGTAGGATTTAATAAGATTTGCTTCTTCCTACTCCTTTTGGACGTGTGGAACTGTGAACTGATTATGTGATGCATTCAATTGTAATCTGATGCATGTTCAAATGAAATTAAACCATTACCATTACCACATTCGTCGCCTCTTTTGCTTGTAACCCACTAGACCTCTGTAAAAGTCAGCCAAAGAAGCACACAACAATCAACAGCCGTGGTTCTGTGGCTAATGACACATTTTAGGTGTGTTTAGGTAAAAGAAAACATATGGAAAAGGGCCTCTAATTGTAGCAGTAAGGAGACGCATATCACTTCACTTCACTTCTTCATAGCCATATTCATCTTGACCCTATAAAAGAGTTCAAAAATAGTGAGCCACCAAATGCGACCCGATTCCCAAATGACACCTAAGAGGCAATTTAGCCATTAAAGTGAAGACACACATGCAGGAAAAGATCAAGAACATATTACCTGTGTTACAATTTGGCAGCGGGCCTGCTGCTGGGAGGGCCAGAGGCAACTTATCTGCTGGCCTACTCAGTGGTCTACATTATTATTACAACTGGGGCTCACTGTCTATTCAGGTGGGTTCGGAGAAATAATCACGCTAACACTGAGCTCCCTCATGTGTGCTGTAGGCAGGAGTCCAAATTACATATGCAGACAGAGAGAATGCCCTGTAGTCAGAGGCTTGAATCCTTTGAGGGCTTGGCAAAAACTCACAAGAGGGACTTCCAACCGGTAGTCATGACCTGTACTGTATATCATAAATATCATTCACTCCTATAGAGCAGCTACACACAATAAATCTCACATAAAGCTTTCTAGATCTTCCACAATCTGGACCTATTCCAGCTGGATTAATTAATTCATTTTCTACCACTTATCCTCGCAAGGGTCGTGATGGTGCTGGAGCCTATCCCGGCTGTCTTTGGGCGAGAAGCGGGGTACACCCTGGACTGGTCGCCAGCCAGCCAATCACAGGGCACATATAGACAAACAACCATTCACACTCACATTCATACCTATGGACAATTTGGAGTTGCCAATTAACCTAGCATGTTTTTGGAATGTGGGTGGAAATCGGAGTCCCTGGAGAGAAAACACGCATGCACGGGGAGAACATGCAAACTCCACACAGAGATGGCTGAGGGTGGAATTGAACTCGGGTCTCCTAGCTGTGAGGCCTGCGCGCTAACCACTCGACCGCCGTGCAGCCTCATACCATAAATAATCTAACAAAAAAATTCATTCATTTTCTACCGCTTATCCTCGCGAGGGTTGTAGGGGTGCTGGAGCCTATCCCAGCTGTCTTCGGGCAAGAGGCGGGGTACACCCTGGACTGGTGGCCAGCCAATCACAGGGCACATATAGACAAACAACCATTCACACTCACATTCATACCTATGGACAATTTGGAGTCGCCAATTAACCTAGCATGTTTTTGGAATGTGGGTGGAAATCGGAGTCCCTGGAGAGAAAACACGCATGCACGGGGAGAACATGCAAACTCCACACAGAGATGGCTGAGGGTGGAATTGAACTCGGGTCTCCTGGCTGTGAGGCCTGCTCGCTAACCAGTTTCTCCTTTGAATTTGGATCCAAGTCTTTTCAGAAGTGTGTGTTATTAAGTAACTTAATAAGTTAAGACTATGCCTGCCAGCAAGCAGAGACAACATGAAATCTAAAAGTATAATGTGTGCCAGGGGTGTGTGTGTGATATGACGTCAGTGATTGACATGCAAATATCTACCTGGTTGTTACCCAATTGGATAAGCATAAGGAAGTTACAAGTATAAAATACCCATTGTTGTGGGGAAGCACCTATCGTGTGTCAGCAATTCACAAATTTGCGAGGCAACTCTGCTTAGCTTACTGTAAACACTCGTAGGTGGAGTATTTGGGGGAACTTTATTGGTCTCCATTCAACAGATGTAAGAGCAAAGCTTTGTGAGGATTTGCTAGGCCTGCTCTGGTAAGTCACTATGCAATTTAATATTATTACTGAAGGAATTATTCACTATTTAGACACATTAACTTGACTTGGAACTTTTGTGTGGCATATCTAACTGATAATAGGTATTAATATTAAAATTATGGACCATGGTAATAGCTGTTTTTGCCGTTTTCCCATTAGTTCTGGTTGTTGTTAATTTATAATCAGCACTGTGGAGTCACTTGAGGTGTCTATAGCAAATATATTGTATATATCCATCATTATAGCTGATTAATTTAATACATAAATTAATATACAAATGCATGATAATGCATTAACTTTCAGAATAAGTGTCTATGCATGTAATTTACACCAGCAATAAGGACAGGAAAGGCAGCTTTGAGATTGGTGTAAAATTTGTCAAAGCATTGGTGTCAAGGATGTTGTTTTTAATAAGCAGCTGCACCGTGTTTCAATGCAGTTTAAAACAGTCAAACATCAGGGAAAAATTTACCCTTTGGACAATGCCGGGTATTGATTAATAAAAACATTCATAAATCGACATGTGATATGGCTATTGATTATTTATTTATTAGATTTTATATAACATTGCAATATTTCTCAAATGCAAATATTGAAGAATATGAAACTAACACAAGCCATGCATAACATAAAATATGTCATCATAAAAACAAGGTAAAATATCCAAAATCACACTAAATATGACAATTGCATTGTACTGCACCGTTGCATCCTTACGACACAGTCTTGTCCATACCTGCTCTGAGCAGATAGGCTGTCAGTTTAACAGACAGCGTTGGCATATAGTTGTCATGATGGTATGATTGCTGATGATCTTAGTGCCTTAGTGCCTAAACCTGATTTGCCAGATATTTCTATTTATGATCCTGAATGTGAAAGTCAATGTTTTATGGCGAGAACCAGATCTTGAAGAAAATTCGGGAAGAGAAAAGAATGAACCTCATTGGACTACTAAACGGGCTGACTTTTGACAGTTTAATTACACTTCAAATACCAGCATGTAGTAATAAGTAAAAATGGTCTTACAGTAAAAAATCATAATAGTCCTGCATTGACCATATAAAGCAATAATAATGTTGGACCCTTTCATATTTTGTGATAAAAATCCAACTGAATATGTACAGTGTGCAGTAAAATACATGAATCCACATCGTTACATATAGTTTTAAAGTGAAAGTAAATTCATTAAGAAAAAAATGGCATGCAGCCACACTGCTCTTCCCTTCTCCGTGATTCAGTATGTCCACTTCCTGAATTTGGTTGTGTATTTATTTATATTGTACAAGGTGGTGGTTATCATTAATGCATAGCAGGAAGAGCGTTTAGGTCTACACTGGTCATCTGCAGGCTACTTGGCAAGACTGTACCAGATACTGTACCAGATGTGTGTGTGTGTGTGTGTGTGTGGGAGGAGAATGGCTCCATGCAAACAGACAGTTGAGTTTGCTGATGTTGTTTTGGCGTGGTTCAGCTGATGTTTTTTTATCCAAGGTTGGGCTGCAGGGGCAGCAGCCTAAGCAGGGAAGGCCAGATTTCCCTTATTCCGGCCACTTTATCCAGCTCCTCTCGGCGCTTCCCATAGTTGAGAAACATAGTCCCTCAAACGTGTTCTGGGTCTTCCCCGAGGCTTTCTACTGGTCGGATGCATCTTGACCAGATGCCCAAACCACCTCATCCTCATCCGTCTTGTGTTTACGGACCAAAATTATCATGTTATAAACTAAGGACCACCTGTTATGTGATTAATTAATTCCAATTATCCCATCACTATGTTGTAATATTTCTGTTATTCTCTCTAAGAATGGATTTCTGCTTTTCCATACAGCCAATTCCTCCTGTGCTGCTGCATCCTTGCCATGGTAAATCAGTGTGGCGGCAACAATATGAGCGTTACTCCACTAAACACCACCCCGGACACTCAACTAACCACCACTAACCACTGGGCGTCTACCAACTATCTTCCGCATGGTAATGCATATGACTATTCGTTTATGTCCCTCCTTGGTATATGTATTATATATTTACTGACAGAAATGATTATAACTTATACCTCATGTCATCTTCCTGTCCCCAGTTCCAGTAATGATGTCTGGTTACACGAGTAGTCGTCTGTGGCCTCATGATTCCCAGCCCCAGTTTTGGAGTAAATACCAAGTGTGGGAGTGGCTGCAGCAGGTCATGGACATAAACCAGATCGATGCCTCCAATATCCCTTTCCAAAATTTTGATATGGATGGCCACCAGCTGTGCAAACTGACCTACCAGGACTTTATTCATGCTGCAGGAAGCCTGGGACCCATTCTCTTCCACAGCATAACGCAGCTCAAGGGGACTGGTATGTGTGAAAGTATTTAAAGTGGAAGGAAAAGAAACAATGTGTGAAATGAGAAGGTGTGTGTGGCGGGGGGGGGTCCACAAATCCAAAAAGGGGGTGTCACTATACAATACAGACACAACATACTTTTAACTTTATACTTTATACTTCTAAAGAAATAAAGAATTCTTAGGTTGCCTTAGGGTGCCTCATAAAGAACACAGAGTTTAATTAAGAATCGAGCTAAGAGACCATTGACTGAAGTAATGGAGTAATAAATCCCCTTGGGCTTTTAATGTTTTAGTTGGACTAACGTACAGTTTAAAAGGAAACTTAACAATATGCAAATACTTGCGATTATATAACCTCTGTAAACAAATACATTCTGAAACACAATAATACAACTGTAGTGCTTTCTCGCTTGTTGATTTATACAATAAGTGTAGTCAGTCATGTGTACTACTAAAATAATATTGACATTACTGAGTGAAATTATCACTCTTGTACTGCTGCGAAAAAGTAATTGTGAAAAGTGTGGAAATCTGAGCCCTGAAATAAGTTTTGGCTGGCTATGCAAACGCGCACCTACATACATATCCGGAAGTCCTCGGGAACGCTTGAGGGTGTGACCAACCAGAGCAGAGAGAGATTGCCTGTAGGCGGGCCATGAGTGGAATAAATTAAACAGACAGATTCAGTGGGAAGCAAGCAAGAAATCCATTGAAACGCTGCAAAAAGAGGTGCAGAATCTGGAAGATATCGAAAGCTTTTCTGTGCGGCTGCTCTATAGCGGTCCACACAATGGGACCCTTTAACAGAACATACAAAATATAACAAATAACTGGCATAATATTCAAAATATTATGATGTGGAGAGTGGGGATTTATGATTTTTTTTTATGAGTTTAAATTCTTAACTGTGTTTTTTTATGTATCCCCTTGCAGGAGAATATCATGTGGAAATGAGTCAACTGGAACTAAAACCAGAATGTAAGGGGGAAAAAACATTTGCTGTTTGGAAAACAATAATAATTCTCTTTTTTTTTTTTAAGTAGACATATCCTGTGCATATTCAGAAGTCAGCTATCCACAATTAGGTAAATGCATAAATGATTGATTCTGTTAATTATTGATTCAAAATACACATTGCACTGAGCTTCATAAACATAAATAGATTTTTAAAGATAAATAAATTTTTTTCTCTGTTTGACATAGAAGCCTATGACTCTTTGATTCGGCCTCATGTACCTGCTGTATCACCCACGCCTTCCAGCCCAGGTAAGGTTTTGAATACACAATGCGAATATCTTAAAAATGTAGCTATATCCTCATATTTGCTAACAAAAACATTAAAAAAAAACAATGTATTATCTGTTTTTCAGAAGTCCAAGTGTCTTACGTTCGTCCACAGCAGGTCAAAAAACACAGTAAGAAGAATATAAACCTACAAACCCCATATGGACTTGAGTCTTGGGACTCAGATCTTAATCAATTAATACGTTATTCTACGTGAAAATGCTAATTTAAGGACATTGTGCGTATTGTTCTCTAAATTAACTATTTTCAAGCATAATAATGGCTAAATGAGCTAAAATACAAATACAAGTCATTAAGAAGACTCATTCAAATTGTGAATGTAGTATTATACATTGGTCACTAGGTGTCAGTAATTGTTCAATAAGACAAGCATCAGACTTGATCACCAGAACAGGCTTTTATTGCAGGTTGAAATTATCTCACAATAATAATAACAATAATAATAATAATAATAATAATAAAAGCAATAATCATAATAATAACACAGGCGTCAGTGACCCCTGACCACACCAATGTTGTTGATTATTTTCTGGAATGACATAGTGTCCCAATACTTTTTGTCCATTCAGTATACTTCTTTAAACCATCAAACAATCACGCAAACAATATAATACAATGTACAGAATACTATATACTGTATGTATATTGGTTCTATTCTCTACAGATCCAAGAGGGACCCACTTATGGGAATTCATCAGAGACATTCTACTGTACCCTGAACGCAACCCAGGCCTGATCAAGTGGGAGGATAGGAAAGAAGGAGTGTTTCGCTTCCTAAAATCAGAAGAAGTGGCACAGTTGTGGGGCAGGAAGAAAAACAACAATAGCATGACGTATGAGAAGCTGAGCAGAGCAATGAGGTACGGCAACACAGATAACACAATTTAGAAAAAAGACTTAACACTCAGTGGTTGTTTAATTTAGTGTAGGAAATAATTGTGAATGGTGACTCCCAAAGGCTATTGTTTTATTCTTCTCGGTTGCATCAGTAGAAGGCGCTTTGTATTGCCTATCAAATACTGCAATGGATCTTATAATGTAAATGAAGTTTAGAAAAAAATTCAAAACTCAGTGAATACTTCCTCTAACTTAGCACTTACATTTAGAATGGTCTTTTACTGCAAATTATTGATTTCACATCAATACTGTTGCAGATTTACTTTGACCTATTAATTGTTGGTGTTCATACTAACCCTAACACATTATGATGGAACCATGGTCGGTGAGCAGTCCGCAGACCACCTCTAATGCCATCCGTCCATTTTCTTCCGCTTATCCGGGTCCAAGTCATGGGCTTCCACCGGGAGGACACCAAGGGGAGACATAATCCTTCCAGTGTGTTTTAGGTCTGCCCTGAGGCCATCTCCTGATTAGGCATGCCCAGAACACCTCAATGGTAGGGAGTCCCAAGGCAAACAGATCCGATGTGATTCTAGTCCTAGGGTCTTCTGATTCCGAAGACCCTATAAAAAAACTTAAGAGGAGGGGCCGCACTTTGCCCGGATGTGGGATAATTGGGCCTAATGCGACTATTATACAGTATATATATATATATGTTTTTATCAGACTGACAGAAATAGGCATACTTAACCGATGTGATCAGATTTCCATTTAATGTTAGTCTTGTTGCCTACTGTCCTACCGATCCACTAATAAGTACATCTTTTTTTCTCTTCTAGATATTATTACAAAAGGGAAATCCTAGAACGAGTAGACGGACGCAGATTGGTCTACAAGTTTGGTAGGAATGCCAGAGGCTGGAAAGATTCAGAGAAATAGGATTTTCCCTTTTATCATGTTTTCTGTACATAACATGGAATGCTGTATTATATGTAATGTTATTGATTAACTTGACAGAAAAAAAACTTTGACTTTTAGAAATGTGTACGTTTGTTGACACTGCAGTTAAAGACACGTTCACATGAAATAATATATACCCTTATAATAAAACACAACGAGTAGTATGATTACAGATCCGATGATGATACCCAAAATGATGATATTCTGTTCCAAGTTGGATGGGAAGGATGACGATCACTGTATGAAAATGAAACATCGTATGGAGTTGAGATAATTATGTGTCATTCTTTACATTGTGTGCATGTCAATGTGTTTTTCGTAATAAAAAAACAACTTTTTTAACTTAATGAAAGCGATTTGTTTGTACGCAGACGTCTTTTAACCATATCATAATAATATTGTGGACACTGACTGAAACGGCTTAAATCGTGACAGGAGAATTGCGTGCCATTGCCAACATGGTGCTTTCAACAGGAACGACTTGAATGAAAGCAGTTGGTGCCCAAGACGATAAAATCAGAGTGAATAACAGAAGCCAATTGTGGTACATGTGCTTCTATGCAAATGCAGTGTCTAATCTTGACTCTGATTTACATGGCTCACATAACCTTTGTTTGCATAGCGGGCTTTTGACTGGCAACTCATTTTATTTACTGACAGTTGCATCTGTTTGACTTTTGTTACTTTGTCCCAAGCATCATTCATCACAATTAAAACAATGTGGATGACAGTGGAAAGAAAAGAAACCAAAACCAGTCAACTAATTAACAAAAAGTAATTTAATAGTACCGCTGATTAAACATTCTCGAGTCTCTTAATTGGTTGCATTCAAAATGATTGCAAACAGACTGACTCTACATTCAGTATGTGTGTTTCCTGCTTGGGACAAGATGCTAGCTAATTGCATTATGTTGCATGAAATGGAATAAAAACACACTCCAATTAGGCTGATGCACATCTCATTCCAGGCTCTCAACCATGCGTCTTTGTTTGCATGCTTGTTCTTCTATGTTTTGTTTTTTTTCTGACTGTACCAACACGCCAAGATCATTCTCAGATAGCGCTCGTCACCCTCAGAGTAACATCATTAAAAATAACGCCGTTATTAACGCACCGTTACAGAAGGAATCTGGATTTTTCTTTCACTACTACTTCACAGAAAGCTAAATAGCTAGTCAACCATAATTGACATAACATTTATGAAGCCATTTTTACATTACTAATTCACAACAAAACTAAAAGCACAAAAAGTAACTAGTAACAATAACAAATTATATTTTCAATGTCATTTGCCCAACACTGGTCACACCCAAGTTAACACATATTGTACAAATACAGCTGCCATTATCAGGTATTTAAGTCTTAAAACATGAAAAATAAATTTAAACTTCAGTTCCATGAATCCATTCCAGACCATATTCCACATTCCAAACATATTCTAGTCTCATAAGAAATTGTAGAATAGACAATGTTTCGACAAACAACGGAGCACACCTGGATTAAATACCAACAACGCAAATTAGCAGTAGAGGCAAGTGAACAAAAACACAGAAGAAACCAGAAACGGAAGTAATACCAAAATAAGAGCATAAAACAGGATGTAAGAAATAAAAGAAAAAAGAAAGAATAAACCAAACTGTCACATGGGATAACTCATGGAGCTTGACATTTACATGCAGAAAACAATTCTAATTGCATAGAAATGATGAATGAAAGGGATTCATTGACTTTGATTGACTGCAATGAGGAAGTGGCTTGCAGACAACCACACAGACACCACCTTCGTGTTTTGTTAGGAGTTAATAGTGTTTTTCATTTTCTTTATTAAAATGTTGGCATTCGCAGCTGTCTTCGGGCGAGAGGTGGGGTACACCCTGGACTGGTGGCCAGCCAATCACAGGGCACATATAGACAAACAACCATTCACACTCACATTCATACCTATGGACAATTTGGAGTCGCTAATTAACCTAGCATGTTTTTGGAATGTGGGAGGAAACCGGAGTACCCGGACAAAACCCATGCATGCATGGGAAGAACATGCAAACTGTGGAATTGAACTCGGGTCTCCTCACTGTGAGGCCCTTGCAGCAACCACTCGTCCACCGTGCAGCCTGTAATTGTGTTAGTTATCAAAAAACATTGATGGCTAACACAGTCGGGGGAAAAGAACATACAACCTTAACACAAACATGTTCAATTCCCACACTCCTTGAAACAACATTCCAAAAATGCAATATTACCAAGAAGTATCCTTTTGTTCTCATTTTCAGCCAACTCACTGAGTTCTACCAAACCGACAAAACCAGATCAAAGGTTTTGGAAAATAACAAAACATTTGTGACGTGGTAATTAGGCATGATTAAGTTACTGGGAAATGTTGAAATGCCAGTAACCCACATGCTCAGCACAGGTGAGGCAAACGTAAACGCAAACCGGTTGTAACATTCCTGTTAACTTTTCTAGCGACTAACAGTCGGGAACTGGTTCTGTGGTGTGAATAACCCACAGTGAGCACGGTTGGTGATAATTATATTACCACAGCATCACCGTCAAAATGATCAATTTATTACTGCATGTCACATGTTCAAAAGAATTAGTTTTCTTTCGATTTCGTCCAACAGTGGATTTGTTTTTTTTTTTTTGTGACCTTCTTTCCATTTATTTAATTTAGGGATCGGCATGGGACAGCTCCAATGGCAGAGTGTTGTGATTCAGAATGAGACAGGAGACTAGGATGAGTTGTATGAACCGTTTCCTGCTTTCCTGAGAACAAGGAAGTATTTTAAAATACCACAGGTTAATTACAGATTTCTCAAACTTACTTTATACCTTTCGTGTAAACACAATCAAAATTTAAAAGTTAATAATTAGCTGTCACCATTATTTAATTTTAGCAAAAAAAAAGAAGATGATTGAAGGTAGTATTATATTACATCTATACAGAGTGATCTTATTGAGAACAACTATTAAAAAAGCATCTGAAAATATTGGCTAATATATATATATGTATCAAGATGTACATATATCAGGATTATTCCCCTCAAAATATATCTCTTATGCAAAGCAATCATCAATACCACAAACTTGGGATGCACTTGAAAATAATGGCCTGTATTGGGGAAAGTATTAGTATTTTTTTAAAAAATGGCCAAAGGCACGAAATATTTCACAATAAACATTGCTTAAAAATATATTGAGAAATTGGTTTTAGTTCAAAACATGACTTGGGAACGCACTACTCCACTTTTACCGGCAGATGTCAGTACCTAATGGGATATTCTTGAGCTCCATTAAAACGCCGCAGAGTGAGTCGCTTCGAAGGACCTTTTATGAGTTCCATGTTTTAAGCCTGACATTTTGAAGCGATGATAAACAATGTTAAATTTTAACATTTTCAGCAAGTAAAAAAATGAAACAAATACACCTCAATTTTAGTTCATTTATTTTTAAATGTAACGGACATTGAAAGATGTAAACATTTTTAATCAGGCATCTTCATCGGCACGCTTTTCCCAGTGAGGAGGACAACATGGCGGCCTCCTTGCGTTTGGGTCGTCAAGGAATCTTGTTCGGCCTTAAATTATCCAATATTAATACATCTTTGTGGGGCATACAGTCATTACAGGAGCATGCCAGGCACTTATTTCAGTCTCCAAGACATTTCGGTGAGTGACAGTTTACGCATATGCTAATACACAGTTCGGCAGCCGATGACATTTCCATTGCTTTATATTGTCTTGCAATAGGTCTATTTCATATATATATTAAACTGAATTTTAACAGCCTTTTAGTTGAAATATTCGATTTTACTATCTCGCATGTAGTAAACGGAGTCATTTTTGCGCGTAGCATTGAAAAACACATAAACAGGTACTTTCAAATAGAGTCAATGTTTCAGTCCAAGACATTAATGTAGAAATAGTGATAATATTTTAATAAAGACGTCAGTGATCAGGTGTATGGTCAAATAATGTAGAATAGTGGTAGCATATGAAAAGTTGATTTAAAAGGCTGCTATATATGAATGAGGAAGGGAAACCCTGCATAATTGTGCACATCGTGTTTCTTATATTCTTTTTATTTTTTTCATTGCATTGTATTTTATTGAATTGATTGTTGTTCTTTTTCTCCTGCTGTTGAGCTACTGCAATCAAACAATTTCACTTCTGGATAAATAACGTCTGCTAAGTCTAAATAATAGAAATCATTGCCTTTAAAGTCACCAAAACTGAAATCAAATTGACCATAATCTTCATCTAAACATCACATTATAAGTTTATTGTAAGAGTGATTCATATACGATTCCTAGTATTTGGGAAAATGTAGAGATGAAGGTAACTGGATGTAGCAATACTACGTATTATATGACTTCTAAAGATGTCTTTTGCTGCAGTTGCGAAATACTCAACATATTACTGCATTTAACTCCTTTTCCCTAAGTGAACAGCTATTCTGTCCGCGGGAAGTACTGCAATAAATACAGCTACACTGGTACTACAATGGGAAGAACCAACACAGTTTTTAACTCTGAGTTTTTGCAGTGCGTTAGTTTATCCAGCAGATGGCAGCAGAACAACAAACAAGATTATTAGCTGAGGAAAGTTGTGCCAAACAAAGTAAATTCTTGAGCATGTGATGCACCTTGCCCTTTAAAAGTATACAGTGTTAATTATTTATAATGATGATGGCAATCGTAGGGCGGACATTCACGGGACTGGAACTAGTGTGAGTGCATGTGTGTGTGTGCACACATACAAAACAGGAGTATATAGCTGCAAGCAAGGGATTCCTCTGCAGCTCAGTTTCGTTCAGATGCTCTTACAGTGAACTATATGCCCCTCCTGAGTGACTACTGGCGGGGCATTGTGTCTCAAAGGTCTGGAGAATATGGGTGACTTCTGTGGTGTCTTCCAGCGTCATCAGTTACATAACAAACATGCCTGGTTAGTCTTCTTTAAACTCTTACGCTTTGGCTTCCTGTGCTGTGATGCTGGGGTTGAATATGCCAAGCTACCCTCAAGCCACCCATTCTACTGCCAACGGCTGCTTTGTTTTTAAAGGCGTTGTCTGTCTTGGTTAGGTACTGTATGGGGGTGGGGGCTAACCTCATCTTGCTCCAACATAGCAAGCCACTCCTCACCTAATACACACATTGGTATTGCATTTGGTAGTAGTTTGTTGTCAGCTAATGATAGCGGTTCTGGCTACTAAAATTCACTGTTATTGCAAATTGTTGGCTAGCCTCTCAGACTACTTGTGTGGACATGGGCGTACGTACGAGAGAGCTATGGGTGAAGCCATGAGCGCCAGTCATGTCATGTTATTCAGCCAGAATGGCAATTTTTACAGAGACTTATTCATTCAATCTGTTCTTTTAAACTACTATTTGTAACCTATACTAATGATATACCGGTGGTATTCTTGTTTTTTTTGTGTAATTTGGAGCCAAAACCTTTAATTTATGTATTTTTAAAATAAGATCATGACTTTTTTGACCTTTTCGACCCAGCTGTCAGATGTTTCCAAGGGAGCATATTTCCGTTTAGCGTCTTGTGACCTTTTAATTCAAACGCTGTCTGTTCTTTGGTCCTGTAGGTGTCGCACCCCTCAAAGTGCAAATGCCAGCTCTCTCACCAACCATGGAAGAGGGGAACATTATCAAATGGCTAAAGAAAGAAGGTAATATACACTTACGTTTTTTTTTTTATCTTGCAACTATCAATCACTGCCCTAAATTTGAATATTCCTTCCAGTTCAGTCGTGAGTGCCACAAAATTGCCACAGCATAAGCGTATGTGGATGATATAATGTGCTTTGTGGCAGCAAGTGCTAGCATTTTCTCTATGGGGAAAAAAATGACTGTGTGCTGTAAGCCAGAGGCGCATGCACTGTTGCACCCATGGGCCTCTGGTGGTTAATTGGCTCAAGGAAACCCAGCAGTCACTATTCATTACTGCTTCGCAGCTCTGCTCATCCCTGCGCTGCAGCAGCGCTCTCATCTATCATATGGCAACCGACTGAGTTCTGATTGGTTAATTGCTGTGTTGCCATGTGCCATGTGAATTGTACATATACACACACATATATATGTATGTATATTGTTATGAAATACTGAAAAGATTGTTTTAAATTGAGTGATCCCAATGTTTCATTGTAGATGTGTATCCTCTTACCTTTGCAGGTGAGGTAGTGGCAGCAGGTGATGCCCTTTGCGATATTGAGACTGACAAAGCTGTCGTTACCATGGAATCTAATGACGATGGAATCTTGGCCAAAATCCTGGTGAGAAAGCAAATACCAATATGTTTAGGAGGATGTGTGTCTGTTAGATTAGTTCCAAATATCAGGAATATAAGCGTAGCTACTATGACTATGACAGGAGAGGATTTATGGTTGTTTTTCACTCCATGTCCTGTTTACTCGAGATTATTACTGCAGTGTTTTCTGTACTTGAATTCCTTTCCCACATGTTTTTCCCCACACAGTGACAGTATACAGTTTTTAGGGACAGACATCTTGCAGCCCTCTGTCTCATTTTCCATTGTGCAGTTTGAATTTTCAATGATTTGATTCTCAATGATTCGTCTTTGACATCCACCAGACTGATGATTTGGTCATGATGATTGTGATATTAATATTATTATCATTAATGCTATTAAACTTTACACACTGAAACAATACCTTTCTCAATGTGACCCGATGAGAAAAGATGTTGCATCAAATGTGTGTCACCAACAAAATAACTCCTTATCAAAATTATGAGGTCCACGACGGACAGTTATCAGTTAGAAAACCCTTGGCTTTATTCTCAATTTTATACATTGCATTCCTTGGTTGCATCCCTTTTTCTACATTCCCTTACTCTATCTTTGTCTTAGCTACAGTGCGGATGGTAGTTTCCATAGCAACCACTGAAGAATTGGGGGTAGGGGCTTTCGAGGCAAGCAAAGAAACATGGCCTGTATAAAGACCCCTTGCTCTCTTGCAGTCTGGGAAAATGTGTGTGTAGTTAATGATAATATCACCAATGTGGACCATATTGTGGAACCACAGAGTATACTGTATTAGCTATTCTTACTATTCTGTGCGATTCTATAAGTGTGAGGCCAATACGTTTGGCCAAATTCATAACAAACGTAAATCTTGGTATGAAACCGAGGCGTGGTTATCATTGGAAGTTGGGGGAGGTAACAAGTACTGTGACCACAGATTACTAAATTTCATCATGCTCTTACTACATTGCTTTACCCTGACCCAAGGGGTTTAATCTTGGATCTGTCATGGGCACAATCAATCATCGCGTGTAGAAACCGACAGGTTTACAAAGACGGCAAAGCACAATGCTTCTTCGTGTACATTTGTATAAATATAATTGTCAAATAATGCAAATGTGTTTTTATCAATATTAGATTGATTCAAGCAAAGGTGGTTCAAATATAAGCTATACAGCTAGGACTTTGTAAATGTTTTTTCCCCACCATTATTCACACCATGTAGACATGAATTGACACCCTGATAGCCACCTAGCACTCCTATTTTTCTTTGTTTACATCATATTCCTAACGAGCAGACGACATGGTCACTGCAGGGACACAAGAGAGAATTTGTTTATTCTAAACTTAAGAAAGGGTTTAAAACTGAGTTTTTTTTAATTCTTCCACAAAGAATACAAGTAGAACCTTTTTTCACAACATGCCATTTCCATTGTTCCATGTTCTTAAGGTACTCGTTTGGTTCACAACCATTTGATGGCAGTGTTGAACTCCTTATGGTACGCTATCAGCATCTTTGAATACAGCTACTGTATATACACTACTGTTTTTTTATGCTTAAGGTCCAGCCCCATGAGGCAGAATGACTTGTGACTCTACACTTAACACTGTTATACACAATGATAGGATGAATGTGATAAATATTTGATAGCTTGTCCTACAGGATTAGATATGTGGAGGTTGACCCTGGGAGGGAGTGGCTAAAAATGACACATACTAAAGCATAAAACATCAAGCATAAATTGCTGTATGGGAATAATATAGTACTTTTTTAAGGAGCAAGTCAGTTCAATGTGTATGTTGTTTTTCAAAAAATGAAATAAAGTACATTACCATCAATCATTATATGTGCACTGCACTTTTGCATGTTTTAACTTCTTACATTCTATACCTGAGAGGCATTGAGGAGATTTTGGTGCCATTGTAGGTATGACAGTGTACCAGTAATGGGCAGTCAGGAGAGGCAGATGAGGCCAAAAAATGAAAAAACTTAACACTTTCTAGAAGTAAACATTGCACATTTCCTTATCAAATACAGAAAAGAAACAGAAGATGAGGCAAGTGTATCATCATTTCAGTGCACACTGTGCTCGATAATGGCACCTGCTAGTTTCTGGTGTCGCCAATAATATAATGTTGCAGAAACATGTTACACACCATGACTTTCATCAGCCTGTATGTATTTAATGTAGGTGTGACATCATTATTATTGCTACCTGGACAACAATCAATAAATCAATCAATCACCTCAAAAATTGGTTTTGGCATGCTTAATGCCAGTGTTTCCAGGAGGTTAGTGTGAATGTTGCACCAGGTGGTGAAGGTGGCTTCACAGAGGGCACCCACTGTCTGAAACAGTGGATTTTGATCATGGGAACATGCGGGGATGGTCATTTGTCAGGTGGGCATTGTGAACTTCAGCGTTGTCCTGTTGGAAAAATCTAGAAGGCTCAAACTAGCTCCGTGCGGTGCACCCCTGACTCTGTCAGCCGGCCGACACAATGGAGAGAATCCTTTTGGGGTCTAACTATTGAGATGCTGCAGACGCTGGAGCACTCTCATATCATATCAATACAAGAAATTGAAAATAGTTACAGTGACCATTTGGACGATAGCTATCAAAATTGTACACTCAAAGAACAAACAACAATATGAAGTAATTATATGCAATTTACTAATAATTAACATGAAAAAAAAGATAAGATTTTGTACTTACTCATCGTATGAAGTCAAAAGGCACCAAAAAAAAAAAAAACTACACCACCGAGGCTGTGCAGGCAAATACGGCTATTGTTTACAAGAACTTCCTGTATACAAAGCTAGTTAATGCATGAACATTTGCCATCGCGAGTTTCTGCAGCCGCAGTCATTGTGAGTGGCACAAGTCAGACCAATCAGATCCTGAGCCGCAACAGATTCTGTGTGAGCCGGCGTAAGTTAGCCGCGCATAGTCGTCCCTCGCTCCACCGTGGTTCAATTATCTGTTATCTTATTTATGTCTGTTTCCTCTTATTCTTTCTTGCTGTATAGACTGGCAACAACGGGCTCACTAAATGGAGATGAAGTGCAGCAGCCAGTGAATTAGACATGGCCTTTCATTTAGACTGACCACTACTGACTGATTGACAATGTCCAGTAGACCATAGAGAGAGTTGTAAAAGTCACGCTGTGGATTTAGATGAGCTCTTGAATCAGTTGTGACAGCAAGCATAAAAACCTGCTCGTTTTACTCCCCAAGAACCTTTTCTTTCTCAGTCAGGTCTCCCTTCAATTGATAATGATTTTTGTCACAATTATTGCAGATGGAGGAGGGAAGTCGCAACGTGCGCCTGGGAACTCTCATTGCTGTTATGGTGGAGGAAGGACAGGACTGGAAGCAGGTTGAGATTCCTCCTCCAGATGCTGCAGCAGCTCCATCTGTCGCACCACCTGAAAGTGTTGTGCCCCCTGCTGCTGCTTCAGCACCATCTCCACCAAGAACAGTCAACCCGGGACCGTAAGTGCAGACTTGTGATATTTTAACTAACATCTTTTCCGTTCTTGTATGTACTAGTTGTGGAAAATGTTGACGTCTACATAATTGACCTTCAATGGAAGCTATAGGAAGCATTTATTTCTGCAAAAGGAGGAACTACTAAATATTGATGTTTTTTTGTTGGGCTGCCTACTTTTGTTTAAATAATTATTACATACTTTCTGTAAACTTTATTTCACTTCTCATCTGCTATATGAACTATCTGATCCTAATAACCAGTAACGTATACAGGAAAATCCTAAAAATTAACAGAGGTGCCCAAACTTTTCCATACCACTGTATGTTACCAATACTGGTTTAAAAAACATACTGAACACTACTATAAATACTGTAAATGTCATTTTTCACAATTTTAAATTCAAATTTAGACTATGTGCAAACTGGAGTTTGTGCTGAATAAGAGATGCGTGCTGAATGACTGGTGTTCAATGTTTCATGCATACTGTGTGTACGTATGTAGATATATATTGCCACATAACAAACATAACCAGTGTGTATTTACATGTGTTTTGTCGGTTGTGGCGTAAAATGTCGGAGCCAGAAGAGGGCGGGATATCATGCTTGCAGCACTTTCTCAAGCTGTATTTACCACTGAATGCAAAACATGCTGATTTTTCAAAAAAATTCTTGTCTAGTGCTGTTTACACAATAGATAACCTCAGGGAAGATACAGGACCTACTCTAGAACAAAAGCGTGTATTTGTTATGCAAACATTTTGTGCTGAGCCAGTCCACATATTTTTAGCACGGCATGAATTTAATATGTTTAGGATTGAAAGTTGGAAAAAAATATATATACTGTGCTGTTATATTGTAGATATGTATGTACAGATACACAATTAGCTTAACAATGAGACTTAACATAAAGGTAGAATTAGACATAACATTAACAAGGGCATGAAAGGTATTTGTCTGTTCTCCAGGTTACGACTAAGCCCAGCAGCAAGACACATCCTGGACACGCATGGCATTGATCCAAAATTGGCCACTCCCACTGGACCAAGAGGACTAATCACCAAGGAGTAAGCCTGAATTAATAAGTTGTCTCAAATACAGAGTTGAGCCCCACTCCCTCCATTCTTCGGCAAGGAACTTCATAGGAATTTGGGCAGTTGCGACTACAGGTGTAATAACATCACCAGTGAAAGAATATTGGGCTCAGCGTAAAGTGCTGTCCATGACACGGAAGTGCTATATAAAGCTAATCACCTTATCCATCAGTAATCAGACCCATTACCTGCTCATTACTCAATGGACGTATATGACTCTGTGACAATCTGCTTTTTCCCCACTCACTATCATAGATTTAACCTGAATCCCAGTTCCACCCATTTGCTCTTCGTTGTCCTTGTATTACCCTTACCACTCCCCCTTAAAAGAGGAGGAAGCCACTGAGAAATGGGACAACATTTGATTCTCTCAGCCTACCTCGGAACACCTTTATTCTAATAAAATGCATACATTTACACAAACTGGGACATTTATTGTAATCAATAACAGCTTACACCCACCCGTGTAACAGCATTTATAAAAATTGAAAATGTATCAAATATGCATACAAAACTGAAAATTTGAAGAAAAAAGTGTCAAGCATTTGTACACACAAATGAGATGAATGAAAATGCAACATTAATATGTGCATGAAAGCCAGGGATAACCTCCCTTACATTGAAATGCTATAATTAAAAACCTCAAGTGTGTGCACTTTTGTAAGAGTGCTGTTTTGTTCCCACTTTTTCCCCTTTTAATATTCTACTCACCCTCAGAGCCTTTCAGACACTCTCTTTTCTTCAACTGTCTGGAGGAATGTGTTTGCTATCGGCTTTGCTATTTTTCAAACCTGAAATAATGTCCGTTCGGGGGATTTCCAAGTTCCCATAATACTCTGACAAGCAAATACTTTTATCAGTATGGAAGCAAGGAGATTGTGTTCTACAGGAAATAGTGTAAGAATGCAGGAACAAGGGAAGGGAGAATAGCTCTGGAGCCCTGACGGCATGGTTCAGTCAGAGGCAGCTGGTTCAGACAAAAGACTGGATGCGTGTGGGTACGTTGACCCCAGTGCACTCAATTGGAACTGGAATTATACTAACAGGTGCACCTGAGAACTGCTTTTCTTCCTTCTAAACCCCAAATTACTGGGCAAAAATAATCCTGTGTGATTCTACTAAACCTAATTGTCTTCGCAACACTTTGAAATGAATCAATCTGCAAGTGCAAGTAGTTGTCTTAATTAGAATCCTAATGATAAAAATGACTTTATTGCTGTGTATCCACCATTTCTTATCTGTTTTATTTGCGACTTTGCTTCAACAGGGATGCATTAAATCTTATGAAGATATCCCCTGGGACAAAAACAACACCCATCCAGCCTGCTCCACCTGTCCCGAGTCCTGCCACAACCTCAGTAGCTGGTCCTCCACCACCAAGCGGCAGACCTAACATCCCACCTCTATCTGTCCCAGGGAAACCAGGAGCACCGGTTGGTTTGTTATTATGTTACACGCCATACAGGCATTTCTTCTTCATTTTAAATTCCACAAAAACGTGCAGTTTTCCTTTAAGGTCAAAAGTCCCTGTCGTACTTCTTTTCTTTCTGGCGCTCCCTAATCTGAGAATGGTATCAAATTGATGAAACACTATTCAGTGTCGGTTATCTTGTGCATTACCTAACTTTAAACACTTTTCTCTTTTCTTCCTCTACTTACTGACAGGCGATTTTGGTGCGTCGTTTTCAAAATAGTGAAAGGTTTTTATCACATTGATATTCAAACATTCATACATAAGATGTGGTGGCTTTTATTTTGCGGTGCACACACGTTCCATTGCATTTTGCAGAAACCCTGCTAGTATTTGTACCCTGGAAATCAGTGTTCATTTATCAGCAGAGAAATTTTAAGTTAGTTTCCTGATTTAAATGTTGTTTATAACATTTGTTTTATTTAATTTCACATTAATTATTTAGTCTTTCTGTCAAAATGGACTGTTTATGTCATCTGGTAGTTGTGTGAGTAAATCAAGCCACTCAATTCTAAGCCATCAATTAACTATAACGAGTTTGTCAATGACTTTGTTAACCTCGTCCACATTCGGATTAATGACAGCTTACTTGCTTCTGAATTACATTGCACATCATTCCTGTTGTTGTCTGCTGATTTCCCTGTCGACTCTTTTGAAAATGTTCTTTTCCACGTGTACAGTAACCATATTTTCCCTCCTTTAATGTAATTCCCCAGGGCACTTTCACTGAGCTCCCGGCCTCAAATGTCCGCCGCGTGATTGCTCAACGACTAACTCAGTCGAAAACCACCATCCCCCACGCTTACGCCTCTGTTGACTGTGACATGGCAGCCGTCATGAAGCTTCGTAAAGACTTAGCCAAAGGTAAACAAGATACAGTGTATATCAGAGTATACACATAAGCAGACTCACCTCTTTAAAATAATTTTTTTTTTCTGCTTCACTGAATATTTGACATATATATTTGAGAAAATATAATCGTTCATTTTCTGTGAAGATGAGAATCTCATAGTTTTCACATGACTGCTCGTTTGACAAAGGGGACAGTCTGAAAGAAACATTGGCACATATCTGCTCAGTCATGCTCGTTAGTACTCATTCCAGTCACGGCTACAAACAAACCTCTCTTACCAATGGTCTTTTTTTCACAGAAATGACTTAAGATACAAGCAAGTTATTCATCTAATTACAGGGTTTCCTCGAGGACCTTTTTAAGCCATGGCGGTGCCTGGCCTAGGGGTGGGGCTTAAATAAATATTTTTTTACACAGTACTTATTTTTATAACTTATTTATATTAGTTATTATTCAATAATTAACTTTACTTTTTATTTTGAATTTTATTATTTTTTTCTGTATTTGTATGAGTTATTTATTCATACTGAACTACTCAACACCAGCTGATCAGCTACTGCTAGCAATGAGCTCTACGTAACGGAGTGTGATAGCATCACTGTCTTACAGCTGAAAAATAATGATGTTTTATATATGATAAAGTGTCAGTTACATGTCGCTGAAACCCTGAATTATGCTTCAGCAATTTTATTTTATATGTACCTGTCACAGCACACACAGTAAACATACTGTATTTACTTCATTGTTCAAATGTAAATAGTGGAACTGCTGCTAGGAATTAATTTTGCTCAGGTTTGTATTTATGTTTAACCAAACCTTGGCATAAAGCCATGCAAAGCTTAGGGATAAAATCCCTTCATAATGGTATATCTTCTGAAGGGACAATACTATCATAAAAATGGAATTTAGTTGGAAATGTAGTTATTTTTGACGGTCTTGAGGGCCCAATAAATACCTAAATCAAGATGCCGTCATAAAGGCAGGAGACGATGATTCAGGCCCAACAGTGAACATGACCAAATTGTGGCCCGAATTTCTCTTTCTTTCTGAAGCACTTTTCACTACAGAAATTTTTCACAGTTCCCCCAGTACTCAAAGAAACAATATCAACTTGTGTCGTTTTACAAAAACGGTTGAATACATTTTCATAACAGCTGCTGAATGAATGAAACCCATTCTTCATAAGCATGTGATCTTCAAACAGACAATATTTGTTCCAGTTGCATTGCCTACTAAAATAGAACATACTGTATGATGACGTTACACTGTGTTAGAAATTGAGCATTGTCAGTTCATATACTGTACAATTCTCAAAAATTGTTTACCTTCTGACAAAGAATTTATCGCTCACTCCCCTCCCCATCAGTGAGGAAATTGGATGGCCCTTCTAGACCCATTAGCAAGGTTTGTATGTATTGAGGGATTCGCTCCCCGGTTGTTTTTACAGAAGGCCTTTGTTCAGGATCTCACAATTTCACGCTTAGTTCAGTCATCATGCTGCTCACAGTAGCAGCACTCATAACAGTCTGCTCACTTATAGACACCAGCATAAAAAGACAGTAAAAGTAGACTAGTGGCCTAGTGGTATCCCATATTCACTAAGAAAGTTGAGCACATTCCGATCAATGTTTTATTGAGAGTTTACATTGTGTTGAACTTCTCACGTCGTTGTGATAATAGTGTCTTTGTCAGTTGAACTTGTACACCAGCCAACTGGAGTCGAACCCATGCAGCTTAGGCAGCCCATTACCAGCTGTCATTGTGACACATTGAAGTGACTCAAGACTATTGTTTCTTTGTCTTTTCAGAAGATATCAAAGTTTCTGTTAATGATTTCATTATCAAGGCAGCTGCTGTTACACTTAAAGTAAGTACCGTTCATAATGACTACTCATGGTGCCAACTTTTTTGGAAAAAAATTGTACAGCGTTCATTCAATTAATCAAAGCATTTAGACAATTTACAATGCATGTAGCACATATTATTAACTAACTCAGAATGTCTCAGTAGGGGAGTCCAAAGTTCCCAGTCTGTGACAACCTTTTATATTTGCCAGCCATTGTTTTTAATCTGTAATTTTTACATCAAACTTTTCAGAAAGATATTAAAGAAAAATATTCTACCTAGTGTAGCGCTATTCATGTTTTTGCAAGTGTGTACGCACCTGAAGGACTGCTATAGTCATATAATTACTGTCACATTAGAGAACCTGGATTGATAGTAATTGTTGTGACACTGCCAGTGATGTTAATAATATTGTTATGGTTTTTTTTTGCAAAACTAGGAGCTACCAGAAGTGAACGTTACCTGGTCAGGTGATGGACCCCAAGCCCTTGATTCCATTCACATTTCAATTGCTGTGGCGACTGACAAAGGACTCATTACTCCCATAATCAGAGATGCCGCAATCAAAGGAGTTCAAGAAATCTCAATCAATGCAAAGGTAAACATCTGAGGAGTGAGGATTAACGGATTAATTTATTGTGCAGGAAAACACAAACAGATCTTTTTAACGGGAGTGCTTTGGCATTTAGCCAGCTGTTGATGGCTTGTCAAATGTACGTCTTATTAATTTTGACTAATAATGACTTAGTAATTTAACATCTCACCCTGTGCAATTAAAAACTATTTCCAATCGTCCATTTGGGTTTGTAAATATCCAATTTGTGATTATTATTTTTAAGACTGCTGTTAGCTGCAATTGGACAGTAAATTATTGGTGTTCAGTTCTTTCTGGTTCCATGTGTAAATCTTAAAAGCCTCACAAGACACCCAACCCACAAGGTGAGACAATGAATGAGAATGAGCGGTTTTAACATTATTTTTTTGAATGGGTACAATGAAAAAAATATGGTTAAACAAACTTTTTTAAATGTAACTGATTGACAAAACAATGCAGGTGCGTTTTGAAATTATTTTCTCACAATTTGACACTCATCAATATGAATGACATTTGAACTTTGAGAGTGTTTAAACAGTAGAGAAATGTAAGAATATGTGTGCCTGCCTGAGAAAAGTCAATAAAGTGCATTGTGAGGGGTTTTACATCCTTAAATCACATATAATCATTGCAAACAAATAAACTACTTAACGTTTTTCCACTCACTGCAGGCTATTTTGGGAACCTATCCCCTGCGATAAACGAGGGAACACTGTTATGCACAATCAAAGTCATGATATCGTCCCCAAAAAGCAAAATATATCAGTTTATACACATTTTTCACTTTAAACAATCCCGCAGGCACACTCTTTAATTCCTTTTGTTTCAAGGGTACTACACAGTCACGCTCTGCCACAGAAACCTGGCCACAATAATGTGTCCGTGTTTGCCAGATGCCTCATCTTCCCCTCTGGGTTCTGTCATTCCTCTTTCCTCATTTTAGCCAGGCACAGTCTGATGGTTTCTATTTGTCTCAAAGGCTGCAATTGGACATCGTGTTCCATAGTCAGTGTTTATGTGTTTTGCTATTTTTTTGTGTGGCTATCTTGAACAAGTCTGTGTTATGTTCTCGCTTTGGCTTTTTCATTCATCATGGTTGTGGTCTGGTAGTAGAACAGAAGGAACATTGTAGCCTTTTTGTATTTCAACTTTTCAATTAAGTTTATTTTCTTAGTTAGTTTGTTGTGTTCTACATGTTACAATATATGTCATATTCATATTACCAGTTTGATTATATTTTTCTTGACAGTCTAAATGACAATTCATGTATTCCTCATAGACACTGGCCCAGAAGGCTCGAGATGGAAAGCTTCTACCTGAAGAATACCAGGGTGGCTCATTCAGGTAAAACAAAGAAAGAAAAAAATGTGACATAATCAAATTCTATGTCAGTGTGTCTGCTGTCATGCATTATATACTCATCATTTTATGCATTCTTGATTGTGAACTGCATGTGGTCTTGGGAAACATGGGCCATCAGCTCAGCTGTCATAAATTGCCAAAAATTGGAAGGGAGGCTTCTCCAGTCATTACAATTAATAGTGTCATTTGGACGTAAATGGGGTTTCTATGTCAGCCAGGAGCAATGAATTCCAATGGAGATTCAGCTCTCTTTGTCTGCAGCCATGTGCGCACCCTTGGGCAAGAATTCTCATTAAGGCAAAGCGCCTTCTAACCTGAGGGCTCCGTCCGACTCACCATGAACATCATTAGCACACGAGGATGCTGACAAGTCAAGAATACAACAGTCATAATATTTAATATGAGCCGTATTTCTTAGAAGACGTTTTAAACAGGTTTACTGCATATAATGCTGAAGTCATTATATTTAACTCGGTATATTATATACAATGTTGCTAGATGGTAAACACTGTTAATCATACTTTTGTACACTCAACACTTTTTCTTCCCATTTTTCATGAGCTGAACTCAAAGACGTTTTCTATATCGCTTGTCCTCACCGGGTAAGCTAGAGCCTGTCCCAGCTGACTTTCCGAAATATTCACTAATTCATAGTTCATCCACACATGATGCATGGTTATTTCATGGGTGTACTTTAGGTTGGCCACAATAAAAGGACACACCAAATGTGGAGTTTAACTAATAATGTGATTCAGACCAAGTTGACTGTAGCTCATAGTGTCTCTTTAGCAGCGTAAAAGAATTGTTTGACACCTCTCATTGGTTGATCATTACTACAGTGGGACAATGGAAAAGTCAAAGGAACTCTGTGAAGAAGGCATTTGTATTTGTTTATGGATTTGCTTGTGTCGCTACGAGATACATGTTTATATGTTGATATGTTTTTGTCCTTTTCTTTGAGTGCAGTAATCATTACATGCCTCTTTCTCTGTCAGTATATCCAATCTAGGGATGTTTGGCATCAGCGGCTTCAGTGCGGTGATCAACCCCCCACAAGCATGCATCCTCGCGGTCGGGACCTCCAGGGCTGAATTACGTCTCTGTGAGGATAGCCAAACCCTGCGTACTCAACAGCTGATGACTGTCACATTGTCTAGCGACGGGCGGCTTGTCGATGACGAACTGGCTTCACGATTTCTTGACAAGTTCCGGGCTAACCTCGAGGAACCTGATCGTATGGCTTTAGCCTGAAATATAATGACCGCTAATTGGCAATAAATGGAAAAACGCTTGATGAAGCTTGCACTTGTGAAGCGAAAGGTCTGGAATAGAAAACATTTCCCATCATGTTTTTTTTCATGGCATGGGTTGTACTGTTCTGTGGAGAGACAGTTGCACTCAGAATTATCCAACCGCTATTGTAAATAACATCCATTCATTTACGATACCGCTTTTTCTGAGCTACAATATACGTAGCTACTATGGGCAGTTTAGAGCAATGGTGTCCAAAGTGCGGGTTGGGAGTCATTTGTGGCTCTCGACTGATTTTGTATTGGGCCATAGCACATTCTAAATATTTAATACGAATAATAAAAAAGAAAGAAACAGCAGCAAAAATGGAAATAACAGTAGTTCAATAAGAAGAAAATCTAAGTTGTAATCTAACAAGAAAAAGTTGTCATTTTACAACAATAATATAATATGATGATGAAAATTAATGTTATTTTGGTAGTATTATGGTGAAAAAGTAAAAAATTTGGTTATGGAAAAAGTTATAATGTTAAGAGAATAAAACGGGCATAAAGTTATGAGAAGAGTTTCCAAGAATAAAGATTTAAAAAATATATATATATACATTTGTAGCAGATCTTTACAAAATATGCCATTGCATACTTTATTTTTCTTTTTCACAATGTGGCCCTTGCTGGAAAAATTTTGGACATGGAGAACACCCACACACGCCTGGGGGAAAGCATGTACAGAGATGGCCAGGCAAAGACTTGAACCCTTGATCTCTTGACTGTGGCCACCATATGCCCTCTTAATAACATGTCGATATTTACATTGTTTTGGCTTTATGTTTGGTTTATTTCAAACTAATGCTAGTTTTTGTAACTTTGCAAATAACAAGAATTTACACAGGGTGTTGAACAATTTTGAGTGCAGCTGTATGTGCAGGGTCCTGTGGTCTTTGAAAACCACCAGGCTTCCTAATGAAACTGTCAAACTGTGCTTCGTCTCTGGTTGAGGAAAATTACCATCTTGCAATTTTCATACCAAGGTGCACCCTACATGAAACAGTCGTGATACGTGCACATATGCATATATTTAATGCTGTTGCATCTGTACAGTGTGAAAATCTATAATACAGCACTGAGATCAGCTTTAACATCTAACTAATTTGTTAGGGATATTTATTGCAGCCCATTTCCTGTCGGAATTCAATGAATTAATTACAATGTTGGGAAACAAAAAACTGTCGATTCCCTTCTGTAAAGAAATGACACTCACTTTAATTTATCTGCTCATGTGGAATAAAAATGTCAGTGATGCCTGATAATTAATGTATTTTGAAACTCTTTTAATCAAGGCTGTCCAGCAACCCGGTCTACCAGAGGAAAAACACAGATGTGTTTGTGTGTTTTAATTAGAATATAAGGAGATTGTGTAATTTAAGAAAAAAAAAAAGCCAATTAGGATAATTTCCTGTGGCAAACATACTGGTCAGCCTCTACTGACAGATGTTCTTATTTGCCCCCAGTGTGCACTCGGCAGCTGTTAATGTACAGGTCCATATCAGTAGGTGGAGCCAATGCTTATGTGTTAAAATGGACGTCCCTTCTGGTTTTTATAGTTTCATAAGACAACTAATGGCTAGTTGATATTAATAATATGACCTCAGGGGGTGGCGCCCTTTGCCCTAGCGTAGACCCAGCAAGCAGCTCGAATTTGGTAATGGTTTAATTTTATTTGAACATGCATCAGGTTACAATAAAACATAAATTAATTCACAGTTCCACATGCCCAAAAGTAGTAGGAAGTAGCAAAGCCTATTGAATCCTACCCCTCATCTGTTATTGTTACATTTGTTCACTTCCTGTATTCCAGGTATGAGGTTTTTTTTTTTCCTATGCACATACAGAATTGTAAGGTAATGTCATTTCCAACCATAATAAATAATGATCATAGATATAACCATCAACAAATAAACACAACATGACTCGTTCAAGACTCTTCCTTGTATTTTGCAAACATCAACTGCTTGTATTGTTTAAGTTTACATTTTTTCATAATTTGAAAAAATTAAATGAAAAATAAAAGCATGCCAGTTGCATGTAAAAATCTTTATAGAAAGACCAGAATTTCCATAATTTTTTTGAAAATGTCAGTTATTTTCAAAAGAAAACGTTGACCTATAATTGCAATGGGGCTCTACACTGCTGCAAACCCATTGTGTCGATATTTTAAATAACCAAGTGGTGTACTTTAACTAAAAAAAAAACTCAAAACAGAGCATCACATCATATAAACATGATTAATCGACAGCCTGTGGCAGCAGTTATGATTTTAAAAAAATGTCTTGTGTTCTGCACTTTTGGAATAATGAGGTGTTTGTATTGAAACAAACCCTCTTTTTGTGTGATACATATATACACTATGTCCATTTTTACAACAAACACACTCTGTTTAAAGGGTGGAGTCCAGTTCAATGCAATGTTGTTAGATAGTATGATAATTACCCCTTTTACACTTTCTTGTGCCTTTAGGTGTACTGGTGCATTTAAACACCCACTCCGACATTCAGACATAGAAATAATCCAAAACCACCATAAAAGAAATACAAAGGGAAAGCGCTACAAAATAAAAAAAATGATCCTGCAGGTGTGCCTCCCCTGGTATCTTGGCAAATGGTATATCCTGCATTTTTCTTTTGCATTTGTTTTTGATGTTACTTCGCTTGCCGTAAATATCAGCTCTGCAAAACCACCAACCCCAGTTCCAGAAGGACATGTATGTGTTGTGATGATTATCAACATGATACAGTTACAGAGGGATGCCAGGTTTGTTCCTGCTGAGATTTTTTGATAGACCATGCACACTCTTGCAAGGATCCTGTAGGGCTCAGTCAGAGGTATAGGTCACATTCATGGTCACACAGCATGTTATACAGTGTGGTGGAGGCTGTTGCTATGGCAACTTTCACGGTCAAAAGTGCAGTTCTGTTGTGTCAGTATCTTTCGACTACCGATATGATGATTTTCCAAATGTAGGGGGATCTGAAAGGTGGCGTCCAATGAAAAATATTAAAATATAACTCATGATCTGTATGGAAAATACCGCATCAATAAAGATGATATAGCTCGGTTTTAGTAGTATAATTTTTTTTGGTTTAGATTATGTATTGGATCAACATTAGGTATACCTAATGTTGTGGCCAGTGAGTCATCCGGCACCAGGACTGATGAGCGGATTGCCTTCAACCACGTAATCAATGCTCAACGTTTGTTCAACCATTGTTAACAGGATTTCCTCCGCTCAGCCCGTTTTCCCTCAGCAATAATTCCAGCCGCTCATTTTTATAATGTTCACACATTCTACATTAACAGATATAGAAATCGCAAATACATAAAAACAACTTTAGCCTGTGCTAATGTAGGTCAAAAATGACTAAAGGTTATGACACAGGGCATTCCAGTTGACTATACAGTGTTCTATGACACTGTCCAAACACGCCGGGTCTGCAGTCCCAGCAGCCAAACCCAAGCAAGGCTCTTGCTTTGTTGACGTTGCACAAAGCCTCGCCTTTTTCGGCAGTCCGGTCATGCTCAGTCCGGTCACCCCTGCATGTGTAGTAGAGGTTTTAGCTTTGGGTCGCGAGGGTTTCTCTAGGGGGCGCCGCAAGGACGACGGACAAAAAAAGATGAATATTTATATGTGCTCTGTGCACCTTTGCTCATCAGGTTAGTATGTATTTATCAAATGGGCACCCCCAATACTGCTCATATTCATTCATTCATTTTCTGGGTACACCCTGGACAGGTCGCCAGCCAATCACAGGGCACATATAGACGTAGTCATGACCTGTACTGTATATCATAAATATCATTCACTCCTATAGAGCAGCTACACACAATAAATCTCACATAAAGCTTTCTAGATCTTCCACAATCTGGACCTATTCCAGCTGGATTAATTAATTCATTTTCTACCACTTATCCTCGCAAGGGTCGTGATGGTGCTGGAGCCTATCCCAGCTGTCTTTGGGCGAGAAGCGGGGTACACCCTGGACTGGTCGCCAGCCAGCCAATCACAGGGCACATATAGACAAACAACCATTCACACTCACATTCATACCTATGGACAATATGGAGTCGCTAATTAACCTAGCATGCATGTATTTTTGGCATACATACATATTGTTATGGCTGCACGGTGGTCGAGTGGTTAGCACGCAGACCTCACAGCTAGGAGACCAGGGTTCAATTCCACCCTCGGGCATCTCTGTGTGGAGTTTGCATGTTCTCCCCGTGCATGAGTGGCGTTTCTCCGGGTACTACAATTTCCTCCCACATTCCAAAAAGATGCTAGGTTAATTGTTGACTCCAAATTATCCATAGGTATGAATGTGAGTGTGAATGGTTGTTTGTCTATATGTGCCCTGTGATTGGCTGGCCACCAGTCCAGGGTGTATGAGGTGTATGAGGTTTTTTGTGTATCAACTGTCACAAATGCTTGATTGCAGTTGTTACTTAAACCCTTTTCTCACATAGAGCCGTCGAGGTTTGGATTTTTTTTTTTCCTTAATTATGAAAAACATCATTTTAAAACTGCGTTGTTACTGATTAATGCTTACCTTTGTGATTATGATCATGCAAAAGACATCAGGACACGTGGGGCAAACACTTTTTCACACCACTGTATGTTTACTTTCCCTACACACCAAAAGTACTTCTACCACTACCACTACTCATACCTTCACCAGGGGCAGAATTTTCTCCAGGACTCAGTTAAGATGAGTTATTTTCAAATATTTAATAATCGCTATTAAATCCTGCTAAAGTCTGTGTGAAAAATTGAATCACTCATTATTTTTTATCTTTGTGCCCAGATAAGATTATGAACAAACATTCTGCCTTACTGGATTCATTACCCTGCTTCACATGTTTAAACAGCGGCTCATTAGATTTTTATCCTGCTGTTCTGCACATAAAATATGACCTGTGCTTGTCACATTGTGCTAATTTAGCT